>NC_090266.1:1028065224-1028724390 GCF_040414725.1 Anabrus simplex | reverse complement strand
ATAAAAAAACAAATCCACTATATCCACAAGATGTACGAAAAATGACGTCCAAAAATCACTGGCGGTGATGAAAGTGATCAGGAAAAATGAAGCGAAGAGCGAAACCAACACTCTAACTGACAATACCCTGTCATTCAGCCACCCCTTCCAGTGTAGTTTTATGCAACTCGCAATATTAATTCTGTCCTGAAAACATCTGCCCTGCCGGTGTACTCAGATAACACAACTGGATGTCTCGGTATTCACCGCCTCACCATGATAGGGCGTCCTAATGTTATACCCGTATTCAACACTGGAAGGCATGCGTGTGCTATCTAGATCATATGAACCTGAAGCGCCGGCGAAACACTAAATTGATATTGTGACCGCAGTAAAAATAATATATGCTATAAGCTGCACGGCGTGCCGTAAAGAACCGTAGCGTAGTTGGTAAAAGCTTACGTGTGAAGTGAGGTTCGAGTCCGGACGAAGATTCCATACTTCTGTAATATTTATTTAATATGTGCCGCACGTAATGTAAGTTCAATACCCGCTTTCATGCAAATTGTTGTGTAAGTGAATGTGTTTGTGGTCCCAAGAAAGGCCGATTAGATAACAGGCCGGATACATAGGGACCGGAACACAATTGCCCTGCCAATGTTTTTTTTGCAGCAAATGCTCGATGTGATGACCGTCTTGATTTGTGCACATTCGGTCCCAGTGGCCAATAAATCGTCTTGCGCACTGAAGCATTCCAGGGGTATTTGCTCGGTAGGCGTCCGTGATGAGTTGCCGGAGCTGGTCGGGGTTTTCCGGCGCTTGAATGTAAACGACGTTCTTCAAATGCCCCCACAAGATGTCTAATGACGTTAAATCTGGTGATCTGGCGTGCCAAGGAACAGGGCCTCCTCGTCCTATCCATTTCCCTGGCAGTTCCTCGTTCATATGGTTACAAACGGGTAAAGTCGAATGTGGCGGAGCTCCATACTGTTGCACCCACGCCGTCAAGCGATAGCGCAAGGGCACATCCTCCAGCAGCAGTGGGAGTTCCTGACGCCGGAAGTGCAGGTAGCGTGGGCCCATCCAAAGGCTCTCAAATAAATAAGGTCCAATCAGGCGATCCCCCGAGATTCCACACCAAACATTCACTCCCCATCGTACTTGATGGTCCACCTGTCGCACCCAATGAGGATTGTACTGACTTCAATAGTGCATATGTTGTGGCGATTGACGAAGCGCGATTCGTTCGAGCGCAATATGTGCGATACGAATGCTGCATCATTGTCCAGCCTGCCTAATGGCCGCAGACAGAACTCCATTCGAGCTTCGAAATCCCTCCCATAGAGCTCTTGGTGTAGCTCAAGATGGTGTGGGTGAAATTTATATTCATGCAGTATTCGCCAGAAGGACGGCTGCTTGGTGCTCTGTTGTCCTTAAACGTCTTTCAATACGGCGGAATGTCGTAGCAGCCGGGTGTTTGCCTGTCGGGATACCATTCCTGGTACAGACGTAGTACCTCGCACGCGCTTTATCTTGCTTCCACATAAATGAGGAGCATGTCAACATATTCGTCTGTGGAAACATGCCGAATGACAGCATAGATTATATTCAGGCCCTAGCCAACGGAGCATGCGCAGACGAATAACAGCGTCGTACTGCTGTTTGAATGTGGCAAACGTGGGCCTGTGTTCACGTATTCAAAAATAATACCGATGCAATAATACCTGAAGGAGGCAGGTTCGAACCGCCGATGGCAAATTCCGTCGATTGCTAGGTTAACGCCTAACCACATCCGCTATGCTACTATGCTGGGAACATGCTGGGAGTACGACGACAGTAGCGTATATACGTCACCCTGTTCGGTGTGTGTAAGACATTAATTACTGCACTGTTACCTAGTTTTATGTATTGATTCCCCTCTCCGTTACACCCGGTCATAAGGCACGACACGTTAACATAGTTACATGATCAAAGGATATCACTACATGATTTCAAGGCGTCATGTTTTGCGAGCGGGCGGTATAACCTGTCTGTATGTTTCAGAATCGCATGCAAAATGTGTTCACTAGACATTAGTTACACACAGTACGCCTGCAGGGGAATAGCCACCTTATAACTATGTCGCACGTTATTTGGGTTGCATAAAACTACATTGGAAGGGGCGGCTGAATCACACGGTATTGAACCCATAATTCTACGAGTAAGTTCAAGGGTTCAGTATAATTCTCATCCAGAGTCAATAGGGGGAAAGTAAAATGATTTAGTTTTGGAAGCATCACGTATCAGGAAAGAGTCTCCGCGGTCGTTCTGCTTAGTCTCA
The DNA here is from genome assembly GCF_040414725.1 of Anabrus simplex. Taxonomy (NCBI): domain Eukaryota; kingdom Metazoa; phylum Arthropoda; class Insecta; order Orthoptera; family Tettigoniidae; genus Anabrus; species Anabrus simplex. The sequence continues at coordinate 1,028,722,091 of NC_090266.1, read as the reverse complement.
GTTCGATTTTTTTTTTAACAAAATATAGTCTAAGTGTATCCGTGTAAAAATCCCATATTCAGTTTTTGGCCTATCTTGATATATCATAACCACTACACGCTGAAAAATTAGGTTTCACAACTTAACTGTGATTTAAGACGCCGTAGGGCTCCCTTCCACTCTGTGGTGTAGTGATTAGTGTGATTAGCTGCCACCCAGGAGGCCCGGGTTCGATTCCCGGCTCTGCTACGAAATTTGAAAAAGTGGTACGAGGGCTCGCCTCAGCCTCCGGAGGTCAACTGAGTAGTGGTGGGTTCGATTCCCACCTCAGCCATACTGGAAGTGGTTTACCGTGGTTTCCCACTTCTCCCCCAGGCAAATGCCGAGATGGTACCTAACATAAGGCCACGGCCGCTTCCTTCCCGCTTCCTTGTCTATCCCTTCCAATCTTCCCATCCCCCACAAGGCCCCTGTTCAGCATAGCAGGTGAGGCCACCTGGGCGAGGTACTGGTCATCCTCCCCAGTTGTATCCCCGACCCAGAGTCTGAAGCTCCAGGAAACTGCCGTTGAGGCGGTAGAGATGGGATCCCTCGCTCAGTCCGAAGAAAAACCGACCCTGGAGGGTAAACAGATTAAGAAGAAAAAGAAGGACTCCCTTCCAGGCATCTGGGCCGCAGATCTCGTTTACAGTGACATTATGTTACTTGCCTCATTTGACTCGGGATGAAAAGTGTGAGTTAGAGGTTTGCTTCCCACTCTCATATTATTTGTCCCGATCCCCTTCATCGTAGTCTGTTATTATTGGACGGCTTTCTCCTACACCCTGTATACAGCTCAAAGAGAGCGGACCCAGTGAAAAATAGCGAGCTAAAGATACAAATGAACCACGGCCCACAAGACCGCATAAACACACTGTTCATAGCTGAACTCCCCATCTTATGCACTTTCATAGACAATTGCCGGGCAGTTCACGAACGTCCCTCGTAAGATGGCAAGTTTAATTACTCAGACAAAACCTCATCTTAAACTGACTGTCTGGTTTCTTTAAGCACAAAGTCAATACATAGGGAATTAACAGCACTCATCATGTGCAAACAACGACTACTACTATTACCTTGTCCTTTTCCAACTTTGAGGGTCAGCGCCACATGTGCATTTGGCCTAGTTTTATAGTCAGATGCCCTTCCTGACGCAAATCTATGTGTAGGGACGTATTCAGTATTGCGTGTCCTTAAGGCGGTTGGTAGTATAATGCTTTGTGTATAGGCCTATATGAAGAGGTATGAATTACTTCGGTAAACACCTTGTTCCCGAGCCAGAGGAATAAAACAGATGCGGTTAAAATCCTTAATCTGAGTGAGAATTGTATCCACTAACTTCTAAACGGAAGACCGGTGAGCTGACCACTCAGCAAGCCCCTCAGGAGCTGGACTCATCAGTTAACCCATTTCTTAAACGTTCAGTTCCTTCAATTGGTACTCCATGGCAGTATGATTATCTAATAGTACTGCAATAGTACACCATGGAAGCCTTGAACATGTGTACTCTTAAGTGAAAACCTTGCGTCGAACAGTAGAATTATACCGTTCACTTACATCGTTCAATTTATCTGAGTAAAATCTTACGCATGTACTCGGTGCAACAAAACATAATTTTCTATAATATTTCCATTTCTAAAAATTATCCATAAATGTAAAGGTAGCGAATGGCATTCTAGTGGGACGTTACCCCTTCTGAGGTCAGATGATATTTCCTAGGTGCATGGAGAAATCTCTGACATGCTACTGTGCTCCGTATCGATAATCACGGTTTCATAGCAGGGTACAAGTCAGGAAACACGATAATAATGTTACTGGGTTTACGTCACATTACATACTGTTACGGGGTTTGGAGTCGCTGAAATAACAGATTTTTGTCCCATGTGAGTTCTCCTACGTACTGGTAAATCTGCCAATAAGAGGCCGGCGTGTTTGAAACCCATTTGGGACATTTTTTCTACATCACGACGAACAGCAATAATTATTGCTACCACCGGAATGAACGAGGATCAAACCCACCATTTTAGATTCAGAATTCCAACGCTATGCCGGCTAAGCCCCTCAGTCTGGCGATTTGTATTTTAATAGGAAAGAAATTATATCAGTTCTGAAAAGTATATGTTTAGTTTAGGAGAAGAAGAAAGTATCCTGTTTCATTTCATTTGGTTTTTGAGTCATTTTCAAGTTCTCCTGCTATTGGGTGAGTCAAATTTAATTTAGATAACAAAGGGATTGATAATTGACGGGTTTTGTAGTTTTTACATTTTTTAAGAGATTTGAGAATCTTCGATCAAGAGCTCAATGTGGAAAACCTATCAAAGAGTATGTGTTCCATTTGTAATTAACTGGGCCATCTATACAAAAAATGACCATTGAAAGTCATCAGCCTATGTAAAATTCAAGGATAATTAATTAATACAAGGATATACATTTCAAGGTACGATTCTTTGGCCAGCGTCCAAGCCTTCAGTTCCGCGGGTCCCGGGTTCGATTTCCAGCTGGGTCTGGAATTTTAATCTCGTCAGTTTAATTCCTCCGGCTGGCGGACTAGGTATTTGTGGGTGTTCCAAAACTCTCATTTTCATATTCATACAACAAACCACACTACTAATCAACACATAAACACGCAATAGTGAAAACACCACTCCACATAGTGATGTCGTCAGGAAGGGCATCCTGCCGTAAAGGAAGGCCAAATCGACATGTGAGACGCATTTGCACCCGAATTCACACAGATGTAGGGGAAAAGCGGTAAAAATATAAGAATAAGAAGGAGAAGGGTGCTCTTATCGAGAAGTTTGACAATTTCGGAATGAAATGTACAATGCGAATAAAGTGAAGCACATTTCTTTTACTGTACGCCGAACAGCAATCCCTATTTATGAAAATACGCTAGATACTAACTGAAGCTGTACACTTGAACAACTATATATAAAAGACGTAATCTACTAAAAGTTGCCTTAACATATCCCTTCTCTACGTCAAAAAATCTGCAGATTTAAAATTGTATATAAAATAAGTTGTACAGGTTATATCACTAATATGGCAAGTAGTGCGTTCTATCGAATAGTGAATTGTATAATTTCCTGTGAATATTACCCAGCCAAAAATCAAATATTGGACTCCGAAGCCCGAAAATACCGACCACTGAACCATACGTCTGATAGTTTACATTATGGAAATTTGTTTCAGTTAAGAACATCAACATGTCCTCAAATAAAGAAGTGAATACATATGGCTACCAAGGTAATTATTAAAATAAAATCATTTCATGAGGTATACTTCAGTTAATTCGTTTCATGTTAAAAGAGGTGAAAACTCTATTCTCTTTGTGTTACCTAAAAAGTAAAACGTAAATTTACTGTAGAAAAGAAAGCTGTTGTTTCGTAACGCTCGCAGTATTTACATTACGAATTATTCGAGGTTAACGGAATTTATAACGCAACAGGTCGCTTTAATCCATTCTGTAACACATGCTCCGTTATCAGACCCACTTCTTATCTTGTCCCGAGGACGCCCTTTCATGGGTTCAGTCCACTTATTTTTCCCACCATGAAAACTAATATAAGATATTTTAAAGATTACTTATTTTGTTCAAAGAAGTTATTCAAAAAAGGAATAAGCGCATGGTATTGTACATGCTTCACGTTTAATATTTTATCACCTTCATTGTAATTATTATCAAACTATGACTCAGCTCTCATGTAGATACAAACCCTGTGACTACCCACAACGAACAGTATGTCACTTGTTTCTGAGAAAAGTGTACCTCTGAAGAATTTATGTAATACCATGCGTTCATTCTTTTGTTGAGCAGCTGTAAATAAAGTGACGCAAGATAAATTCCAAATAACTGACAAAGAAAATGTTCAGAACAAAGAAGTGGAATAGTTGTGAAACGGATACAATCATGGATTGGGCTCGAATACAACTTAAATTAATTGTGCGTTAATTTGGGAGGAATCAGGCATCTTAGTTAAGAGAAGTGAATTCAAGTGAAAACTAATACAGTATTATAATATTAAAAAGCAGAAACACCAGGAACGGAACCAAACAAAAAAGGACAACACAAGGACTAGGTAGTGGAGAGAGAGAGAGCAAAGAGAAGAAAATTATAAGGAAATTCACCTCAAAACTGCGGCACAATTTTATCCCAGGCTTCTGGTTGAGCTTGGGTCTAAGACCAACAAGTCTTGCAGAATGGGAGCTCCTTCTACCCTGTTAATTATCAAGCTAAAATTTTACCTTGTTGTGCCCTATGAATTTTAAATGTTGTTGTAGCTGCTTTGGAAAGAGAAAAAAAGAAAAGGAAAGATAATTTTGGGAATAGATTCTAAATTTATTTTTTATATTTTTTTGGTCATTTTTCCACATGTCTCGGCCATGTCCTTCTTCCCCTCTAGTTCCACTGAACTAAGTAATATTACCAATGGGGTACATCCAAGGCTCATGAAAAATAAATGATTACACATTGTTTAGTAATGGATATTTTAAAATAGATTGTTACGTTTTCTGGCTCTAATTATTGGAACTGACAGTAACAAAGTGTTCCAAATTATTATATTGATTCATGCGGTTACAGCCCATACAAAAGTAGCACTAGGCTTCTAAGCACCCCCGCTCACCTTGGCATTGCTAGGGTTATGATTCACTCGGTAAATTATTGATTTGAGAGTACGATAGGAGTGTACAGATATAGAGGACTGATATTTAATACAGTTGAAGAATGGACGGGTTTAAGTGGCATTCGACATACTCGTGATTTCAATTCTCGTTGTTTCTGAAAGTTATACAATCAATCGGGAGATCGTGGGTTCGAGCCCCACTGTCGGCAGCTCTGAAGATGGTTTTCAGTGGTTTCCCATTTTCACACCAGGCAAATGCCGGGGCCGTACCTTAATTAAGGCTACGGCCGCTTTCTTCCACTTCCTAGGCCTTTCACATCCCATCGTCGCCATAAGACATATCTGTGTCGGTGCGATGTAAAGCAAATAGAAAAAAAAAGTTATAAAATCGGTTGTGTCAGAAGCTGCGACTTTTCTTTACTATACCCTAAAATATTATATTAGTCCATTCGTACATTCTTTTAACAGGCCGAGATTTCACGCATTAAATGTTTTTTTTTTTTTTTTTTTTTTTTTGCTTTACGTCGCACCGGCACAGATATGTCTTACGGCGACGATGGGATAGGAAACGCCTAGGAATTGGAAGTAAGCGGCCGTGGCCTTAATTAAGGTAGAGCCCCGGCATTTGCCTGGTGTGAAAATGGGAAAGCACGGAAAACCATCTTCAGTTCTGCCGACAGTGGGGCTCGAACCCACTATCTCCCGATTACTGGATACTGGCCGCACTTAAGCGACTGCAGCTATCGAGCTCGGTCGCATTAAATGTCTATCCCTACATCATCCCAAGCAGAGTTTCGTAGACCTACCTAAATTCGGCACGTACTGGTTTACTTCGTGCAAATTGACAGAGTTCCAGATATTGCGCTATTCACATTATTATAGTTCCAGATAAGAATTTCAATAGAAATAATCGCAATGAATTTTACATTTACGAAGAATTTATCTCCGGAGCACAATCCTAGATTAGTGGTCTGTTTGTTGCATTCCACTGCATTGTACAGAACGGGTAAGGCATGGAAGAAAGCAGGAGATTTAACTATCTTTTAAATCATTGGAAATATTGACACGAGTTAGCCGAGAGGGCAGTAATCTTTCTGATTTCGTTGACTGCTTGAGGCATTTTATGAAAACGCATATTAATTGACCACAAAATCAACAGTAGAAATCATCGTCCAACCGACTGTGGAACCGTTCGGAGAGAAATTCATTTTAAACGCGCCCAACGTTGTACCGTCGTGTACGCAGATCTCCCCCGACTAGTGTAGTCTCCTTGCTCAACAATTACGGACCACTTTAGGCATCACAACAATCATTTTTACGTTTAGACAGTTCAGACAAAGAACGAGTCCTACGCTGAATCGCCATTAAGGCGTGAGATATATTCGATCCACATTTACTTAACAGGCAGGCGGATGTTATGCGAGGAATGACACAAGCAATGGGGACGAGGGAAAGGTTTGTTTAATGACTGTTCTGAGGTTAAATTTCATAACGCAAACTGAGGATTCACTGAGGATCCATCACTCTGTTCTTAAACAGACCTACTTTAGTTTGTCCGTCAGTGAGGAAGAGGGATTGTAGATATGTTAAATTTGGATGCCTGATGCCTATTTTCGTGTTGAATATAATGAACTGATCAGTGATCAGGTAAAATAATAATACTATTAATAATAATAATAATAATATATAATTTCGTGTGGCTATTTCTAGCCGAGTGCAGTCCTTGAAAGGCAGACCCTCCGATGAGGGTGGGCGGCATTGCCATGTGTAGGTAACTGCGTGTTATTGTGGTGGAGTATAGTGTTGTGTGTGGTGTGTGAGTTGCAGGGATGTTGGGGACAGAACAAATACCCAGCCCCCGGGCCATTGGAATTAACCAACGAAGGTTAAAATTCCCGACCCGGCCGGGAATCGAACCCGGGACCCTCTGAACCGAAGGCCAGTATGCTGACCATTCAGCCAACGAGTCGGAAATAATAATAATAATAATAATAATAATAATAATAATAATAATAATAATAATAATAATAATAATAATCATATAGCTTCTAGTCATTTCCCATCCCATCGACGCCGTAAGACCTACCTGTGTCGGCGCAACGTGGAGAAAACTGAAAGAAAATAATGTACATGTAAGGTCGTATACTGTAAGGAAATTCTTCACTAAATATTTGCCCCAATGAACGTCATGTCTTTTTTTTTTTTTTTTTTTTTGCTATGTGCTTTACGTCGCACCGACACAGATGGGTCTTATGGCGACGATGGGATAGGATAGGTCTAGGAGTTGGAAGGAAGCGGCCGTGGCCTTAATTAAGGTACAGCCCCAACATTTGCCTGGTGTGAAAATGGGAAACCACGGAAAACCATCTTCAGGGCTGCCGACAGTGGGATTCGAACCCACCTGTCTCCCGGATGCAAGCTCACAGCCGCGCGCCTCTACGCGCACGGCCATCTCGCCCGGTAAACGTCATGTCTTGACGGGTTTCAGCTAATAATAATAATAATAATAATAATAATAATAATAATAATAATAATAATAATAATAATACCGGGCGAGTTGGTCTTGTGGTTAGGAGCGCGCGGCTGTGAGCTCGCATCCGGGAGATAGTGGGTTCGAACCCCACTGTCGGCAGCCCTGAAGATGGTCTTCCGTGGTTTCCAATTTTTTCACCACGGCCTCTTCCTTCCCATTCCTAGGCCTTTCCTGTCCCCTCGACGCCATAAGACCTATCTGTGTCTGTGCGACGTAAAGCAACTTGCAAAATAATAATAATAATAATAATAATAATAATAATAATAATAATAATAATAATAATAATAATAATAATAATAATAATAATAATAATAATATCGTGAGACGATTGGTAGCCTGGTGCAGCCATTAGGATACAAACTCCATCACAGTTGGGAAAGTGAGATAATAAAGAGTTAATTACCTTGTCAAAACGCTGCAATTATGGAATGAAGTCAGAAATAACAAGGCTTTGGGACTAAATATGAGCACAGATTCATGCAGATACGACAAGGTTCTTGTCTAACCCGTTGTGTGCAAGATGGGAAACAGCGAAAATTCCCACTCCCCGAGCAAAGAGAATTTACATTTTAAAATCCCTAGATCCCGGCGTGAATCGAACAGTGGGACCTGAGGAACGAAAGCCATTGGTAACCAACAGCCTGAAATAAACTTGTGCCGTAGTTCCGAGTTGAATTTCGTTATAATTCGCTTGGATTTGCTCTCCTTCTCTCCCTCCCTCTTTCCGTCCTGTCCGGCTCCATGGCTTAATGGTTAGCGTGCTGGCCTTTGGCTGGGTTCGATTCCCGGCGGGGTAGGGAATTTTAACCATAATTGGTTAATTTCGCTGACACGGGGGCTGGGTGTATGTGTCGTCTTCATTATCATTTCATCCTCATCACGACGCGCAGGTCGCCTACGGGAGTCAAATTAAAAGACCTGCATCTGGCGAGCCGAACTTGTCCTCATATACTCCCGGCACTAAAGGCCATACGCCATTTCATTCCTCTCTCTCTCCTAGTTTCATTTTTTTTTTCCATCCATTTCTGGTGATCTTCTTTTTAAATTGTATTTCTCACTTGACTTATCTTAACCAAGATGCCTGATTTCTAGTAAATTAATACACGATTAATCTAAGCTGTATTGCGTCTCCATGATCACATCATTTTTACAACCATTCCACTTCTATATTCTGAAAGCTGTCATCGTCTGCGTACTACAGTCTCATTGATTACGATAGAAGAGAACACGATAGATAACGATAATTACAATGCTTGCTTAGACAATCAACTTAAAGGTAGAAGGCTTGTTCTGAAACAGGAAACGGGAATCCTTCTGATTCTTGAGAAACATTAGCCGTTGTAAGACAGACACTCCGACGAGGGTAAGGTGCGTCTGCCATTTGTAGGAAACTGTGCGTTAGTGTAGAAAGCCAAGAGTAACGTCCGAGAGGTATCGTCGTGCTAACCACGCGACCCCATTAATGTGCACGCCTTCAGGCTGAGCAGCGGTCATTTGGTAGACCAATGGTCATCTGACATCTAGCGCAAAGGATTCTTTTGTGGGGCGTGAGAGACATTGTTACTGGATTTTCAACAAGGCGGCCATGATTCGAATCCCGATAAATGCAAGTGGGGTTTTTGAAAAGGAAATTCGTATTCTTGTGGAGGTTCCCTTGCTATGACCACGATATCAACAGTCACGAAAAGCTACAAGCTTGCTTTAATTCTCCTAGGCCATGACCGCTTCTTTTCCAGTCACAATACGTATAAAATAACATAGGTTATCAAGTTTATGCACGTATCTACACAGGTCTGATGATAACGATATCCCAAGTTTCTGAATTATAACAACGAGAGGCGTGAGTTTCTTTACTACATCGGCCTTTCCATGTCAATAACCATGACTCCATCGAATTAGCTGCTCTGATTAACGGCAATAGTTTCATAAACGTGCCTTACCGTAAGTTTACTACCAACGTTATCCAAATTACTTGAGAAAATCATCAACAAATGTCTAAATAACTTCGTAGAGGAAACATATCTCCGTCCACACCATCAGTTTGGCTTCTGTTATAGACATTCTACTACTCACCATCTACTAAGTATTACGGAACATATTGCAAGAGGAGTCGAATTCAAGCATCACATGATTGCAGCATTCTTATATTCTACAAAAGCCTTCTATACGCGTTGCAAACAATTGGAATCCCACATTATTTATACAAAATCATCTACAACTTCTTGAACCAGCATACCTATAGGGTAGGCATCAACTCCACGAATTCAACACCTCGGCTCATCAAAGTCGGAATCCCTCAAGGTTCTGTTCTTGATTAAGCACTCTTCAACAATCATATATACGACATTCCATCGCCTCCATTCATAAACATTGCAATGTACGCAAATGATACAATTGTTTTCACATCACAACATGACAACTCAGCTAGTTGGCAGTGACAACCGTTTTTCAGGTTTGTGAAGTGCATTTATTTCTTCGAGTGTCCATGTGCCGGGAAAAGTACTCTAGACGAAGAAGTGCATTGCATATAGATAATGGCAGTAGTTTAGGAGTGAGGTTATCCAAGGTTAAATTAGGGACGAGATCATATCCAGCGGTTTTCTTGAAGCGCAGGTTCTTTATCAGATTTTGGATTTCTCCGGTGAAGTGAATTTAAATATTTCCGGAACTGAGGGTAGAATGATGGAATATCTTCGACTTGTTATACTCGTGATTGATTAGTGGATTTGGAATGAAGGCAGCTTCAAACATATCTGCGAGTACATCAGATTTTTCGGTATGATAGGGCCGTGAGCCCTAAATTCGCCACAAATATAAGTCAGGAATAAATAAATAAATAAATAAATAAATAAATAAATAAATAAATAATATCAAAGGTGGAATAATGTTTGGTTCATGTAGTATTCATTTGGATTCCTTCGAGAGTGTGGAGCAATCAGACGATAAACTGGAGAGATAATACTGGTACGATGCATAACGTTGGTTTTCTGAAGTTTTGCGTATTATTCTGATGAGCTGGCTTAATCTATGGTGTTGCAAAGGTAGACGCTGAGCCTGGAAGTGCTAAATTTCTGAGAGGAAAGGCTGAGTGAGTCTTTGTGTTTTCTTATCGCTTTTGGGATACTTTGCCTGTTTTAACTGAGGTATATATGATGATGATGATGAAGTGGTAAATATTAGAGTCATAATCGTAGGTTTTTGGGGACATATTTGATTGGATTTAGGTATTAAGCAGTTTTTTTTATAAATTTCCCATATAATATAACCATGGATGGGTAAGCGTGACTGTTGAACGTAAGTTTCAACAGATAATGACGTAAATATTAGGCAGTGATTCTAGTCCATTTCAGCTAGAGGTCTTGTGCAGTTCGAACCCCATTGTCGGCAGCCCTGAAGGTGGTTTTCCGTTGTTTCACATTTTCACACAAGGCAAATGCTGGGGTTGTACCTTAATTAAGGCCATGGCCGCTTCCATCCTAGGCCTTTCCTATCCCATTGTCATCATACGACCTATCTGTGTCGGTGCGACGTAAAGCACATTGGAAAAGTAAGATCGTATTCAAAGAGGGAAATGGAAGTTTGTGATGAGGATGATGTCAAGGATATCTGGCTGCTGGTTTAAGTTAGATGGGTAGTGGGTCAGTTATTATGGAGCAGCGACGTGACTGGTATTACGTTCAGTTGCCGCTAACAGTTGTCTACCATTAGGAGTTGTTACACCATAACCCCTAATCTGGTTCTCACTGGCAGCTCTCCCATTAAAATGGTAGGTAACTGGTCTTGAAATAATAATCTTATGACTTCCACGTGGAGACGAGCTGATGAGAGTTTAAGGGCTGCGATGACGGTCAAGGGATTTCCGTCGCTTAACTAAATTATAACAGCAAATGCTTCTATAGCGAATAGCTTCAGTAGAAATACTGAGTTATGTTTTAAGTTTTTCTTTTTGGTGACTGCCATGCCACCAGAGGCAACAGGGGCTGGGTGATCAGTTCTATATGCGTTGTATCCAGTTACTGTAAAAGGTTCATGTTCAACTAGAATGTGTTCCAGAAACACAAGGTACGTCTGTATTATGGCGTGACATGAACTCCAAGAAGAAGGAGAAGTGGGAAACCACTTCGAGGATGGCTGAGGTGGGAATCGAACCCACTTCTACTCAGTTGACCTCCCGAGGCTGAGTGGACCCCGTTCCAGCCCTAATACCACTTTTCAAATTTCGTGGCAGAGCTGGGAATCGAACCCGGACCTCCGGGGGTGGCAGCTAATCACGCTAACCACTACACCACAGAGGCGGTCTTCATTTATTTATTTATTTATTTATTTATTTATTCCTGACTTACATTTGTGGCGAAGTTAGGGTTCACGACCCTCTCTTACACTTAACCACTATAAACAATAATATTTAAAAATGAAATGAAATGGCGTATGGCTTTTAGTGTCGGGAGTGTCCGGGGACATGTTCGGCTCGCCAGGTGCAGGTTTTTCGATTTGAAGCCCGTAGGTGACCTGGGCGTCGTGATGAGGATGAAATGGTGATGAAGAAGACACATACACCCAGCCCCCGTGCCAGAGAAATTAACCAATGATGGTTAAAATTCCCGACTCTGCCGGGACTCGAACCCGGGACCCCTGTGACCAAAGGCCAGCACGCTAACCATTTAGCCATGAAGCCTATGTAAACATAAAAGTAAGATATATACACTCTAAAACGAAATAATACTACGGACAGATAATTCTAAGACTAAGTTAGGCCTACATATCAGGAGTGTTCGTCGAGAGCACTTCGTAAACTAGTGCAGATGTTAGGGACGTGGAAATTGTTATTTGTATTCTCCTTTAAAAATAAAGAAACATGTATTATTTTGTTTTCGGAAAATCCATTTAAGGAGTGGGGTGAAATGAAGTGAAGAAGGAGCTGAATTATTTTTGGAGGATACTTATTTCTCAAAACTGAGGATGTTATAGACGTAAAAATTGGTATTTCGAATCTCCTTTAAAAATAGAGGAACACTGTTATTCGGAAAATCCACTTAAAGGGCAGGATGAACGGTTGAAAAAGGGGTTGAATTATTTTTATGGCGATACTTATATCTCAAAAACTGCAGCTGTTACAGACATGGAAATTGGTACTTGGAATCTCCTTGAGAATTTAAATGAACTTTTATTTTTCGATTTGAGAGTGGGCTGTTTCGCACCTGGACAGTTCTATATCTCATGATCCGGAGTTAGCTCTGCCAGTAGCCTTGTCAGCTTAGCCCCAAAAGGCAATCCCACGAACGTGGCATGCAAGGAGGTACTGGGGTAAATGAAACTCAATTTTCGGTAAGTTTTTATACTTCAGGAATTTTCAGAAAGTGTCTTAGTACAGAAGCGAGGAACGATTACTTTTATCAAATCTCGAAATTCATGCGAGCAAAGCCGCTAGTACTGTATATTATTTCACCAGTATATAGAAGTAGCTTAGCAAGGAGCCTCCGTGGCTCAGACGGCAGCGCGTCCGCCTCTCACCGCTGGATACCGTGGATGAAATCCCGGTCACTCCATGTGAGATTTGTGCTGGACAAAGCGGAGGTGAGACAGGTTTTTCTCCGGGTACTCCGGTTTTCCCTGTCATCTTTCATTCCAGCAACACTCTCCATTCTCATTTCATAGTATCTATCATTCATTAATAAATCACTTTGGGAGTGGCGACCCCATCGTACTAACAGCCTATATATATGCTTCATTTATTACATCCCTGACCCGGTCAATGACTGGAAAACAGGTTGTAGGTTTTCAATTTCATAGTAGCTTAGCAATATTAAGGGAGCCAAAAGAGATGTACTACAGTATTTACAGTTTTGAATACAGCTCATATGAAAGGAGAATTTGACATATGTGTGCAATATACAATTCCTTGGAATTTATGTTGCATGCATTCTTACCATACAAGGAACAATAACTGAGGTAATCGTGTTTATTACATTTTCACACACGTCAAATTATCTCCGCAAATACCAATTTTATCTGATACCTACATATGACAGATTTTGTAGAAAATGCATTTTCCAGTATGCATTTTTGCTATATGAGTTGTGGTAACGGAGATATTGAGAGACATAGATTGCAAAATCCATCAAGAGTGAGCATCACTAACATAGAAATACTCAATAACTCGTCAGCTACTGATAATGACGCTAGCACTGATATAATGACCAATTTATTTCTCAAACTAATTCTTGCTATTTCTTTTACATCCATCCGACAAAGACAGGTCTTATGACGACGATGGGATAGGACAGGGCTGAGGTAAGGAAGGAAGTGACCATGGCCTTAATTAAAATACAATCCGAGCATTTGCCTGGTGTGAAAATTGGGAACCACAGAAAACTATATCCGTGGTTGCAGGCGGTGAGGTTCGAACCCACTGTCTCCCGAACACAAGCTAACAGCTACACGCCTAGACCTGTGTAGCCATCTCGCTCGTTTATTGAGACTATATATCAGCCAACTATTCCCTTATTTCAAAGGCCCCATAACATCGAGTGCATCACAGTGAAAGGCAGGAGGAACTGTTCCAAAAGCGGCAGACTTAAAAATTGGAAAAGACTTCTAGATCAGGTAGTAACAACATTTATCAACTTATCTGTGGTAAAAGTCATAAATTACTTGCATGGGTATCAAAGCACATAACAATGTATAAGTAATATCAATGTTAAGTGACCGAAAAAGTTTCTTAAATATAGAAAACATATTTATGAATTATTATGTCTTAAGGCAAACACATGCCTTTGCTGGCAGGACCTAGTGTTTACAGTGCACTATGTCTTCTGGTATGGGCTAGAGCAATTTTGTTACTTTCATAGATCTGTCTCTGTCTTATCCTTGGCTTTGATAATACGAAAGTGACTGAGGTATGAGCGATGCTAGTAATGCCATTCCTTTTGCAGCCAGTCCCTGCTAAGAATGGTGTGAAAATGTTGCTCATAGGGTCGGTTGCTGCATGCATTTCAGTGGGCTTGGCAGACTGATATGTAATAGCAACTTCTGGCTCGGTGAGGAAAGCAACGGGAAACTACCTCACTCCTCATTTCCTTAGTACGCCTCTTCAGTGATGCCTAGGCCATCTATGACAGTCGATGGCAGAGCTGTTGAGGATCCAACCAGCCTTGGGGCTGAAGACTGAACATATACGTACATACACAAGGCAAACGCTTCCTATGTCAAATGAAAATTGTATATTACTATTAAACCCAGGTATTTCGACAGTTGATTAAGATGTACGAAAACACGCGGTGGATTACGAGCCGTGAACAAAGGAATTAACAACAAACTGAAGAAAGTGGAAGCACTTCGCAGTGACACCAAAACCCAAATAAACAGCTGGAGGTAATTCCATTTGTAAGCTTTGGAAGTTGGTTTTGCAATGATAATTTCCCTCATTGACCTATTTATGCCAGTGCAAGTTCTACTGATCGGCCTTATAACTGCTCTGTGGGGGAATGACTCATGATAATCTACAAGGGGTCAGGTCATCGACCTTCCACTGCGATCGAACAAGTGAAAGACCTGGCGACTCGCCTTTCAAATAATGAGTTCCCCACGAGATAACGTATGGCAAATAATGCATCCTGTTTTGAGCGTTTGCCAGCATACTGACGTGGAAGTGCGTGGCTTGATGTCAGAAGCACTCTTTAACTTCCGAGGAACTCTTCTTTCGGTTTGACGTCGGTCGGGTTCAGATCCAATAACTGTAACGGAAATTCTAATAATAATGGTGTTATTGGCTTTACGTCCCACTAACTACTTCGACGATTTTCGGAGACGCCGATGTGCCGTAATTTAGTCCCGCAGGAGTTCTTTTACGTACCAATAAATTTGTCGACACGAGGTTGACGTATATGAGCAACTTCAAATACAATTGGACTGAGCCAGAATCGAACCTGCCATTTTGGGGTAAAAAGGCCAGCGCCTCAACCATCTGAGCCATTCAGCCCGGCACAGAAATTCTCCTTGACAAACCAGGATCAATAGGATTGCCTGGTACTCACCGCAATCAATCAATCAATCAATCAATCAATCAATCAATCAATCAACCCGCAATATTGTATTTTTGTCAGGGGTTGTTGGATTATTTTTTTGGTCCCATGTTGTGTTAGTCGTATAGTCGATTCTAACTCTCCGCAACCCCATAGAACAAACCCCATCATTTTCTTCTGTCCTGCACTATTTCCCCAAGACTTGGCAGATTGAAATCCACGACTTCCTTTAAGCCATCAGTCCACCTCATCCGTTGTCGCCCACTTCTCCTTTTATAATCAGTCTTCCCCAAGCACTCATGTCTTTTCCTGTGAATGATGTTTCTCATTTAACCGAAGTACTTCAATTTCTGTTCCTGTATTTGTCCTTTCAACGAGCAGACTGGGTTTATTTCCTGTAAAATGGACTTAATAGATTTCTTTGCAATCAACGGAACTTTAACGACGTTTATTTACTATTGGCATTACGTCGCATCGACAGAGAGAGGCGGCGACGATGGGATAGGAAAGGGCTAGGACTGGGAAGGGAGCACCCGTGGCATTGATTAAGGCAGAGCCCAGCATTTGCCTGGTGTGCAAATGGGAAACCACGGAAAGCCATCTTTAGGGCTGCCAACAGTGGGGTTCGAACCTTCTATCTGCCCGAATGCAAGCTCAGAGCTGCGCACACCTGACCGCGCGGCCTACTCGCTTAGTCTAAAGAGTTTTCCCGAATACCATACTTTTTCAACGTACGTCTCTACTCTTGTTGGTATTTCGGAATAGGCACTCAAAAATCTACAATATATTTCGTTGCAATTTCGTTAGTTTGTCACCTCGCGATGTAACTGGATATATATTTTTTAAACTCGGTATTTCAATTGAAGGAAGCAGTGATTGAAAAAGGAAGAAGAAGAGGAAGAAGAAGAGCAATAAGAAGGTGGTAATAACTAGTTTAACGGTTTTCGAAATCCCCGTAGTGTCAGACATTTCTATCCTTAAGAGCTCATTCTAGTCCTGGTAAATTTACCGAGACGAGGCTGGCGTATATGAGTACCTACAAATATCAAGGGTCTGAGCTGGAATCGAATCCCATCTAGTAGGGACTACTCAATCAGACAAAGGTAGTAACAAAGGTAGGGTACAGGAAAACTTAGTAGACTTGAGGAAAGTCTTAAAAATATATTCTGACATATTTGTGGATTACTGTAGTCACGTCCTAGTTCGTGAACCATGGGCAACGGCTCAGTGGCCTAGTAAGGGTCCTGAGAGTCGGGATACCAGTTGCTATGGAATGGGAGTGGGCATCTCGGACATATTCTGAGCCATGGCCCTCCTTGTTCTCAGGCGGCTAGGACCATAGAATTCACCGGTGGTACATAACCCGTTAGAGGAGATATCCTCACTTGGACTATGTGCAAGTAGGGTAGCATCCTGCTTCATGAATTTACCGAGCTCAGAACATTTTAAGCAAGCTTCGGACGTATGGGAGTAATGGAGTCCCACTCCCATTTGACAGGCGAGGGACTCCTTGGAAACAACTTGGCGAACGAAATGGAATTCGATGGGGAGCCATCAATATTAATGGGACTTATGGAAGAAAGAAAGTAGAACTGGCTGAGTCAGCAAAGAGGATGCATCTGGATGTGCTAGGAGTAAGTGATATTCGGGTAAGGGGAGATAATGACGAAGAGATAGGAGATTATAAAGTGTACTTGACGGATGTTAGAAAGGGAAGGGCAGAGTCTGGGGTAGGGCTCTTTATCAGGAATACCATTGCACGCAACATAGTTTCTGTTATGCACGTAAATGAGCGAATGATGTGGGTAAATTTGTCAGTTGGAGGAATTAGGACAAGAATTGTGTCCGTGTATTCACCATGTGAGGGTGCAGATGAGGATGAAGTTGACAAGTTTTATGAATCGTTGAGTGACATCGTGGTCCGGGTCAACAGCAAGGATAGAATAGTGCTAATGGGCGATTTCAATGCGAGAGTTGGGAATAGAACTGAAGGATACGAAAGGGTGATTGGTAAATGTGGGGAAGATATCTAAGCTAATGGGAATGGGAAGCGTTTGCTGGACTTCTGTGCTAGTATGGGTTTAGCTGTTACGAATACATTCTTCAAGCATAAGGTTATTCACCGCTACACATGGAAGGCTAGGGGTACCAGATCAATAATAGACTATATCTTAACCGACTCTGAATTCAGGAAATCTGTTAGGAATGTACGTGTTTTTCGCGGATTTTTCGATGATACAGACCACTATCTGATCTGTAATGAACTAAGTATCTCTAGGCCTAGGGTAGAGAAAGTGAAATCTGTCTGCAAACGAATAAGGGTAGAACATCTCCAGAACGAGGAAATTAGATACAAGTACATGGATATGATTAGTGAGAAGTTTCGAACAGTAGACAGTAAGCAGGTTCAAGATATGGAAAGTGAATGGGTGGCATACAGGGATGCTGTAGTAGAAACAGCAAGGGAATGCCTAGGAACAACTGTGTGTAAAGATGGGAAAAGGCGAACATCTTGGTGGAACAATGAAGTGAGAGCAGCCTGTAAACGTAAAAAGAAGGCTTATCAGAAATGGCTCCAAACCATGGCCGAGGCAGACAGGGATTTGTACGTAGATGAAAGAAACAGAGCGAAACAAATAGTTGTTGAATCCAAAAAGAAGTCATGGGAAGATTTTGGTAATAACCTGGAAAGGCTAGGTCAAGCAGCAGGGAAACCTTTCTGGACAGTAATAAAGAATCTTAGTAAGGAAGGGAAAAAGGAAATGAACAGTGTTTTGAGTAATTCAGGTGAACTCATAATAGATCACTGGAGAGGTGGAGGGAATATTTTGAACATCTTCTCAATGTAAAAGGAAATCATCCTGGTGGTGTTGCTAACAGCCAAGCTCATGGGGAGGAGGAAAATGTTAATGAAATTATGCTTGAGGAAGTGGAAAGAATGGTAAAAAATCTCCATTGTCATAAGGCAGCAGGAATAGATGAAATTAGACCTGAAATGGTGAAGTATAGTGGGAAGGCAGGGATGAAATGGCTTCATAGAGTAGTAAAATTAGCGTGGAGTATTGGTAACGTACCTTTAGATTGGACAAAAGCAGTAATTGCACCTATCTATAAGCAAGGGAACAGGAAGGATTGCAACAACTATCGAGGTATCTCATTGATTAGTATACCAGGCAAAGTATTCACTGGCATCTTGGAAGGGAGGGTGCGATCAGTCGTTGAGAGGAAGTTGGATGAAAACCAGTGTGGTTTCAGACCACAGAGAGGCTGTCAGGATCAGATTTTCAGTATGCGCCAGGTAATTGAAAAATGCTACGAGAAGAATAAACAGCTGTGTTTATGTTTCGCAGATCTAGAGAAAGCATATGACAAGGTACCGAGGGAAAAGATATTCACTATATTGGGGGACTATGGAATTAAAGATTATTAAAATCAATCAAAGGCATTTATGTTGACAATTGGGCTTCAGTGATAATTGATGGTAGAATGAGTTCTTTGTTCAGGGTACTTACAGGGGTTAGACAAAGCTGTAATCTTTCACCTTTGCTGTTCGTAGTTTACATGGATCATCTCCTGAAAGGTATGCAATGGCAGGGAGGGATTCAGTTAGGTGGAAATGTAATAAGGAGTTTGGCCTATGCTGACGACTTGGTCTTAATGGCGGACTGTGCCGAAAGCCTGCAGTCTAATATCTTGGAAATAGGTGCAATGAGTATGGTATGAAAATTAGCCTCTCGAAGACTAAATTGATGTGAGTAGGTAAGAAATTCAACAGAATTGAATGTCAGATTGGTGATACAAAGCTAGAACAGGATGATAATTTTAAGTATTTAGGTTGTGTGTTCTCTCAGGATGGTAGTATAGTAAGTGAGATTGAATCAAGGTGTAGTAAAGCTAATGCAGTGAACTCGCAGTTGCGATCAGCAGTATTCTGTAAGAAGGAAGTCAGCTCCCAGATGAAACTATCTTAACATCGGTCTGTTTTCAGATCAACTTTGCTTTATGGGAGTGAGAGCTGGGTGGACTCAGGATATCTTATTCATAAGTTAAAAGTAACAGACATGAAAGTAGCAAGAATGATTGCTGGTACAAACAGGTGGGAACAATGGCAGGAGGGTACTCGGAATGAGGAGATAAAGGCTAATTTAGGAATGAACCTGATGGATGAAGCTGTACGCATAAACCGGCTTCGGTGGTGGGGTCATGTGAGGCGAATGGAGGAGGAAAGGTTACCTAGGAGAATAATGGAGTCTGCTATAGAGGGTAAGAGAAGTAGAGGGAGACCAAGACGACGATGGTTAGACTCAGTTTCTAACGATTTAAAGATAAGAGGTATAGAACTAAATGATGCCACAACACTAGTTGCAAATCGAGGATTGTGGCGACGTTTAGTAAATTCTCAGAGGCTTGTAGACTGAACGCTGAAAGGCATAACAGTCTATAATGATAACGTATGTATGCATGTATTTCCCTTAACTTTATCATATCGAAATATTGCATACAACGAAAGAGAAGACAACGTAATTTATAATATGTAGACTACTATTTCTTGCACAACGTATGTCATTGGAGTAATATACAACTTTGGTCATATTTCACTTACATGAGTTTTCCTTATACGATTTGTAACTATAAACACTGGTTTGCATTCTTTTGAATTTTCTATATTATACAGTTGTATTTAGAACAATAAGGCGTAAGATAGGCGTGAAAGTTAGGCAGAGTGGAAGAATGGTGACGGTGTAATATGTACAGAGATTGAGAAAGGGCTGGTGGCCGTTATTTTATTGTCGTTTCGTTCATCAGGACTACCGGTCGAGTTGGCCGTGCGGTTAGGGGCGCGTGGCTGTGAGCTTGCATCTGGGAGGTGGTGCGTTCGAACCCCATTGTCGACAGCCCTGAACATGGTTTTCCGTGGATTCCCATTTTCACACCAGCAAATGCGGAGGCTGTACATTATTAAGGCCATGGCCGCTTACTTTCCACTCCTAGATCTTTCCTATCCCATCATCGCCACAAGACCTATCTATGGCGGTGCTACGTAAAGCAAATTGTAAATTGTTCAGCACTATATTAAGCATGTTTTATGTTGTTTTATATTATTGTAGTTATTATAAATATACTGAACCCTTGAACTTACCATTCCATCGTTGGTCGTCTGCCTCGGCTGCTTCAGTAAATCAATATCGTACTCTTGGATCTTGGGGTCGTTGCGAGTTTTTTCTGTAACTTCATCGACCAAACGATAGTGTTCAGAGGAGAGCATAACTACTTCAAATGAGGAGCAAAAGTGTGGTTACTAAAATATTTATTCAATTTAAATCACGATAATTTATATATTAAATTGGCATGAAAAGTCACTTAAAATTTTCACAACATGTTTTAACGCAGTCACAATGCATAACGTGAGTGGTAAAGTTTCATTAAAGTTGTTTATTATTGTCTTTCAAAGAATGAAAACGTAGTGTAAAATTCGTGGACAGAAAAAACAGGAAAACGATTAAAAAAACCTGAAAATCGGGCACCATTGATCCAAGCGACAACTGGGAGTTAATCCACACGATCCGTGGAAAATCTCGCCTTCAACAAGTATAATTCCAGATTTACATTTAACTAAGTTTATCCACCAGTCTACTTTCCATCGGATATTCGAACATCCCCCGAATGAAACCTTAATCGAACCAAATCGACTATCAGTTTCTTTGGATAGGTTGCGAAATATTACTTGAAAGCATGGTGTTCATTACAAGTTAACAGCAATTGTCGCAATCAAGAAGAAAATTCAATCATGTATTGTCATCTCGTGACACCCTTAAGTTACAGAGGAATCCCGATACTGAAACATGCATCACCCCAAACAGATGTTCAAAAGGAACCAACAACACGTGATCCGATGGGATCTTACGTTACATCATTCTGAAGGAAGAAAACTGCGAAATGCAGGAAAACATTAATTCATTATGCATTTAGATGAAGTGCCAAACACTGAAGATAAAAGAATGATAAATCACTTTCAAATGTTCTTACTAAACCAAATTTCAGGTTATGAAACAATGACGCCGTTAAATTAGTTAAATTGCAAGTCTACAATATAACACAAATGAAAGGAAATCTTTCCAATATGCTATAATTACGACTACCATTACAAATCTGTCTACCTACACTTGTCCCATTAAACTAAACTACAAGTGATCGGTAGATCAACGTCTCACATTAAAAAATGTGAATAATAAAAATGAAAATAATATATATTAACAGCTGACGATTCGAAACCGCATTCCTAATGTAAATCCTACAAAAATCAACTAAGTGTCAACACACAGCACTACCACGATATACCAGACACCCAAACAATAAATCTTAAAGTAAAGAAAAAGTAAATATATATGAACAACGGTTCATCGAACTTGAACAAGCGCGGCTAAGCAGTAAGGACCACTCTCCATTAGCCAGGTTTCCACGTGGGACAACCCTTACATTCATGCCACTACTGATGCGACGCTATTATGGGAGCACCTTCTGGCTAGTAAGAATTATGCCGAAACATGGCCTGAATAGTACTGTACCTACTACTATATTTCACATTCGTATCCACTACTGCAGACGTTAACATCGTTCAAGTCGATTCGCAAAAATGCCTAACCTATGGCTTGGCTATGTACAGACGACGCCCTAATCCTGTCGTTGAGCCAATGTTACACTGTATACTCATCCATAAGTTATATAATACACGCAGCATCCTAAATCTATCGTTCAGCAAACGTTATGGTATCTACCCATCATTCATACTGCCAGGTGAAATCGGAACGTTTAACACTGATTTAAATCAGACCCTCGTTGAAACTATAACACTTGAAGTGAAATTCGCTACAAAAAATGAACTCGAACATGGAAATATTACTGTGTCTATTTCCTATAATCAAGCGTGAAATCGAACTTAAACAACATGTCCGAATAGTTTAATCTATTCCTCAATACAATCTCAACATATGCAGTGAAGTTCGATAAATAAAAATAAACTCACCTCTCGTTTGATATTACGTAATATCACTGAAAACAATAATCACTATCATCAGGATTTTTACGGCACAACTCGAGTGTGAGGCACCAACAGAACTGCAATGTCACCACTCCAATCATGTATCATCGTGAACTGTCCACTGAAGTACCTCTTCATCAATCTACTCAAGCTGAATTATCATTCTAATTTTTTTTTACGTCGCACCGACACAGATAGGTCTTATGGCGACGATGGGATAGGAAAGGCCTAGGAGTTGGAAGGAAGCGGCCGTGGCCTTAATTAAGGTACAGCCCCAGCAATTGCCTGGCGTGAAAATGGGAAACCACGGAAATATCATTCTAATAACATTCATTTTTCACACCCTCAATGTTTCTAGTCAGCGATATTTTCATCTCGTAAATATACAGAATAGAATTCAATTTACAGTAACCAAGTATTATCTTGACCGTGTGTCAGAATGCATTTTGTTAGTGAGGTCGACTGTCACAAAAATGCACTTCGCTGGTATCAAATAGAACCGTCACTTAGACTTAACTGCCGTTACTTACGGTTTTACATAAAGTAGTAATCATGGGATAATATCAACTTGTACTTAAAATAGGCGTTGCAACGCGCTCATTTGGATTTGGCAACCTTTACACTCATCAATCGTTCTGGATTGCTACAGAACATCGTTCATCTCACACGGCCTGTCTCAGAAATATTACATCTCAACCTATACACCATGTCACAAAAACTCCTCTCCGTCGAAATACGGGGCCTCTTAACCTCAGCATCCTGCTTATTCTACATCACTCATAAAATACAGACTAACTCTGCCTTTAACATCTTCCTAACTATTCTTATAATATTTCATTCCCATTACAATCCATTTCCTTCTTGCTTGAAACTTTTTTCGATCCCATGATCAAACAACATTATAATGATCACACAATTAACTTCTCGAAATTTTTCCTGACCTCAGGAGAAAAATAAAATACCGTGATGTTCTGTACCACAAATACACGGCGTCACAAAATTTAAGTTTCCCAAAAATGCCGACTTATGATTTCCTTCACTGGATTTCGATATAAACCGCCAATCTCCCTTGACATTACTGCTGAACACATAATTCATCATCTAAAATTTTATCCCGACGTGAATATTATTATCATTATTATTATTATCATTACCATTACTATTGGATAATTTGATATTTGACTTTATTACACTCATAACGGTTATTTTATCGTTATCATTATTGTAACTTTTACCAACCCGAACATTATTTCATTGATTTTCATGCAATTGTTTACTTCACTTTTAATTTTTTTTAAAGAAATTTAAACATGGTTTAAAGTCTCACGCGCTCACATAACTACCAGACAATTCGCATCTACAATGGAATAACGACAAGTCACTTCCCCATCATTGCAATATACTTGATTACACACGCCACATATTCAACGCGACGTTATGATTTATTAAGTAATTCATTTAAATGGACAAGCATTTTCATCTCTAACTACAAAACATAATATTTAAATTAGTGAGACCTGTAATTGTAGTCGTTTGGCGTGACATCACCTCGCCTTTATCTTGTGCCAGCCCACCTCTGACTTAGCCCCTCATAATTGCAGGACACACTCTTTGCTTAAATATTATCTTATAAACACACAGATTCTGCACTAGTCTTGAAGCAATATACATTTATTTCATGAAACCTAAATAATGCATTTTATTCTGTCCATATATAACAGTTAAACCGTATCGAGAATTCAACTGAGACAGTTTGCCGGAATCTCCAACTCCTTCTTCTCCAGATTTTTCACAGGTGTGACTGACCGTGAGACACAAGATTATCTCGGCCAGCCCACAACAGTTCCCCCTTATCGATTACCAAAATCACACCGACCGCAATCATTCACGACAGCTATCTATGAACGTACTGTCTCTCTACGCAGAAGTTCAGGAATCCTACAATCATTTAACTTATGATTTTCTTCCCCGGCCGTGATGGATGTCATAACTACAATGTTTCAATAGCTAATCTTGTCTTCCTTCACTATTTACCACTTGGTAAAGTATTCATCTCTCAAGCCAACTGGCTTTAGTGATTCTTCAAGTCTATTTGGCCCACTTTAAGTCTTCTTCTTAAAGTTGCCTGACGTAGGTTCACCATCTCGGAACACAGAATGACGACTGACGCTCTTGGTTGAGGAAGGGGTATTTAACCCTTTTATAGGGATGCTATGCTTGGCGTTATGTACTGTTGTGCAGTCATACCATTTGATGACCACTGGACCGATTTCTTCAAGACACACCCCAGGGTTTCCACCTATTTTTACAGTCATGGTGGTGTTGTTTGCTGAATTTTCCTGCTTCCTTAACGGGCATAATTAATTAATTTCGTGCATTAGGGTTCCCGCGCATTTGTATTGCATGTGCTTGACACGTGTGCACTATTCTTCCAGTATGGATGCCGACCTTTCTCCGAGCTTAATTAAATACGTTTCCACGCTGGGGACTTTAGCTTCATCAAATATTTCCTAAAATTCCTAATTACTAAATTTTTGTTAATGACATTTGCGAAATCTCTCGTAATGAGGGTTATTATCCAGAATTTCATTATTAATTACCCGAGGTCTTCCGGAATGTTCCGACCTCGTTCGAATTTGTGGGCCGCTTCCCGCTGTGAGTTGTCACGCCACAGAACGCGAGATGAGCTTGCAATAAAAATATGGATGCATTTCATCTTGTAATTGTAATTTCAGCAAGGTAGAATTATGGCTTCAATTCTTACGGGACCTATAGATTTATCCGGAATCATTTAAAATATAACTCATGCATTGACTGGGTTTCGAGCTGTGGCTGCTTTCGTGAGAATGTCACTCTGCTACTACGTCCTCGATCTGCTTCTACCCTGCTGCTCTGTTCACGTTTACTTAAGTATACCTTTCGGGTCAATATGACCTGACATCAAAATGCTATAGAAAACTTCTACACACATACTTTTTGTACATTTCTTAGTTATCGATATTACACTAGTGTCAAAAAGTTAAGCATAATCACTAAACTAGGCCATACCGCCTGATAGGAATGCCAGACGTATTGCTGAACAAACGGAAGCTGACTCACACCATATGTCACACAACTTGTCCAAAAGAACAGTGTCAGAAAGGTTCTGACAGCTAAGGTACACCTTTGACAACAACTAACAAAATGTGGCAATGTCTTCCACAACAAAATATGCCGTTAATAGGGTGTATGATTACCCCTAACGGCCACACATACTCCGCAGCGACGAGGCATGCTCTCTATCAGATGGTCCAAGAGCCCTTGTGGCAGTCGATCCGATTCCCCGGAAAGGGCAGTGCGAAGGTCTTGGAGGGTCATTGGTGGAGGTTGACGGGATGTAATTTGCCTCCCCAATGCATCCCCGGCATGTTATATGGAATTCAGATCCGCAGACCTCGCTGGCCAGTCCATGCGATGAATGTCTTCCCCAGCCAGAAATTCACTCAACAGAGCAACGCGGTGCCGTCGGCAATTATCGACCGTTAAGAGGAAGTCTGGACCAACAGCACCTCTGAAGAGTCGAACATGTGATCTCAGTACATCATCCCTGTATCTCCGAGCATTAACAGTGTTCGTCGGACCACCCACGAAGATGTGCAGGTCCGTACGGCCATTCAACATTATGCCGCTCCACACCATGACACCACCACCACCATACTGGACCCGTTCCACGATGTTCCTGTGTTTGTATCGCCTACTCGGTTCTCTCCATATTAATGTGCAACGGGAATCGTTCTGCAAACTGAAGTGGGATTCATCTGTGAAGAACACATGCCTCCATTCATTCATGGTCCAGTTCGATGTTCACTGCTCCACAGTGAACGGGCTCGTCTCTGTGCTACAGTGAGCGGGACGCACTCCGCAGGATGTCGGGCAAACAGCCCTGCTGTTCTGAGCCCCCGGTACACAGTTTGCCGGGAAACGGTAACCCCTGATACGGCTGCAAGCTCCGCCGACAATAATCATGCAGGTGCCGATTTCGTCGAGCGGTTAAGGCCATATATCTGCCCTGCTGTGGGGTGGTTACCCTTGGTCGACCTGGTACTGGCCTACGACTAATATCTCCCGTGTCTCGAAATCGTCTCCAAAGCCTGAAAATGACACTTTGTGGCACATTCAAGGATCCGGCGACATCGGTCTCTGTCTGGCCTGTTTCCAGGCGGCCGAGTATTCTACCCTGCAATACGGGGTCCAAATGGCGTCGTTGTAACATTATGTTGTCACGTTCACCACGAGGCTACACTCCGCACACTATAACAGGGCAAACACGACTGAGGGAATATGGGGCGCACAAACTGGCTGTGTTTACCTTGCGGTTACGCCGCTAGTCAAAGCAGGGAACACTCCTTTCCTATACAGAGGGACAACCTAAGGTTGGTAGGTGCATATGTCGAGCGATTTGTGGTCTATTTCCTGTTGCCCTGCTTACTCGTAAAGTATGCTTAACTTATGGACACTAGTGTATTTTTCTATTCCAATACTTGGTTGGTAATAATAATAATAATATTAATAATAATAATAATAATAATAATAATATTAATAATACTTTCAGCATGCGCCATATAGTTGCACAAGAGGAATACACAGTTGTGCTTTGTTTCGTAGATCTAGAGAAGGCGGTAGAGGTGGGATCCCTCGCTGAGTCCGAGGGAAAATCCAATCCTGGAGAGTAAACTCTTTACGAAAGAAAGAAGATCCAGAGAAGATACATATGACAGAGTACCGAGGGAAAAGATGTTCGACGTATGGGGGATTATGGGATAATGCGTAGATTATTAAACGCAATCAAAGTCATTTATGTTGACGATTGGGCGGCTGTGAGAATTGATGGTAGAATGAGTTCTTGGTTCAAGGTACTTACTATGGTTAGACAAGGTTGTAATCTTTCACCTTTGTTGTGCATAGTTTACATGAATCCTGTACTGATAGGTATTAAGTGGCAGGGAGAGATTCAGTTAGGTGAAAATCTAGTAAGCAGTTTGGCCTACACAAATGACTTACTCGAGCTGATCGAGCTCGATATCCGTAGTCGCTTATGTGCGGCCAGTATCCAGTATTCGGGAGATAGTGGGTTCGAACCCCACTGTCAGCAGCCCTGAAGATGGTTTTCCGGGGTTTCCCACTTTCACACGAGGCAAATGCTGGGGCTGTACCATAAATAAGGCAACGGCCGCTTCCTTTCCACTCCTAGCCCCACTCCTTCCCACTCTTGTCCCATCGTTGCCATAAGACCTTTCTATATCGATGCGAAGTAAAGCAACTTTAGTTAAATTCAAGGATGCATTATTTTCAGTTAAATAGTTGATATCATACGGGACTGGACTGCTTTCTTTCATACCAGTTCATACAATGCAACACCAGTTCACACGAATTAAACACACAAAGCTCTCGTCTGCGATGTCCTACGTCCATGAAATGAGGCAATGTAAGTATCATACCTTTCTGGCGTTGACAAAACACTTAAATATCTCGAAATGACTTTTCATGCAGGGGCCACTTGCTCGCTTGGGTACTGTTAGAGAACACCGGAGAGTAAAACATAAATTTGTATTCCATTATCGGCTTCTGAAAAGACGCTCCTCAATTGCTAGGCGAAAAGAATCCGCTGAACGCGTAATTTTCTCTGCCAAAACGACGTGGGCTGTTTTAATAATTCGTCTTTCTCCCCCTCCTGGATGAGCTAGATTAGTTCCATAAGTATTATTGCGGTCAGGTAACACTATGGTGTAACTTTAGACTTACGGGAGCCATAATCGGCATTGGTGGTCGAAGTGTTCGAAAATCACACACCCTTGGTGTTTTCTTGAGTTAACGTAGAAGAAACGGGCCATTAATCTACATTCCAAATAGTGACCATTAATTTCCCTCCATTATTCGGTCTTTTAATTTGACTCCAGTAGGCAACCTGCGCGTCGTGATGAGGTTGAAATGATGATGAAGACGACACATTCACCCGGCCCCCGAGCCAGCGAAATTAACCAATTATGGTTAAAAGCCTGACCCGAGATCCCCGTGACCAAAGGCCAGCACGCTAACCATTAAGCCATGGAGCCGGACCTAATAATAATAATAATAATAATAATAATAATAATAATAATAATAATAATAATAATAATAATAATAATAATAATAATAATAGGAAGTAAAATTGTGTGCGGCCTCCAAGGAGGCCTGGTGCATATCTTTCGGGCTGACGCCGTGCAGGCGACCTGCGCGTCTATGAGGATGAGGCTCTACCTGTGATGGATTCTAATTATGAAGAAGGAACACACACCCTGACCCCGATACATTGGAATTAACCAATGAAGGTTAAAATCCCGACCCGGCCGGAAATCGAACACGGGACCCCCTGGACCAAAGGCCAGCACGCTAACCATTCAGCCATGGAGCCGGACATTGATTCTTGTGTTAAGTGAGTGTGTAGTATTTTTAAGTACATCGTAACTGTGACAGTTCTACACGTAATCCTTTGTTAAATAATTGTTCTTCTTCTTCTTCTGTTTACCCTCAAGGGTCGGATTTTCCCTCGGACTCAGCGAGGGATTTCACCTCTACCGCCTCAAGGGCAGTGTCCTGGAGTTTCAGACTCTGGGGAGGATGACCAGTACCTCGCTCAGGTGGCCTCACCTGCTATGTTGAACAGGGGCCTTGCGGGGGGATGGGAAGATTGGAAGGGATAGACAAAGAAGAGGGAAGGAAGCGGCCGTGCCCTTAAGTTAGGTACCATTCCGGCATTTGCCAGAAGGAGAATTGGGAAACCACGGAAAACCACTTCGAGGATGGCTGACGTGGGAATCGAACCCGCCTCTGCTCAGTTAACATCCCGAGGCTGAGTGGACCCCGTTCCAGCCCTCGAATCACTTTTCAAATTTCGTGGCAGAGCCTGGGATCGAACCCGGGCCTCCGGGGATGGCGGCTAATCTCATTAACCACTACACCACAGAGGCGGACTGCTAAATAGTTCATTTTCGCCTATAGCTTGTTTTCTTTCAGCCTTTTACACTTTAGCTCATTTTCTATAAGACTTGAACACTGTTGCCTTCAGAGCAGAATTTTAAAAGTGTTCATTTATGTATTGTATGTATTTTTTATGTATATTGCTGGTTGTTTTCAGACCTAATGCTATATCTTCAATAAAAATTTCCAGAAAGCGTAAAGTCACTCCGCTGTGATTTCGGTTCCTCGTAAAATTGTAGGTCCTAAAGCTTGATCGCAGAACTGAAATTTTCATAAAATGTTTAGTGTACTTGTTAGCAAGTGGAAGTGAGTTTTGAGTTTCGATTGTAAGAATGGCTCCACGGTTAATATTTATTAAACACACAGATATACCGATAAAGCGATCTTCTTCTTCTGTCTCTTTTTCTGGTTACCGTCCAGGGTCGGTTTTTCCCTCGGACTCAGAGAGGGATCCCACCTCTACCGCCTCAAGGGTAGTGTCCTGGAGCTTCAGACTCTAGGCCGGGGGATACAACTGGGGAGGATGGCCAGTACCTCACTCAGCCGGCCTCACCTGCTATGCTGAACAGGGGCCTTGCTGGGTGATGGGAAGATTGCAAGGGATAGACAAGGAAGAGGGAAGGAAGCGGCCGTGGCCTTATGTTAGGTACCATCCCGGCATTTGCCAGGAGGAGAAGTGGGAAGTCACGGAAAACCACTTCGAGGATGGCTGAGGTGTGAATCGAACCCGCCTCTGCTCAGTTGACATCCCGAGGCTGAGTGACCCCGTTCCAGTCCTCGTACCACTTTTCAAATTTCGTGGCAGAGCCTGGAATCGAATCCGGGCCTCCGGAGGTGGCAGCTAATCTCATTAACTACTACACCACAGAGGCGGACGATCAAACTATCTTCGCCTAAAAATATATCCTTTCGTGTATTCTCTGCAATAGCGAGACATACAGCGAGTGTGACTTTGATCCAAGGCGACCCTTTGCCTGAATCACTTTGGTCCAGAATCACGGCTCCTACAAGTGGCTAATTGTACTATAAGTGGGTAATTCAGGAAATTACCATTTGAATTATCTCCAAAACGCTGCTGTCACATTCCTGCGATGAACGAGAATGCAATGACGTTAAATTCGCAATAACCCATGATTCACACCACATCATATGACGCTGTATCAGTTAAATGCCAGACTTTTCTCACACTCATGAAGGAAGTACTTCTGAACTAAATGCTCCATGTAGATTAATGTTGAGAGAGGGAAGCTTCTTCTCTGTTAAACTCTACGTGAGCGGAAGGCCTAAGTTACATCCGTTTAGCTTTCGGGTTCACTCTTCTCCTGCAACTACAGTCTGGGTCATGGATGAGAAAGCAATGTCCCTCTGATGTGTAGGGTTCCAGTTCTTCAGTTCGTTCTCATATATATTAGCTTTTGTTTGCACTTAATAGACCTTGCCTTGGAAAGAGACCATCTCCTATGGCATGATCCTGTTATAGTATATTACTCATACCGAGCGAATTGGCTGTGCGGTTAGGGGCGCGCAGCTGTGAGCTTGCGTTCGGGAGATAGTGGGTTCGAACCCTGCTGTCGGCATCCCTGAATATGGTTTTCCGTGGCTTACCATTTTCACACTAGGAGAATGCTGAGACTGTACGTTCATTAAGGCAACTTACGCCCCCTTCCCACCCCTAGCCCTTTCTTATCCCATCGTCGCCATAAGACCTACCTTTGTCGGTGCTACATAAACCAGATTGTACATTGTTCATGTGTAATGGCAAAGCCATCCCCGTACAGACCATGAATGTCTTTGGAGGAGTGAATGGCGATGATTTCCACTATCCTTAGACTTCGCACTAAAATAGAGAAGTAGTTAGGTCTATAACCGGCCGCCTTTGCCCCAGGAGTTAATCTGGTAGGTACTGTTTTAGGTGTAGGCTGAGTAAACTTCAGTGCCATGAGTCTCTCCAGAAATGGGAATCTCATTTCTAAATGTTTGACTTACTGAGAAAGATTCGAACCCACGTACTTCCAGTTGAACCAAGCACCTTTTTACCACCTTAACGTTTACCACCTCAACTAGGCGGCCCACTATGTGTAAGAGTACGCCTACTTTAAGGAATTTCGCGGAGCACGAATCATAACGGTCCACCGCCTAATTCGGAGGGAACCCTGTTGATATGTTGAATTTCCTTTTACGTCCGTGTATTTGTCGTCAGAGAACATTTAATTCCCTGAGGATTGATAAAGTCACTGTAACATGTGCAGGATTCCCGTGACGCTGGGGTGGGATTTGCCTGGTGTGAACAGGATAAATCACGGAATTCCAATTATCTGGGCAACCGACTTTCGAGTTTGAACTTACCATCTCCTGAATTGAAACCTGCAACTATACGACCCAGCCCAGTCCCCTTCAATTGTTGCTGAAAATCTATGTCAGTATGTATGTTGCTATGTTAAACACAGAGTGAGGCCCCTTTCACACCGGGCTACAAGAGCCTCACACATTTATGTAGTCTTCGTACTATTTTACGGGACGAGTTGGCCGTGAGGTTAGGGGTGCACAGCTGTGAGCTTGCATCCGGGAGATAGCAGGTTCGAACCCATTGTCGGCAGCTCTGAAGTTGGTATTCCGTGGTTTCCCACTTTCACAACAGGCTGGGGCTGTACCTTAATTAAGGCCACGGCTTCTTCCTTCCCACTCCTAGCCCCTTCCTCTCCCATCGTCGCCATGAGACCCATCTGAGTCGGTGCGACGTAAAGCAACATGTATATGACCCGAAATGAATATACATTTCGTTTCTTATTTTTAAAATACCAATATATGTTTATGAAACTCAGTGACTTGTCTCAGAATGCAAGAAAATGACGTGTTTAAAAAAGTTTTAAAATAGTTTAAGTAGTTTGGTCACAAACTATAATAGTTACACATGTAATGTTCGGATCATTATGATCTGAGACAACCATTATTACTGTAACGTCAGATATTTACAGTACCTTTTTAAATGGAAATTCTCAACTCTATTTTTGTTATATTGTATGGGAATAATGATTTTTATCATTCCAACCTGCTTTCAACAATCAACTAAGCCTGTATGCGTTTACAACAACGGGCTTGTTTCCTGCTTTTTCCAGGAAATTGTACTATAATTAACAGTTCTCAACAATTAGAATGCTTTATTGTTTCTGCTCAGTTTGAATTATTACCGTGCATATGAAAGCGAGTGTTCTTATGACAGTTACGACGGTCCATAGTCTGTACAAAATAGTGAGCAGACTCTTCCTTCTAAATATGGGAATATAGAATGGCAGTTGCATTCATCAGCACAACATGAAGGTCGTCAAGAGTACCCCAGGTGTTAACAGGTATGCAATCATCAGAATAACTGTCGTAAAAAGTACATTTGAAGCAACATTTTGTACATCGCTTCAAAATGAGAAAATAAACCAAACCAAATGGCGCAGCAGCTCCGAAGGGCCTTCAACTACCAAATGACCCGCTACTCAGACCGAAGGCCTGAAAGTGAGATAATAAAGATGACAAATATTGAGGGGCAGCGAGTTGATGGTGAACAATGGACAAACATTGATGATTCTATTTTTCGCGTATACTTAGGACACCTATTCCTTGCAGGTGTATATAGATCTAATGGTTAGTCTACATAAAGGTTGTGGGATAAAGGTACTGGGTAAAAAAATCGAGCTATCATATCCCTTGAAACATTCTGTAAGGTATCGCGTTATCTTGCGATTCGACAGGAAATCTACTAGAGAGGAAATACGACGTACTGATAAATTCGCTGAAGTTAGTAGTATTTGGGAAACGTGTGTATAAGTCCTTCCTAAACTGCATAATCTAAGAGGAAACGTGACTGTCAACTACAAGTTAGTAGCATTTAGAGGCCACTGTTCTAATTTATGAGTAAGATATCCTGAGTCCACCCCACTGCACTACCGTAAAGCAAACTTTTGTCCGGGAGCTGATTCTTCTTACATAATATTGTTAATTGCAATACCTGAAGTTATCCACCTGTTCCAGCTTCGTATTCCCAACTTGACATTCAGTTCTCTTAGGTTCCTTACCTCCTGACACCACTTTAGTCTTGTAAAGGCTTATCTTCAAATCAAACTCATTGCACCTACACAGTTCAAAACAATTAGGGGAACATGTTTTTAAACCTATGCCATGCTCTACAAAACAATACCTCACACCTAGGTATATTGCCAACTAAACCTTTATTCTTTACCGATTAAGTATACAAAAGAACATAGATGGATTCGTGTTCATTTTCAGAACACAAACGGAAATGTCCAAATAGGGGAGAAAACAAAGTGATAACAGTCCTCCATGGTGGATTTTAACACAGTTGGAGAGCTTTAGTATGGTGTATATCCTCCACGAGCATTTATCATAGCTTGGCACCTACGTGGCATGCTCCGTATAAGTCGACGGAGGTCACGTTACGGTATCAGGTCCCATTCTTCAATGAGAGCCTGTTCGAGGTCTTGGAGAGTCTGCGGTGGAACAGGACGCCCACGGACACTTCTGTCAAGCCTATCCCACACTTGCTCGTTGGGATTAAGGTCGGGACTCGCTGCTGGCCATTCCATCTCTTGAATGTCCAGTTCTCGCAAGACATGCGCGCTACATGAGCCCTGGCATTGTCGTGCACGAGTACGAATTCAGGGCCAACACCGTATGCAGCAACCAACACATGCTGTAGCAGTATCTGCTCGATGTACCCCGCAGCGGTAAGTTTACCACGGACGACGACAAGATCTGTACTTCCATAATACTGATTCCACCCCACACCATCACAGAACCTTGTCCGAATCGGTCGCCTTCCTGGACAACATTTGGCATGTACTTCTCACCACGGCGTCTCCATACACGTTGACGCCCATCACGCTGTGTCAGGGGTAACATGGACTTGTCTGTGAACAACACATGCCTCCATTGGCGAAGTTGCCAGTTGACGTGGGCATGGGAAAACAGAAGGCGAGCTGCGCGATGTTGCTGTGTTAAACGGGGCACTCGAACGGGACATCTGGGTCGTAAGGACACTTCTCTTGATCTGTTCCTTTCTGTCTGGCCAGACATCGTGACTCGAGTGACCCTCCTGAGGTGTTGCTGCTGTTCTCTGGCAGTTGCTGAACGACGCCGCAACAAACAGATGGTCAGATATCGGTCATCCTGTGGGGTTGTCATGCGACCACGATCTTGTCCAGTCCTCCTTGTGAACTGGCCTGTCTCATTGTAACGATTCCACAAGCGGTGAATAACTGACGGAGATAAATTGAGATCCACAGTAACACGATGAAACGTCCGTACTTCCTGGATCAAAGGGACGGCCCTTGCTACTTGAACCATTTCAAAACGTCTCATGGGAAGTGCTGGTTTATGTACAACGTGCTCAAATGACCGCGTTGTCTGTGTACCTCACAACGACACACGGACGCACCTATATTCACTTTGTTTTGAGGGGTCACCTGACATTTTAATGCATGGCTACGCCTACATATGGATTATAACTTCGATTTGACATACCCTGAGTAGCTAAGATCTCAAGGTATGCTCTACGGCCATTGGAACCCATCTACAAAATTAACGTTCACATACCAAACGTTACAAACATGTTCCCCTAATTTTTTTTTAACTGTGTCATTCGAATGATCCTATCAGTTTGTTTAAAAAATGGCCAATAGCCAATGTAATGTTCTTTGCAGTAGAAGACAAAAACTCAACAGAGCAATGCAAGGATTTTTAGAAACTAGTTGCCTGTTGAATATGAATATGAATGTATAATATAGTTATTTCACTGCAGGCAGCCTCACGTTCATTCATCTGTAAAAATGGCTCACCTAATTCCATTCCACGTGGTTTTGTTCTTCATATACACTACATCTCAAAGTGGTGCCCATCTAAAACCGCATCCATCTGTCATATCCCTTAAAGCTGTCCATCTGAATCGACTGTACATGTCTCCATCTCTTACGTCCCTTGTAGCTGCCCATTTGAATTGACTCTGCGTGCTTACTCTGTACCCCCACATCCCTTGTAACTGCCCTTCTTACCAATTCTACATTACTACTGTGGTCCTTTACATCCTTTGTAACTGCCCACCTGAACTGGTTTTTCCGGCGTATGTCCCTTATGACCTTGTAGTTCCCAATCTGAATCCTGTCGGTTTTATGTCCCTTACAACCTTACTGGCTGTCCCTTCGAGCCGATCCAACTTTCCTCTGTCCTGCACACGTGGAGGTCTGTCAATACTACTGTGTTTGTAGGACTTGACCAATGCAATCTCAACTTATTTTATGTTATATGTATTTATTTATTTTATTTATTTACTAGCTAAAGTACACATTGTTGACGGGATAATTACTTAGCAGGTGCATGATTATATTTTTTATTGTTCCCCAGATTCTGAGGCGCACATGTGGACATGCCTCTCCCTGTCAGCGACTTGCCGTGACGTACTCGCTTCCTTGCGCTCTGTAGTTCTTTGCAGTTTTATATTGTTTTGTATTATTGCTGATCTGGATTTGCTCCCTTTCCTCCCGCATGGAAGGAAGCCAAGGATCGAGTTCCGACATTGTAAGCAATCACATCTAGTTTACTTTTGACTGTGACATTAGGGCATAGAGTGTAAAGGGAATCCTCCTTCATCCTTTCGTTAGGTTCCCTCACGTATTTTTCTCATTTCTATAGTTTACAACAGGGCCTCTCAGGGTGCATGCACTGTGCACGGTGCAAAAGACGACTTCGCTTGGTTGACCAGAGTGCAGACCCCCACTCCTCGATTTGGAGTAATAGCGCTGTATCTCTCTTTCCCCACGCCTGTCTCGCTCGCTCCCCCTGTCTCCCTCTTCCACACTTGCTCCGTAGCGCCCCAAATCCGAGCCGAGTTGAGCCGAGTTAAGCCGAGCTTAGCCGAGTAACCCAGAGACGAAGTGTTGGTCCGAGCCGAGCCGAGCGGGACCGATGCACTGTGCACAGGAACCTTGAGCCGCTGTTTGCATGCGTGAGATTTTGGGCGTTTGAGAGGCCCTGGTTTACAATGTTTCCTTGCTGTAGCTAGCTGTAGTACCCTAACATGTGCAAAGTTATCTAACTCCCTAGCTACTCTCTACCAAAAAAAAACTGGCATGCTGTTTTACACCGGAAGCAGCAGTAATCCCATCTATCGGAGATGAGTGGCAGCAGAAGAGACAAAACACGACTCAGCAGTGATCAATATAATGTTACTGTTGATCAGATTTTTGATCTTTCGATATTGTATGCTCTCACATTTAATTTTCTTCCGATTCTGTTATATTAGGGCATCTAATGTAAAGGGAGCCCTTCCTTCTTTAATGACCCCCTCTTGTCTTATTCTTCAAGCGACCTTTCCTTTACCATTCTTTCTCATTTCTTACAATCATCTCTACAATTTTCCTCATCCATATGGACCGATAACCACGTGGTTTTACACCTTAATACAATCATGACAAAAAACATCACCCGTTAACACATTTCAACAATATTTCAATGGTAGCAATGCTCGGCGTTGATATGAACTAGGCAAAGAAAGTCTAAATTAATGAAATTCTGTTAACAAAGTCAGTACCATAAAACTCTATAAGACATAAATGATCGGAAATTGCATTCTCTATAACTTTTGTTGTGTAGTACTTTTCGATAGGACCAACAACATACGTATTTAAAAATTAAATTTTAGGCGCCTTCCCCTAAGCTACCATCTCATCCAGCGTGAATAAAATTATTTATAGCCTAGACTATAGTGCCTATTTCCCTGACTTAACACAGCGATTTTCATTAAATTGTGTACACTTATTTTCTCGTGGTTCGACGTTGATGTGGACTTAGCAACAAACAGAAATTCATGAATATCTCTGTTATCATAACCGGTACGGTAGAAGTGTGTAAGACATAAATTATCAGAAATGTAATTCTATATAAGTTTAGTTACGTAATATTTATCGATAGAACCACTAATAACATAGATATCTGAGAATTACATTTTAGACATTTCCCTAAACTACAATTTCGCTCAGCGTGAATAAAATAATTTATAGCCTAGCTTGTAGAGCCCCATTCCCCAACTTTACATACCGATTTTCATTAAATTCTTTTAAGCCGTTTTCTTGTGTTAAGCGTACAGACAGACAGATGACGGAAAATTAAAAAGTGCACTCCCTTGTTACTGTGGACACGACTGATACAGAAATACCGTTGTTTTTAAATTTTTTTTTTTTTTTTGCTATTTGTTTTACGTCGCACCGACACAGATAGGTCTTATAGCGACGATGGGACAGGAAAGGGCTAGGACTGGGAATGAAGCGGCCGTGGCCTGAATTAAGGTACAGCCCCAGCATTTGCCTGGTGTGAAAACAGGAAACCATTGCCGACAGTTGGGTTCGAACCCCCTATCTCCCAAATGCAAGCTCACAACTGCGCGCCCCTAACCGCAGGGCCAACTCGCCCGGTAAAAGATGAAATTCGTCAATTATTTTACTACAGTCTGATAATTAAACGAACTGACAGAATGTTTATTTTTTTAATAATTACCTAGATATGTACAAAAATGTTACATTTTTCACATAATATGTAATATTATTAAGAATATGTAGAAACATGTAAAATGAAACACAGGCATAACCATATCAAGACAACAATTCACCGACAATGCTCATTTCCTGTTGTCTACAACTAAAGGAATGGAATATTTATAATTACATAGGAATCCACGCCCTATTTATAATTATATTCCCACTATGGTATTAAAATACCTGTCGGTAATTAGAGTTATATCCGGTTAGAATTTCTAACCCAGTTGAATTTGTTGACATTTATTACGAGAAGTAGAAATTGTATTTAGGAACAATAATATCGAATCTAGACCTCGCCATATTTGTGTATCGTTTTCAAGGTTACGTTCTCATTGAAACTGATCCAACACGAACACGACGTTGTTCTTGTGTCTTGTGCTGCACAAACTGTAACATATGATTCCTTCCAGTGCTCGAGGCGCGTTCACGGTGAAGGACGAATTTAATGATCAAGAAGCAGACGACCCAGCCTGTCTGGAGCAGGAGGAGAGAATGCCCCCTGCCTGTCCTGTCTGGAAGGACCATTCTTCGGCGGGATCGCAAAACCAGCCAAGGTCACCTCAGCCGTGTTTTATGATGCTCCCGCCTCATAAAACTCCATTCAACACTTGATTGAGGAGTCGGAGAAGCTTCATTGATCTGCTCTATGTCTTTATTCAGTACAATGGAAAGGTACAGGTAGTCAATCTGTAGAGGCATGATTTTTTTTTCGCATTAAGGATAAACGAGATATCTTAAGGAATCGTGTGGTTCTAGTTAAGAAAATAGAGGTATTTTTATAGTCGATCACTGAAGCGAATTAAAGTGAAAACGTCAATTTAAAGCGAAATTAATTTGTTTCGCGATATGTGTTAAAAACTCCAGCAAAATTCGCAGGGTCCGCCTCTGTGCTGTAGTGGTTAATGTGATTAGCTGCCACCCCCGGAGGCCCGGGTTCGATTCCCGGCTCTGCCACGAAATTTGAAAAGTGGTACGAGGGCTGGAATGGGGTCCACTCAGCCTCGGGAGGTCAACTGAGTAGAGGTTCGTTCGATTCCCACCTCAGCCATCCTGGAAGTGGTTTTCCGTGGTTTCCAACTTTTCCTCCAGGCAAATGCCGGGATGGTACCTAACATAAGGCCACGGCCGCTTCCTTCCTTCTTTCCTTCCTTCCTTCCTTCCTTCCTTCCTTCCTTCCTTCCTTCCTTCCCTCCTTCTTCCTTGTCTATCCCTTCCAATCATCCCATCCCCAACTAGGGCTCAAGAAAAGGTTCGCGTCCTATATTTCGTTAGAGAATGTCGTGGGTTAGCCCCAGTCTAAGTCTGAGTGGAGTAAACATATTTTCATGGAAGAATGGGACGCATTTGTAAGTGGATTTAGTGGAGTTATCGTTTCATTATTTTGCATTCTCACAAGTAACCGCCAGCGTTGTAATAATAATAGCGTGTGGCCTCCTGAGAGGCCATATAGGCAACCTGCCCCTCTGTGAGGATGGACCCCTATCTAAGATGAAATCTAATGTTGAGGACGTCACAAACAAGCAGCCCCCGAGCCATAGGAATTAACTAACAAAAGCTAAAATCCACAACCCGAGTGGGAATCGAGACCGGGGCCCCTTGAACCAAAGGCTAGCATGCTATCCATTTAGTTATGGAGCCGGAAACCAGCGTTGTTGGCAGCTTGGATCCTCACAGGAAAATGCCGGGATGGTACCTAACTTCAGGCCACGGGCGCTTTCTTCCCTCTTCCTTGCCTGTCCCGCCCAATCTTACCATCCCCCACGAGGCCCCTGTTCAACATAGCAGGTGAGGCCGCCTGGGCGAGGTACTGGTCATCCTCCCCAGTTGTACCCCCGACCCAATGTCTCACGCTCCAGGACACTGCCCTTGAGGAGGTAAAGGTGGGATCCCTTGCTGAGTCCGAGGGTAAAACCAACCCTGGAGGGTAAACAGATTAAGAAAGAAATAAATTCGTAGAAAAACCCATTCCAGTGAAAAAATTGGTTGACTGAAACAGAAGACAGAGTACTATCAAACTTTTCATTGTGGTGAAATACTCGTTAGCGGAATGGTAAGCGTACTGGCCTTCGGTTCAGAGGGTCCCGGGTTCGATTCCCGGCCGGGTCGGGGATTTTAACCTTCATTGGTTTATTCCAATGGTCCGGGTGCTGGGTGCTTGTGCTGTCCACAACAACGCTGCAAATCACACACCACAGATAACGATATCCCCCACCACAATAACACGCAGTTACCTACACATGGCAGATGCCGCACGAAATTTATTTATCGAGATGAAATACCAAGGAGCACTTGTTTTTGAAAAATGTATGTTTATTGCAGTCATTGTTCTGGAATTAGAAAGGCCCATTTATCCATATTCCCATTCGCTGGTTTCAATCGAAGGGAGGGTGAATGTAACTGCTGACACACTTCTTGCTAAATACTGGTGGGTTTGCTGTGAAAAACTTGAGTAGCATGTGTGTCCACATGGCGTCAATATGTTATTTGAACTTCTGAATTATAAACTGCATCAAACTAATGTAATTCGGTTCAGTTATAAAACGTTTTGTTTATGAGTGAAAAAGCGCATTTTCATGTCGATTCTTTGTCCATCCATTTATGCAGAGAGGTTGTATTTGATTGTCAGTGACCAGAGATGACTAATGGAACTGATCTCTATTGTAATGTTGTCTTTCACAAAATAGAGAATTCATGTAAGGCCGTAATTGCAATTATCCTCATTCTATTCTGACAACATACAACACTACCAACCTGCACAGAAATACGGAATAGTGATTACATCTCTCCATTTAGGGCTGCCGTCAGGAAGGGCATCCGACCGTAAAACAGGGCCAAATCCACATGGACGACGCAGTTCGCACCCGCGACCCCACAGATGTGGGGAAAAAGCGGTAGCAAAAGAAGACGACACGCGATAGGACTGCGTCGGTTATTTACTTGGTTCATTAACATTATAAATTATTATCGGGATTTATTTATCCAAACGATCGGTTGTGCAACAAGAGTGTTTTGAGTTGGGTCCGATGTTTAATGCGATACACGATAGGTCATAGTAGATGTAAGAAATCTATTACCGAGCTCGATAGCTGCAGTCGCTTAAGTGCGGCCAGTATCCAGTATTCGGGAGATAGTAGGTTCGAACCCCACTGTCGGCAGCCCTGAAAATGGTTTTCCGTGGTTTCCCATTTTCACACCAGGCAAATGTTGGGGCTGTACCTTAACTAATGCCACGGCCGCTTCCTTCCCACTCCTAGCCCTTTCCTCTCCCATTGTCGCCATAAGACCTATCTGTGTCGGTGCGACGTAAAGCAACTAGCAAATATATATATATATATTGGTTAGACTTGTATATATATATATATATATATATATATATATAT
This sequence comes from Anabrus simplex, assembly GCF_040414725.1. Lineage (NCBI taxonomy): Eukaryota > Metazoa > Arthropoda > Insecta > Orthoptera > Tettigoniidae > Anabrus > Anabrus simplex. Next base: position 1,028,680,885 of record NC_090266.1, on the reverse strand, counting down.
ATATATATATTCTTGGTTAGACTTGTATATATCCGTTGTATTGCACTACGTTGTGTTATTTTGAGTGCGGTTGGCCTCATCAGCAGTGAAGCTGATTATTTAGATACGTCCATATGTGAGAATTAATTTTAAGTTGCATAATCTTTTGGCTTAACCGAACTTTAAAACCGATAAAGCTATCAATATGCATACTTTATTTTCAGACCAGCTCCTCACAAGTGTTATATCTAAGAACTACAAGTGAACCATTTACTTGTATCCATGTTAATTTTGTTCAGCCAAATTTGAGTGATTATTTTAAGCATATATTTCCAGTTTAATTACAAAGGGCACTACGAAAGTGTTGCAATACGCTAAAACGGTTGGCTAGACATCCCTGTCATGGTGAGGGATGAAAAGAGGGGTGAAAACCGGTCTAGAAGAAAGCAAGGCGCGACCTTCACACCAGTTGTTACCAAGCAGTGGGATTGAAAGCAAATTAAGATGTCAGTGTGGTCTAAAGGTGAATAGCGCGCAATTATCCGCTACAGCTTTGCTCGTGGATTAACTGTTGACCAGTGCCTGGAGGAAATGACTCCTGTGCTGGGGAAAAACTGTTCACATCGGACAACAATTTTCCGCTGGTACAAAGAGTTCCAGAGGGGAAATTTTGGGGTTGAAGACGATCCTCGTTCTGGGCGACCGTCTGAATAAGTGACTGAGAAAAACATTGAAGCTGTGGGGAAAATTTTTCAGCAAGAGAGGCGGTTGACGTATCGGCAGGTAGAAGAGACCTTCCACATCCCTGCACGAGCTATTCATTCAATTCTACACGAACATGTCCATGTTAGAAAGGTTTGTTCCCTTTGGGTGCCCCATTCACTTTCAGAGGAACAAAGAGCACATCGAGTGAAATAGTGCCGAAAAATGCTAAAAGAGTTTGATGGGACTTAGCGTAACGTCAATAGCTTTGTTATTACGATGTCCCAACAAAATCCCAGAACAAAGTGTGGCTGTTTGAAGATGAGGGTACTCCTATGACTGTGCGAAAGTCAAGTCAGTGAAGAAAAGGATGATCGCAGTATTCTTCACTAAACGGGGCATCCTGGCTCGGGTTGTGCTAGAAACACAAAAGACAGTTACTGCGAAGTGGTACAGTGAGAATTTTCTGTCTTAGGTCATCCAGGCTCTCAAGCAGCTCCCTCCAAAGTCACGGCTCAACACTTGGCTCTTGCATCACGACAATGCTCCAACACATCGTGCTAATGTAACAATGGATTTTCTTGGCAGATCAGGGTTGACTGTGCTTGATCACCCTCCATACAGTCGTGATCTTGCCCCATGTGACTTCGCACTATTCCCAGAAGTGAAGATGAAGCAGAAAGGGTGGCGTTTTGTATCCGACGAGGAGCTTCTGGTAGCATGGGACCAAGAGTGTGAAAATGTAACCGAAGATAAGTGGCAGAGTTGGTTCAGTGACTGGTTTCGAAATATGGAGAAGTGTATTGAGTGTGGTGAAATTATTTTGAAAAAGACTAAAGCGTTCACTCACATTGCAAAACATTCCTTAGTTCCCTTTGTATTTGCACCGGACTGAGTGGCTCAGACGGTTTAAGCGCTGGCATTGTGGCCCCAACTTGGCAGGTTTCATCCTGGCTCAGTCTGGTGGTATTTGAAGGTGCTCAAATACGTCTCTCTTGTGTCGGTAGATTTACTGGCACGTAAAAGAACTCCTCCAGGACCAAATTCCGGCACCTCGGCGTCTCTGAAAACCAAAAAAGTAGTTAGAGGGACGTAAATAAGAATAACAAGAACATAATAATTTGCGTCAAGAACCTGAAGATTCATTACTATATTAATTATTTTAAACGTGAAAGTCCAAGAGTAGTTTACAGCTTCGATGTCGTTTACGTGTTCAATTGGAACATGGTCCGGCTCCATTGCTAAATGGTTAGCGTGCTGGCCTTTGGTCACAGGGGCCCCGGGTTCAATTCCCGGCGGGGTCGGAAATTTAACCATCATTGATTAATTTATCTTGCACGGGGGCTGGATGTATGTGTCGTCTTCATCATCATTTCACCCTCATCACGCCGCGCAGGTCGCCTACAGGTGTCAAATCAAAAGACCAGCACCTGACGAGCCGAACTTGTCCTCGGACACGTTCTGGGATATCCCGGCACTGAAAGCCATACGCTATTCCATTTCATTGGAACATGGTTTATCTTATACTTGCTTTAAGCATTGTTATTTTTATCGGGTCATAACGTCAGTTTTACTCAAGTGATACAATCATCATTCGTGTATTCTTATTCAGTTACATTAAAATTAATTTCAGAGCATTATGCTTTAACTAGCAAGATACCCGTGCTTCGCTACGGTATTATACTGAAATTTATAATTGAATGCTTATTGTTTTTGATATATAATCCGCCGAAATTCGCGGTCTGACTCGTTTTCTGCGAGAACCCACCAAAATTCCCGATCTGACTCGTTTTCTATTAGATTACGGCATGTTTCCTCCCATTTTTCAATCTTCTTTTCCAGCAATCGATTTCGTACTTTCCGGGCTAGGCTCAGGTATTCCTCCCGGTCAGTTGGGTCCGTAAATCTTTGTCATCTTTTCCTATAATCATTTTTAATATGGATAAAATCCTTCAGGAGATCCGGCGTGGTGTCATATTGGGTTCCTAGAAGGCACTGAACCCGCGGTCGGACTGCATTCTTAGTCATAACCCGTCCAGGAGCCGTTTCCAGCGCGGTCCGCACATTTGACGACGGTCCGGAACATTATTATTATTATTATTATTATTATTATTATTATTATTATTATTATTATTATTATTATTATTATTATTATTATTATTATTATTATTATTATGTGTTGCTGGAATGGATGATGACAGGAAAACCGGAGTATCCGGAGAAAAATCTGTCCCGCCTCCGTTTTGTCCAGCACGAATGTCACATGGAGTGAACGGGATTTGAACCACGGAACCCAGCTGTGAGAGGCCGGCGCGCTGCCGAGGATCCTTATAAGTACATTAAGAACAGTAAAATCAATTGGTCTCACCTCCTTCTACACCCCACCGCCGTTAAGTTTATTTACCGGCACCCCCCCCCCCCCAAAAAAGAAATTAAAAGAAGGCTTGTTTCTTATGTTTAAAGAAGATTTCAAACACCAATGTTCACGTCTATTACCTTCAGTTTTGAGATATAAGTATCCCCATAAAAAAATTTACTTTTTTCACTTCATTTCACACTACTCCCCCCCCCCCCCCTAAGTGAATTTTCACGCAAAAAATACCTGTTTCTTTAATAGTAAAGGATCTTCTAAATACCAATTATCACGACTCTAACTTCTTCAGTTTTTGATTTATGTGTCCTCATGAAAGGAATTCAACTCCTTTACACTCCCGCCCTCCAAGATGGTTTCCCCCCAAAACGCGTTTTTCTTTGTTTTTAAAGGAGATCCAAATACGAATTTTCACGTCTGTAACAATTTTAGTTTTTATTAGATGTATGTATTCTCATTCAATTAATTTTTCAATTCTTTCACCCCCCCCCCCCCTTCATTGGATTTTCCGAGAATACGTGTTTCTTTATTTTTAAAGCAGATTGCAAATATCAAATTTCACGTCTGTAACATCTTCATTTTTGAGATATCAGTAGCCTAATTAAAAGAATTCAACACCATTTTCAGTCACTTTTACCCACACCCACCCAAGTGGTATTTCCGAAAGCTAAAAATACACGTTTCTTTATGTTTAATAGAGATAAAAAACACCATTTTTCACTTCTGTAACATGTTAAGTTTTTTGAGATAAACTGTAAAAATTCTCATTTTAAAATTTCACCCCTTTTGAGTTCCCCTTAAGTGGAGTTTCCAAACACAAATCACCTATGTTTCTTTAGATTTACAGGAGATTACAAACACCCACTTTTACGTCTGTAACATTTTACGTTTCCAATATATTCTGTAGATATAGTCTTTCAAAAATTCACCCAATTTGTCACTCCTGTTTAACCGCCATTAATTGGATTTTCCAAAACTAAAAAATACGTGTTTCTTTATTTTTAAAGGAGATCCCATATACAAATTTTCAGTTCTGTAATATCTTTCGTTTCTGAGATATATGTATCCTCATTAAAGGCATTCAACCCATTTTTCACCCTTTTACACCCCTCCTATTGGGATTTACAGGAAACCAAAAATACGTTTTCCTTTATTTTTAGAGGAGATTCTAACTACCAATTTTTACATCTGTAAATTTTTAAGTTTTAAGATGTAAACACACTCATTTCTAAAAATTCACCCCCCACTTTCAACCCCCAATATTTATATCTTCAAAAAACGAAAAAATACGTGTTTCTTTACTTTTAAAGTAGATACCACATACCAATTTTCAGGTCTGTAATATCTTCAGGTTCTGAAATATAAGAAGCCTCATTAAAGGCATTCAACCCATTATTCACCATTTTACACCCTTCCTATTGGGATTTTCCGAGAACAAAAGATTACGCGTTTCTTTATTTTTAAAGGAGATTCTAAATACCAATTTTTACATCCATACACTTTAAAAGTTTTGAGATATAGATACACTCATTTTAAAAAATCACCCCCTTTTCACCCCCCCCCTTTTGGATTTTCGAAAAACAAAAAAATACGTGATTCTTTATTTTTTAAAGAGATCCCAAACATCAATTTTCAGGTCTGTAATATCTTCAGGTTCTGAGATATAAGTAGCCTCATTAAAGGCATTCAACCCCTTTTTCACCCATTTTTACGATTCCTATTGCGATTTTCAAAAAACCAAAAAATACGTGTTTCTTTATTCTTAATGAAGATTCTAAATATCAATTTTTACATCTGCAAACTTTAAAAGTTTGGAGATATAAATTCACTCATTTTAAAAATTCGCCCCCTTTTCACCCTCCCATTAATTGGATTTTCCAAAAACAAAAAAATACGTGTTTCTTTATTTTTAATAGAGATCAAAAGTACCAAGTTTCAGGTCTGTAACATCTTCAGTTTCTGAGATATAAGTACCGGTATCCTGATTAAAGGCATTCAACCCATTTCCCCACATTTTCACCCTTTTTCATCCCTCCTATTGCGATTTTCTGAAAACAAAAAAATACGTGTTCCTTTATTTTTAAGGAAGGTTCTAAATACCAATTTTTACAGCTGCAAACTTTAAAAGTTTGGAGATATAGATTCACTCATTTTAAAAATTCACCCCCTTTTCACCCTCCCATTAATTGGATTTTCCAAAAACAAAAAAATACGTGTTTCTTTATTTTTAAAAGAGATCAAACGTACCAATTTTCAGGTCTGTAATATCTTCAGTTTCTGAGATATAGGTACCGGTATCCTGATTAAAGGCATTCAACCCATTTTCCCCATTTTCACCCTTTTTCACCCCTCTTATTGGGATTTTCTGAAAACAAAAAAATACGTGTTTCCTTATTTTTAAAGACGATTCTAAATACCAATTTTTACATCTGTAAACTTTTAAAGTTTTGAGATATAGAGCAACTCATTTTAAAATTTCACCCCCGTTTTCACCCCCTTAGCGAAGGAAGATCCCAAAATCCTCTCTTAGCGAGCACCTACGTCTTAATATGAATATATCCCCAAAATTTCATCTCTTTATGTCCAGTAGTTTTGGCTCGGCGATGATGAATCAGTCAGTCAGGACAAGTTATTTTATATATATATAGATAGATGAGGAACACATTTGACTTAATCAAATGTTGGCAAATAGTTAACGATTAGTCTAAGTTTAATTGGAGGTTATGTCATCTCAATTAAGGGTACATTCGGTTTTGACCTCTCTCTACTCCTCTTACCCTCCATAACCGTGCCCATTATTTTCCTAGACAGCCTATCCTCCTTCAGTCGACTCACATGATCTCATTACCGAAGCCGGTTTATGCATACAGCTTCATCACTCGAGTTAATTCCTTACTTAGCCCTTATCTCCTCATTCCGAGTACCCTCCCGCCATTGTTCCCACATGTCCGTACCAGCGATCATTCTCACTACTTTCATGTCTGTTACTTCTAACTTATGACTGAGATGTTCTCAGTCCATCCAGCTTTCACTCGTTGTATAGGACCGTTGATTACATTTATAGATCACCACCCCCACCACCACCACCAGTCATCTGTCCTTTCCTCACTTCAGCTTCGTGGTAGCTAACATAAAAACTACGACTCTTCTATAAGCACTGTTCTAACAAAATATAAACGCAAACACCACAACCACACAAGTTGTAGATATTGCATGTTGCGAAAATGTACCACTGCACACATAGGGCTGGTATTATGGTCTTGTAATTCTAGTGGATTAGTCATTAATAATACAATGTATTTCGATATGAACTTATTTTATTTCCACGAACATGCGGTATTTGACATCAAAGAGCAAAGAAGATTGCCACGCAACTGATTTAGTGCAAGGAATCACTCATAGGTGGCGGGCCACACTCCTGCTCGAGTACTGCTCGACCTACTCGAGCTACGCTCAAGCCCATCCCTACTATAAGTGTCTCTCTTAATCTGGTCAAATTTCACCAAATCATTCTCCACTCACCAACTCAATCCAGTATCTCTTGATTTGTGACCCGATCTACCCATTTCACCTTTAGCATTTACTTGTAATACCACATTTCAAAGAACTTCTATTCTCTTTCTTTCTGCACTAGCTATTATCCATATTCCCACTCCATACAGCGCCATTCTCCCACAAAATTGTCTTAAAACTTATTTCTAATATACATTTATATGATACATGCGAGGACATTTCTATTATTTCTGTGTGTTACGTCTTCCTTACTTCTGCAATCATTAGTTATTCCATTACCCAATGCATCTACTTCATACTACTATTACTACTACTAAACGTTTTCATTCCTCCCCTGAAGGGGGAGGCGGGCCTCTTAGACGGTTACGCCGTTTCTCAGGCCGGAAGATTTGTTACGGTGAAGATGTGCGGAGAAGGTGACGGGGTTGGCGGCCGTTTCCTATACTACGAACTGTCCCTTCATTCGCCTTAGTGCAGGAGAATGGAAAACCACGGAAATCCATTCTCAGGACAGCCGACGGTTGGAGCCAGCCTTGAGGTCCAGCCCAGTCCCGTCTCCCGAATGCAGAGGCGTACAGGCACGGTAGAGCCGTGACCACCTCTCCTCTGCTCGGTTGGCCGGTCAGAATACAGAGCTGTTGGTTACCGAGCTCGACAGCTGCAGTCGCTTAAGTGCGGCCAGTATCCAGTATTCGGGAGATAGTAGGTTCGAACCCCACTGTCGGCAGCCCTGAAAATGGTTTTCCGTGGTTTCCCATTTCCACACCAGCCGTGGCCACTTAAGGGACGACCCCCAAGGGCCGAAACCCACTCTGCATCTACCGACCTCTACTTCATTCCTGACATACCGTATACTAATCTAACATTTCCTGGATCACATAAGTTTACTCGAAACCTTTGTTTTGTGTTTATTTATTTTCATCTTGTCCTCCCCCTCTAAGACTGTCCATACCATTCAGCAATTTCTCCAGCTCTTCCTTTTTTCCTAGTGGTTTAAGCTCACACTAAGATATCGAAGGATTTCAGCGATGAGACTCAAGGACCGAACAGGCAGCGGCCGTGGTCTTAAAGTACAGTCTCAACATTTGCCTGGTGTGAACATTTGGAACTACGGTAAACCATTTTCAGGGCTGCCGATGGTGGAATTCAAATCTCCAGATCTTCCGCAGACCCAGATAAAATAACTCTCTCATTGGTAAATCTCAGTGTTTTGATTATCTCTCCTTACACTATAATCCCTTTTCCAAATCCCTCTTTGATCTCCTTTACCACTTGTTCTATACAATCATTAAAAGAGTCCGACTCGTTGGCTGAACGGTCAGCGTACTGGCCTTCGGTTCAGAGGGCCCCGAGTTCGATTCCCGGCCGGGTCGGGGACTTTAACCTTAATTGGTTAATTCCTACGGCACGGGGGCTGGGTGTATGTGTCGTCTTCATCATCATTTCATCCTCATCACGACGCGCAGGTCGCCTACGGGAGTCAATTAGAAAGACCTGCACCTGGCGAGCCGAACAAACTGCAGTCTGCCTCAGTCTTTACCGGAGAGCTGCGTCATTTTCAGAACCTTCAATAATTCTTATCACAGCAGACAAGTTTTTTTCTACAAATTGTAGATAACTCTAAGGCAATGGGAAGAACAATAAGACAGTTTTTGAATGAACGCTTCTAAGCTTATCTCGAAAGCTAATATAAAAATAGAGACTTTTATCCTTCACTGAAAGATAGGAAGTAGTGCATTAATTTCCATGAAAACTAATTTCTTAGAAATTCTCCGACTGTACACTTCAGTAACCAATAAATGTAGCACTGGAGATATGGTCGTTCAAACGAAGATTTCTAAACCACGATTCCAAGAATTTGAGATGTAATAAATACCATAATACTCCTAGAGTACAAACAAGCTTTCTTATCGTTGACAACACATCGACCTTATAACATGTTTGAGGAAACTGTAAAGTATCAAGGATAGAAGTTGCTAACCTCAGTTTGACTATGGCTAATTCCAACTCGCCCCATCTACCTAGCGTCCAGGTTCCTCCGAAATCAGTCCACAGTTTCTTATTGCAAAAGTTCCAGGTGTATGGAGACAGAGCAGTGAGCTTGCTAAATACAGAGGGGTCAAAACAAACATAAGATTGGTAATGTGCCCTAGTTCTTTCTCCCACATAACTGGTAATACAGAGTGACGTCACTCTTTTGTTATTGTCGTCTCCTTGTTATGCTTAGCAAGGTGTTTTGGAGAAGTATTCTTAGTGTGCAATCAAAGTGGAGTTAATAGCTGGCCTACATACCTGAGCATGGCGAGTGACATCATACCGTCTTGATAGCCATATAAGTATAAAATATATTCTAGTTCATAAAAGACTTGTGAATGAAATAATGTTCAGTGTTTCCTCCATATATGATGAAGCACCACAACTATACATAAGCACTTACCTTTAAAGTACCATAAACCGCGGTCCCAGAGCTGCAATAACCCTTCGGCTTGCAATTTCATCATAGCTCAGCAAGTTTTCATGAAAATACTACTGGAGAGATTGTTACGCCCCACCACCCAGAACTCTATTATCATCTGACCTGGAGGATTTTGCGGGATTTTTGTTTGATTTCTTGGCCAGTAGGCATGAGGCCCAGAATTTGTCGATGCGAAAGTAGAACCAAAACTCACTGCATAAGGTGTGATGTCTGGCTGTGCCTCTCCAAGGAAAAGTACTGCTTTAAAATGTTCCAAATAGTGTATAATATTGAGAACAGACTTGCTAAAAATAGATTGAATGAAGCATCTGACAACCTTCTTTCATATAAATTGCTCCAGCTGTGTTAAAAATTGCCCGATGTATTATTTACCAGTAATTGGTACTCCCTCCCCAAAGAATTAGTTACGAGCCATTTAAAATATTTTTACTTCTATGATTCCTACTTTCTTTCTTGCCGGGCTGAGTGGCTCAGACGGTTAAGGCGCTCGCCTTCTAACCCCAACTTGGCAGGTTCGATCCTGGCTCAGTCCGGTGGTATTTGAAGGTGCTCAAATACGACAGCCTCGTGTCGGTAGATTTACTGGTACGTAAGAGAACTCCTGCGGGACTAAATTCCGGCACCTCGGCGTCTCCGAAGGCCATAAAAGTAGTTAGTGGGACGTAAAACAAATAACAATATAATTATTACTTTGTTTCTTAATTTGTTTACCCTCCAGGGTCGGTTTTTCCCTCGGACTCAGCGAGGGATCCCACCTCTACCTCCTCAAGGGCAGTGTCCCGGAGTGTGAGATATTGGGTCAGGGATACGACTGGGGAGGAGGACCAGTACCTCGCCCAGGCGGCCTCACCTACTATGCTGAACAGGGGCCTTGCTGGGCGGGGGGGGGGGAGATTAGAAGGGACAGGCAAGGAAGAGGGAAGGAAGCGGTCGTGGCCTTAAAGTTAGGTAGGAACTAGTTCGCATCAAGGTAACAATTATGTTCAGGGATCATGTACATTCGCTGTGATGTTTTACAAGCGAATCAAAGCAAAACCATCTCCGTACAGCTTTTGAAGGTCCTTAGAGAAATGTACCCAAAGGCTTCAACTATCCTTAACCCCGGCACTGTGGTTAACTATATGACTGGCTAGCTTTGTTTCTAGAAATTTACTTAGTACTTATTTTTTGGTGTAGGCTGGGTGATGCGCAGTACCATGAGCCACTCCAGGAGTGGAAATCTCGTTTCTTAAATTGTTTGACTTCTTGACAGAAAATAGAGCCCACGTCCTTCGGAGCCCCTGATTATTCACAATACTTATTAGTAGGTAATAAATAAATAAATAAATAAATAAATAAATAAATAAATAAATAAATAAATAAATAAATAAATAAATACATATGGAACTCGACATGATGCTTGTTGTTTAAAGGGGCCTAACATCTAGGTCTTGAGCCCTATGGAAGTCAAAATATATTCAGTAGCCTTTCCTATGCCCTAGAACATACAACATGAGGTTTTGGACTTCAAATTATTACAACTAAAAACGAACTTCTTGACAGTTTTGTAGTCTCTGCATAATGACAAACAAAATAATGTAAGTTTTTATTGTCTGCTTATTTTAGGAATCACTCCTTTTCTACCTGATGGACATAACATTGTTCACACTCCGTAAACAGAGAATTAACCTGAAGAACAACAATTTCATGTATTTAGTGTAAACAAGGCCGCCTCTGTGGTGTAGTGGTTCGCGTGATTAGCTGCCACCCCCGGAGGTCCGGGTTCGATTCCCGGCTCAGCCACGAAATTTGAAAAGTGGTACGAGGGCTGGAACGGGGTCCACTCAGCCTCGGGAGGTCAACTGAGTAGAGGTGTGTTCGATTCTCATCTCAGCCATCCTGGAAGTGGTTTTCCGTGGTTTCCCACTTCTCCTCCAGGCGAATGCCGGGATGGTACCTAACTTAAGGCCACGGCCGCTTCCTTCCCTCTTCCTTGCCTATTCCTTCCAATCTTCCCATCCCTCCACAAGGCCCCTGTTCAGCATAGCAGGTGAGGACGCCTGGGCGAGGTACTGGTCATACTCCCCAGTTGTATCCCCCGACCAAGGGTCTGAAGCTCCAGCACACTGCCCTTGAGGCGGTAGAGGTGGGATCCCTCGTGAAGTCCGAGGGAAAAACCGAACCTGGAGGGTAAACAGATGATGATGATGATGATGATGATGATAGTGTAAACAAGAATCATATCGCCTTATAGGCTGATGCTGAATGAACCTCCAAGATATCTTTTCTTACATCAGATAATATTTTAACCGAAGGATGTGTAACTGCAATCAGGCCGTTTGTGTTAATAGTTGTTGTCGAACGGACAGTTCCCAGCTCTGGGCAATAAGGGAGTTTAATGGCGTAACTCACCAAGATATGCCCGGTTAATGCTTGTTTTACCGTTTATCATAGACACAGGAAGAATTATGTCTTTATGCATTTTAGGGAATTTATTTGCGTTTCCCTTTGCGTGACTGATTCACAATCCAAATAATCGCCTCACAGTTGCATACGCGAGAGATGAAGGGACATTAGTAAGTTTGTAATAAAGCCTTAATTAATATGAACCGGTGACCCCTGGTTCATTGGTTTTGCGGGACTGGCCTGGTGATGTTAGCACGTGCCCGTGGAAGTTTCGGTGCACACAGCTGGGCCAAGGGGACATGGGTTTGAAGCAACACCTGGACCACCACCTGGCAGCGTGCAGAGTGCCCACCTGGCTTCGTACGTTACACGATACTACATGTGCATGAACCATATCGCCAGCTGAAACACATACTCATGAGTCCAACACGTGCTGCTGATCTCTGATACGAAAGTTCTTTAGCTGCAATATGTGTTGGAAAATGTTGATCACTGGCGAAACATGTGAATATTATAGACTGGTCGACAATTGGATTATTTCTTCAAACTCACACGAGAAAGTTATCGCTCACACCATTGTTATTGATAATAATAATAATAATAATAATAATAATAATAATAATAATAATAATAACGAGCGAGAGGCTACCCGGTACGAGCCGCAAAATCGTAACCTTGGATTCGAGAGGTTCGAATCCCACGTTTGGTAGCCCTGAAAGTGGTATTTCGTATTTTCCAATTTTCACACCAGGAAAATGCTGGGACTGTACAGTACCTTATTTAAGGCCACAGACGCTATTTTTTTTTTCAGTCCCAAATCTTTCCTATCTCAAAGTCACCGAAATCCTCTCCGAGCCGCTTAAATCTTTCCTCAACTTATTCCAGGTATTTATGGAATCACTGAAGCCTCCTAGCTCGTTTTCGATTCTGGACGGGGGTTTAAGGCCGGAGGCCCTTCCTGACAACGCGTGATTTTTCAGGCGAAAATGCCAACTCGAAATCTACTTGGAATCGTACCTCGGTTCTTCGGGTGGATAGTCAACAGCTCAGCCACTACATTAATCACGCCCCCAGTTAAACCACTTGTAAAAATAATAACGTTATTGGTTTTATGCCCCAATAACTACTTTACAATTTTCGGAGACGCCGAGGTAGCGGAATTTTGCCCACCATGAGTTCTTTTACGTGCTAATGAATCTTCTGACACGAGGCATGCGTATTTGAACACCTTCAAATACCGCCGGACTGAACCAGGATCGTAACCGCCGGCATGAGCTCAGGCCAACACTTTACCATCTGAACTACCTTGATGTTGTTGTTCCTTTAAACAAGGGGTCTGGATTTCATTATCAACAACTCCAAGTGCTTAGCGTGACGTCAGTGTAATAACCGGCACGACTGCCGTGTCTGTACTGATGAGTGTCTTGTAATTAATTTAAATTAATCCAATATATTAAACTGTAAGTATCCGAAACTTACACCTTGCCCCGAAAATTAATTCGTTCCAGTAAATTAAATATGAACATATCAACGACAAAGGCCTAAATACTATAGTTCTATGTAACTTTTTTGATCATTTTGAGCAAATAATTAATTCTACCTTCATCCGTTTGTATCCGAACAAGCCTGGCTTAGTGGCTCAGACAATTGAGGCGCCGGCCTTCTGACCCCAATTTGGCAAGTTCGATCTTGGCTGAGTCCGGTGATATTTGAAGGTGCTAAAATATGTCAGTCTCGTGTCGGTAGATTTACTGGCACTTAAAAGAACTCCTGCGTGACTAAATTCCAGCACCTCGGTGTCCCCGAAAATCGTAAAGTAGTTAGTGTGACGTAAATCCTATAGAATTAACTATTATTCATTAAAATGTGTGGTTCCAATCCGGTTACAAACACTCTTACCTTTGAAATGAATTTAACCAAAAACTTGTGTGCGCCAGGTTATCGTAGAATTCACTGACAACAGCAAGAACGAGTCCCCGTTTTTGGAAGATGATTTGGTGTGTAAAAGTAGAATATATTCATAGACGTGACAATCTTTTTTTGGTTTTTGCCTCCTGAAAGAAAGGAACTGCTGTAATAATTTACAGAGCAGACGTAGTCGTGGGCGGATGACTTTCTCTTCTGAGGACATGGACCAAAGTCTTCACAAAACGTAAAGGATTCCCACAGTTTACTTATTTCACACAGTAAGAACTCAAAATATGATCATGTCTATTATAGTGGGTCGGAAAAACATCACTCTAAATTTTGTAATATATTCCATACAAGTAAAGCATCTCCTTGGATGCTTTGTTTTATATGTTGTGGTCGATCATCGGAAAAATTTAGTATTCCTATAATTTTCTTTGCTTTTTAAATTTGGTATCTTCATATTTAATTTTCATGATGTCGGTAACTAAGAATAACTGAATTATTCATTTTTCAAATAGACCATGAATTATTTTACTAATGGTTATTGAAGCCGGCCTGTTGTTGAGTTATGGCAAATGCTTGTCACTTTACAACTTTGTCTGTTCATAAAGGAAATGTTAATATTGTTAAATAGCATTAAGGACAGTTGTAAACGAAACATATCATTTTAGACGCTTTGAAAATATTTTTGTCCTATAAAGGGTTGAATTCGCATGGATTTCAAGTGAGCCACAATTTACTACAATATGTTACCCCTAGAACACGGCGGAAGATTTTAAGGATTACTGTTGAGAACTCGATGCTTTAATTTTAATACAAGCGTGCCATGCGTGTAGAGGCGCGCGGCTGTGAGCTTGCATCCGGGAGATAGTAGGTTCGAATCCCACTATCGGCAGCCCTGAAGATGGTTTTCCGTGGTTTCCCATTTTCACACCAGGCAAATGCTGGGGCTGTACCTTAATTAAGGCCACGGCCGCTTCCTTCCAACTCCTAGGCCTGTCCTATCCCATCGTCGCTATAAGACCTATCTGTGTCGGTGCGACGTAAAGCCCGTAGCAAAAAAAAAAAAATAATACAAGCGTACTGGTACCCATAATTAACATGCAGCCAATGAACATTTCATGCAGATGGTACACGTGTCTCAATTTTTCAATTTTCTTAGATCCGTCCCTTTTTGATACCTACACTGATAATTCCCAGTATTTCTGTCTAATTTTCTCCTCCTGATGCCTTTCCTTTAATGTCCTAATCACGTAGGTCGTAACAAAGGAGGTTCTAGAAAACTTTTCAGCAGACGTAAAAAGTGTATCAGCACGTTTTTTGTAGACCATAATGGTCCTAACGATCACGACTCGGGCGACCAGACGTCCTGTCTGTAAAGGGATTGTTCTACTTTTAAGCCCCACATCTCCTGCTCCGAGAAATGTGTGCTCGGCCGCTAAATATCCGAGGCTATTTTAAATAACGCTCCGTTTTCAAAATTGTTTTAATATTTTTCTATGGTTTTCTTAATTATTTATCCGAAATTATTCTCCTTTTGAAAATATGTTAATAATCACGTAAACTACGGGGGGGGGGGGGGTGGGAGGGGGTGGCGGGTTGGCAAATTACCTCACTGGCTTAGCTGCTGGCTTCTCACCCGGAATGATGAGGGTCGAATCCCGGTCTATCCTGGCATGAGGAAATTTTTCTAGCCTTAAACCCCCGGACAAAACAAAAATGAATAAATTACTGGGATAAGCTGAAAGAATCATGTAAAATATTCATCCATTCAATAACATTTCCAATAGATGGCGCAATATCTCTATACTTGATACCTTAGAGCTTTTATCGATAATCAAAGGCTTTTCATCACTCCACTGCCAGGAGGCAATCTTTCGGTTTCCAGATGCTGGCTTCTTCCCATTTGTAAGTTCTTGGCGATTGTATACTGTAAGGTCGAATTTTTTCTATAACTTTCCGTGCAACCTGTAAACTAGAAAATGTAATTTCAAAACTGTATCCTGCATAGACTACTATAATAGTTTCTTCAAAGGAAGGCAAACACTTTTAGAGGAAATTAATTCATAAAAATATAGGCCTAATCCACATTGTATAGTCGCTCAAAGAAATAATGAGCGCGTGGTATCGTATATTCGTCGCATTTAATATTGTATCAGACTTAATTTTAAATATTATAAATATTATAATGTTATTTCTATGTAGACAAGGACCCTGTGGTATAGGGTAACTTTTTTAATGAGAAAGTGTACCTGCGAGGAGCTTACCATGCGTTCGTTCTTTTTTGAGTGATTGCACGGTTGATCTTTCTAGAGAAAGTTACATTTATTTAGTTATTATGAAAAATGTCCGGAATTCAGTAAAGTGAATATGATGTAAAACCTAACTAACCAACTTTAAACAAGTAAACTAATCGGGCCTATTAGTTTTATTTTAAAAATCATATCAACTATCCCTGCTGCAGTATAGCCTGGTTATCGTAAACAGTTTGTAGTAGCCTTCTCTTCGGAGGGCCCTGGGTTCTACTCCCAGCTGGTCCGGGGATTTTAGCCGCCCCTGGATAATTCCTCTGACTCAGAGGGGGGGGGGGAATTTGTGTTCGTCTTAATTCACATTCAACTTTACGTACACCACATCACATTAACAACCACCAGAGAACACATCCCTCCATACAGTATTCGCGTCTGGAAAGCCGCCCGGCCGTAAAACTGGGCTGAATCCACATGAGGTGCCAACTGCAAGTAATTGGCCAAGTAAAATAATATTATCATTAGTGTATTCATTATATTAAAAAGAACTGGACACTTGTTGCTCATTGGCATTTTATAAACGCACAGTAATAATGAGTCAAATCATACCAACTTTAATTAGAGTCTCGTCCCTTTTATTTTTGATATCTATTCACCCTAACGAAGATAAATCGAGGAGTGGTGGGTCCTTTGCGAACATTAGTATTGTAACAAAAGAAAAATCCAACATTGTTCATGAATTCGGATGTGTGAGGTTCCTCACTACAAAGTAAGCTGCAAAGAAACATGGAAAATGCCGAACAGGATATACAAGGGAAATTCATCGTACCAGGGCTTTTTACAAGCTCTGAGTGATAAAAAGCATTGGTCGGAATAAATTTCTCATCTAATATACAACCCTCTTTTTGCAAATAAAATACGCATTTCTGAAATTTCTTACATAAAGCAGAAGCTATTCGTCAGACCCCAAAGGGTCTAAAATAGATATGACCAAGTATTAACCTTTCAGTTCAAGAGCATTTATGGAAATAAAAAGTTGATTTCTTTTTTTTCGATGCCTCAGCTACTAAATATCTCATTCCAGTTCGTAGAATTTATAGTTCATTTTCTAGAATTTCATCTAAATTTGTAGCAATTCCAATACAGTTTAACATTTTTTTGAAGTCTCTTCCTGAAGCGTAACGCGAGTATTAAGGTGCCAATGACACGATATTATTATTATTATTATTATTATTATTATTATTATTATTATTATTATTATTATTATTATTATCGAATACGTTGAAAATGGGAGATATCCATCTGGCAATGCTTACTTTATATTAGTATAACTACGAAATTAAATTAAAACATAAATTACATAACAACAACAAAATTGATGCTGCTTGTAGTTTGAAGGGGTATAACATCTAGGTCATCGGCCCCACAACAACAACAACAACAACAACATTCAACAAATAATTATATAAAAATGAAATGTTACAATACATTATAACGCAATAGGGAATTTCATGGTAAGAAAAGAACAAAAAACAATATGTTATAATAAGAAATACAAAATAATTACGTAAAAGTACTGTAACGTACTGATGAAAACAATCACATAGAAATTAGTATGAAATAATTGTGGAATAGCTTACAATATTTCCTTACATAAGGAGTAACATAGTTACTACCGTATACAAAGGAAACAACATGCAGTCAGCTATGTAGAAGTAACTGAAACAACCACAGCACGAAGTTTATATTGTAGGATTTTGAACATAAAATTATCGTTCATAGTGCAGCAGATCAATACCACGGGCCTGAGGCATGCTTGAACACGACGTTAAATAACACTCAGCACCAAAGTTTTGGGTCAGATTGTCTCACTCTTAGATAGCACCTTCACTCAGTTGCTGAATATTAGCAGGAGCATATCCACAGAATATGTCGACCTCACCATTCGTTGCATGCCATTCGTCTCAACGGACTGACTGACCACTTCGGCTCGATGGACACGAGCATTGTCATCCACTAGTGTAAAGGTCTCACCCAGTGACAACAAATCCTGTAACTACAGGTTGGAGGATGTTGTCTTTGTATACGAGAACAGTCATGTTACCGTGGATAGGAATTACAGGTGTACGTCGATGATTCCACTAACAAACATGCCGGAACCCCTTGCTGCTGAAAGCGATCCATCCCTCACCGGACCATCTCCACACTCTAACGCTTCTGTTGTTTACGGTGTCCTCATCAGAAACTTGTGAGTAAAATGTTGGGTTACGAGAGTAATGATCAAGGTCTAATACTGCAAATATAACATTATATTATTATAAGCGAATTCTTACAAGACGCGTATTATAACTTGATTCTAGGGATAAATACATAAACTCTTCGATTTTTATCATATTCCCCGACTGAAATGTATCAATGATCAGCCCATTTTTAAACAGTTCTAAGTTATCCTTAAGACTGGAACTAGCAACCTTGTTGAATAAACACCATAGGAAAGGAACTACAGTAGACCAAGTAAAAAATTTCAGGTACCTGGGAATTATAATTAATGAGAACTGGAGGATTGAAGTAGAAATACAAATAATGTCAAAGGTAAGTAAACTTTATTTTGCTGTTGACAGAGGATTCGCAGGGTAAACGGAGATAAGCTAGAAGAGAAAAGTAGCAGCATTCGATTCGACCTGCCTCTGCAAAATCATGTGGAAAAATCTCAGCTTACAATGAGATAATTTAGACACCTGAAAGGAATGGACGAGAAACAATTACCCAAGCAGGTGTGGAAAACACGCTCAGGAGAACTTGGCAAAAGAAACCCAGAAGATGGCCGTATAGGACTTGGAAAGTTACAGTACAAGAAGTTCTAGAGAGTCGAAATAAATCATGGGAAGGAGCCAGAAAGTTCTCTTTAAAGAGGAAAGAATGGTGAGCTCTCTGCTAAACCTCGACACCGGATTATACAAGTAATAATGCTATTGACTTTATGTCCCACTAACTACTTTTACGGTTTTCGGAGACGCCGAGGTGCCGGAATTTTGTCCCGCAGGTGTTCTTTTACGTGCCTGTATCTACCGACACGAGGCTGACGTATCTGAGCACCTTCACATACCACCGGACTGAGCCAGGATCGAACCTGCCAAGTTGGGATCAAAAGGCCAGCGCCTCAACCGTCTGAGCCACTCAGCCTGGCGGATCATAGAAGAGGGCAGTAAATTCGTGTTCTCCTCCCGAGGTTGTGCAGCTCTTTTCAGGCACACCCCCAATCGAGGTGAGCTGCATATACCTTTTTTCGTTTCTTGTTTACCACATACCAGGCCTCTGACCAATCGTGGAAACTGGGAATCGAAGCAGCATCTCTGAGGACGGCAGCTAATAGCGCTAGCCGTTACGCGGACATTTCGTTAAGGTTATTCAAAACGTTCGCCAGAGAATTTAGATTGTGATGCTTTATGATACGAGATCGATAGCTGCAGTCGCTTAATTGCGGCCAGTATTCAGTATTCGGGAGATAGTAGGTTCGAACCCCACTGTCGGCAGCCCTGAAAATGGTTTTCTGTGGTTTCCCATTTTCACACCAGGCAAATGCTGGGGCTGTACCTTAATTAAGGCCACGGCCGCCCCCTTCCCACTCCTAGCCCTTCCCTGTCCCATCGTCGCCATGAGATCTATCTGTGTCGGTGAGACGTAAAGCAACTAGAAAAAAATTAAATTCACCTTGGTTTGGAAAGTTCACGGTTAGACATACAATAAGCTCTCGGTATTCACTGTGATATTGAAATAAATACTTCTTTTCACCCAAGCTGTATTGAAAGATGCCTAAGGAAGTGTATTCTTGAAATCCTTGTCTCTGATTTCTATCCCTTTAATGTCCGACTCGTTGGCTGAATGGTCAGCGTACTGGCCTTCGGTTCAGAGGGTCCGGGGTTCGATTCCCGGACGGGTTGGGGATTTTAACCTTCATTGGTTAATTCCAATGGCCCGGGGGCTGTGTGTTTGTGCTGTCCCCAACATCCCTGCAACTCACACACCACACATAACACTATCCTCCACCACAATAACACGCAGTTACCTACACATGGCAGATACCGCCCACCCTCATCGGAGGGTCTGCCTTACAAGGGCTGCACTCGGCTAGAAATAGCCACACGAAATTATTATCCCTTTAATCGTCTTTTCAGAACTTCAAAGTAGACTTATAAATGTAGTGTTTGGCAGCGATGAAAGGTGCTCCACATTTGGGCCACCAATGATGCAAGAATGTTTGATTACGCCAAGCCCGTCTCCAATTGAGGATAGAGCTGCGCAATGTTTAGTTCCGATCGCAAGGTGTATGTACACATACATCTACTGTAAACAGGACTATGAAAGGCAAACAATTCAAATTAGAACAGCAGAAAAGAACTCCATAACATGTGACAACCTACGCCTCCTGCCGTTTGCTAACTGCATTCAGAGTATCAGATTTGGTGCGTTACAATTAGGTGTTATGAACGTAAACAAGCTAGCTTGCAGTTTTATGCAATCTAAAACTTTGTGATCGTAAGTCTCAGGACAAGCAGTTCTTTCGAAATCCGTGCACATAAATAATAATAATTGTTACGAGGATACCCGTGGAGCAGAAAAAAGTTAAAGAAGGTGCGGGCTTGAATGGATCTAACTACAGTCTCAAAATTAATTTAAAACTATAACAAAGGTTATATTTCTTTAGAATTTAAAAAATCAACAAATAACAATATAACAGGTACAATTAGCAATTTTGGAACAAGTCAAGGAAAATACAATATCAGTGAATTCGACAGGTCCTGGGCTTCAAGCCCCACGCTTTACAATTCTTGAGCTCCCAGCTCAAATTTACAATTCAAAAAAAGGACAACTTTAGTAAAGGGAAGAAATCCCCTAATTCAAAGAGCACTTGCTCTTAAATTTGCAATATCTAGCCTTCCAGAGGCACACTTTAAAATTTAAAATTTTGAGAAAGAGCTAACCGGCTCTCCGTTTCCTTTCAGCCTCCTCGAGGCAATATCAAAAATCGTACACTCTCTGGCCTTCCATGACCCAACTTACAATTTGAAACAGGGTTATCTTGTACCCAACCTACAGGGCCTTTGCGGAAAAGAACAGATTAAGTAAATGGCCCGAAACACAAACTGAATGGAGGCGTATACTTGCACTCCTAGATATGAACACTAAAACAACCTAAGGGGCTCTAGGCCGATGAAACAGGGGCTGTTACCAAACTACGGATGTGACTCGTATAGAAATTACTTAACCATATTACAGAATGAAAAACAATTATAAAAACTTAGTCACCTCAAACCAAGATGAAGGGGAGCTCGAGAGGGTAATTCACTCTCTATCCCCGATTTACAGTTAAAGATTTTATGAAGTTTTTACATTAGCCGGAAGAAGTTACACTGTGACTGTGTGTAAGTAAGGGTAGCATACTGCTCCGGGAAATTTTCACCGAGGACGCTCAGAACGTTTCCGCAAGACTCGGACCTATGAATGTAACGGAGTCCCACTCCCATTTGACAGACGAGGGACTCCTTGGAAACAACTTGGCGAACAGCATGGAATTCGATGGGAAGCAATTAATATTGATGGGGCTTATGTAAGGAAGAAAGAAAGGAAGAAAGCAAGTAGAACTGGCTGAGTCAGCAAATAGGATGCGTCTGGATGTGTTAGGAGTTAGTGATATTCGGGTAAGGGGAGATAATGAGGAAGAGGTAGGAGAATATAAAGTGTACTTAACGGGTGTTAAAAACGGAAGGGTAGAGTGGCAGGTAGGACTGTCCATCAGGAATACTATTATACGCAATAAAGTTTCTGTTAGGAACGTAAATGAGCGTGTTATGTTGGTAGATTTGGCAGTTGGAGGAATAAAGATTAGAACTGTCTCAGTGTATTCGCCATGTGAGGGAACAGGTGAGGATGGAGTTCACAAGTTTTATGAAGCATTGTGTGACATTGTACTCAGAGTCAAAAGCAACGACTGGATGGGCGATTTCAATGCGAGAGTTGGAAATATTATTTTTTACAATTTGCTTTACGTGGCACCGACACAGATAGGTTTTATAGCGACGATGGGATAGGGAAAGTTTATGAGGAGAAGGAAGCGGTCTTGGCTTTCATTTAGGTAATAAAGAATCTTAGAAAGAGAGGTAAAAAGGAAATGAATGTTTTGATTAAATCAAGAGAACTCGTAATAGATCCCAGGGAATCTCTGGACAGGTGGGAGAAATACTTTCAAAATATTCCCAACGTAAAAGGAAATATTTCTGGTGATTTTGCGAACAACCAATCTCATGGAGAGAAGGATAATGGTGTAAGCGAAATAACGCTTGAGGAAGTGAAAAAATACAAAGCAGCAGGAATGGATTAAATTAGACCTGACATGGTGAATATAGTGGGAAGGCAGGGATGAAATGGCTTCATAGTGTAATATGATTAGCATGGAGTGCTAGTAAGGTACCTTCTGATTGTACAAAAGCAGTAATTGCACCCATGCATAAGCAAGGGAACAGGAAGGATTGCAACAACTATTGAGGTATATCATCAATCAAGTATACCACGCTAGGTGTTCACTGGCATTTTGGAAGGAGGGATGCAAACAGTGGTTGAGAGTAAGTCTGATGAAAACCAGTGTGGTTTCAGACCACAGAGGGGCTTTCAGGATCAGATTTTCAGTATGCTGCAGGCAATTATAAAAGTTGTGGGAGGAATAGACAATTAGGCTATGTTTATGTTTCGTAGATCTAGAGAAGGCATATGACAACAGAGTACCGAGGGAAAAGGTGTTCGCGATACTGAGGCACTGTGGGATTAAGGGTAGATTATTAAAATTAACCAAAGGCATTTATGTTGACAATTGGGCTGCAGTGAAAATTGATGGTAAAATGAGTTCTTGGCTCGAGGTATTTACAGGGATTAGATAAGGCTGTAATCTTTCACCTTTGTTGTCCATCTTTGTTGTGGATCATCTACTGCAAGATATAAAGTGGCAGGGAGGGATTCAGTTTGGTTGAAATATAATAAGCAGTTTGGCCTATGCTGACGACTGGAAAATTGTGTTGAAAGCCATCAGGTGCGATGAGCATGGTATAAAAATGAGCCTTTCCAAGGCTAAATTGATGTCAGTAGGTAAGATATCAAAGAGAAGTGAATGCCAGATTGCGGATACAAAAATTGGAAAAGGTAGATAAGTTCAAGTATTTAAGATGTGTGTTCTCCCAGGATGGTAGTATATTAAGTGAGATTGAATCAACGTGTAGCTAAGCTAATGCACTGAGCTCGCAGTTGCGATCAACAATATTCTGTAAGAAAGAAATCAGCTTCCGAACGAAACTATGCTTACATCGGTCTGTTTTCAGACCGACTTTGCTCAACGTGAGTGAAAGCTGGGTTGACTCAGGATATCTTATTCATAAGTTAGAGGTGACAGACATGAAAGTAGCGATAATGATTGCTGGTACAAGCAAGTGGGAACAATGACAAGAGGGTACTCGGACTGAGGAGATAAAGGCTACTTTAGGAATGAACTCGGTAGATGAACCTGTACGCATTAATCGGCTTCGGTGGCAGGGTCATGTGAGGTGATTGGAGGAGGATAGATTGCCTAAGAGAATAATGGACTCTGTTATAGAGGGTAAGAGAAGTAGCAGGAGACCAAGACGACGGTGGTTACACTCAGTTTCTAACGATTGAAATATAAGAGATATAGAATTAAACGGGCTGCAGAACTAGTTATAAACAGAAGATTGTGGTAGCGGTTAGTAAGTTAACAGAGGCTTGCAGAATGAATACTGAAAGGCATAATTGTCTATAAAAATATTATTATTATTATTATTATTATTATTATTATTATTATTATTATTATTATTATTATTATGTCCGACTCGTTGGCTGAATGGTCAGCGTACTGGCCTTCGGTTCAGAGGGTCCCGGGTTCGATTTCCGGCCTGTCGGGGATTTTAACCTGAATTGGTTAATTCCAGTGGCCCGGGGGCTGGGTGTTTGTGCTGTCCCTAACATCCCTGCAACTCACACACCACACATAACACTATCCTCCAGCACAACAACACGCAGTTACCTACAAATGGCAGATGCCGCCCACCCTCATCGGAGGGTCTGCCTTACAAGGGCTGCAATCGGCTAGAAATAGCCACACGAAATTATTATTATTATTATTATTATTATTATTATTATTATTATTATTATTATTATTATTTATCGTTGCTGCCTAGCCGAGGCAGAAGTCCGAGAATCAGAGTACTGGAAGGACTTGAGTTAGGTCCCCGTCTGGAAATTGGGACATTTAAAAACTGGCCTATCACTTCTGGGGATGCACATGACCTTAAGGTTCATTCAACCTACGACAGAGATGAGTATCGAGTTAAGCGAGCGAGTTGGCTACAGGATTCGAGCGTGCAGCTATTAACTTGCCTTCGAGAGATCCTCATTTCTATTCGAACCCCACTGTCGGCAGCCCTGAAGATGTTATTCCGTAGTTTCCCATTTTCACACCAGTAAAATGCTGAGGCTTTACATTAATTAAGACCACGGCCGCTTCCTTCCCAAGTCTTGCTCTGTCCTATCCCATCACCACAAGGCCTACAGGTGTCGGTGCATTGTAGAGCAATTAACAAAAAAGTAATGGCTCAATTCCTGTGGCTCCGATTGCGTGGCGCTCAACTGCTGTGCTTAAAGTTAAGAGATCGCATTTCGGGGTAGTCACTTTGCATGTAGGATTTCTTACATAAGGGAGACTTGTGTCAGTAGATGTACTGATTTTAGTTAAATAATTCTTCTTCAGAACAACACTCTGTCACTCTGGCATCTCTTAATAATTTATGGTAATTCAAGGGATGTTAAATACGTAACACTAAAGAACAGAATTCTGCCACGCAGAGTGCTAATCACTGAGTAACGCGATTACGAATGTTGGATACCTTCATTTTCCGCTCCTCTAGGGGTCTTAACAGCCTGTGCGCTGATGGTTTGACTTTACTCTGCTTTACTGATTTTGCTCGTTAAAATGTGCAAATGGGCCGATGACCTTCGATGTTAGGCCCCTTAAAACAACAAGCATCTTCAAAATGTGCAAATACATCGCGCTCTCATCGATGGAGTGGTTATAGGTTTTCAACAGAGGTGGGTGCTGAGATCTCGCAGTATCATGGGATATTAGAAAGTTTAGGGAATGTTCTAGGAAGCAAATCCGTGGTGTGCGTAGTAAGTACCATTCCTAGATCTCTATGAATGTTGAAGTGGGAAACCAAGAAAGAGCAATTGGAAGATGGTTAAGACCACCACAAATTTCCAGACGGGGACCTAACTCAAGTCCTTCCAGGAATCTGATACTCGGACTTCTGCCTCGGCTAGCAGCAACGATAAATAATAATAATAATAATAATAATAATAATAATAATAATAATAATAATAATAATTTTATAGACAATTATGCGTCACACCCACACAAAATGGACGTTGCTCCAGGTACAGCAAGGTGAGTAATGCATGACCTACATAGAAGCCGATAAGATAAGTGGACCTCAGCAGCAGGAGTGTACTGTTGATTCTGATATCTTTATCACGCGGCCACGTACCCACCTATTACCGTTAAGACCTTGGTCTCTCAAGAAACCAGAGGGAAAAGTAACTATTGTTGGTAAAGAGGCAGTAGCGGCGATTAGGGGGGGGGGGGTGGCGAGGAAAGGCAGTCGCCCCCTACTTTGTGGAGAAAACTTTGCATTTGTATTCCATTTTAGCTGGATGAAACAAGGAATTATAGGAATTATTAAAACAAGCAATGTGTACAAGCCCTGTTGTTTTATCAGCTAATTATTTGCTTTAATGAATTAATAACGAAATTATTAGCAGAAATACGCAACAAAGTGGTTCACGCGGCTAACCTATTTGTATAGCGCCAGTGGAGACTTTTTATGTGCTGTGAGGAAGGGTACGCAGTCTCTTTAGTGTCTGTTAGTTTTTTTAGTTTTAGTCAAATACTAAATGATTTTTAATGATATAATCACGCCGTACGTCTATATAATTGTAATACATGTGTAATATTATTCCTCTCGTGAAAGTTTTCTTGTATAGTATTGAATCAAAATCTCAAAATAAATATTATCAACACAGTTAAGTTGTTAGGCTGAGAATCTTTACCTCTCTGACGAAATTCCATTTAGTAGCTTTCTTTTCCAGTTTTAATGTATAACGTATATATAAGCGCCCCCCCCCCCCACTATATCCCACCAACTCGGGTACTTTGTTGTTTTTACATTTTTGCCCGCCCCCCCTACTTCTAATTCCCAATCGCCGCTACGGTAAAGAGGGGCGTAGAGTGAGTGTACTAATGAATGACCGAAACCAGTAAATGACTTTTAAACATTTGGAATATACACCAAGTTTCTACAGTCACATAACAGTATGAACAGGTAGTTAACGTTTCGTTTCCCATTACTTTAAAAACAAGGGCATTGATATACAGTCGAATTTCGTTATGTCGAACCTCCATTACTCGAGTTTTCAGTAGGCCTATCTCGAAGTAACTTAAATGTCCCGGCCATTTTTCCTATTCTTCACGCGTATTTATTTCTCTGAAAACCTACAACCTGTTTTCCAGTCATTGACCGGGTCAGGGATGGAATGAATGTAGCCCCATCTTGCGGCGAGGATAGGAATTGTGCCGGCTGCTGAGGCCTGTTTCACTCTTCTGGGGCAATGATTAATGACTGAGAGATGAAGTGAAATGATAATGGATAGTTTTGCTGGAATGAAAGATGACAGGGAAAATCGGAGTACCCGGAGAAAAACCTGTCCAGCTTTGTCCAGCACAAATCTCACATGGTGTGACCGGGATTCGAACCACGGAACCCAGCGGTGAGAGGCCGACGCGCTGCCGCCTGAGCCACGGAGGCTTCATTTATTTCTCAATTACTTGAAATGAAATGTCGTATGGCTTTTAGTGCCGGGATATCCCAGGACGGGTTCGGCTAGCCAGTTGCAGGTCTTTCTATTTGACTCCTGTAGGCGACCTGCGCGTCGTGATGAGGATGAAATGATGATGAAGACAACACATACACCCAGCCCCCGTGCCATTGGAATTGACCAATTAAGGTTAAAATCCCCGACCCCGTCGGGAATCGAACCCGGGACCCTCTGAACCGAAGGCCAGTAAGCTGACCGTTCAGCCAACGAGTCGGACCTCAATTACTTGAAATTTGTTTACACGAATTTCTCGATTTCTCGAAACAAACATTTCCTACCTTGAAGCAAAAACTACACCATAACTCGAATTTTGTGCAACATTAACTGTGCAGTACGGCATGTGTGGCTTGTGAGGAGCAGTTAACACGTAAAAAAGCTTTACAGTGATGCTGGCAGCTAAAATGACGGGAAGCGAAAGCTAAAACTTCTAACGATCGGAAAATTGGTGAAGCCTCCAACTGTTTCTCGGGTGTGAATTAATTGCCGGTCTCGTACGAAAGCAACCCCCCGAAGTCGCCGATGACAAGCTCCATTTACGAATCTCGGCTGCGTGGTATTGACGAGAAGTTTCAACCTGAATGGAGGAAAGTTTAACCGTAACAAACAGAAGAGGCTAATGGATTTTTCCGAAGGTGTAAACCGAGGTATGTTTTTTGTTTCACCACTGTATGTTCTGTATCTTCTCTTCTAAAAAGTTACAATAATAAGGGTTATCATATATTAAAGCAATGCCGTAAAATAGGGTCTGTACATTTTAAAATACTGTTAAAATAATGTTTCAGTATAATCCCGATTCAATTACGTGCTTTACATGCTCAAAAACGTTATTCTATACATCTCGAAATTTTGATAGCTTGAAATAAGATTTAGCTCCCGAGGTGAATCGAGATATCGAGTCTCCACTACTTAACGATTGGTGCAATATAAATATGCCTTACTGGTATTTACAGATGAGTAAAGACGTATTTGTCCGCCTCTGTGGTGTAGTGGTTAGCGTGATTAGCTGCCACCCCCGGAGGTCCGGGTTCGATTCCCGGCTCTGCCACGAAATTTGAAAAGTGGTACGAGGGCTGGAACGGGGTCCACTCAGCCTCGGGAGGTCAACTGAGTAGAGGTGGGTTCGATTCCCACCTCAGCCATCCTGGAAGTGGTTTTCCGTGGTTTCCCACTTCTCCTCCAGGCAAATGCCGGGATGGTACCTAACTTAAGGCCACGGCCGCTTCCTTCCCTCTTCCTTGCCTGTCCCATCCAATCGCCCCATCCCTCCACAAGGTCCCTGTTCAGCATAGCAGGTGAGGCCGCCTGGGCGAGGTACTGGTCATTCTCCCCAGTTGTATCCTCCGACCCAAAGTCTGAAACTCCAGGACACTGCCCTTGAGGCGGTAGAGGTGGGATCCCTCGCTTAGTCCGAGGGAAAAACCGACCCTGGAGGATAAACAGATTAAGAAGAAGAAGAAAGACGTATTTGTACCTATACGTATGCTAGAGATCTCCTTCATATACTTCCAGATTGCTGTAAAACATTTTTTAAATATAGAATTGAAAAATTGAAGTTTTTATAACACGGTTTCTTCTTACAGTTTGTCGAATAGTCAGTGAATAGTACTAAACGGTCATTCATTGGTGTTGAGGCAAACAGGAAGTTAACCATCATATTTCGTGTATCGGCAGTTGTATTTCGGGGTACTAGACCAAGTAATTCAAGTCCAATTATTCAGATATAAAGCGAGGCAAACTTTGTTTTCTTAGATCACTAATTTCAATTATTAAATGTAAATGTACAATTTTATTGTCCTTAAATGGCCATTGTTGTTACAACCAATCACCAATCATCTGCATGTCGGGCTGTCGGCCAAATGGAAGATTTCCTATCAATTGTTTTCCTAATCTATTCTAAATTATTTCAAATAAGTTTGAATTACACCTAACATCTCCCTTGATAAATTATCACAATTCCCGATTCCTCTTCCTATAAACGAGTAATTGCCCCAGTCTTCATAAATTCCAACTTTATCTTAATATTATCATTACACATCACCTCGGCACTGACAGCTTTAAACATACCGCTTGGTCGCACAGCTCTCCTTACATCCCAAGTCTTCCCAGCCCAAAGTTTGCAATATTCTCGTAACACTACTGTTTTGTCGGAAATCACACAGAACAAATCGTGCTGCTTTCCTTTGAATCTCTTCCAGTTCTCGAGTCAAGGTATCCTAGTAAGGGTCCCAAACACTAGAACGATATTGTAATTGGGTCTTACCAGCGACCTATACGCCCTCTCCTTTACATCGTTACTGCAACTCCTAAATACCATCATAACCATATGAAGAGGTGTGTAACGTTAATTTACAACCTCATTTACTGGAGCATTCAACCTGCAACTTAGGGTAAAAGTATTGCTTTTACCGGGCGAGTTGGCCGTGCGGTTAGACACGCGCGGCTGTGAGCTTGCATCCGGGAGATAGTGGGTTCGAATCCCACTGTCGGCAGCCCTGAAGATGGTTTTCCGTGGTTTCCCATTTTCACACCAGGAAAATGCTGGGGCTGTACCTTAATTAAGGCCACGGCCGCTTCCTTCCAACTTCTAGGCCTTTCCTATCCCATCGTCGCCATAAGACCTATATGTGTCGGTGCGACTTAAAGCCACTAGCAAAAAAAGTGTTGATGTTAATATTACAATTTGTGCCCATTACATTTCTTTATAAAAGATTATTGAAAATGATTTCATGAAATTTTGCATGGTAATGTATTTTGTTTATACAAACAGCATGACACAAGTAATTTAAATTTTTAAAATAATAAGTAGTGAAGAAATTAGAAAAAAAACATTTGCAAGGTAGCAATTAAGAACAAAATAACTTTCCTGTGGAGATATGTTACAAACTCTAGAGTACGTTGTCGATATAAGTTTTAACGTTATGTTAGCAAAAGAATCATGTAAATATTCAATGTACTGCAGGCATTATAGTGCACATCCCGTTTAGCTACGAAATGGTAATATGTAAAGTTGATTCAATGTTCACAAGTAATTACTAGGTTTTTAATGTGAGAATTGTTACATGAATAGTGATAAGTTCATGTTAAAAGTGTAAGATTTAATTAAGTTACATTTGTAGTTCTGCTGTTTTAAACTTTGAACCTTGCTAAATTTACGATAGTGAGAGGTGTACTACCGAGTGTTTACTCCAAAGGTGAAACACCCTCCCACCCTCTGGTGGATCAACATGTTCTCATCCGACCCAGCTCAAATTATTGTATTCCTGCCAGAATCCAGTAAAGTATCTAATGTAACAAGATTTTTACATTTTTACAATATTTTGTTAGAAAACAGCCAGGGTAGCGACTCTGATTTAGTATGTATCAATGAAAAGGGATTATATAAAAATATTAGTATTGCTTTTGAATATTACAGTTTGTTCCTGTCTATATGCATTCTCCCACCAGCTGAGCTTTTCATAGCCCACCCCCTGCCCCTCACCCTCCCGAAGAAAGTGGCTGGATTCAATACGGGTTCCTCCCCTCTATAATGGGTTTGGGACCTCTTTGATCACAATCCTCATGTAGAAATTATCTGATAATTGTGTCACTTCAGTGCTAGTGGTACAGTATGCGCGAGTGATTTTTTGGACCTAGAATTGTGATGGGCGGCGCGGGAATTGAAATTAACATCCTGGAGTGAGTGTTGGTATCTTCGGGAAACATTCACACTCAGAATAGTAGCTGTTGGTGCCGAGGTACGAATCTTGGATCTCTAAGAGTGGACTAGACTTAATCACTAGAATACAAAATTTGTTAGCCAAATTAGGACTGTATTGATGTTGATTTCCGAGGAGAGCCTCGAATTGCTTCCCAAATTGTTGAAGCGTCAATACAGTAGTTAGTTCCCCAGTAAAAAACGTTTTCTTTCTTCATTTGAACAGAATTAGGGCTGTATACTGCTATTCCCGTATGTGGGTTGTTATACTGCACTCAAACTAACTCCCCAGATAAGAAGTAAAATAAATAATTGTACATTAAAATGAATTAAAAGAAGCTTGACTACCATGTTGATGCGTTGTCATTTTGCACGTGTTCAGGAGTGGTTCGGCCGTTTATGAAAGTAGAATACTTTGGTGTTCTTTGTGAGATAATTGTGAAGTTTTTATTTTTTGTCTTTTACACTTTGCTTTACGTCGCACCGACACAGGGAGGTCTTATGGCGACGATGAAATAGGAAAGGGCTAGGCATGGGAAGGAAGCAACCGTGGCTTTAATTAAGGTACAGCTCCAGCATTTGACTGGTGTGAAAATGGGAAAGTACGGAAAATCATCTTCAGGGCTGGCTACAGTGGGGTTCGAACCCACTAACTCCCTAATACAAGCTTAGAGTTACGTGATCAAACCGCGCAGCCATTTGTTTGTGTGTTTTTTTAACTAGTGCAGTGTGATGTCATGGAAACGACGACGACATAGTGACGAGTCGCAATGTGATAATCCTTTGCGCCGAGGAGTGTCCCCCAATAGTCAGGCGTGTGAATCAGTGCGGAGAACTCGTGAGATTTACAAGAGGGCAAGGGAGATCGTACGCATTATGGCCGTCCCTCTCTTTATACAGATATACTTGTGGAACACTATCAATAAGGTTTCTAAATTTTCGTAAATTTAGTAGATTATACTCGTAACCTTTTGTGACCAGCACCGGTGTATTTTGTTGTAACATTTATTGAAAATGGAAACCTACAACCTGTTTTCCAGTCATTGACCGGGTCAGGGATGGAATGAATGAAGCAGATATAGGCTATTAGTACGATGGGGTCGCCACTCCCAAAGTGATTTATTAATGACTGATAGATGCTATGAAATGAGAATGGAGAGTGTTGCTGGAATGAAAGATGACAGGGAAAACCGGAGTACCCGGAGAAAAACCTGTCCCGCCTCCGCTTTGTCCAGCACAAATCTCACATGGAGTGACCGGGATTTGAACCATGGTATCTAGTGGTGAGAGGCAGACGCGCTGCCGTCTGAGCCACGGAGGCTCCTGTAACATTTACTGATGTATTTAAAGTGTCTTTCTTGTCGGCTGATTTCTTCTGTATTTTGTAACACCGAGATAATAAGAGCCTTGTAGTAGATTTATCTATTATCATTTGATGTGATGATATACTTTATTATAACCTAAACCGGTAAGTTGTAAGTACGATTGTTGTCGGCCGATTTCATTTTCTATTGCGTATCTTCGCTATGAAATTGAAAGCATGGTTCTTAAAACTTACCGTGTCGTGCAATCGGCTGTTGTCACGGCGGCGACATCGCTTTGGGTGGTATTGCGGTGTGGCCAACATTTCGCGCAGGTGTCATGGTGTAACCTACCCAGTGACTGGACGTAGTGCGCTGCGCAGAGTCCAAGAAGAAACAAAGAAGAAGAAGAAGATGGTGTAACCTTATGCGAGCCCACTTACAGATTCAAACTCATCCATGCTGGACCGGGCTGTTCCACACCGTGCCTGCGTGAACGTCTCGCGTGCATGGCTTGTACACCTCTGCTCCAGTCAAACTGTTATCAACAAAATATTTCAATTAATTTTCTTGGATGAATGTTGTTGTTGTTGTTGTTTAAAGGGTCCTAATATGTAGGTAATCGGCCCGTTGCATGAGTAACGTTTACGGACGGTGTAATAAAATTATCCAAGCTTCAGTGTAAA
The DNA here is from genome assembly GCF_040414725.1 of Anabrus simplex. Classification (NCBI taxonomy): domain Eukaryota; kingdom Metazoa; phylum Arthropoda; class Insecta; order Orthoptera; family Tettigoniidae; genus Anabrus; species Anabrus simplex. Next base: position 1,028,648,629 of record NC_090266.1, on the reverse strand, counting down.
TTCCTCACCATCGAACAATCAAGGAAAATAAGTGGAGTATGTATTGAGTACCGTGCATGTATGACATATACTATCCATGTTAACGAAAGCTGACCTAGCTCAGTATTCAAGAGACACTACACTTTTTTTGCTAGTTGCTTTACGTTGCACCGACACAGACAGGTCTCATGGCGACGATGGAAGAGGAAAGGCATAGGAATGGGAAGGAAGTGGCCGTGGCCTTAATTAAGTCTGGTGTGAAAATGGGAAACCACGGAAAACCATCTTCAGGTCTGCCGACAGTGGGGTTCGAACCCACTATCTCCCGGATGCGAGCTCACAGCTGCGCACTCCTAACCGCATGGCCACCGCGCCCGGTAGACACTTCACTGACCAAGTAATAATAGTAATCATAATAATAATAATAATAGTAATAATAAAGGCGCGTGGACTCCGGAGAGGCCTGGTGCAGGTCTTTTGATTTGACACCTGTGGGCGACCTGCAATTCGAAATGAGGATGAAATGATGATGAAGACGACACACACAATCCCTGTGCCAGAGGAATTAACCAATTCTGGTTAAAATTCCCGTTCCTGCCGGAAATCGAACCCGAGACCCCTTTAACCAAAGGCCAGCACGCTAACCATTTAGCCATGGACTCCGACACTGAGGAAGTAATTGCTGGATATGAATGGCTTTGGAATATCGTTAAAAGCACATCATCAAACAGTCAAGCACATGCTCCAATTCATATCGTTATTTTGTTCTTGATTGTTTTGTTCCTTATTCGAGCTGTGCAGTATTATTTCTATAAATGGATTTTCTCCTATACTATTAATAAAAATGAGATAGTGTCTGCCTGTTTATTTGTTTATCCCGGGTAAGTTCGAAAACTGTTACACCAATTGAGCTGAAATTTGGTAAAGATATAACCTGAAATTCAGAATCACGCAAGGGTAATTTTGATTTTCATATATTCCACTGTTTCCGAACTAGTGGGGAATTTTATAGATGCACGTTCCAAATTTGGGTAATTGTTATCCTACATCAACTAAAATAACCGTTAAACGGTTGTCCCCAACGGAAAGTGAAGTACACGATGTGGCCTGAAAGTAAATTGTCTACAAAAAACCTCAAATGCATTTTCTTCGTAATTCTAAAGAAAATTAAGCTTTCTTGTGTTTTTTTTTTGCTAAGGTCCACGACGAAATACCGTACTGGTACGGCACTCATTCGCTCACTCGCTCGAAATAAACTATTGGACCGAGCGAGTTGGCCGTGCGGTTAAGGTCATGCAGCTGTGAACATGCATACGGGAGATAGTGGGTTCGAACCCCACTGTTAGCTGCCCTGAAGGTGGATTTCCGTGGTTTCCAATTTCCACACCAGGAAAATGCTAGAGTTGTACTTTAATTAAGCCCACGGTCGCTTCCTTTCCGCTCCTAGCCCTTTCCTATCCCATCGTCGCCATAAGACGGTCGGTGCGGCGTAAAGCAACTTGCAAAAAACCGGGTAAACGGTTGGCCCTGTCAAAAAATGAAGTGTACCATGTGGCCTTGAAATTAAAATTTCCGCAAAAAACGTCGCATACATTTTCTTCGTAACGTTCACGGTTTACGAGAAAAGAAGGCTTTCTTGTGTTTTTGGCTGTGGTCCACGCGAAATACCGGTAACGTACTTAGAGATTCATTCTCACTCGCCGAATCTCTGAAATCCCTTTAGGTGAGACAATTGCTATTTGCTTTACGTCGCGCCGACACAGATATGTCTTACGGCGACGATGGGATAGGAAAGGCCTAGGAATTGGAAGGAAGCGGCCGTGGCCTTAATTAAGGTACAGCCCCGGCATTTGCCTGGTGTGAAAATGGGAAACCACGGAAAACCATATTCAGGGTTGCCGACAGTGGGAGGTGAGACGATCAAAATTACACATTATTAATATCATGCCAACGGCTGTAGCCGTGTTGAAACACCGGATCCCGTGAGATCTCCGAAGTTAAGCAACATTGGGCGTGGTCAGGAGTTGCATGGGTTGCCACGCGTTGTTGGTGGGGGATAAGGGAATGGAGGAGCGGAAAGGAACTGGCCACCCTACCGCACGTAAACTCCGGCTCAGGAATACCTCTGCAGAGGTTCGGACCTGCCTTCGGGCAGAATAACCCTTACCTTACCTTATTAATATCATCATCATCATCATAATCATCATCATATTACTGCCTCTGCAAGGATTAAAATGAATGGGCTACTCATTCCGGGCGTAAGTAGAGGGGACTTGAAGCTATGTTGTCATCATTCAAGTAAAGTCGTTGTTCGTTTGATAACAGGCGAGTTGAAGACGATGATGACTATGATTTTTTTTTACAAGTTGCTTTACGTCGCACCGACACAGATAGGTCTTATGGCGACGATGGGACGGAAATGGGCTAGGAGTGGGAAGGAAGCGACCGGGGCCTTAATTAAGGTACAGCCCCAACATTTACCTGGTATGAAAATGGGAAACCACGGAAAACCATCTCCAGGACTGCCGACAGTGGGGTTCGCACCCACTATCTCCCGAATACTTGACACTGGCCGCACTTACGCGACTTCAGCTAACGAGCTCGATGTGTTCGTGTTTAAAGGAGCCTAAGAGCTAGGTCATCGGCCCTCAAAGGTACGAGGTGCGACGAAATGAAACTATAATTAATACTTCAAAATGTATCCACTGACGAAAATGTAAAACTTATGATGATGGAATAATGACCATGAGTCCAAAACAATCAGTGGATCCAATTCTCAAAGCCTTCTTTTCTGAGATGATGCTAGTTGTAAAAAGGGGTCCAAAATCCAGGTCACCGGTCCCTCATGGAAAATGAAAATGAAAATCCACAGCCTGATTCCAGTCATTCGACCGGGTCAGGAATGGAATGAATGAAGCCGCCATCTAGCGGCAAGGATAGGAATTGTGCCGGTTGCCGAAGCCCGTCGCACTCCTCTGGGGCAATGATTAATGAATGACATGTGAAATGAAATGATATTAGAGGGCGTTGCTGGAATGAAATATAACAGGGAAACCCAAAGTACCCGGAGAAAAACCTACCCTGCCTCCGCTCTGTCCAGCACAATTCTCACATGGAGTAACCGGGATTTGAACCACGGAGCCCAGCGGTGAGAGGCCAGCGCGCTGCCGCCTGAGCCACGGAGGCTCTCGGTTCCTCGTAATAGTACTAATCAATGGTAAAGCAGAATCATGGTGTTCCTCCTATAGTGATACTAATCACAGGTAACGTAGACTCATTGTGTTCCTCGCATGGTGGTACTAATCACGGGTAATATACACCCATGGTGTTCCTCCTATAGTGATACTAATCACAGGTAACGTAGACTCATGGTGTTCCTCGTATGATGGTACTAATCACGGGTAACATAGACACACGGTGTTCCTCACATAGTGATACTAATCACAGGTAACGTAGACTCATGGTGTTCCTCGTATGGTGGTATTAATCACGGGTAACATAGACACACAGTGTTCCTCACATAGTGATACTAATCACAGGTAAAGTAGACTCATGGTGTTCCTCGTATGATGGTACTAATCACGGGTAATATATACCCATGGTGTTCCTCCTATAGTGGTACTAATCACAGGTAACGTAGACTCATGGTGTTCCTCGTATGGTGGTATTAATCACGGGTAATATACACCCATGGTGTTCCTCCTATAGTGATACTAATCACAGGTAACGTAGACTCATGGTGTTCCTCGTATGATGGTACTAATCACGGGTAACATAGACACACAGTGTTCCTCACATAGTGATACTAATCACAGGTATTGTAGACTCATTGTGTTCCTCGCATGGTGGTACAAATCACGGGTAATATACACCCATGGTGTTCCTCCTATAGTGATACTAATCACAGGTAACGTAGACTCATGGTGTTCCTCGTATGATGGTACTAATCACGGGTAACATAGACACACGGTGTTCCTCACATAGTGATACTAATCACAGGTAACGTAGACTCATGGTGTTCCTCGTATGGTGGTACTAATCACGGGTAATATGCACCCATGGTGTTCCTCCTATAGTGGTACTAATCACAGGTAACGTAGACTCATGGTGTTCCTCGTATGGTGGTATTAATCACGGGTAATATACACCCATGGTGTTCCTCCTATAGTGATACTAATCACAGGTAACGTAGACTCATGGTGTTCCTCCTATAGTGGTACTAATCACGGGTAATATGCACCCATGGTGTTCCTCCTATAGTGGTACTAATCACAGGTAACGTAGACTCATGGTGTTCGTCGTATGGTGGTATTAATCACGGGTAATATACACCCATGGTGTTCCTCCTATAGTGATACTAATCAGAGGTAACGTAGACTCATGGTGTTCCTCGCGTGGTGGTACTAATCACGGGTAACATAGACACACAGTGTTCCTCACATAGTGATACTAATCACAGGTAACGTAGACTCATGGTGTTCCTCGTATGGTGGTACTAATCACGGGTAATATGCACCCATGGTGTTCCTCCTATAGTGGTACTAATCACAGGTAACGTAGACTCATGGTGTTCCTCGTGTGGTGGTATTAATCACGGGTAACATAGACACACAGTGTTCCTCACATCGTGATACTAATCACAGGTAACGTAGACTCATGGTGTTCCTCGTATGGTGGTACTAATCGCGGGTAAAATAGACACACGGTGTTCCTCACATAGTGATACTAATCACAGGTAACGTAGACTAATGGTGTTCCTCGCGTGGTGGTATTAATCACGGGTAACATAGACACACGGTGTTCCTCACATAGTGATACTAATCACAGGTAACGTAGACTCATGGTGTTCCTCGCGTGGTGGTACTAATCACGGGTAACGTAAACTAATGGTGTTCCTCGTGTGGTGGTACTAATCACGGGTAACATAGACACACAGTGTTCCTCACATAGTGATACTAATCACGGGTAACGTAAACTAATGGTGTTCCTCGCGTGGTGGTACTAATCACGGGTAACATAGACACACAGTGTTCCTCACATAGTGATACTAATCACAGGTAACGTAGACTCATGGTGTTCCTCGCATGGTGGTACTAATCACGGGTAATATACACCCATGGTGTTCCTCCTATAGTGATACTAATCACAGGTAACGTAGACTCATGGTGTTCCTCGTATGGTGGTACTAATCACGGGTAATATGCACCCATGGTGTTCCTCCTATTGTGATACTAATCACAGGTAACGTAGACTCATGGTGTTCCTCGTATGGTGGTACTAATCACGGGTAACGTAGACTCATGGTGTTCCTCCTATAGTGGTACTAATCACAGGTAACGTAGACTCATGGTGTTCCTCCTATAGTGGTACTAATCACGGGTAATATGCACCCATGGTGTTCCTCCTATAGTGATACTAATCACAGGTAACGTAGACTCATGGTGTTCCTCCTATAGTGGTACTAATCACGGGTAATATGCACCCATGGTGTTCCTCCTATAGTGATACTAATCACAGGTAACGTAGACTCATGGTGTTCCTCGTATGGTGGTACTAATCACGGGCAACAACCAAACCCGCGGTGTTTCTCACATTGTAGTATTAATCAGAAGCAACGTATATCCATGGTGTTCTTCATATAGTGGTACTACTCCTAGGTAACGTGGATCCATGGTGTTCCTCACGTAATGGTACTAATCACAAGTAGTCTCATAGTTCTAATTTAATCATCACTTGTCTCCCCTTTTAGTCGCCTCTTACCACGGGCAGGGGATACCGTGCGTGTACTCTTCGTCTGCGTCCTCCACCCACAGGGGTGCGAGTTGAAGAATGAGCCCGCCATTCTGCGGAAAACATTTTAATGTTCACAGTTGTATCGTGGAAAGTGCTGAACGTGCTTATCCATATTTGAGATCTGCTGTGGGCTGTAGTTCATTTATTCAGCTATTTTCATTATCATCGTCATCGTACTATATTTATATTCCATGTGCCTCTCTTTTTAATATTGTTTAGGGTTAGTACTCATATTTAGTACGTATAGAATTCACATTAATTTTTTTGTAGTGTTAGAATTCACCTTTGTTTATTGGGTTATTTTTATTATTAGACTATATTCTTTATACGATATTCCGTTTTTATTTGTAGTTAAGTCTTTCAAAATATTTGATTGCATGGTGCGGCGAACACGGGCCCCAAGCTGAGTCCGGTATTGGTGCAACTCAGTTGTGCCAGCTTCCTCCTGTAATCCTTCCCCTGCGACCTCCCTTCGTCAACTCTTGTTCTTTTTTGAACCTGACAGTATCAGAGCATTCGAGGCCTAAAGAGGCTTTCTGGGATTTTCCCTTTTCTTTGCCGATATCTTCATTTGTCGTGGGCCGATGACCTAGATGTTAAGCGTCTTTAAACAACAAGCATCATCATCATCATCATTTGTAGAAATTTGGACCATTCTTTCTGCCTTCGTCAAGTTGTTTCATAATTCATCATCTACATTAATAGGAGATGGGTAACCCAGTTGTTCTTCCCCTTAAAGCAGCCATTATCACCATCACCATCACCAAATACGAGTATTTAAATGTGGTAATATATAGCGTAGCTTTAGGAGATCAAACCCTACTCTCTCGGCAAAATCAGCTAAAGCTAAATCCGCAAGGCGGTCAGCTCAATCTCCTGCCCTACGCGGGGCTCGCTGTTCCAGTCAGGCTTCGAGACTGTCTGAACTGCGGGGATATGAAACGCCCGGCCAACGCAAGGTTCGTCCAGCCGGTCAGGACTCGAGATGGGCTGAATTGTGGGAATCCGAAACTCAAGAACAACGCAAGGTTCGTCCAGCCGGTCAGGGCTCGAGATGGGCTGAATTGCATGCGTCTCAACCTTCTGACCAGCGCCAGGTACGCCTCACAATTGACGCTGCAAATCATTCTTCACAGCGAATGTCTCAGACTTCGGAGAGTCATCAAGCCCAGTTCCTTGACAGAAGGTAGCACAGAGATTCGCAAGACATAGGACACATTCAGGAGTACAGGGTTCCATTACGATACTCAAATAATTAACGCAGGTTCTGTGGCACTCTTAAATGGGAAGGTGAGAGTGCAGGAATGTGCTCTGCTGTTAGAAAAGTGAAACTTCCTTTACTGAAAGATCCATTACAGTCATTCACGGCATTTCCTACCGGAGAAACATCTCAGTCCTAAGATTTTCTGAAGAAAATGCAGCAGTGTAACACTTACTTTCAGATTATGTCAGTCGGAACAAGTGGCCAGATCGTGTCTTAAAACTATTCAAACACTTGCACTGTTCAAGGAAAGTTTTGGTTCACGATTGCCCCCACCCAATAAATAACAAATTTTTCTTCAAATTTATGTCATGGATGATCATCACGCCGAGACGGTCACGTGCTGCGACGATATTCAAGATTTGTTGCTTGAAATTGTGACCATTGGACAGCACATGCTTCGTGACGACAACCAGCTCCATTGGCCATGGAGCAGTGGCCAGCCCCGGTATATGCATGAGCACAAGCAATCACTTACAATAAAGTTTTCTTAATCTTCACAAAGAAACGCATGCACTGTATCTTCTTCATTGCTAGCACTAACAATGTCCTTTTGTCCGTCTGTTGGATTCCGTTTTCAATTGACATGTAGAAATGATGGTATTGGGTACATACACACATTTCCTTCATAGTAAATTGTTAGTTTTATCTTTAACAGGTAATACGTTTACCGAGTAAGTGGCTGCGCGTTTCGAATGTCATAGCTATTAGGTTGCATTCGGAAGAGTGTGGGTTCGAACCCCACTGTCGTTAGCCCTGAAGATGGTTTCCAGATGTTTCCGATTTACAGACCAGATAAATGCTGATGATGTACCTCATTTAAGGCACGGCCGCTTCCTTCCCACTCCTAGCCCTTTCCTACCCCACTTTCGCCATAAAATCAATCTGCGTCGGTGCTCAGTAAAGCAAACTTTAATTTTAAGAAAGAAAAACGCTTATATCACAAACTATACCATCATATTTTGTAGTTACAAGTTCGAAACTAAAATACCATCTGTCTATATCGGTGCGATGTAAAATAAATAGCCCATAGCGTTCTGAACACCTAAAACAGTCTTAAATTCGTGACGGGGCCGGGAGACGATCCAGAGCCAACCAGATGAGAAGATATCACTAGATCTCATCGGTGGGATTTCGCAAGTGGCTCACACAGAAAACGTTTACAGCCTGTATTCATTTTATCTTTAGCTACAACTCCCAGTCCCGTAACTTCCGACTTTAGAAAATAGGGCAGTAGCCACATAGTTCGGCTCTTTAGCTTAATGTTCAGCGCCGTGGCCACCGGTTCAGAGGATGCCGGTTTCAATTCACAGCTGATCGGGAATTTCAAATGTGTACGGTTAATTCGCGTGGCTTGGGGACTGGGTGTTTGTGTTCGTCTAATATACGTCTCTCCATCTGCACACAACACATCACACTACTCACCTCCACAAAAATACACAATATTGAATACATCTCTCCATACAGGGTTGGCGTCAGGAAAGGCATCCGATTGTAAAACTGGGCTAAATCTACTAAAATGCTAGCCCTAAAAAATTGGGAAACTGGTCAAGCTAAAGAAGTACAGTAGGCGCATAATGTTGTATTAAGAAACAAATGCAACCAATCTTGTAGTTTTACGTGAAACTTAATACCGTAATCGCAGCCAAGGGATAGGAGGTTTAACACAGTGGATTCGAACCCCACTTTTGGCAGCCATGAAAATGATTTTCCATGGTTCCCCATTTCTCACCGGCCTGTACATTAATTAAGGCTACGGTCGCACCCTTTCCTAAGCCATTGCATCTTGTCACCAAGTAGAAGAACGAATTTCCTATTGATTGGCGTAAAAGCCTAAAGAAGCCTATTTTTGTAGTTACGATAGTTTCATACTAAGCCCTGGAATATGCGCCTTCCTCTATGTCTTTCTTGTACTCCAGGACTTAGCCTTTTTCAGCTGGTCACTTCTTGTGACAGAAAGTGCACCTGCTCCGGTTTAATAGGACACTGGAATGGAGTGGTGAACAGTGCACCGTGTCGTATTACCTATTGAAGTACCTACGTAGAGTTAAACATTGGATAATGCTGTTGATTCTCATACTCCGTAGAATTATCTAAGACCCCGAAGGATTATAATGAAATAAGAATATCATTCAACCACGGACTAGTTCCAGGGGTGCTCTAACTAAGGTCATCTTGAATAAAGGTGACATTGACAACTTTTCTAAGAGGTATTTCTTTAATCTTTTGAGCCAACTTATCTCTGACGTCAGTCGAGACACCACCTGTCAAGGACTAGGTCAAGAGATAAGCTTTCTTACGTGTATCTGTTTGCTAATATTCAAGGTGCTCCAGATAAAGGCACATTTCTGGCATGTTTCAAGGGCTTGGCTTTTCCGCGTAGCCATGAGCAATACGACCTCAGCAGGAAATCTAAATATTAGGCAATAATTCCTCACAGAATTTGCTCTCCAGATATTTCAAAGCCGGACTCAGTTGCTCAGGCGGTAGAGCGCGCACCTCCTGAACTCAAGTTTGATCCCGGCTCAGTCCGGTGGTATTTGAAGCTGCCTAAATATGCCAGTCTGGTATCGGTAGATTTACAGGCTCGTAAAACAACTCCTGTGGGACAAAATTCCGGCACCTCGGTGTATCTGAAAACCGTTAAAAACAGTAGTCAGTAAGTCGATAAACAGTCATTATTATTATGATTATTATTATTATTATTATTATTATTATTATTATTATTATTATTATTATTATTATTATTATTATTATTATTATTATTATTTTGCTATTTGCTTGCTATTGTCTTATGGCGACGATGGGATAGGAAAAGCCTAGGAAGTGGAAGGAAGCGGCCGTGGCCTTAATTAAGGTACAACCCCGGCAGTTGCCTGGCGTGAAAATGGGAAACCACGGAAAACCATCTTCAGGGCTGCCGACAGTGGAGCTCGAACCCTCTATTTACCGGTTACTGGGTACTGGCCGCACTTAAGCGACTGCAGCTATCGAGCTCGGTATTATTATTATTATTATTATTATTATTATTATTATTATTATTATTATTATTATTATTATTATTACCCATTTTACTGGCTTTTACGATTTTTGGAGACGTCGAGGTGCCGGAATTTTGTCCCGCAGGAGTTATTTTACGTGCCAGTAAATATACCGACACGAGGCTGATGTATTTAAGCACCCTCAAATACCAGCGGACTGTGCCAGGATCGAACCTGCCAACTTGTGGTCAGAAGGCTGGCGCTTCAACAGTCTGAGCCACTCAGCTCGGCACTAAAAGTTAAGTGGTTGAATATACATACATACATACATACATACATACATACATACATACATACATACATACATACATACATACATACATACATACATACATACATACATACATACATACATACATACATACATACTGAGCACATAATCCTACATATTCAAAAGGACCGCCGCGCTGATATGTAGAGCTAGCGACCAAGACTTGTACATACATTTTATGTAGAGCAAGCCTTCTGGATGTAGTTAGATCTACTTTCAGTAATTGCTCCTCTTCGTGAAGAGTATGTTGAGTTCGAGCGAGAACGGAACATTTCGGAAGATTTGGGAAATTAATAATAAATTTTTGGGTAATAACCCCTGTTCAAAGAGACTTTCTACAATGTTATTAGAGAGGAATTAATTAATAAGAATTTCTGGAATCATTTGGTAAAGCTCGCTTCACAGGGAGAAAAATAATTAATTAGATCCGGAGAAAAATTTGACTGTCTATCGCCAGAGTGGAAATCACACGTGTCAGGGCCATCCACCTCAAAGACGCGGGAGGAAGAGGAATTACTTAATTACGCCCGTGAAAGAATCAGGAGAAATCAACGAACCACACCATTGTGATTGGTAAAGTAGGCGGAATCTCTGATGTGAGTTTCAGAAAAATCTGTCTAGCGGTATACAGTAGAAAATGGGATAAGATTGTACAACAAGGGGACGCGTTGTCCAGCGACACTACATGTCTTATAATTACTCCGCTTTCCACGAGAGAACACACTCCTAATCCATCAGTTCAAGAGGGTGAACCTGCGACAGTCCAGGCCAAGAAGTGGACTTAGTAATTTCAAGTGTTAAGGAGAGTCTCGGAATCTCAGAATTCACATTCGGCTTGAGAATGTTGTTGGTTCATTCTGAACATCCATTTGGGGTGATGCACATTCAGCATCGGGATTTATCTGTAACAAGGGTGTCACGAGATGACAACACATGGTGTTATTTTATTTCAGACTTTAATAATTGCTGCTAACTTGTAACGAACACCATGCTTTCAAATAATATTTCATAACCTAACCAGAGCAACTGATAGTTAATTTGGTTCGCTTAAGGATCCATTCGGGGGATGTCATGGTATCTGAAAGGATGTTCGACTGGTGGATAACCTTAATTAAATGTAAATCTGGAATTCTATTTGTTGAAGGTCAGATTTTCCACGGATCACGTGGATAACTCTCAGTTATCATTTGGGTCAATGTTATCGGATTTTCAGTTTTTTTTCTGTTCTTTTCAGGTTCTGCTGTCAACGTATCTTATATTGCGTTTTCAAACATTGGAAGACCGTGATGAAAATAATTTCAAGATAATTTCGCCGTTCACGTAATGCAATGTGATTGATTTATAACAACATTGTGTGATAAATTTAATTTGTTTTCTTTATGGTTATTCAGTAACCGAGATTCTCCATGGCTAAATAGTTAGCCTGCTGGCCTTTGGTCACAGGGGTACGGGGTTCGATTCCCGGCAGGGTCTGGAATTTTAACCATGATTGGTTAATTTCGCAGGCACGTTGGCTTGGTGTATGTGTCGTCTTCATCATCATTTCATCCTCATCACGACGCGCAGGTCGCCTGCGGGTTTCAAATCAAAAGACCTGCACCTGGCGAGCCGAACTTGTCCTCGGACACTCCCGGCACTAAAAGCCATACGCCATTTCATTTTCATTTCATCGTGATTTAGTTCAATAAAATTTTAGAAAGTACATTTGCTCCTTATTTAACGTAGTTGTGCTCTCCTCTGAACCCTATCGATCGGTCGATGAAGTGACAAGGAAGAATCCGGCGCGCCCTAAGATTTAAGTGACAAATGTTCTACCGAAGCAGCTGAGGCAGACGACCGACGATGGAACCAAGCGTCAAGGGTTCAATACTACATTATAAACTGTTATGCCTTTCAGCACTCAGTTTGCAAGCCCCTGGGTATTTACTAAACTCCTCCAAAATTCTCTATTTGTGGCCTTGTTCAGTACCATACCCCTTTCTTGAAATTATTAGAAAATGAGTCTAACAATCGTCGTCTTGGTCTCCCCCTACTTCTCTTACCATCCATGACCGAGTCCGTTATTATCCCAGGTGAACTATCTTCCCCCATTCGCCTCACATTGCCACACCATCGAAGCAGGTTAATGCGTACAGCTTCAGCAATCCAGTTTGTACCAAGAGGAACTCTCCTTCGTCATGAACTTTTAAATTTACAATTCATACAGATCGATCTGCATATATTCTTGTAACATGTGTGTTTTTTTTTCCTATCTTAATAAAGTACAAATGTTGTCCCGTTCCCGTATGGCCCCAGGGAAATGCGAAATTATTTCCGCCCTGGTGGCACCCTCCAAATTGTGTTGGCAAGCCTTCCTCCGACCTGCGCACTTGTCGTGTTCTCTCTCCACCTTGCCCCTCCTCGCCTCTGCCGAGGGATGGCACGGTGCTCGCAGAAAACTTCCTTCAGTTCGCTTGGAGCGAGCAAGCAGCTTGGTCATCTAGCCGCGAGCGTGGAGGTAGGAAAGCTTACCAACCAACGTTAGGCTTAGGGAGGGAGTTGCCTTATATTGAGAATGTAACGTGTTTGTTCTCTTGTTAATAGAGGCTAAGAGCCTCAGTAAATAGTAAGAGGGTTTGCTTCTGTAAAAGTTAATGTGTTAACGGGGTTTCTTTTAATTCAACATGTTGTCACTAAAAGGAGTTTGTTAAGAATTGAGAATTGAGAGTTGTAATATTTGAATTGTTGGCGGGCAGGTCCCCCAATGAATACGGACTTTATTTGTGCGCACTTATTATTGTAATAAATGTTCAGCATTACAACGACTCGGTTTTCGCTAACTGCGTTATGGCTCTCCTTGCCCGTCACTGGTATTCAGCCTTCGATCTTGAAGCCCGCACCTTCCTTATTTCCACATCGCTGCCAATTTTACTTGGTGCAGCAGTCTGGTAGCAGAGCGTTTATTTGTGCTCCTACCAGTTCTTTCGGACAATTTTGAGTGTGCGTGGTCTCTCTCTCTCTCTCTTTCGGTTACGGTGTTTCTCGTTCAGCTTGGTGGCCGGAGATATTTTTACCATGGCTACTCGAGACGTGGCATATCCTGGGTCTCTTAGAAAAGAAGAGTTGTTATACGAACTGTCAATTCGTAATGTAGAGTCTAAAGGGACAGTTAAAGCGGATGAGTTATTATTACGAACTAATTTAGATAAAATTGTTGTGGTACCCAAGCTCTCTGACGGTGAGGCTGCGAGTGTGGCGTCCCTTATTCAGGCCAATTTGACTGAAATATCCTCAATTATGGATTTTTTAGAGAACGATGTAGCGTCTCTCCATCAGTTAAAACGAGTCCAAGGGCGTCTAACCCATTATGTTTATCGGACGGAAGATTTACTCTCCTTAGAATTAAAGGAGGAACTAGTAAGTCAAATTGGAGCTTTGAAGGACAAGGCGGTCCAACTTTTAGGAAAGGTTGAGGCTTGGTTGGCCGCACTCTCCATTAAATCTAAACCTGTCACTCCTTCTGTTAATCGGGTTGACGAGGAACCCAATAAGGTTATTGGTAATCCTGAGTTGGATGGTGTGCAAGGCTTGCTGGAATCGCAGCAAGGTTCTTTACCTAGGATTCTCCCCCAGGCTAATCTTCCAGTTCAGCAATCGATCTCGCCTTCTGTGAATTTGCCCTTTTCTAGTATCCCTCACCCGTTAAGTAGTATGTTGAAAAACGTTCCTCGTTATTCGGTAAATTCTGCCGATGATGTAGTTACCTTTTTGCGATTTTTTGTGGAATTTCAGGATCATGCTCTTGTGTTCGGGCTAACTCACGTTCAAATATTGCAAATTCTTTATCCGTATACTACAGGGGTGCTTTCCAATAAAATAGTTAGTGCTATTTCTGATCAGTTGTCACTTCAGCAGTTTCATGCTTATTTGCTTACTCATTTTATTCCGGCTAGGGCTCTCAGCTCTCTAGTGCTGAAATTTTATTTCAGGGTTCAACGCTCGGACGAGCCTTTAACAGAATATGTTGCTGATGTTAAATTTTACGCTAGGGTGTTTGCGTTACATTATACAGAAGAGGAGATCGTTCTCACGATCGTAGAGGGCATTTCCCCGTTATACGCTCCTGTCTTTGTTTTGCTGCTCAACCTCACAGTTTTGCGGAGCTCGAAGCGATAGTGGTATCGGCTGAAGGTGTTCGCCATGCGGACTCACTTCGTATTGCTAGCTTGCCCCCGGTTGGTTCTAATGACAGGGAGTCTGTGGTGGTTCGTAAGCCTAACTTATTAAGAAAGTGTTATAATTGTGGTGCTTCTAATCATTTGCGTAATAAATGCCCCTCTCGGTCTCGTAACAACAGTCAGGGTGCTAGTGCTGGTTCTAGGGTAGAGGTTCCGCCCAGAACCAGTAATATTGTATGCTTTCGGTGCGGGGTCTCAGGTCATCTTGCGCGACATTGTACCACCCATTCAAATAGTTCTTGACTACAGCGGGAGGTGGTGCAGGACAATGGTACCGCCTCGCCTTCTCCTGTTATTAATCAAACATCTTGTTCGTTTGGTGAACCGGCTCCTATTTGCCCTGTGGGCTGTTTAGAGATATCTACGGAAATTAAAGGTTTGAGTCCGTTGGTTGAGGTCGAAATAAACAATGAGCCCGTTTCGGCCCTTCTTGATTCTGGTAGTGTGGTGTCATTTATTAGTGAAAGATGGTTTGCTTTACATAAAGCTGTCTGTAAATTTCCTCATTTATCTCCGGTTTTGCATTCGTTTGTATCAGCCAATTCTTCCAGAATTGAAGTCCTGGGACTGGTAAAATGTAAAATTCGTGTTTCCAATTTTACTTGGAAATTTTCCTTGTATGTTGCGAGTAATTTACCGTATCCTGTCATTCTTGGTTCAAATTTTTTCGAACATTCTGGTTTAGTCTTAGATATTCAGGAGCGTTCATGTTGGTTTAAGTTTTCACAAATGAATAAAATACCTTTGCACATTAGTAATTCTGCTTCAGCGTCGTCGGTATCGCCGCCTCAGGACGAAGTGGTGTCAGATCTTAGCCATTTGACTGAGGATGAGGCGCAGCGTATTAGGGAGTTAAGCGAGGCCTACCCGGATGTGTTTACTGAGAAATTGGGGATGACGAATATCTTAGAGTATAAAATAGAGGTCACGGATTCGGTCCCTGTCAGATTTCCGCCCTACCGTTTATCTCCTCCTAAGATGCAGGCATTAAAGGAGATCATTAACAACATGCTTGAGGAAGGGATCATCCGGCCCTCTACTTCGGCTTACTCTTCCCCCATTTTCCTGGTGCCCAAGCCCCAGGGTGGTTATAGGCCTGTTTTGGATTACAGGGCTCTTAATCGTAAAGTGGTCTTGCAGTCTGTCCCGCTCCCGGATTTACATACGTGTTTTTCATGGTTCAAGAGGGCGAGGTACTTCACTGTCCTGGACCTCAATCAAGCTTATTACCAGATTCCGCTCGCGGAGGAGTCTCGTCATCTGACGGCCTTCGCGACGGACTGGAACCTTTATGAATTTTGCCGGCTGCCTTTTGGGATCTCGACAGGCGCCGCCGTTCTCACGAGACTCCTTGATCAGTTGTTTTCCGACATTAAATTTGACTTCCTTTATCACTATCTTGATGACGTAGTTTTGTATTCGGAGACGTTCGAGGATCATCTCCAGCACCTCGATGAAGTATTGTCACGCCTGAGGAAGGCTGGCTTGACAGTCAAATTGTCCAAGGTCTCGTTCGCCAAACCTCAGATGTCCTTTTTGGGGCATATTGTATCCTCTAACGGTGTCTCGGTCGATCACTCCCGCACTCAGGCCATTCAGGATTTTCCTCCTCCGCAGGATGTGAAAGGTGTGTCCCGCTTTGTCGGAATGGTTAACTTCTTCCGAAAATTCGTCCCGAATTTTGCCAGTCGTGCGGCCCCTCTTAATGCACTCCGGCGTAAGGGAGTGAGGTTTCAGTGGGGAGCTTCTCAGCAGGCTGCTTTTGACGATCTCAAGCTGGCCATTTCTAACGCTCCGGTGTTAGCTATGCCGGATTTCACTAAGGTCTTCATAGTGCAAACCGACGCTTCTTCGTCAGCTGTCGCGGCCGTTTTGCTCCAGGAATCTGAGTTAGGGAGACGCCCCATTGCTTATGCTTCACGAGCTCTTACCCCTTTAGAAGCTAAGTACTCCGTGTACGAGCTTGAAGGCTTGGCTGTTCTTTTTGCTCTAGAACGCTTTCGTGTGTACCTAGAGCATGTTAAGTTTGAGCTTGAAACTGATAACCAGGCGTTAAGTTGGGTGCTTGGGAAACCACGGAAAACTGGTCGCTTGGCTCGTTGGGCCATTAGAATTTCCGCCTTTCAATTCAACGTCCGTCATATTCGCGGCTCTGAGAACGTTGTAGCGGATACTCTCAGCAGGATGTTTTCTGAACAACCTATTCTTGATGACGAACCAGGTCCTTCTGAGTCCTCTTTAGCAATATCTTTGGTTGGAGCGATTTTATCTGATACCCCTCTCTTGTATCACGATATAGGTAAATTTCAATTGGAAGATCCGCTCTTGGCTCCTATCGTCCAAGACTTGAAGCATGGGAAAATTGTCGATCCGTATGTATTGAGGAACGGAGTTCTTTGTTGCCCCTCCCGTCATGATCGTAAGATGAAGGTTGTAATTCCATCTGTATTGGTCCCTATGATCTTTAAGTATTTTCATGAAACTCCCCTCGCAGGTCATCAGGGAGTATTTAAAACAAGGGAGAAGATCAGAGAAAATTTCATCTGGAAGGGAATGGACGGAGACGTTCGCGAACTTGTTAAGGCTTGTAAGATTTGTAGGATTAGTAAGCCATGTGTTAATTCTCGGGTTGGGTTGCTATCCTCTACCCAAGCTACCCGTCCTATGCAACGTCTATATATTGATTTCGTAGGACCTCTCCCGCGATCGAAATCTGAATCAAATAGGTTTATATTGGTCTGCGTGGATGGCTTCACTCGTTTTACATGGTTATTTCCGACGAGGATGGCCAACGCTGAAACAACCATTAGATGTTTAAAAACCATATTTTCATCATTTGGTCCTAGCCAGTATTTGGTTTCAGACAATGCTAAAGCCTTTACGTCTAATCTTTTTAAGAACTTCTGTTTTAGCCTGTCGATTACTCACGTCACGACTTCCCCTTACTACCCCCAGCCTTCGTACGCGGAGAGAGTTAATAGGAATTTACGCTCGGCCCTCATTGCTTTCCATCACCACGATGTTCAGAGGTGGGACACCACTTTGCCGTGGCTGGCTTATGCTTTTAATACTGCGGTGCATGAGGCGCACCAGTTTTCCCCTTTCTCTCTTATGTTTTCGTTTCTTCCGAACTCGCCGCTTTCCAATTTGTGGCATATTGATGATTTGTTGCCTGAGAGGGTGGATCCTCTTAATATTCGCGCGAACTGGAAGAAAGCTAAAGAGAATCTTCAGGTCTCCTACCAGAGGAAGAAGGAGCGCTACGATAAGGGGCGTCAGCCTACCAGCCTGGCTGTCGGGGATGAGGTATTCATTAAGAATTTTGTTCCCTCTGGGAAGTTGGCACCCAGGTTCCGTGGTCCTTTTCGGATTATTGATTTTCTTACCCCGGTCACCCTGTTGGTGAGAGACCCCGCGACCGAGGGAGTTTTTCGTGTTCATCTTTCTCAGCTTCAATCTGCTCAATGAACCTTTTGCTTTAATTGGTTGGCGAGAACCGATACGTCTGTGGTGTTCATGTTTGCGGGGTTTGTTCCCCTGTTGTTTTGCTAACTTCTGTATTTTATAGGGAGTTGTATTTTACTTAGTCTGTAAGAGTTTTTAAATTTGGTATGTGAGCCCTCCTGCAGCCCTACCTAGCCTCCTACCTCCACGCCCGGCGCGCTGACCCGGGATCGTCTCCCTCCACCTTGACTCTTAGATCTTATCGGCTCTTGTGAAGACAAAACTGCTGGCCTTAAACTTGTATGTTTCAGCATTATGGAGGTTCCATCTTCGCCGTCGCTCCGTGAGAAGGGCCCCTCATGTGGGCGTGTTTTGGCATGCGCTGACTCCATCGGCCGTCCTTCCGGGCCGTTTTTCTGCATGTTGTATGTTTGGCGCTGGCTAGCATTCGCCGCCAGTTGTGGCACGCATCCTCCATCTGGCTTATTGCATCTTGGTGTGCCTGGTTGCCGTGTGTTCGGCATTCGTCATTCATTTCGAGCCATGCCAGTTTCGTCCTCACTTGGACTTGCAAGCCGGTAGCTCGCCCGGCGATTCTCCTTCAACTTATTCTAATCTTCGAGATGTGCATCTTGAAATATGGATTTTCACGGACTGGCTTTTATTGCCTTTCGCCAAGCTAAATGGAGTTTACCTAATGAAATGTTAGGCCAGTTGTTGGTGTATCCTAAGCAAAGACTCTTTCTCCAAGTGTGTTTAATTGCTTAAGCAAACTGTTATTTATTTGTTTGGAAAAAATAACCTTTTATCAAGAGCTCTTGTGGTGTCTAAAGTAGAAGAAGAAAGACTTTTTCCAACCTGGTTGGAAACTTAGGGAGGGAGGTCTGTACCAAGAGGAACTCTCCTTCGTCATGAACTTTTAAATTTACAATTCATACAGATCGATCTGCATATATTCTTGTAACATGTGTGTTTCTTTTCCTATCTTAATAAAGTACAAATGTTGTCCCGTTCCCGTATGGCCCCAGGGAAATGCGAAATTATTTCCGCCCTGGTGGCACCCTCCAAATTGTGTTGGCAAGCCTTCCTCCGACCTGCGCACTTGTCGTGTTCTCCCTCCACCTTGCCCCTCCTCGCCTCTGCCGAGGGATGGCACGGTGCTCGCAGAAAACTTCCTTCAGTTCGCTTGGAGCGAGCAAGCAGCTTGGTCATCTAGCCGCGAGCGTGGAGGTAGGAAAGCTTACCAACCAACGTTAGGCTTAGGGAGGGAGTTGCCTTATATTGAGAATGTAACGTGTTTGTTCTCTTGTTAATAGAGGCTAAGAGCCTCAGTAAATAGTAAGAGGGTTTGCTTCTGTAAAAGTTAATGTGTTAACGGGGTTTCTTTTAATTCAACATGTTGTCACTAAAAGGAGTTTGTTAAGAATTGAGAATTGAGAGTTGTAATATTTGAATTGTTGGAGGGCAGGTCCCCCAATGAATACGGACTTTATTTGTGCGCACTTATTATTGTAATAAATGTTCAGCATTACAACGACTCGGTTTTCGCTAACTGCGTTATGGCTCTCCTTGCCCGTCACTGGTATTCAGCCTTCGGTCTTGAAGCCCGCACCTTCCTTATTTCCACATCGCTGCCAATTTTACTTGGTGCAGCACAGTTCATTCCTATTATCCTTTAACTCCCCCATTCCGAGTACCCACCTGCCATTGTTCCCACCTTGCTGTACCTGCGATCAATCTCATTGCTTTCATGTCTGTTACTTCTAACTTATGAATAAGATACGTCGAGCCCACCCAGCTTTCACTCTCGTAAAGCAAGGTTGGTCTGAAAACAGACCGCTGTAAGGATAGGTTCGTCCGGGAGCTCACTTCTTTCTTACAGAATACTGCTGATCGCTAGTGCGAGCTCACTGCATTAGCCTTGTTTCACAGTGATTCAATCTACTTATTATGCTACCATCCTGGGAGAATACTTCAACTGATCTACCTCTTCCAGCTTTGTACTCTCAATTCTCTTAGGTTTATTACCTACTAACATCACTTTAGTCTTGGGAAGGTTTATTTTCATACCATACTTATTGAACCTATTTTCAAGTTCCAAGATATTAGATTACAGGATTTCTGTACAGTCTGCCAATAAGATCAAGTCGTCGACATAGGCCTAACAGCTTACTATGTTTCTACCCAACTGAATCCCTCCCTGCCACTTTATACTTTTCAGTACAACAATAGTGAAAGATTGCAGCCTTGTCTATCCCCTGTAAGTACCCTGCACCAAGAATTCATTTTACAACCAATTCTCGCCGCTGCTCAATTATTAACATAAATATCTTTCAATTGTTTTGAATAATCTGAAGTTAATCCCCTATTCCACCAGTATGGGTAGGCCTAATATTCCTCCTTCGGTACTCGGTCATATGTCTTCCCTAGGACTACTAAACATAAATGTCTATTCCTATCGTAGCATTTTTTCAATTACCTGGCGTATATTGAAATTCGGATCCTGACAGCCCCACTGTGGTCTCAAACCACACTAGTTTACATCCGACATCCTCTCAACTGCTGACCGCACCCTCCCTTCCACAATACCAATGAACACCTTGCCCGGTTTACTGATCAATGAAATACCTCGATAGTTGTTGCTGTCCACCCTGTTCCCTAGCTTATAGATTTCACTGCTTTCGTTTAATCGGAAAGTAGCTTACTGACAACCCATGATGCCATTTCATCCCTGCCTTACCACTATATTTCAAAACTCCAGGTCTAATTTCAACTATTCCTGCTGCTTTATGACAATGGTGTTTATTTGGCACCCTGTTCACTCCCCAAGCGTAATTTCACCACAATTACCCTCCTTTCCACGAGCTCGGTTGTTCACAATGTCACCAGAAACATTATTGCGTTGAGAAAATGTTCAAATTATTCCTTCCACCTGTCCAGTGATTGCCTGGGATATATTATGAGTTCATCTGATTCATCCAATACACTAACCAAACCAAACTCCGTGGAGTAAGAGCCCCGAAGGGCCTTTGCCAACCAGGCGACTGCTGCTCAGCCCGAAGGCCTGCAGGTTGCGAAGTGTCGTGTGGTCGGCAGGACGAATCATCTCGGCCGTTATTGTTGAGTTTCTAGAGATGGGCCGCTGTCTCACCATCTAGCTCCTCAGTTGTAATCACTTAGACTGATTGGACCTCGAACCAACCGTCAGATCCAGGTAGAAATCCCTGACCTGGCCAAGAATCGAACCCGGGTCCTTCAGGTAAGAGGAACTCACATTACCCCTACACAGAGGGGCTGGCTTATCCAATACACTATTCATTCTTGATTCACTTCCTTTCCATGATTATTATTTATTACTGTCCAGAAAGGTTTCCCTGGCGCTTGACCTAGCCTTTCCAATGACTTCTTGGATTCAACAATTATTTCTTTCGCTCTGTTTCTTTCATCTACGCATAATTCCCTGTCGACATCAGTCCTCATTTGTAGCCATTTCTGATACGCCTTTGTTTTATGTTTACAAGCTGCCTTCACTTCATCATTCAACCAAAATGTTCGATCTGTACACATAGTTGTTCCTAGGCATTGCCTTGCTTTTCCTACAACAGCATCCCTGCATGCCACCCATTCTCTTTCTATATACTGAACCAGCTTACTGCCTATTGTTTGGAACGTTCCATTAATCATAGCCATGTACTTCTGGCTCCCTGTTCGGCTGAGAATTTCATTCGTGTTCAGCTAATTACTTTGGCTTGGGGACTAGGCATTTATATTTGTTTCTGCCTTAATACACATCTCTTCATATACAGCAAACGCATCACACTACCAACCACCAATATTGAACAGACCTATATCCCAGCGTCAGGAAGGGAATCAGGACATAAAACTGGGCCAAATGTACATGAACTGCCAACTCCAAGTAATTTGGAAAAGGCCAGGAAGAAGATAGGTCAATTCCGTTATTCAAATTATGTTTAATTATGAAAACTTTGTAAGCCATCCACACCTCATTCAACGTAGAAGATACTCATTTATGCGCGTCACTCCAAGAACTAAATCTCCTTTTCCACTGTGCATATTATCACTCAGTTAGCAACAAAACACTATAACATCTCTTTATGTTTGAGAATCGTTTTCAGCAACATTTTATTGTGATGTACGTCTTATTACCTGTATGCATGTGCTGTCTGCACTAATGTATGTATTAGTATTAATTGAGAGGAATGCAGTCGTTACCTACATGTTAAAGGGTACAGCTATCTGTATGTATATATATATATATATATTGCTTTACGTCGCACCGACACAGGCAGGTCTTATGGCGATGATGGGACAGGAAATGTATAGGAATGGGAAGGAAGTGGCCGTGGCCTTAATTAAGGTACAGCCCCAGCATTTGCCTGGTGTGAAAATGGAAAACCACGGAAAACCATCTTCAGGGCTGTCGACAGTGGTGTTCGAACCCGCTATCTCCCGAATACTGGATACTGACCGCACTTAAGCGACTGCAGCTATCGAGCTCGGTTGGATTATAACTGGCGCGCAAATTTATGAAAGGAGATTCAGCGATCGGATCTACATGTAATTAAATCATAGTAAAGTGGAATTCAAGAGCTACAAAATGACTATTCACACGACTATGACAGATCATTATTAGCAGAGCGATTTCTCACAGGTGAGCGGAGCCTACCACCTCTCCAGCCGGCAACACGGATTCACTATAAAAGAAACCCTCAAACTAACCCTAGTCTGATCTATTCTACCGCAGTTGTTACTCGTTCGTTGTGCAACTTCGTCGGCCAGTGTGAACCATTGTGCTCAGTTATTTTGATTCAATGCTACTGAAAAATATTGAGTGTTCTTCATTTCTAAGTGCTAGACAGAAGTCTGTTCCGTGAGAGACAAATACACGTATAATATAATCAGACCTTATGGTGTAAAATAACGATTGTTGTGTGCAAATATAAGTGCTTGTAATTCCCGTATTCCCATATTAAAGGGATGCAGAATGTTAAACTCAGTGGCGGCTCACATGAATAATATTTAAAGAATGGGTAAAACTTATGATAATCGCTTAGACGTTGTGAGATGCTGACTACATTCTACTAATAATTATTGGCTGGAATCAAGACCGGTGCAGTAGTAGGAGACGCTAATCGAACTAATAGAAAGTACTAGATTAGCTAGGGAGTGACGTCTAATTGAATGAGTCACGCTCATATAAAAATAACGGCAATCATTAAATGTGTCGTGTCACATCAGGGAAATGAGTAGCGATCTACAGGGATTTAATCGCTACTCGGGTAGCCCACTTGAGTCCATGAGTGGGTCTAGCCACAATATGTTATTTGAAGACGCATAGACAGTACTATTTTCCCTTTTGCCTATATGTATGTGAGTGCTCGTCGAACCCAGGAGAGAAGCCGATCAGAAACGCCCCTTTGTGCCAAAATTTGTAGCGGGGAACCGACCAGAAAAGCGCCTTTGAGCCTCCAATCATCTCATCAGGGACCCTCTAGAACTTCCGACCGCAGGTTGCAGATCAAGCCATCATGTACGGGGCCCGGAAGAAATGAACCAAGGACTCTCAGCTAACGAGGCTTCAGTGATGGATGCTTAAACTCCCAGGTGTATCCTCCGATGACAGCCGACTCGTGGCAGTAATGTTGAGTACACTTCATTTTTATAAGCATGAGAATCATTAGCGTCACTTAAAATGTTTAAATTTATATATATATATATATATATATATATATATATATATATATATATATATCTTTTCCAGGATGTGAATGTATAAAATGTAGGTGAACGCCATATGCATGTTCCAAGGGGTTCAAGCTTTATTAATTTGATTTTTGTTTGGGGATTTCTTCTGTGATTAAGCATAATCACTAACTTATTCCGTGCATGTTTATTGCATGAATTAGTTTGCAAGGGCTGTTTGTGTTTGTTTGTATGCGAAGCATTTTAAGGATGATATTAATACTTCAACAGACGTCCTAAAATTCATTCCAACTTCCATCAATCGATATGGGTCTTCATAATCTTTCAAATATATTCGGTTTCAATGCTTCACAATCTAATGCATGTGCCCATCTATTCCCCTTTAATCTTAAGGATGTTGACGACTGGAAGAAGAAGAAAACGGCTCGGGATGCAATCCATGCTATATAAAATTACGCGGGTGAAGTAGTGTTAATTAAATTACCTGTAGAATCAGAGTCTTCTAAATGCATAAATAATGTGGGTTTGAGATACAGATGTGTAAAGGAAAGGGGGACGGTCGTGTAACAATGTTTATGATGACAGACCGAAAGGATGACAGGAGAATAAAAATAATTATAATTATAGTTACGTGATGAATTAGGCTGAACATGGCCGGAGCCATTGAGAAATGATACATGGGTAGCTATAAATAATTATGTGACTGGAAGAGGCAAGGGAGAACCAAGAATCGAATTGACGTATTTTGGGGTGCGAGTGAAAGTAATTCTCCACACCTGGTGGAACAGGCTTCCGCTTAGAGACAGATTTATGGCCTTAACAGGAAGGAATGTCAAGCCCCTGTAGCGGGCTCGTTCTTCTGTCAATTGCTCGTAATATTCTCACTAGAAGTCCTCCTAACTTTAATATTTGTATCGAATATTCATATGCCAGTTGGATATTACTACCAGCGTCGTAGATTCTATGATTCAATAGATGAAGTGATTCTCCCAATTTTATATTTAAATTATATAGGAATAGGATTTTCAGACTATCACTTCGAAGCCCAATGAACACGGGTTCGGTTCCGTGTCGCATTATTACCTTGGATCAACACCAGGAGAACTGAAGGGGTCACAGTTTCAAAATGCGTAGTAATGTGTGAAATGTATTATTTGTCGAGGTATTTACAGGTGATTGCTCATTTCTTCGTGTATTATATTCATGTGTTTGTATTATTATATGATGCTTTATGGTGACTTACAGGAAACCAACGTTGCACTGTTCCACTTTGTAATATAGTAGGCTAAGATAAGCCCCGGAGAAACACGTATTTGCGATAGTGTAATACGTAATTAATGTGGTCAAGTAGACCTTAGGTGCGATATGCGGCGATATGATTTTCACGTGTAAGAAAGTGTACGCAGTCGTGTCTTATACAATAACTCAGAACCATGATGGCTATAAAATAATAGTGTTTGCTTCACGAGAAATTCCATATATTGGTGTATATAATTGTGTTTGTTTATGCATTAATTTAACACATACCAGCGGGTATCGATAATAGGTGAAGGGGTAAACCCTTACTCAGTGTAAAGTGAAAAAGTTATAAATGCGTGTTGACAAGATGATTTGGGGTTTGCCAAATGATAGTCAGAGGTAAACGAACTGACATTGACATGAAGGCATTCTTCCTATAATTGATTTCTTGTATGTGATAATATGGCATTGTCTCGTGTAATTCAATTCTTGTGACTCTATCAGTCTCATTAAATTTGATGTTTTGGAATTGGTACACTCTTCTCATACCAGTTATAGAACTCCTACTTTCAATATATTTAAATTAAGTGCCCACTTTATTTCGAACAGGCCATTGACCCGTATGCTCTTGAGCTTAGCCGTAGTGACAGTTAAAGTAGGGAGGATGGGACTTCGATGTCCGTGATTGATGTCTGAAGTTCTTCATCCAGCAGATTTCCATTCAAATATTTATTTGTGAAACTAAGTTGTTTAAAAGAATGCCCTGCCGAGCCCGGGACAGGTGCAATACATTTCCTTGAGTTCAGTATCAGGGTAGCGAAATAGATATTCCGCATTCAATTTAACTTTTGGAATAGTATTTCCTTCTACCCTATTTGGGTATGTTTCTCATAACTTGAGAAGCCACGAATTTATTAGTGCTTGTTATATTTTCTAAAAATGGTTAGATTAACTATTTATCATTCCGGTGCTCCTCATTTGTGGTAACCAAGATGTCGAGACGTTGTTGAGAGCAGAATGGCTGTTCGCGAGGCGACACGAATACTGCACGGGTAGTTAGTCATCAAGGGAGCTGAAGACGTAGATGGAATATCATTGGCTCGTCGTCGTATGTAAAGCTTCCGCCGGAAGTTGAATAGAAACTTGCAGATATATTAATCATATTTCAACTAATTTCCATTTTCCTTCTTCTTTGATCGCAGAAAGGAAGACAGCGTGCAAATCCCATGTAATTTATTTTGGTGGGGATCCAAAAGTCTTTCAGAAAATCTCCACGTGAATAAACATAACAAGTGGTCTATGTACTGGTAACACTTAGTGACATGTACAAACGGACGTGATATTCTTTTGGATTTCTGCAATGTGAATGGGGACAAATTGAAGGGAAACTTCATGATTCACTAAGACTTTCTCCATTTACTCAGAAGTGAACCACGACTGCTATGATGTCCGTATTATTTCTTCTTCTTCTTCTTCTTCCTCCTCTTCTTCTTCTAAACATAACTATCGTATCGGAATGAATGGCTCTGTCCTCAAGTTCGTGGGTTCTATCCCGGCTTAGTCCGGCGGTATTGATGGTGCTGATATACATCAACCTCGTGTCAGTAGATTTACCGGCACGTAAATGAACTCCTGCGTGACAAAATCCTGGTACATCGGAGTCTCCGAAAAAGCGTGAAGGTAGTTAGTTGGAAGTAAGACCAAAAATTTATTCGTTTCGTCTATGAATAAAGATAAGTTCTTCCAACCATACACAAAGAGAAAAGCCATTAAAACTTTATTAAGCGAGCCTTGGTGGGAATGGATCTCTTCCCCTATTCGTTCTAAATATGGAATCTAAAGTACAGAAATAACTGGAAGAAAGATACTGTAAGTACAGTGCTCTTGGGGTACTCTCTAAGACCACCTATAACACTTACATTCAGTGTACACAAGATTCTTTAGCTAATGCCACTGACGTATGTAAGGAAAGTAGATTTAACTCCCTCCCCCCGCCCACTACTCGAACATTTGTAATAGTAGTAGGGATGGAGAAGAACAGGAAAAAGAAATAAACATCAGCACTCCATGCAACATGTGTCTTCTAGTGCTGAAAATATAAACACGAATTCATGTAAATGTGCAATGAACAGGTATCTAGTTTAATGATATTAAATAACAAACATGTAAGTATTGTTTAGATTAGCTGCTAAGTAATTGCAAACAAAGGCTGCATATACCCTTTGTACCGACCGTCAAGAATAATGGCAAACAAACACACACATATATCCCCACCCCCTTAACAAAATTCTGCTTACGTCACTGGCTAATGCCATATACCATACCTCTTGACTATCGTGAAAGATTCTGGTGGGGCAGAATTTGGTATAAAACTAGTTCTTTGACCTACTATTATGTCTAAGTCATTAATGCTGATGGATAACCGTGGGTTCATCTTCAAACTTCGAGCATACAAGAAGAGAACCTAGCCAAATTCATAAGAATAAACACTGTTGGTACCGGGCGAGTTGGCCGTGCTCGTAGAGGCAGCCCTGAAAATGGTTTTCCGTGGTTTCCCATTTTCACACCAGGCAAATGCTGGGGCTGTACCTTAATTAAGGCCATGGCCGCTTCCTTCCAACTCCTTGTCCTTTCCTGTCCCAACTTCGCCATAAGACCTATCTGTGTCGGTGCGGCGTAAAGCCCCTAGCAAAAAAAAAAAAAAAAAAAACACTGTTGGTCACTTTTACCGATTGCCCAACTCTTTACCTCACGTTCGATACCGGCTGATGGTGGAGGCTCTTGAGGACGTTTAAACGCAACATCTTCGTGCTGTTGACCTCCGGAACATCAGAGAATCTCTGAAGGACGAAGGTTCAGATATGCAATTAAAATCTGTACCCATTGAAGGGATACTATACGAAAAACTCATTCATCCTCCATTAAAAAGACGTTTCCGGAGACATTTCTTAGTCGTGCATTTGACCTAGAGATGGTCAGTTGAATACCGGGCTAAACGTGCGATCGGACTGACCGAATCTATGAAGCGATCGGCCCGTTCTTCTTGAACCTCAACGTACAACTCTGTCACCGTTGTGGCCAGCTGTGAACTTAATTTCCTTTCGCAGGAGATCAGAGGTTATTAAACCATGGAAATTTTAACCGAGCGTACACAAAATATCGACGGGATGAACTCGCAGAACGGCTAGAAGGGCTAATTATTATTGTTGTTCTTGATGCTGATAGTGATGATTATGATGATGATATTGTTGTTGCTAAAGGTAAGAAGTAGTAGTCAGGTATAGATCCCCAAATAAATAATCCTTAACCCAAACCCTACTTAGTAACCCAAGTATTAATCGCTCACAGTTGTAACATGGGAACTAAAACCCTACTTAATGTGAAAAATTCAAATACTTAACCTTAACTGATGAATAATATTAAGGTTATCGAGATTATTAGCCGGCCTCGCGGTGTAAGGGTAGCGTGCCTGCCTCTTACCCGGAGGCCCTGGGTTCGATTACAGGCCAGGTCAGGGATTTTTGCCTGTATCTGAGGGCTGGTTCGAGATCCACTCAACCTACGTGATAACAATGGAGGGGCCATCTGACGGTGAGATAGAGGCCCCGGTCTAGGAAGCCAGAAATAACGACCGAGATGATTCGTCGTGCTGAGCGATCGACACCTCATAATTTGCATGTCTTCCGGCTGAGCAGTGGTCGCTTGGTAGGCCATGGCCCTTCGGAGCTTTTGTGCCATAGGGTTTGGTTTTTTTATCGTTATTATATTATTATTTTTACATAGGCATTACTCTATTGTTGTATTTAGGAAACAAAATATCAATTTATTTTGTTTCTTACATATTTTATGTTAATTACTAATTATGAGAATGATAGGGGAAATTTTGACAGTTAATATATATATATATCTCTTACAACGTACTCAGGAAACTCAGAAAAATGTCTTAAATACCGTTACCTTTTCACGAAATATGATAACCTCCTAGATACATTTTAGATGTTCAGTTTTATTCTTTATTCATCCTCGGCATTAAAATGTGCCCTAGGCTTCTCTCATGTCTTCTCTTCCTTGTTAATATCGTCTATGTTTCTAAAATAGCAAAAGTAATATTATAATCTCCTAGATGTTTAGAGGAAATTGTATCTTACGCTCTTTCATGTATTCTTTTTATTAGATTGTGTATATTAATTGATAGGGGCTGCCTGGCCGAGGCGGTAAAGGCGCGATCGGTTCACCCGGAAGAACGTGGGTTCTGTTCCCCATCAGTAAGTCGTAAAATTAAATAAACGAGATGTCCACTTCCGGAGCTGCACATGGAACTGAGGTTCCTTCAGCCTACACCAAAATGAGTACCAGGTTAATTCCTGAGGGCTAAGGTGGCCGGGAGTAGAGCTAACCATTCTAACCCACCAAGTGCCGAGGTTACAGATAGTGGAAGCCTTTACCTTCCACCCCTCCAAGGGCCTTCATGGCCTGTACGGAGATGACTTTGCTTTATAAATATCAATATAAATACAAATATATATAAATTAATACATTTAAGTTAAAGTGGCAGTTATTTACAGCCAGAGGGACCTCTCGTCCTACTTGTAATTAACTTTAAATAAATATATTTATTTCTAATCAGAGATGTATGTGTTATTGCTTCGAGCCTCAATGCGTTACTATAAATGGCAATTTTCTTGTTATTAGTTCATAGACAGGTTTGGTGCACTTGCCGATATTCTATCTAATGATAAAAATGTTTACTTTTCTAGAAACATTTTGCAGCCTATATCTACTCTTATCTGAGCAACCCTTCGTTATTACCCGCACACATCACTCTAAAATTATGTGAGCCGGGCTGAGTGGCTCAGACAGTTGAGGAGCTGGCCTTCTGCATCCAACTTGGCAGGTTCGATCCTGGCTCAGTCTGGTGGTACTTGAAGGTGATCAAATACGTCAGCCTCGTTTCGGTAGATTTACTGGCACGTAAAAGAACTCCTGCGGGACTAAATTCCAGCACTTCGGCGTCTCAGAAAACCTTGAAAGAAGTTAGTGGGGCCTAAAGTAAGTAACACTATTATATTATTAACATTATGTGAAATACTCGTGGATGTGTCTAGTGTTCTATCAGTCCTGTCTCTTCTGTGCTCTAGGTCAAGTTTCACTCTCCCTTCACCAATTCAGACAGTAACATTTCTTTAGTGATCCAGTCAAACCATCTCACCCAGAACATTCTTCAGCATCACCACATTTCAAGGTGTTATTTCTTTTCGCACCAGTTATTGCTCACGTTTCACTTCCAGACAATGGCGCGCTTCATTCATTTGTGTCCACAGACGTCCATCTACCCATATCGGTTTGATATGAGCAATTTTGATTCATATTTGTCAGCATGATTCTGCAAGGATAACATTTTCTTTGTTATAGTATCTTACCTTTACTGCAAATAAGAAATACAGTATACACACATCAAAAAGAGTTATGCATCACCTGTGTATGCCATAAACACATTCCTCCTCGACGTACGTTGACATGATGCGAAATATCTCGTTCCTTGAACTGTCTAAACATGTAAACAAACTTGCGTATAGCCCCATCTATCGCAAGCGTACCCATTTCGTTGAATGTCGGTGAGGCAGTTACACGTGAACGGTGTAGTGCTTGTGTAATCAGCGTATGGACGTTCTGTTATGGCAAGACGACGGATATCAACGTTTGTTTTATGTCAACAAGAGACGTTGCGGTGCGAACGGCTGTGATGTGGCACAGACCGGGAATCTTTTTTTTTTTTTTTTGCTATGGGCTTTACGTCGCACCGACACAGATAGGTCTTATGGCGACGATGGGATGGGAAAGGCCTAGGAGTTGGAAGGAAGCGGCCGTGGCCTTAATTAAGGTACAACCCCAGCATTTGTCTGGTGTGAAAATGGGAAACCACGGAAAACCATCTTCAGGGCTGCCGATAGTGGGATTCGAACCTACTATCTCCCGGATGGAATCGTTTTCAAAACTGAGCCAAGAAACCTTTCCTTGACTCTTTACTTCCTGTTCTGTTCTACTAATGTTGCGAGATTTTAATATGGTGGTCATAACAGATGAGAATAAGATCGCTTTTGTTATCTCCATCATCTCTGTTGGAATATATTTGATCTCTTTGTTTATCTCCCTACTTGTGTGATTGAGTTTTGAATGACTTTGTTAATGTCCCACTTTGTTTCTAATTTTAATTCTTTGATTCTGTATGCCATTACATAACCTTCCCTTTTCCTTTGTGGGAGGACATTTTGTTATCGTGACGTCAAGCGCCCCACGTAGACGTAAATCTTTTTTCTTTTCTTTGTTCATTGCCCTTTTATTTTACTCCTTGTGACGCTATGTCTGCCCCGCTCCAAAATAGGTTTTACACTAGGAACGTTGTCTTGGAAACGGGGAATAATAGCAACTGATTTTGTAGTGAACAAGAAAGAAAGTAATTCAAGCAGAAGGAGCTTCAATGAGATTAATATTGTTCAACGACGTCAATCACAAGAGTGATTTCGAAAAGGAGAATTCCAGGTGATAGGAATTCCCTATTATAATCTTAAAACTCCCAACAATAAAGGAATCAAAGTCCGTAAGTTCTAGCATTTTTAATGATATTTGTTCGTGGTGTCGATCTCTGTAGGTATTTTGCCAATTCTTTCACCATATGAGAGGAACCTGCGTGTAAGTGTAATTGCTGGAATGTAGAGGGTTGAATGTGAGGAAAGGAACTTTAAGGACGACACAAGCACCCAGTCCCCAGGCCAGGGATATTAATGATTTACAATTGTAAACCCCTGACCCGGACTGGAATCGAACCCGGGGCCACCGTTTGCCAGGCGGACGCGTTGCCCCCTACACCGCGGGACCGGGCTAGTAATAGAATTACTCAGCCTCTTTTATCAGTTTCCTTGATTGATGCCTTAATAAATATGTGTGACTTCATCTTATCGTTTCTATCAAGTAGAATAGTTTATTGATGTTTAGCGTCGGTCCTAAGAGCCTGGCTCCGGTCGATTTTTGGTCCGTTCTGAACCACGATCACGGCAGTTTTATCTAACGAATTAGGTAGTGGGTGCAAAACACAGGTAGTGTTCATGACATATCCCGTACTGTTCGCCCTAGGGCAACAACTGCGTTAGATGACCGGTATCTGCGACTGCTAACCACCAGGAACCCCGACCACACTGCCACCATGATTAATAATGACTTAATGGGGACCACCGGGAGGCACGTGTCGAACCAAACCGTACGAAATACACTCCACAACGCCTCTTCCTAATTCTAGAGGCCGGCCCTTAAACCCAAACACCACGTTGAACAATACAGATTGGCACAAAATCACCAAGAATGGACTCTGGAAAATTGGCGCTAAGTTTTCTTCACATATGAATGCCGCATATCTCTGATACCCGATGATCGTCGACAACGTGTGTGGAAGGCACTTGGCACGCCAGGGGCATCCCCTCCATCGAGTACAGCAAGGTTGTGAACCGGTGATGTTCTGGGATAGCGTCATGTGTGGGCGTCGGACGACATTGCTATTCATCCAGGGCACACTCAGTGCTCCCCAATACTGGAATAACATTCTCCAACCCATCGTTGAACCGTTTCATCATCATTCTGGGGAAGAATTCAAGTTTATGGATGACAACTTCCGCATCCAACGTGCAGACATCGTCAATGATTTCATCAATTGTGCTGGATTGGCTTTCATGTTCCCCCGATATGAATCCCATGGAATATGGTTGAGATCGATTGAAAAGAGCCGTGCGGGCCCACCACGAAATCTACGAGAGTTATAGAGAATTCCCACTCAAGAATGGGATAAATTAGATCACCAGTAGCCAAATGAACTCGTGGGCAACATGCCACGCATGGTGCAGGCTTGCATCCCTGCGAAGGGACATATTACTCTGTACTGAATGAGATTGCTACACGATGGGCTTACCTCAAGAAAAGTGATTTGTGTTTCGGTTAGCTTATAGTCGAAGTGATTTGTTTGGTTTTGGTTGTCAATAAAACTGCATTATTTTTTAAGTACCTCTTCAACATTGCACAGAATGTCCGGCTACATGACTAAATGGTTAGCGTGCTGGCCTTTGGTACAGGGGTCCTGGGTTCGATTCCCGGCAGGGTCGGGAATTTTAACCTTCGTTGGTTAACTTATCTGGCACGGGGGCTGGGTGTATGTGTCGTCTTCATCATCATTTCATCCTCATCACGACGCACAGGTCGCCTACGGAAGTCAAATCAAAAGACCTGCACTTGGTGAGCCGAACATGTCTTCGGACACTCTCGGCACTAAAAGCCATACGCCTTTTCGTTTCATTGCACAGAATGCCTTAGAACTTTTGTTTGGCGGGTGAAGCATAACTTTTTAGATGTGCGTGTGTATGCAGAAATATCTAAGCTTTCCAATTCGTTGAAATTCGTGTAGTTTTTAATTAGATTATTCTATTAACTGATAGTCTGGTTCTCTGGCTGGATGATCAACCGCGAGGCTTTCGGTTCAGAGAGTCCCGGGATCGATTCTGGGCCGGGTCAAGGACTTTTGCCGCGTCTGGTTTATTCCTCTGCCTCACGGACTGAGTGTTGAAGTTTATCTCAGTATATACCTCCCACCACACCACACTACCAATCACCACGAAAAGCGCATGTTTTCCTCGATATACGATTTGCGTCAGGAAGGGCATCCGGTCATGAATTAGAGCCAAGTCCACATATGTGACCCAGTCCTCACCCTCGATCTCACCAGGTTGTGGGAAAAGTGGACGAAGAAGGAAGTGGAGAAGAAGAAGAATTATATTAACTGGCACATATTTTTCAGTTTCTGTGTAAAAGATTGGATGCATATTTATAATTGCGTACTGCACGAATGTTGAACTATGCGTTTATTTCTGAAACCAAATGGATGAAAAGTTTTATGAATATTAATAGACGAACATTAGGAGCTGCCTAGCCGAAGCGGTAAAGACGTGCTCAGCTCACTCGGAAGGCCATGGGTTTGATTCTCCCATTTTGAAGAAATGAGATTTCTACTTCTGGAGAGGTACATGGCCCTGAATTTCACTCAGCCTTCACCAAAAATGAGTAACTGGTTAATTCCCTGGAGCGAAGGTGGCCGGGCGTAGAGCTAATACAGCTCTACCCCTTCAAATACCGAGGTTACGCATGGTGGAAGCCTTTACCTTCCACTCCTTCAGGGGCCTCCATGGTCTGCATGAAGATGGTAATAGACAAAACATTGATTTAAATTTCGGCACAACTAATTAAGAAGTTTTCTTGAACAAGTAGTCAACGGACATAGCCAAATATACCAAAAGGATTAAGGATCCAGCACTGATCTACGTTTTCAAGAATTTTACCGTATCTGCTAGTGAGGAGATCCCTACGTATCTGTTGCGTGCTAAGTGAGAAACTAAGAGTCCCGGCAGACTGACACATATTAAGCAGTCATCAATTTTGCTTGTCGCGCGACCTTGAATGTTAACAATGCTGATGAGATTGATAGTGCCTATCGGTTTACCTGCTAACCCGGGAGCTCGCAGCTTGACCTTGTCCTTGCTTCCCACACTAGGCGCCGGGAAGAGGGGCGACGGGAGAGTACCAAGGTCACCTCCACCTAACTAAAGGGATGCACTGTATAAACACTCTGATGCCAGCTAGCAACTGCGGATCATATGTGGCCATGGCCACTTCGAGAATCTGTAATCTGAAGGCATAATTTTGAAATTTTCAAAGCATTTGAATTTGAACCATATTTTTTTTCGATGTGGATCTAAAGACTGCAAATCCTCTGACAGTCTAACATCGCCCTGAAAAAATATCAGAGGACTCGGTCATAGAGGGTGAGAGAAGGTGAGGGAGACCAAGACGACGATGGTCAGGCATAGTTTCTAATGATTTAAAGATAAGAGGCCACAGCGCTAGTTAAAAATAGAGGATTGTGGCGGAGTTAGGTGATATCACAGAGGCTTGCACACTGAAGCGACGCAGATAGGTCACACGGCGACGATAGGATAGAAAAGGGCTAGCAGTGAGAAGGAAGTGGCCCTGGCCTTAATTAAGATACAGCCTCAGCATTTGCATTTTGTGAAAATATGAAACCACGGAAAACCATCTTCAGGGCTGCGGACAGTGGGGTTGGAACCCAATATCTCCCGAATGCAAGCTCACAGCTGCGCGACACTAACCGCTCGGCCACTTGCTCGCTAATTAATTTCAAGGTCCATAACTTGCTACAGCTGAAGGCGAAGTGGAACAAATAACTTTTTGATAATATTAATGTTTTTGGTTATAACCCACTTACTACTTTTACGGTTTTCGGACACGCCGAATGTCGGAATATTTCCCCGCAGGATTTCGTTTACGTGCCGATAAATATACCTACACGAGGCTGGCTTATTTGAGCATCATCAAATACCACCGGACAGAACCAAGCTCGAACCAACGTCGAGTCTATAAGGCCAGTGCTTTATCGTCTGAGCTACTCAGCACGACAAATTAATTAATCTGTAAGATCTTTTTGCATTTGTGATCATTCTGAAATACTATTTAGAACATATTTGCTTGCATATTTTAGATCATTAATATCCGCCCAATAATAATAATAATAATAATAATAATAATAATAATAATAATAATAATAATAATAATAATAATAATAATAATAATAATAATAATAATAATAATAATAATAATAATTGTTACCGTTGTTTGGTGGATTAGCAGAGGTGAAAGAAGGTGCCGGGATGAATGGGTCTAACTACAAAGTCAAAGTTAATTTAAAATTTTAAGACAAGGTTATATTTTCTTTTCTAAAAAAATCAACAAATAACAATGTACAGGTGCCAGTATCAATAAATAGATCGAGTCAAGATAAGATAGGTGGCAAAAACAGATCTTGGGCTTCAAGCCCTACTTTACAATTTTGAGCTCCTAGCTCACATTACAAACACAAATTCGTTCAAAGAGCAGAAATACCCTAATACGCGGAGCCCTTGCTCCCCATTACAATATTAAGCCTCTCAGAGGCATTCTTACAATACAGGAATAGAGCTGAAAAACTCTCAGTTTTTCAAGCCTATTCAAGGCAATAATAATAACTGGCCTTACGAAGCACTATTTACAAAAATGAAGCAGGGGTATCTCGTACCCAACCTACAGGGCCTTCGTGTAAAAGAAATGACAGTAAATAAATGGCCCGAATACAAGGTGAAAGGAGGCGAACACTAGCACTCCTCGATGTAATTTCTTAAAATCTAACGGGCACTAGGCCGATGACACAGGGGCTATTCCCAACCTATGGAGGTGACCCGTATAAGAAGG
The DNA here is from genome assembly GCF_040414725.1 of Anabrus simplex. NCBI lineage: Eukaryota > Metazoa > Arthropoda > Insecta > Orthoptera > Tettigoniidae > Anabrus > Anabrus simplex. Next base: position 1,028,612,323 of record NC_090266.1, on the reverse strand, counting down.
AAATTTAAACATTACGGAAAAGAAAAATTCAGTTACCAAAACGTAGTCACCTCAAACCAAAATGAAGGGTAGCTTGAGAGGGTAAATCACTCTCTATCCCCGAATTACAGTTACAGATTTTATGAAGTTTTTACATCAAACGGCAGACAATTACCTTTTGGAAAGATAGGTTGCATTGTAAAGGATTCGGACCTTTCCCGCGGGTTAAACTGCTGAGCTAGCAAGAAATAAAGATGTTAAGCGGCCATTACCTTACTGAAGACCTGCTGCCTGATGAAAGAGGCACCTCCCGCCTCCTGCTACACGTCCATACACTAGGTTAGATATTAATCAAGTGGCCAGGAGACGTGAAAATCAGCAGTTTATAAACCCTCCGGGAAAAGTTCGAGACCTTTCATCAATAATCAAGCCACACCCTCTTACTTTATTGATCAATCTTGAATGTACACTCAAAGTCGAAGAAAAAATACACGATTGGTGGGAAATTAACTACAGAAATTCGGGATTGGCTAAATTCAAAACTGGCGGTAAGAAAAGATAAATATTGCCAACCCACAAACGAATGAACGAAATTTAGTAAAAAAAAAACACTTATAAGTACAAAATTTCTTCAAAAACGATCCTTCACTTCGCACCAGGGTGCATGATCATAGTTTTTTAGCAGAGACATCTATGAGAGAATGTTCACACTTCTTGCTAAACGGGAAACAAAACAAGTAGCAAAGTACACAGGTCAGGAAACTTCACCAGAACAAAAATTTTTAGTGGCGCCATCTTCAGAGAAAATTTATAGGCCTAAGTTAGTCCAGTTTTAAGTTAAGAGTTTCTCCTGTAGGGGTGGTTTAATTGGCGCAAGATTTAAACGTGCGGCGTAGAGGTGTACCTCCTGGTACAATAATAATAATAATAATAATAATAATAATAATAATAATAATTAGAAGAATAAGAAGGAGAAGAAGAAGAATTTGTGTATGCTGGGTATTCAGTCCGAAGGTTGGTTTGATCCTCAACAGCTCCGCCATCAGCTGACATAGATGACCTATGCGTCAATGAAGAGGAATGCTAGGGAAATAAAGGGGTGATGTAGTTTCTCGTTGCTCTCCTCATTACGTAGCCGTCTGCTAAACACACTGAAATGCATCCTATCCTATGAGTGACATTTTCATACCATTCGTAATAGGGACTGGCAGCATAAGGAATGGCATTACTGGCATCGGCCATACCTCAATCACTTTCATATCAAAGCCAAGGATGAAACTGAGGCAGGTCAATAAAAGTAACAAATAAGATCTAGTCCCTATCGGAAGAAAAAGTACACTGTAAACATTACGTCTGGCCAGCAAAGGAATGATAATAATAAGAAATGTGTATAATGTCCGCCTCTGTGATGTAGTGGTTAGTGTGATTAGCTGCCAACCCCGGAGGCCCGGGTTCGATTCCCGGCTTTGCCACGTAATTTGAAAAGTGGTACGAGGGCTGGAACGGGGTCCACTCAACCTCGGCAGTTCAACTGAGTAGAGGTCGGTTTGATTCCCACCTCAGCCATCCTGGAAGTAGTTTTCCGTGGTTTCCCACTTCTCATCCAGGCAAATACCGGGTTGGTACCTAACTTAAGGCCACGGCCGCTTCCTTCTCTCTTCCTTGTCTATCCCTTTCAATCTTCCCATCCCCTCGCAAGGCTCCTGTTCAGCATAGCAGGTGAGGCCGTCTGGGTTATGTCCTGGTCGTTCTTCCCAGTTGTATCCCCCGACCCAGAGTCTGAAGCTCCCGGACACTGCCCTTGAGGCGGTACAGGTGGGATCCCTCGCTGAGTCCGAGGGAAAAACCGACCCTTGAGGGTAAACAGATAAGGAAGAAGAAGGATAAGAAGAAGAAGAGGATGCACCTGGCTGAGTGGCTCAGACGGTTGAGGCGCTGTCCATCTGACCCCAACTTGGCAGGTTCGATCCTGGCTCAGTCCGGTGGTATTTGAAGGTGCTCAAATACGTCAGCCTCGTGTCGGTAGATTTACTGGCACGTAAAAGAACTCCTGTGGGACTAAATTCCGACACCACGGCGTCTCCGAAAACCGTAAAAAGTAATTAGTGGGACGTAAAGCAAGTAGCATTAAGGAGAAGAAGAAGAAATGTGAAAAATGGTAGAAGTAGTAGTAGGAGGAGGAGGAGAAGTAGAAGTAGAAGAAGAAGATTATAATATACAGTAATATATTATATTTCTGTGAGTACCTCTCTAACGTAGACTAAATGGCAGAACATCATTTAACGATAACGTAAACTACAAATTCCACAAATTTTGGTCGTAATGAAATCAGCGTGAACTGTTGATTGAGAGTTATCTGGAGAGAAGTTCATCAAGCCTAGAACGGCTATCGTTTGTCAGCGTTATCAAAGCCTACTCAGCTTACGACGTCAGGAATTACACGAGAGAACTTTGAAGGATACTACTTTAAGTGGGATAATGCATTATAGAAAAGGCAGCCACTGTACTTGACTTTCTCCTATGCCACAAAGGCTTGACGGAGCTCGGAACCTGGTCCCCTCATGACCTTCTACGTAATCTCATGCTAAGCGATATTGAAGTTATTTCAACTCACTCGTTCCTTGAAGTTGACCTTCCCGCTGTTTGCCCGCACGTCAACAGCACAGCTAAGCACAAGGTCGCGCGCCGGTCCCCAGGTGCATACGCATCAACCGTGAAACAGTCCCCTCTTCTCTCCATACCCTCGATCCAGGTTATTTTAGGATATACGGTATTTGTCTGCGTCCACCGCTCCAGTTCACCTATTGGTGCTAATGCTCTCAATGCCCCTGCCGTTAGAAATATGTACTCTACTGTGCAATAAAAGAGATTCTGTCTGCTCGTCTGTCCAGGGCTGACTGAAAAAGGACCTCACATCACATACGGGGAAGAATTCGTAGGATAACTAGCTGTGACGTATGGAACCCTACTGGGAGCGAAATAAATTTATCTCGGCAAGAAGCATATATGCGTCATTTCTTTGTGATGTGTTAACGAGGGACTGCTCTACTGCCTAGTGTGACCATGTTTTCCGAAGCTGTAAAGGGGACACCAATACCGAGAGCTTCCCTACTCCACCCATCTTAATTGTGCAATATTATCAACTTGTTTTATTTGTTTTACGTCGTACCGACAGAGACAGGTTTAATGGCGACAATGGGTATAACAGGAAGGACAGGGCTAGGGCTGGGAAGAAAGCGACCGTGGCCTTAATAAAGGTACAGACCCGCATTTGCTTGGTGGGAAGTGGGAAACCACACGAGACCATCTCCAAGGGTTCCGGCAGTGGAGTTCGAAGCCAATATTCCCCCAGTGCAGGCTCACAGCTATGCAACTCAAAACGAGCATCCAATGTACTCAGTCAATAATTTTCTTGTCATAAAGTAATCGAAATGGAAGAATCATAGGCCTGTTTATCTATTAACTTGAAACATAAGGCAAAGTCTATTTGACTGTTTATTTAATTTAAACGTGAGACAAATAATACAACTGTCTATATGATAGTTTATCTACTCAGTATAAACATAAGACAAAATTATTACATTGTTCTCCCGTGTTTGACTGTTTGCCTGTCTGCTATAAACATAATTATTAATTGACCTTTTTAAAAAACGAACAAATAAGTGTTACAACATTGGTAAATATGGTCACTTTACTATTGCCAATAGTGAGGGAATGGACAATAATGTGTACTCAACAGTAATTCCTCTGATGAATAGCATTGCCGAACTTAAATCGTTCTTCTACTCCCAACATATTGAGTTCGACCCCTCTCCGTACTATACTACTCAAGTACGATTCTTGAACATTTTTTAAAGACTCGTCCACTTTGAGACTTTAGTAATTATGCATAAGTTCTACTGGGGAACATAGATAACGTTTAAGATCATGTTTATAACTTGAATATGTGATAAACGCGTTCCGCAACAAAGAAAAGTGTATGGAACAAAACTTGGAAATTTGATAGCGTTGAAAATAAGAAGTCCGCCTCTGTGGTGTAGTGGTTAGCGTGATTAGCTGCCACCCCCGGAGGCCCGGGTTCGATTCCCGGCTCTGCCACGAAAATTTGAAAAGTGGTACGAGGGCTGGAACGGGGTCCACTCAGCCTCGGGAGGTCAACTGAGTAGAGGTGGGTTCGATTCCCACCTCAGCCATCCTGGAAGTGGTTTTCCGTGGTTTCCCACTTCTCCTCCAGGCGAATGCCGGGATGGTACCTAACTTAAGGCCACGGCCGCTTCCTTCCCTCTTCCTTGCCTATCCCTTCCAATCTTCCCATCCCTCCACAAGGCCGCTGTTCAGCATAGCAGGTGAGGCCGCCTGGGCGAGGTACTGGTCATACTCCCCAGTTGTATCCCCGACCAAGAGTCTGAAGCTCCAGGACACTGCCCTTGAGGCGGTAGAGGTGGGATCCCTCGCAAAGTCCGAGGGAAAAACCGACCCTGGAGGGTAAACAGATGATGATGATGATGATGAAAATAAGAATGTATTTACATCACTGTTACTTAACAGCACAAACTGTCCATGACTAACTGAAAATGCTCGTTTTGTTATTTACGCCCATCCTCTCAGATCACTAGAGTTACGTCATCAACAGTCAAAGTACTGAAACCGTACAGTGTCCTGTACAGCTCCATGGGAATGATATGGGCCTTTATACTCCATTAAAATTACTCCTAAGGGTCGCGTCAGTGGTAGCAGTATGGGCGAAGGGGATCGAGCGGCGTTCTGCCAGAATGGAACCCGCGAAAAGAGCGCCTGCGAACAAAGGGAGGACAAAGCAACAGCCAAGCCCCCGCGGAAATACGCTCTCAACTTGCAGAGAGAGATAGAAGGGGACGCGATGCTGGATTAGTCAGATACGCCCCGAGGTGGAGCCTAGCTTCCCAGAGTTCCAAACGAACATAAGGAACTTCCGGTTTTTTATGCACGTGTCACGGGTGCCAACGTCGGATTTTGGCGCGTAAACAATAGAATGATATTTTAATCCAGACATAGGAAAATTATGCGAGACACACCATTGAATAGAGCGGAATTTTCTGCGTTCTCCAGACTAAAAATGTGTAATAACTTATGCAGGGGAAGAAATGAGGTCACCAGCTGTCAAGATGTAACATATCGCTAACACATGTGGATACAGCGGCGTCACCCAAGCCAGGAGTCGCGCTCAAAATTGACTCCACCTCCCCAGAGGACGCTATGAATTAATCAAAGGCGGGAAGCAAATTAGATAAAAACTGCTGATCGTAGGTCCTGCACGCATGGCTCAAATGAAAGAGGAGACAAAGGGCCACAAGATGCACTATTCAAATATCGTCAATTCTTGGTACGAAAGGAGCTCTTGTTCTTAATGAACCGTGAACGTTGACGCCCCCAAGCTTCCGGCGGGCAGATAATATAGGCCGAGCAGGCCATGGCAGAGAGAGTTGTTCTTTTACGGTCGTGAGACGGACACTGCGTCCCGCGGTGCTCCAGTTATAGTCAGAAACCCTTGTACAAAAGCCTTTGTGTAGTGAACGGGAGGCCAAACGAGCCTAGGTGAATTGTTTCTGTGCTGCGTGTCAAACTAGTAAAAACCGCGAGCATAATTTTCGAACAAGCATTAGAATTCGGCGGAGAAACTGCCGGCTTAATGAGTCAGTGAAATTCATAATTTGGTATCACCCAAAGTGTTACTTTGGATCAGGGGCTCGAATCTCGTGAGCCACCCGATTCTTACTGTGAACGCGGGTGTAAACTCTGAAATAGAGGACGTGTGACGAGTGTAAAAGTGTTACCCACTTGGATTACTGTAAGATTTCAGCTGTGACGAGTTCCCCAGGATGTCGGACTTGTATGGACCAGGGATGAAGGACTGCACGCCCGCCACCTACCGAGTGGTCATGGAGTACTAAGAACTTCACCATGGGTCTCCCGTGGGGGGAGAAACAACGGCCACCAAACAGATGAGTGATGTCCAAATTTAATTTCTAAGCATGACATAACCCGGGGATAGGATTAGCGTTCTTTTGTAAATATCAAAATGTTGTAAGTTAATGCATGTCCTAGATGGAAATTTTATTGATTTTTATAATGTTGAAGTAAATTCAAGGGGGCTAAATTCCCGGACGACTCATATTTCTTTCTTAATGATTAGCTTATCGTGAGGGTTATATTTTTAGTAATATGTAGAATGTCCTAGCACATATGGGAACAAGGTTAGGAGAATATTTGAGTTTCCCGTAGGGGAGGTTGGAGAAATGGTGTTGGCAAGCAGGGAAACATGTCGAAATATTGGTAGTCACTGTCCCACGAGGTTGTCAAATATGCCAGGGAAACTCATGGGTCAGTCAGACAATGCATGCCTAGCTTACAGATATAATCAGTGCATGGACTGCAAGAAAGAAGAAAATCCCGACCGGGAGAGGTACATATTGTGTGATTTAGATAAGTGTGAGGGACCATGTGCAAGTCTCCCGTGATTTTTGATTAATTGGCCATAATGGTTTGGAGTGTTTTCTTTTAATCTATAGCCGGGGTAAGGCCCAGAGGCGGGAGCCCTTAATCTTTGGTCAGAAGGTTTAAATATAAGTGTATTTATATGGTATGAACGAGGAGCCATGAGAGCCATAGGCCCAAGGGAAGAAGATATCCGGCGATATGAGACGTAGCGAGAAGGCCGAATGGGAATTTACGATGAGATGATTGAGAAGTGATCGTGCCCCAGTCTCAGTGATAATAATGAGAAGGGAGTGAATAAAAAGAGTATTTTATGGGAATTCCACGATAATATAAATAAGCAAATGAAATGGGCCAAGGATGTGTCCCCGAGACGAGAAGGTGAACGTTTGAGGGAGAGAAGAATTTGAATGGCCGGGCGAAGTGAATGGCCGGCCTTCCTTGTTGTGAGTGTCTAGCTCTCGCCCCCGTGACAAAAGGGTCCCGTATCCCATTGTGAGGGCTTGGAGCCCGGGTCTGCTCGCGTTCTTTAGTTTGGGTTAAATGGCTTAGCTAAGAATACTTGTATAATGATAATATCACGGTAACTTCTTTTAAAGGTATTTAATAAATGAGTAGGGATCCCCCCAGATATCCGGCGATATGAGATTGTAACTATTCTAGGGATCTACAGAAACCCACAGTACCTCTCGGTCGGGAGTCGGCCAGTTCGACTCCGGATTACTTGGCGCCCTTGAGCGAGCTGCTCCAAGCTTGCGCTCTGGGCCGGAGACAGTGATAACCATGTTGTTTCTTTTCTAGGAATGGTTCTCCTGTGTGCATGAAGTGTATATATCCATATGTCTGTGTATGTTTCGTAATTATGTGCACATATTTTTGAGTTCAAACAGAACCTATGTGCACGCTGTGTGGTCTTGGTGACAGATGAGGAGTCCGGGGTTTAGCAAAAAAATGGTATTTGTGTTTGTTTATGCATTATGCAAATGTGTCTTTTAATATGATATTATGTAGTGTAGGCCCCGGTTATGTCCGTGCTTAGAACAGCTAGTAATATTTGTGTATAGGGACATCAGATCATCTCACGGTGTGACCGACAGAATAATGTACAAAATTTCATGAACGGTATGAATTAATGAGGACAAATGAACGATAGCAAGTCGCAAAACCTCAATCATGCCGTTATGCAGGCGACGCCCATGGGCGATTCGTATTTTTTTAAAGTGATTATTATTTTCTTTTCCTCCCATAGGTGGAGAGTCATTGTATAGAGAGCTGTATCAACTTCTTTAAATTGTCATGTTTTGAATAAATTCATATTCGTAACCCCTACTTTATGATTCTTGTCATTTGTAGCAGTGCTAAGCAGTATCCAATAGGCATTTGAACCCAGAGATCCTACTTTCATATTATAGACATAAGGCTCCATCTTAAGTATTTGTTGTTGTTGTTTTCTTTGAACGTACCACTTCCCCAAGTGCTCAGGCTGCCGGGCCGGCACAGAAAGTAGGAAGGGGAGCGGTTCGAAGCTCGTTAAGCAATTCGACCCGCTCTTCAATCCAATCTCATCCGTGGGTGTTTACCCCGGTACGTGGAGGCATTCTTATGCGTGGGTCATCCATTCGAAGCCCGGTAGGGTGTATACTTGGCGCCCTTCGTGGCCGGGCATTGTTTATAGTGTACGCTGGAGCATTTTGAGTAATAGATAGGCCGCCCACAGGGAGGATAGTGTGCTATGATGGAGTCAAATTGCCAGGTTCGTGCCACAATCTGATTACATTTGGTATCGAACGGGTTGGCAGTTATTTGAAATGGAGTACCCGCCACGTAACCGAACGGATGGAGACGTTAAGCACATGTCCGAAGTGCTAAGATTCATAATTATAGATTGGATACTGCAAGGGTTGGTCTGATTGTGTGATACTCAGCAGGACTGTCATGGTCATTGTACGGGTGTGCGTAAGTCACAACTCGTGATGATAACTCACACAAGATCAGCCATGAAAGGGAGCGACGTGAATAATAAATAGGATAGGAAAATGACAAGAACAGAAAAATCATGTGTCCAGTTTAAGTGGAAATCCGCATGAGTGTCGCTCATTAATTCAAAATGGATACCCGGGACAGACTATGAAGCTGTCATTTCTTTGAGAGACAACGTTATGGTTCCCTCAGTGTGAGGTTAAAACGGCCGGCAAAATTCTTCAAATTTCGCCAGTTACGGGTATCGGCCAAAGATTGTGCGCTGAGGTAACAACATTTGGCAGATATAAATGTGTTTTTCGAGAAGGCTTTGGACGCCGCGGATAGAGCAGGGTACCTCAACCCATGCTATAATTTTTGCGCAGTGACGGATGCGATGTTGCCAGTTTGAGACGGGTAATTGTCTGCTAACGTCATCTTACCAATCTCAAGGTGATAACATCCATTGTGACTGGGGTATGCCATGTTTCCGGCATACGTAAAATCGAGCCCACGGTAGGCCGCGCGCGCATGACCGGAAAACTTATTCCATGTTAAGGGCTAACGTAGAATCAGTATTATTATTGTTATTATTATTGTCAAATGATATGACGAAATTTCCTATACAATGAATTATGACATTAATATGGTAGGGGGCGTGACACAAGCCGTTTGTAGGCCCAGTTTGGATTGATTTGTCGGAATTTCGAGTAAAGTTAGGTCACGCTGAAATTTGTATTAAATATTTGAATGTATCTACGCTTTCTGTCGATCACCGGTGGTCATTTTCTGCCCACGGGAGATCCGCTTTCTCCAAGATTGAATTTAATATGGACATGGAGGCCATGAGGGAAATGATGTGCCAATTATTGGCAAAACACGAGGAAGGCTTAAAGGAACATTTCGAAGAACGATTAGGCAAGCAGGCAACAGACGTTAAAGCGCAGCTAGACAAGCAGGCGACAGACGTTAAGGCGCAGTTTGAGAAGCAGGGGGAACTTTTGAAGGAACAATTAGACACGCAGGCAGAGCTTTGCCAGGCTCAGGCGGCCACGAGTAAGGCTTCGTTAGACGAGCTCGCGGAGGATATGAGATTAGGTCGTGAACGCAGCGACGAAAACGCCGCGAGATTGGAGGCGAAGATGACCGAGGCGTTAGAGGACGTCATCCAACAATTAAAGCAAGTAGAGATTGGGGTGACCAATAGGATCGACCTGACGGACACCAGAGTAAGCGCGTGCGAGGAAGAGATGGAGAAGGTGAGCACCCGCGTGGAGGATGTTGCAAGAGACATGCAGGAGGCCAAGGCGGAAGTCCGAGAACTAAGGACGCAGACGACGGAGGCCCTCGACAAGGTGGCGAAGGAGGTCAGTGACCGCCTGACCCAAGTGCAGGATATTGCGACCGCTAAGCTCAAGGAAGTCCAGACTCAGGCCCATGGAGAAGTGATGGAGCTTCGGAAGGAAGTGACCGAAGAGATGGAAGCGGAACAAGAAGAAGTCCGAGGGAAAATCCAAGGCCTGAACCGACAGATGGAAGAGTGGGGCAACAAGACCCACAAGGCTGCCGTCCAAGTAGAAGTCCACACGGAGCTTATTAAGGAGATCCGGGAGGAGGTCGAGTTGTTAAAGTTCCAAGAGGCGAGAGGCGAGATCGTGATGCGATCGATCCTCAAGAAGCAGGATAGCGTTGACAGAGTGAGTCCGCCCAGTAGTATTGGTCACGAGGCCAACGTTGCCATTTCGCAGGGAAATGAAAATGCACAAGTGCATAATGCACCTCGGGGACAATCGACCCCGCAAGAGAGTGGAGCAATTCCGGTATATAATCTCCTCCGGATGACGAATGACGAGCCGAAGAAATTCGGGTCTAACACTCATCTTACCCCGAAAGGTTTCCTTGCTGAGGTAGACCAATACTTCATTGATCATCGAGTTCCAGCGGACCGAAAACTCAGAGTAGTCGAACGGTACCTAACGGATCAGCCTTTGGTCTGGTACCGGGCGTTCAAATATTGTTTCGATGGGTATGAGGAGTTCCGGCGGCGCTTCCTTGAGAAGTATTGGGGGATCGAGACGCAACAGAATTTGAGGCTGGAATTGTATTCGCGAAGGTATTCTGGTGCAGGGCAGACCCGTTTCTGCGAGTACTTCGTGGGCCAGTTGTTGAAGTTTAAAGAACTGGATAGTCCTCCCACAGAGCTAGAGTTGATTTCCGCCATCGGGAAACAGCTTCCACCGGAAGTACAGAAGGTGCTCATAGCGGCGAATGTCCGAAATGCGGTCGATGCTGAACAAATATTGAGGCAGCTCGATCAAACGAGTGGAATGCAGGCGCGACATCGCCATAGCGAGGCGGTCCATGTTGTCGACCTAGCGCAAGATGAAAGCCCACCTAAAAGGAAGAACCAGGGGACTAGTACGAATGAAGTTCGGGAGATGTATCCCTCGAGAATTAGGAGTGATTGGGGTCCCCAGACATGGAATGGACCGAAACGGGAATACCAGGAGGGCTGGAACACCCGCGAACCAGGACCCCGTGAGAGGATGAATCAGGGGCCAAGGCTTCGGTATCGCCAGTATGGACAGCGGAGGAGGCCGTACCAGAATTGGGGACCGAGCGGACAACGGTCGACAGGGCAACGACCAGGAAGAAGGGAAGAGTACATCCGAGATCGCAGGAATGAATCGCGACAGTATGTGGAACAACTGCGAAACACGCCGCCCGGTATTGACAAGTGGCAGAGACCCATACAGGGTATGGCCGCCGCGGGAATGTGCGAAGGGGCAGAAAGCCTGCAATTGCAAGCCCACAAGAAGGAAGGACGTGGAAGAGAGTTGAACCCCCATGCTCCGGAGTATGCCAGTAGCTCCGGAGCGCAAAAAAAAAAATTTCGCCTAACTAGTGAGGAGATAGCCTGCGGTTCGGGGAGCAACCATTCTTTCGATTCACAGAGGACGTCAGTTACCATAGCTGCGTGGGTGATCCAACCCGAGGATTTGATCGAAGACGCACACCGACAGAATAAGAGGATTATCAGGGAATTACCAGTGGTGTACATCAGAGCTAATGGATTGCGCGTGCGCTCTCTTGTAGACACGGGAGCCAGCGTGAGCGTCGTATCTAGAACGCTCATACGGGAAATCCAATCGAAGGAGCAGATCCCATTATTACCTGTCTCTAACATGAAGGTACGAGGAATCATCCCAGATCGCACCACAGTGTGCAAGGCTCAGGTTTATTTAGATTTGCAGATCGGAGAGGCCATTACTTCACACCCATTTATCATCCTCGAGAAGATGGAATACAACATTATATTAGGTGCCGACTTCTGGAGGGACTATAAGGCAGTTATCGACATGCACCGAAATGAGATCAGGCTAGAGATCAACATGCATTCCGAAGGGGTGAAACTAAACGAAATTGGAGACTGCGTAGTCGATGAGAGGATTTGGACTACTCAAGTGACCTACGACGAGGAAGTCCGTCCTGATCAGACTCTGGATGGGAGACATCAGGAAGAAGAGATAATAATCGGACTCGAGAGAATGGTTGCAAACTTGGAACAGGAAGAGAAAGAACCGACATTTGAGGAGGCAGTGCTATCAAAAATTAATAAAGCAATGATAGGTGAAGAGGGAAGAGCTAGACTGAAAGAAATCTTGGAACGCCACCGCGATGCATTTGGGTCACAACCGGGAAAAATTTCGAATTTCAAATACAATTTCGTCGTCACAAGTTGGGAACCTTTTCGACGGAATCCGTACCCGATTCCCGAGAAACATTATGCCAAGGTACGACCTATCATCAAGGATATGGAAGAAAACCAGTTAATTTCCAAATCTCCGACGCCATTTTTAAACCCTTTAGTCATCGTGGAGAAGACGAACGGTTCGCTGAGGGTGTGCCTAGACGCACGTGCCATTAACGAGCGCTTGGTACCAGAGTACGATAGGGCACCAAACATTAAGGATATTTTGAAGAAATTTAGTCACAAAAATTATTTTTCTGGGGTCGACTTGAGATCGTCCTACCACCACATTGAGTTGTCAGGGGAATCCAAGGTACTGACGGGATTCATGTTTGACGGACAGACGTACGTCTACAACCGTTTGCCGTTCGGCGTCAAGAACGCAGGATCGGCCCTGATAAGGGCACTTGATGGGAATTTGAGCGAGCAGGTGAAGAACTTTACGGTGCGTTATGTAGATGACATTCTGATTGCGAGCGAGACTCTGGAGGAGCATTTGGAACACTTGAACCTGTTATTAGCAGAATTGAATAAAAACAATTTCAAAATTAATTTGGATAAGTCGAACTTTTGCCAGAAAAGCATTTTGTTCCTGGGACACGTCATAGATTCGGAGGGTGTCACTCCGAACCCCGTTAAGATTCAAGCTATTCAAAATTTCCCCAAACCAACACGAGTCAAACACATCAGGCAGTTTTTGGGAATCTGCGGGTTTTTCGCCGATCATTGCCCCAGTTACACTGAGGCGGTAGCTCCTCTTCAGGACCTCTTGAAGAAGAATAATAGATGGAAATGGGATTCAAATTGTGACGAAGCTTTCCAAAGGACAAAAGAATTACTTGCCAACAGCATCAAGCTTGGGTACCCCGACTTTTCGAGCAAATTCGTAGTCCAAACCGATGCATCCATGATAGGTGTAGGGGCGGTATTGTACCAGGAGACGCCGGATCAGGAAAAACGCAGAAACTACATCGCGTTCATGAGTCGTAGACTTCGGGCTCATGAGTGCCAATATACCGTCACGGAATTAGAGATGTTGGCAATTGTTACAGCCCTCAGTCACTGGAGGAAGTATATATACGGATTCCCGGTCGTGCTGCGGACAGATCATAAAGCTTTGACCTTCGCTTTGAAGTCGACGATGGCATCTGAGAGAGTAAACCGCTGGACGTTATTCATCCAACAATTCGACTTAGAGATCGAACATTGCGCAGGAAAGGACAACGTGATTGCCGACGCATTAAGCCGAAACCCCGAACCGGAAGCCCAAGTTCTTCATCACATAGAGTTGAGCGGGGGTGACCGTGAGACGTTGGACAGGCTACAACGCATCGGAGAAGAGCAAGAGAATTGGCCCGCGACCAGAAGATTGATCGATTTCTTCAGGAAGAGGATACCAGCAGGAACGCCGGAATACCAGGAGAGTGAGAGGCAGGCACCAAAATATAACTATTTCAACGGGATCCTTCACCAGTTCATCGATGAAGATCATACGAAGTACCGTATTGTTGTTCCGCCCGTGCTGCAAGTGGAACTGATTTGGCTCGCACATCATTCCATCGGTCATGCGGGAATCGATAAAGTTACCTCGACACTACAGGAGACCTTTGTCTGGCCGAGAATGAGGCGGATGATTAGGACCGTGTTGACAACATGTGATACTTGTCAACGAATCAAACCAAATACCTATCTCCTGCGGCAACCACCTAAGCCGCTGTTGCCAGAGAAGCCACGAGAGCTATTTGCGATAGACTTTTACGGGCCCTTACCCAAGGCAATTAGAGGGTTACAATTCATTTTGGTCTGCGTAGATGTTTTCTCGAAGTATGTGATGCTGTGCCCAGTACAGAAGGCAAACTCCAGGTCGGTACTGACGCAGATCCGAAATAAGATCATTCCATCTATGGGGAAGCCAGATAAGATATTGAGTGACCATGGGTCTCAGTTCACGTCCGCCATGTTCAAACGCGAGATCGAGCAACTCCAAATCCAGCATATCTTCAGTTCTATTAGGCATCCTGAGTCCAATCCATCAGAAAGGATCATGCGCGAAATAGCGAAATTTTGCAGAGTGTATTGCGCCAGACAGCATTGGCGATGGGTTGATGTTCTTCCAATCATCATGGAGTGCATCAACGGGACGATTCATGAATCTACAGGGCAGATCCCGATAGCGGTACATTTTGATCAGAAACCAGAGAGACCGTGGCACCGCGTGCTACAGTGCCCAGAAGATCCCAGGCCTTCGGCTGAACTTCGTGTGAGGATAGCTTTGGACCATCTCAAAGCCCAGGCAGAGAAGAGGCTCAGACGTCATCGAAACCGGAGATTTCATCGGCCACTTCGTGTGGGAGAACTAGTTTTAGTCAAACGACCAGCCATGTCCGACCCTCCGAGGAAGTACTACCACAAGTTTGCAGAACTTTACATCGGGCCGTATAGGATAATCCAGAACTTAGAGAATAATGCCTACAAAGTACAGTCAATGGATGGGAGAACAGAGGCCACTTACAATGCTGCAAATCTCAAACTGTACCACGCACCAGGACAACACCCTGAAGAAGGTCCGGAGGAAGAAGAACCAGGAGAAGCCGAGGATGACGAGGACAACCCGGATCCAATGGAAGAAATGGAAGCCGATGAAGAAGATGATGCCGTGAATCACATTGTTTTGGAAGAAGGGAGCGAGTCCGAGGCATCAGCCTGTGAAGATTGTCCAGAATGTTCTGAGAGGACCGGTCTTAGGAATGCTTTAATTAATCTATGCTACCAGATACAACTGGAGAACACAGAGTTGACCGAGAAGGTCCACCAGTTACGCGACCATCACCAATGACTACTTTCCGAGACAGTTAAAAGGGAAAGAAAAACCCCGAGTTCGTGATTTTTCTTTGATGAAGTAGGAGGAGAATGAAACCGTACAGTGTCCTGTACAGCTCCATGGGAATGATATGGGCCTTTATACTCCATTAAAATTACTCCTAAGGGTCGCGTCAGTGGTAGCAGTATGGGCGAAGGGGATCGAGCGGCGTTCTGCCAGAATGGAACCCGCGAAAAGAGCGCCTGCGAACAAAGGGAGGACAAAGCAACAGCCAAGCCCCCGCGGAAATACGCTCTCAACTTGCAGAGAGAGATAGAAGGGGACGCGATGCTGGATTAGTCAGATACGCCCCGAGGTGGAGCCTAGCTTCCCAGAGTTCCAAACGAACATAAGGAACTTCCGGTTTTTTATGCACGTGTCACGGGTGCCAACGTCGGATTTTGGCGCGTAAACAATAGAATGATATTTTAATCCAGACATAGGAAAATTATGCGAGACACACCATTGAATAGAGCGGAATTTTCTGCGTTCTCCAGACTAAAAATATGTAATAACTTATGCAGGGGAAGAAATGAGGTCACCAGCTGTCAAGATGTAACATATCGCTAACACATGTGGATACAGCGGCGTCACCCAAGCCAGGAGTCGCGCTCAAAATTGACTCCACCTCCCCAGAGGACGCTATGAATTAATCAAAGGCGGGAAGCAAATTAGATAAAAACTGCTGATCGTAGGTCCTGCACGCATGGCTCAAATGAAAGAGGAGACAAAGGGCCACAAGATGCACTATTCAAATATCGTCAATTCTTGGTACGAAAGGAGCTCTTGTTCTTAATGAACCGTGAACGTTGACGCCCCCAAGCTTCCGGCGGGCAGATAATATAGGCCGAGCAGGCCATGGCAGAGAGAGTTGTTCTTTTACGGTCGTGAGACGGACACTGCGTCCCGCGGTGCTCCAGTTATAGTCAGAAACCCTTGTACAAAAGCCTTTGTGTAGTGAACGGGAGGCCAAACGAGCCTAGGTGAATTGTTTCTGTGCTGCGTGTCAAACTAGTAAAAACCGCGAGCATAATTTTCGAACAAGCATTAGAATTCGGCGGAGAAACTGCCGGCTTAATGAGTCAGTGAAATTCATAATTTGGTATCACCCAAAGTGTTACTTTGGATCAGGGGCTCGAATCTCGTGAGCCACCCGATTCTTACTGTGAACGCGGGTGTAAACTCTGAAATAGAGGACGTGTGACGAGTGTAAAAGTGTTACCCACTTGGATTACTGTAAGATTTCAGCTGTGACGAGTTCCCCAGGATGTCGGACTTGTATGGACCAGGGATGAAGGACTGCACGCCCGCCACCTACCGAGTGGTCATGGAGTACTAAGAACTTCACCATGGGTCTCCCGTGGGGGGAGAAACAACGGCCACCAAACAGATGAGTGATGTCCAAATTTAATTTCTAAGCATGACATAACCCGGGGATAGGATTAGCGTTCTTTTGTAAATATCAAAATGTTGTAAGTTAATGCATGTCCTAGATGGAAATTTTATTGATTTTTATAATGTTGAAGTAAATTCAAGGGGGCTAAATTCCCGGACGACTCATATTTCTTTCTTAATGATTAGCTTATCGTGAGGGTTATATTTTTAGTAATATGTAGAATGTCCTAGCACATATGGGAACAAGGTTAGGAGAATATTTGAGTTTCCCGTAGGGGAGGTTGGAGAAATGGTGTTGGCAAGCAGGGAAACATGTCGAAATATTGGTAGTCACTGTCCCACGAGGTTGTCAAATATGCCAGGGAAACTCATGGGTCAGTCAGACAATGCATGCCTAGCTTACAGATATAATCAGTGCATGGACTGCAAGAAAGAAGAAAATCCCGACCGGGAGAGGTACATATTGTGTGATTTAGATAAGTGTGAGGGACCATGTGCAAGTCTCCCGTGATTTTTGATTAATTGGCCATAATGGTTTGGAGTGTTTTCTTTTAATCTATAGCCGGGGTAAGGCCCAGAGGCGGGAGCCCTTAATCTTTGGTCAGAAGGTTTAAATATAAGTGTATTTATATGGTATGAACGAGGAGCCATGAGAGCCATAGGCCCAAGGGAAGAAGATATCCGGCGATATGAGACGTAGCGAGAAGGCCGAATGGGAATTTACGATGAGATGATTGAGAAGTGATCGTGCCCCAGTCTCAGTGATAATAATGAGAAGGGAGTGAATAAAAAGAGTATTTTATGGGAATTCCACGATAATATAAATAAGCAAATGAAATGGGCCAAGGATGTGTCCCCGAGACGAGAAGGTGAACGTTTGAGGGAGAGAAGAATTTGAATGGCCGGGCGAAGTGAATGGCCGGCCTTCCTTGTTGTGAGTGTCTAGCTCTCGCCCCCGTGACAAAAGGGTCCCGTATCCCATTGTGAGGGCTTGGAGCCCGGGTCTGCTCGCGTTCTTTAGTTTGGGTTAAATGGCTTAGCTAAGAATACTTGTATAATGATAATATCACGGTAACTTCTTTTAAAGGTATTTAATAAATGAGTAGGGATCCCCCCAGATATCCGGCGATATGAGATTGTAACTATTCTAGGGATCTACAGAAACCCACAGTACCTCTCGGTCGGGAGTCGGCCAGTTCGACTCCGGATTACTTGGCGCCCTTGAGCGAGCTGCTCCAAGCTTGCGCTCTGGGCCGGAGACAGTGATAACCATGTTGTTTCTTTTCTAGGAATGGTTCTCCTGTGTGCATGAAGTGTATATATCCATATGTCTGTGTATGTTTCGTAATTATGTGCACATATTTTTGAGTTCAAACAGAACCTATGTGCACGCTGTGTGGTCTTGGTGACAGATGAGGAGTCCGGGGTTTAGCAAAAAAATGGTATTTGTGTTTGTTTATGCATTATGCAAATGTGTCTTTTAATATGATATTATGTAGTGTAGGCCCCGGTTATGTCCGTGCTTAGAACAGCTAGTAATATTTGTGTATAGGGACATCAGATCATCTCACGGTGTGACCGACAGAATAATGTACAAAATTTCATGAACGGTATGAATTAATGAGGACAAATGAACGATAGCAAGTCGCAAAACCTCAATCATGCCGTTATGCAGGCGACGCCCATGGGCGATTCGTATTTTTTTAAAGTGATTATTATTTTCTTTTCCTCCCATAGGTGGAGAGTCATTGTATAGAGAGCTGTATCAACTTCTTTAAATTGTCATGTTTTGAATAAATTCATATTCGTAACCCCTACTTTATGATTCTTGTCATTTGTAGCAGTGCTAAGCAGTATCCAATAGGCATTTGAACCCAGAGATCCTACTTTCATATTATAGACATAAGGCTCCATCTTAAGTATTTGTTGTTGTTGTTTTCTTTGAACGTACCACTTCCCCAAGTGCTCAGGCTGCCGGGCCGGCACAGAAAGTAGGAAGGGGAGCGGTTCGAAGCTCGTTAAGCAATTCGACCCGCTCTTCAATCCAATCTCATCCGTGGGTGTTTACCCCGGTACGTGGAGGCATTCTTATGCGTGGGTCATCCATTCGAAGCCCGGTAGGGTGTAGTACTAATATCTTTCCTTTCCGTTCACCAAGTCATAATTTACATTTATCCTGCACTGCATTTCTATTTAATGGTAAGGCTTTAGTTGGGATTTTTTTATTTTCGTGGATGCTTAAGGTTTTCGGGATATTACAATATGCGGTTACATAGACCAATTTTAATTAAATACGTGCATTATGTGGGGCATCAACTGCTCCATCGCTGAACATTTCCCTACAAGTTATTATCAAATTGAAACTTGCAACCATTCACGGTTCAGTTCCTCACACCAATCTGATCTTCTGTATTACCAACCATGTCGCACTGGACGATCAAAATCCTATTTATGAACTGAGGTGTTCTGAGTCCTTGCAGCGGATGTAGAGCGCACTTCGGTCTGATTATCAACCTTCAAGAGCCTCCGTGGCTCAGACGGCAGCGCGTCGGCCTCTCACCGCCGGATACCGTGGTTCAAATCCCGGTGACACCATGTGAGATTGGTGCTGGACAAAGCGGAGGCGGGACAGGTTTTTCTCCGGGTATTCCGATTTCCCTTGTCATCTTTCATTCCAGCAACACTCTCCATTATCATTTTATAGCATGTATCACTCATTAATAAATCACTTTGGAATTGGCGACCCTATTGTAATAACAGTCTATATATATTTCATTCATTACATCCCTGACCCGGTCAATTACTGGAAAGCGGGTTGTAGGTTTTCATTCATCAACCTTCAAAACTGCAATGGTCTAAATGAAACAACTGAAAACGTATTCTTTTTCTTCTCCTTGGTCTTTTCCCACCTGCCTGGGGTCGGCACTAAACAACTGCGAACTATAATAATAATTCAGTTGTTTTCGGTCATTAAGGGTGATCGTTTTTAAAGTGTTAGTAAATCTACTGTCACATGACTCTCTTAAGGAGGATAAAACAATTGCATCCTTAAATAATTTTTATACAACACACTTCCCTTTAATCTGGTAAATATAATTATTCCCACTATTTCAAAATACACGGCGGTAAATGTCCCTCTTTGTCACATCCTACGTCCCACTCTGTCATATCTGCTGCCTATTTTTCATGACTTTCATTTCTACACATGGTTTTCATCATAATTGCCGGCCCTGCGGTCTAGCCTCTTACCCGGAGACCCCGGTTTCGATTTCCGGTCACATTAAGAATTTTTACCTGCATCTGAGAGTTGGTCGGTTCGAGCTCTACTCGGCTATCTGACGGTGAGATAGAGGCCCCGGTCTAGAAAGCCAAGAACAACGGCCGAGAGGATTCGTCGTGCAGACCAAACGACACCTCATAATCTGCAGGCCTCTGGACTGAACAACAAATCGGTTGTGTCAATGCGATAATCGATCAAGTAAAGACATGAACCACATTTTCTTTGCGTGTGATCTCTATCGAGAACAACGTCGATCGTTTTTTAATAGTTTGCCTGTGTTGGGATTCTATTTCCCAGATAACATTCAATGTTTACTTTCATCGAACAACCTTCAGATTTTGTATAATATTGTTAAGTCTGTTCAAGTAAGTAATTTTATACAGTTGTGTTTTATTTTAGATTTCTAAATCAATTTTGTGAGTAATGTTTTCTTTATTTACTGTTATCAGAACATCGCAAGGACTATTTTTGACAGAACATTTTAATTTGATCAGTTATTCCCAAGTTGTTTCTTTCCAAAGTTATTGCTTTCTTCTGTTGTGGTTCGATTGCTTTTCAGTTTTCTAATATAAGCTGTTATGTAATAATATATGACTGTGGATTGCTGGTTGCATGGCTCCTTGGAGCCCAAAGCCAAATAAATAATAATAATAATAATAATAATAATAATAATAATAATAATAATAATAATAATAATAATAATAATAATAATAATAATAATAATAACAATAACAGTCGCTTGGTAGTGTGCCCTTTTCAAGGCAACAACTGCGGTGATCTCTTCTTTCTTCTGTGCGCCGGCTGCTCCTGTAATAAATGACATGTAAAATCATACTCACCACTGCATGTAGACTCTTCTTTCTCAGTCGTGCCCGTCCGTTATCCCCGGAGAGGCCACCCGCTGATAAAGGAGTGAGGGAATGAAAAGAAGGGGCAAACTAACTAAAATGACGGTACCCAAGACTGAATTAAAAATTTAAATAAAAGACTGATTTATTAAATAAAAGCAAAGTGCGAAAATTGAACGTAAACTGAACTAGTGAAAAATGTAAACAAATGAAATAACAGTGACTGATAAAATATTAAAGAGTAAGGATCTGCCTTGCAAACAATCATAAACTGCCTAAGTAAACTGACTGAAGGTCAAAACACCTTAATTAAAATATACCAGACTCTGTTGACACTGTCTTCAAGTTAAATAAAATGACTCAGTTTAAAACTCTGGTCAGAAAGACCACCTTCTTGAAATGCAGAATTACATTACGGAGAAAGATATCTCCCAAATAAATTTAAAATAGTTGACTCACAATAAAGTAAAATTAAATTCTGTTATGCCATCAAACCACTGACTTATAGGAGTTATAAAATGTTTAACACCTGTTGCTCATTTGGTAAAATACCCAAATTTAAATAATCATGGACTGCACTAAGCAAGTGTATTACTTAAGGAATAAATTCGAAGAAAACAGAACAACCATGAACATCACACTTCATTTTCGACATAACCATTGACTTATACAAAACTTCATGATTAAACCAAATTAATTATCGAAACATCACTCTGAGTGTATCCAACCACTCATCTAAATTTTAAACTTCATTTGCATGTCTGTGATAGACTGGACTTCTTAAAATAAACAGAAATTTAGGCCAAATGCCTGATGTTAACATTATCAAATGATAGCGATCCTTGTACATTAAAATTTCTATAGAATTTTGCCGCTGACTGCGTTTCATTATTAATTCATATTTGTGGTATCACCACTAGATGGAGGCAGATGCCATCTTATTTACCATTTATTGCGGCAGTTTTATACAATTGGTTTATTTAAAGATCGCTTCATTTCAAAATAAAAAAATGTAGTGGATTTTAAAAGAAAGTTTGGTAATTACTTAGATGCCTGGTATGAGCATACCACTACCATTTCGACTGTGACATAATCGATGATCCAATAAACCTAACATCTGAAATGGTATTTACATCATTACATTAATTAACGGAGAAACACTGCTCCGACAAAAAAAAATACAGAGATCAAAAAAAAACTAGCCTAGCTACACTTATCTATTTACATCAAATCAAATATAAATAATTCACATACGCTTGCGTCCTACAAATAAACAGTAAAAGTACACACAGAAAAGAAAACAAATAAGCAAACTGGATCCCACCATCGCGGCCTACTGGAAATTAAAAGGATAGAAAGCGCAAAACAAACTCGGAGTCACCAGAAAAACATACCCCGCTGCGAGTAGCAAAATGAAATATTGCGAATTTGACGGCAATCTCAAACTTCAGACGATAAATGTCTGGACATGATATTATTTAACCTTGATGGACAAATTACTGTTACTTCACGTCATCCGTGACTCTACATAAATATTCAAAACACATTGACTCGTCGCTCTGTTCACATTGTACACTGGCTAGCATTTTTACCGAGCATCTACTTTCCCTGGAATTATTTAAACAAATACAAGCTCCTGCCTGTAGTATCGTAACCCATGTCGTAACACATTTAACACACGTGGTTAAACTCTTTATTTCACAATTCTTTTTACTCATTAGTTCACGACGTCATTATTATTCATTATTCTCACAACACAGCCTCGCTCGTATCCGGCGGGCACAAATATCTGTCGTGCACATTACGGCTTCTTACGACAAATCAAGACATGGTCCCAATATCATATTTCCATCATCAACGTAGCTCATCAGGGATATTAATCATCTAGCTCGATCTCTCGATCATTCACTGTTAACACATCACAAAAATCACAGAGCTGACTCATCAATGGCGCTCACCGTTTCTATCAAAACAAAGAATGACGAGATTGCCTCTCAAAACACAAATGTTGAAAACATGCGCCACCGCAACTACACAGAAATAAAAATTCGCGTCTACCAAAAATCGTCGCAAAATACGCGGGATAAGTACAATCAAAACCGGACATCAGAAGGATGATTCCGCAACATAAAACAAGCTGAAAGGCGCAAAAATAGCAAAATAAACATTGAAATAATCGCGACGGCGTCCATAAGAACAAAACTCCAACAAAATCGACTCAAAACCAGCGATCTAAAAATCATGATGAATAATAATAATAAACTGACATTACACTCGTAGATCCAATATCAAAGCTGCCTAACTGTCAAAGTGACATACTACAAAATCAACCATAAATACACGCAAACAAACATCTACTTAAACAAAGTGCACAAAATAAGCCTATCTGAAAGTGCAACATAAACATTATTATTATTATTATTATTATTATTATTATTATTATTACTATTATTATTATATTATTATTATTATTATTATATTATTATTATTATTATTATTAGCAGTATTATAAAACTGTGAATTATTTACAACCCTACCTAGTACTCTAAACTACATTGATCATCGATTTTGCCACGGTCCTACATATTTATTTACATTATAATGATGCTCATACCTGTGATGGTGGAGGCAGGTCGGTTCACCCACCGGCCCCGGTCATGGTGGAAATTAGAATTCCATCTTCAAGCTGATGTGGTATTCCAGATTTTTACACACGCAAATTTGACACATTCTTGCCATGCCGTGACACACGTTTATATTAGCATAAACACTCGTATTTCTCTCACTCCAGTGAAAGTTAGAAAATGCCACTGCAGACTCCTGCCTGTTGTGTAGAAGGATGGTCGCCTCGCTATCTACCTGCAAAACACCTGCTGGCCTGCTCGCCGATCCCTCAGCTCTGTTTACACTACAGCTTACAGTACATTCACCCTACTGGGACATAACTGTCTCCTCAAGGTTGACTATTGCGGTCTCCATTGAAGAAAGTCAATCACCTTCCTGTCTGTCTTTACTGGTTTCTCCCCGTAAACATCTCGCTTGTCAAACAGTTTGTAGAATGGTAGAAACAAGCTAAAATACAGTTTATGTTGTGGAGAAAATTTTATACTGATCTCACATGTAACACTCCCCGCTGGTTAGAAATGTTTTTATGTAAATATGCTGGAAAACATGGACTTGTTTCCCTCGACTAGTAATGTGAGTTCATTTGAGTTGAAAGTGTAATTCTTGCCTACTCTCCCTGAATTTACAGTAAAAGTCTGTGAAAATGTTCATTTTCCGAAATGCTATTCTCCCAAGTAAATAATACAAGGCTTTCAAAAAATGCCTACGAGTGTCTAATCGCTTTCTTACCAGGCAAAATAAAGCTGACTAAATGCATTTGCTGACACACTCTGTCACTCTGTCAAACGTAAATTCACTGAGAATACTGAAGTAACACTAAAAGTACTCAAGACAATAACTGAGAACTGAAAACTCTGAAGACACTAAGAATGACTCAAAACGACTGAGAATTCAGAAACGACTGAGAATGACTGAGAGCTCGACCCTGTGGTCGCTGGGTTTTTGTAGAAATTCCTCCCACCACCTGGAAAATAGTTCCGTGGAAGGGATGTGGCGTAATAATCTAGTCCTCGGGAGCGCTTTCTCGTACATCCGTAGGTTATGGTTTTCAAAATTTATATGCAAAACTTCCTAAATTTTGTCCGACTCACATGTGATATTGCGCCGCGGGAAATGATCATAGGATAATCCACACGACGGTGCGCGTCACTGGTGTTATTTTCTTCCGGTGGATGGCCTCATCCTGCCATGACAGCTCCTTCTTCTAGATCCTATTACTCCTCCGTGTGAAGTTGAATTTTAATAATTAGGCACTAATTAACCACAGATTGGTACTGATAATTCACCAAATATTATAAAGAAATCAGGACACTGTTTTTCACTACCACATCGGGCTTCAGATCGCGAGATACTGACTGTAGATTTCCCGGTATGACAGCTCATTCAAATTTAGAATTTTCTGATTGGCTGAGACTTTCGCGCCCTTCCAAACGTGGGTGCATCCGCTTCCTCCCAAGAATTGGCGGTTATAGTCGTTGTCCTCTATTGTCCTGGCCAAGTAGGTCAGGCTTCAACGCGTGCTTTTCTTGTGAGAACGACCAGCAAGTCGCCGCTCCCAGGCGGTGTCATAAAATTTATTGGAAGGATGGTTTACAATTTGGTCGTGCCTAGAGAAGAGTTTCATGGATTCTCTCGCCGTCTGACTGGCGCCAGAAAGTTCCTTTGTGACTGCTAGTTTCACAGCCTCACTGTGGTATCTCATATGTGAAATATTCAATTTAATTGTGAATTAAATTAGGCCAAATTCGCTTATGGGTGCAATGCCCCCTTACGCCGTTAGAAATCTTACGCGATAGTGGAAGATTTCTCAATTCAACCAATGACACTCTAGACATACTTGCAGCCATAAGCGAATGTATACTCCTGACTATGAAGTATACCTCTGCTTATGTCTGAGTTTTTCTCTTATTTCTCTCTCTAAAAGTTTGTTCTCTTTCTCGAGGTCATCTGCAATCTGTTTCATGACTGCTAGTATCTCGGCTGAGTTCTGTTCGCATTCCGGACAATTCTCTTCTGTCTGTTGACCTGTCTCAATCTCGAAATAACGGTCGTCTCCTGGGTTCGTTGCTAGGGTCTCCTGGTCATCTTCTTCTTCTGCTTCGGTACACGGGTCATCATCATCATCTTCTTCCGTGCCGGAACTTGCGTCTTCTCCTGCGTTTGAGCTCCTTGGTTTTTCCACGAGATTCACTTGAGCTGCGCCTGGTGCTATTCTGTACGTTCTAAGATTGGCTGCATTCATAATCATTTCATTTTCTCCATCTAAACTTCTAATTTTATATGCATTGTTTTGCATATCTTGGACAATGCTGTAAGGACCGATGTACAATGGTGCGAATTTTGCGTAATACTTCCTTTCAGGATCGGAGATGGCTGGTCTACGGATCAATACCATGTCACCTACCCTTAATGGCTTGTGATATTTTTTTCTTCGGACTCTTCTCAGCCTGCGGTCAGCTTGCTCTCTTAAGTGCTCCCGTACCTGTTGTGTACATAGTTCCGGAGCTAATAGGGGTTCAGGCGGACAATTGACGACTGGACACCACGGCCTGGCCGGTTGTAAGCCATTATGCACTGTGGCTGGGATTTTCGCTGTTGCTTCATGGACAGTATTGTTTATGCAGTCAGTGATCAATGGGAGAATATCGACCCATCGCCAATGTTGTTCTGGGATATAGATTCTGCAGAATTTTGCGATGACTTTCATTACTCTTTCTGCCGGGTTCGACTCTGGGTGACGTGTTGAGCTCAGAACATGCTGTATTCCTAATTGCCTTAAACCTGCTTTGAACTCTGCGGAGGTGAACTGGGTTCCGTGATCTGTTAATAATTTCTCCGGTTTTCCCATGGCCGGAATTATTTCCCTATTAATGCATCTTAAAACTGACCTAGTATTGGCCTTTTGCATTGGACAAAGGTTTGTAAATTTGGAAAATACATCCATGGTGACTAATATGAACTGATTGCCTCTCCGTGATTTCGGGATTTTTCCATAAATATCCATCGCGAATAACTCACGGGGCTTTGACGGTAGAATGGGAATTGGCTTCTGTTTTAAAAGGTAGGAGTTCGCCTTGACACGCTGGCAAGTGTCGCATGTAACTATTGCATCCCTGACAGTTTTCCTTAGGTCTTTCCAGATGAAAGTTTCCTGAATTGTGGCCACGGTCTTATCAATACCTCCGTGCCCAATAACACGGTGTACATGCCATATTAGCTCTTCCTGTAATACTTTCGGGACGACAATCTTTAATTTAGTATGATCCTTATCTGCGTATTTTAACAATTGATTATTTAACAATCTGTATTCTTGTGCGGCCTTGTGAATTTCGTCATAACGAGGGTCCCCTTGTTGAATTGTTCCCTGGAAATACTGGATAATCGGCTGTAAGGTTGGATCAGCCTGTTGAAAGGTTGGTAACTGGCTCAGTCGGAGTAGTACATCTCGGTCTTCCTGGGTTAAGTCCACATAATTTACCTGCTCTTCACGTTTATTTGGGTTCCTGCTTAAGGCGTCTGCCAGAATGTTTGCCTTGCCGGTACAGTGTTCAATGGTAAAATTAAATTGCTGCCCGAACAGTGACCATCTAGTAATTCTGTCAGATGAAACAGCTGACTTTAACATGAACGTTAAAGCTTTATGGTCGGTTCTTATGACGATTGGAAATCCATAAATAACCTTCCGCCAGTGCTGTAGGGCTTGGACTATGGCTAGCATTTCCAGCTCTGTAGTTGTGTAGTTCCGTTCGTGTGACCTCAGTTTTCTGCTGTAAAAGCCTAAATAGTCCTTGGTTTTACATTCATTGTCCTGTTCCTGGAATAAGACTGCACCTATGCCTACTTTAGATGCGTCTGTCTGAAGGATAAATGGTCTGTTAAAATCAGGATACGCTAATTGTATGCTCCTGGCTAACAGTTCTTTAGTATTTGAGAACGCTGTCTCTGCTTCCTGTGTCCATTTCCATCTGTTATTCTTACAGAGCAGGTCTTGTAGTGGTGCTACGACTTCGGTGAAATTTTTACAGTGTTCTCTAAAGAATTGACACATACCAAGGAACTGGCGAACATGTTTCACCTTGGTAGGTCTAGGGAAGTTACTTATCGCTTCTAACTTTACCGGATTTGGTCGGATTCCCTTGCCGTCTATCACGTGTCCTAGGAATAGGATTTCCGGCTGACAGAAGTGTGATTTCTTGATATTCACCTTGAATCCGGTTTCTATAAGGTTTTTAAACAGTTTGCCTAAATTTTGGAGGTTTTCTTCAAAGGTTTTAGTTGCGATTATCATGTCATCGATGTACAAAGTAGTAACTGCTTTGACTTCGTCTGTTAGGTTCCTGTCAAGTGCCCGTATGAGAGCGCTAGAAGAATTGCGGGTTCCGAACGGGAGTCTTTCAAAGACATAGGTCTGTTGATCAAACATAAACCCTGTTAGTAACTTCGACTTATCATGCAGAAGGATATGGTGAAAAGAACTGGTCAGGTCTACACCTGTGAAAACTTTCATGTCTCTAAATCGACGAATTGCGTCCTTAATAGGCATGGCTTGATCATTCTCCGGGATTAATTTAGAGTTTAATTGACGAGCGTCGAGGCACAGCCTCAGGGAATTGTCGGCTTTCTTTACTATGACAAGGCTGTTCACGTACGGAGTAGGTCGCTTCGAAATTATCCCGTTTTCTTCCATTTGTTTGATAATTTGTTTGACCTCCTCATGGTATTTTTCTGGCACTGGATACGGCTTACGTTTGTATGGTTCCCAGTCCAAAACATTGAAAGCGTATGTAAAATTAGGGATGAGGCCTACTTTGGAATCGAATACGGCCTGATGTTCAATTAAGAAGGCTCTTAATTGATCTTTCTGTTCTTTCGTCCCTTTAAACTCTGCAACCTTGTCATTGATTAAATTTTCAATATCTTCTGCAGTATCAACCATAAAAATGTCTGTAAAAATCCCCTCATGGTCCAAAATATTTAACTGTTCATCCGCATGCTCGGCTCCTACGATATCATGGAACTCTCCGTCAGTACTGTTATCTGCTTCGTCCTCATCAGTTTCCGGATTTATTGCCACCTTGTCGTGACCTCCATTCCTTCGGAATCTCACAACGCCCCCTGCAAGGTCAATGACGGCATGTGTTTCCCTTAGAAAATCAGCTCCAAGAATTACGTTGTAGTTAACTCTGGCCATTATGATAAATGTATGACTGTAAGTTGAGCTCCCTATTGTCATCTCCAGGTATGTCTGTGACTTACAGGTAGTCACCTTGTCTGGCACAATCCCTTTTATTTTTACTGTCGAGACCGGGATCTCAGGTAGACTCATTCTCTCTTTCAAATCATTAAACAGAGTCCTTGAAATAATGCTGATACTCGCACCAGTATCTAAAAGTCCTAAAATACTTGTTCCGTAAATTTTGATTTTAATCACAGGTAGAGGTAAAATTTGTGGGCTCTCCTGCTTGAATTCATCATTTAATAAGTCCTCAGGCTGCGCTATCCATGAATCTACTTTTGCTACCTCCCACTCTTCATTTTCAATGGTTGAATGTGTGGCTGAGTCAGTGTCTAATGGAGCTACTAATTCGAAATTGAAGTTTTTTTTTCCTAGCACCGGTCCCCTCGTATGTCGGTGCATTCGGATTGAGCGGTCTGCGGTCCTCGCTTCCTCTCCTTCTTGTTTGCTGGAACTCGAGGCTTCCGGCTCCTGTGATATCCGGGTTCATGTCTTGGGATTCGATTGCCTGTTTCCACGGATCGCGCTGCTGTTTGTTACTCAGTTCATTGATGTATCGGCGCCCCTCTTGATACCTCGGGTCCGAGTTCCTATCTCGCTGGTAATTCCTTCTCTCGTTCCATCTCCTTTCAGGGTCGCGATAGTAAGGCCTGTCTCTTCCTTGATCTTCCCATCGCCTTCTGTCACGTGAGAGGTACCTCCTTTGGTATGGCTGCCTGTCCTGGTAGCGCGGTCGCCTGTCTGGATAGTTAGGTCTTCTAAACCACGGACGTTGGGTTTCTTCCTCCTGGCGTCTCGTGTTCGTATCTCGCCGCGGTACAGCACCTGAATTCGGGCCGTTTACCTGCGCATTGCCTCGTGCATTTTCACTGGTGGCATTAGCTAGGTAAGCCCTATGTTCCTGCGTTTGCCTGGTCACTCTCTGCGGTACATTATTAGTGGATGTAGCGTCTAACTCCCTTAAAATGGCCTCAACTTGAGCTGGATCATCTACCCTCGCTGTAATGAGCATTCTCTGCACGTCCGACGGAAATTGTTTGATTATTGTCTGCACGATCTCTTCGTCAGACACCGGAGAATCTAATTGTCTAAGTTTGACGAGCTGTGTTAAGAAGAAGTCTAAGTATCGTGTGGGCTGTGTCGACATGTACTTGCGAGTGTACAAGTCCATCCTGAGTGCTTGTTGTGTGGATAAAGACCAGTACCTTTCGAGGAAAGCCTTCTCGAAATCTGCGAACGTCTTAAAAGTATCTACGAAACCGTAGTACCAGGTCTTCGCCTGTCCTTCCAGATATTTTTCTACTATGCGTAGTTTCTTGTCTTCTGGGGCTTTAATATCTTGGAAATATTGTTTCAATTCCCTAAGATATACTTTTGGGGTTATTTGTGACGTTCCACTAAATTTCTTCGGCTGATCGTCACTCGTACGCACGATGTTTATGATCTGCGTGGAAGCTTCAGTTCTTTGCGTACTTTCCGGCATTGTTCTTTCCATGTTAAATATTTGTGTTATCGGCTCGGTCTGTGTCGGCTCATGCTGCGGCTGTATCCTAATTTCTCTGGCTACCTGGGACTCGGCTTGTTTGTCTACTAGCATCTTGACCAAGATCGAGAGGTTTTCACCCTGGGTCTTAATTGCCTGGATTTTCCCCTCTATGATCTCGTTAACTTCCTGTCTTACTGACTGCTCACTGAGTGTAATCGCACCCTCAGTTTCCGCTATCTTTTCTGACAGTTCGGTTAACCTCTTTGTAATATCCTGGGTCTCCGACTTTAAGGTCATGATTTCGTGGCTCGTTTTCTCCTGGGTCTCTCCAATCTGTACGCATACTTTATTCATTTCTTTCTTAGTCTCATCCTCAATTTTATCTATCCGTTCTTCCAGGAGTATCATACCTCGAGCTAAATCCTTGCCTTGATCTTGCACCATTACCCTGGTTTCCCTCATAGTTTCCTCAACAGTCGCGCTATGGCTGTCTAACTGCTCTTGTATTTGTGCTTGTGCATCGGCTAACTTCTTTATTTCTTCCATCGTCTCCTGCCTGTTTGCATTACACGCCTGCATGAGTTTATCCTGGTTTTCCCGTAACTCTTTCTTCAATTCAACCTGGCTCTTTATAAATTTCTCCTCGAGCTTTACTTCGCACTGTTTGAATTCTTCCAAGACCTGTCCGTGTACTGCCTCTACTTTATTCGCAAGTTCGGCTTGGCTACTTTCAATCTTATTTGCAAGTTCTACCTGGCTGGATTTCAATTCGCTTTGCGTGGCTTTTAACTCGTTGGCTAACTCTACCTGGCTGGATTTTAATTCGCCTTGTGTGGTTTTAAATTCGTTAGCTAATTCGGCCTGGCTACTTTCGACTTTGTTTACAAGTTCAGCCTGACTGGATTTCAGTTCGTCGGCTAATTCTGTTTGGCTACTTTCGATCTTATTCGATAGTTCGGCCTGACTCGATTTCAACTCACTAGTTGTTACACTTAAATCGTTAATGGTTTTGATTAACATATCCCACTGCTCCTGGCTAATCGACATTTCTATATGCTGAGAGAATACGACTGAGACCATCAGGCTCCCCAACAATACCTCCAACACATGCAAGACACAGTAATTACCAATACAAAACAATTTTATCCTAAACTTGGATAAAATTATACAAAACATATCATTTATAATTAATACCACTACTTGTCAAACAGTACTATCACAGCATTCATATTTATCAATATTCAGTAAACCTATGTTCATGGCTGTTAGTCTGGGTACAAAATAAATTAAATGTAAAGTGCAAAGTCCCGGGGATAAGCAAATCTAGCCCCTAAAGTTGGGCGACACGCTTTTCACTCCTCACTCCGGCCCCTGTGCCCTTTTCAAGGCAACAACTGCGGTGATCTCTTCTTTCTTCTGTGCGCCGGCTGCTCCTGTAATAAATGACATGTAAAATCATACTCACCACTGCATGTAGACTCTTCTTTCTCAGTCGTGCCCGTCCGTTATCCCCGGAGAGGCCACCCGCTGATAAAGGAGTGAGGGAATGAAAAGAAGGGGCAAACTAACTAAAATGACGGTACCCAAGACTGAATTAAAAATTTAAATAAAAGACTGATTTATTAAATAAAAGCAAAGTGCGAAAATTGAACGTAAACTGAACTAGTGAAAAATGTAAACAAATGAAATAACAGTGACTGATAAAATATTAAAGAGTAAGGATCTGCCTTGCAAACAATCATAAACTGCCTAAGTAAACTGACTGAAGGTCAAAACACCTTAATTAAAATATACCAGACTCTGTTGACACTGTCTTCAAGTTAAATAAAATGACTCAGTTTAAAACTCTGGTCAGAAAGACCACCTTCTTGAAATGCAGAATTACATTACGGAGAAAGATATCTCCCAAATAAATTTAAAATAGTTGACTCACAATAAAGTAAAATTAAATTCTGTTATGCCATCAAACCACTGACTTATAGGAGTTATAAAATGTTTAACACCTGTTGCTCATTTGGTAAAATACCCAAATTTAAATAATCATGGACTGCACTAAGCAAGTGTATTACTTAAGGAATAAATTCGAAGAAAACAGAACAACCATGAACATCACACTTCATTTTCGACATAACCATTGACTTATACAAAACTTCATGATTAAACCAAATTAATTATCGAAACATCACTCTGAGTGTATCCAACCACTCATCTAAATTTTAAACTTCATTTGCATGTCTGTGATAGACTGGACTTCTTAAAATAAACAGAAATTTAGGCCAAATGCCTGATGTTAACATTATCAAATGATAGCGATCCTTGTACATTAAAATTTCTATAGAATTTTGCCGCTGACTGCGTTTCATTATTAATTCATATTTGTGGTATCACCACTAGATGGAGGCAGATGCCATCTTATTTACCATTTATTGCGGCAGTTTTATACAATTGGTTTATTTAAAGATCGCTTCATTTCAAAATAAAAAAATGTAGTGGATTTTAAAAGAAAGTTTGGTAATTACTTAGATGCCTGGTATGAGCATACCACTACCATTTCGACTGTGAAATAATCGATGATCCAATAAACCTAACATCTGAAATGGTATTTACATCATTACATTAATTAACGGAGAAACACTGCTCCGACAAAAAAAAAATACAGAGATCAAAAAAAAACTAGCCTAGCTACACTTATCTATTTACATCAAATCAAATATAAATAATTCACATACGCTTGCGTCCTACAAATAAACAGTAAAAGTACACACAGAAAAGAAAACAAATAAGCAAACTGGATCCCACCATCGCGGCCTACTGGAAATTAAAAGGATAGAAAGCGCAAAACAAACTCGGAGTCACCAGAAAAACATACCCCGCTGCGAGTAGCAAAATGAAATATTGCGAATTTGACGGCAATCTCAAACTTCAGACGATAAATGTCTGGACATGATATTATTTAACCTTGATGGACAAATTACTGTTACTTCACGTCATCCGTGACTCTACATAAATATTCAAAACACATTGACTCGTCGCTCTGTTCACATTGTACACTGGCTAGCATTTTTACCGAGCATCTACTTTCCCTGGAATTATTTAAACAAATACAAGCTCCTGCCTGTAGTATCGTAACCCATGTCGTAACACATTTAACACACGTGGTTAAACTCTTTATTTCACAATTCTTTTTACTCATTAGTTCACGACGTCATTATTATTCATTATTCTCACAACACAGCCTCGCTCGTATCCGGCGGGCACAAATATCTGTCGTGCACATTACGGCTTCTTACGACAAATCAAGACATGGTCCCAATATCATATTTCCATCATCAACGTAGCTCATCAGGGATATTAATCATCTAGCTCGATCTCTCGATCATTCACTGTTAACACATCACAAAAATCACAGAGCTGACTCATCAATGGCGCTCACCGTTTCTATCAAAACAAAGAATGACGAGATTGCCTCTCAAAACACAAATGTTGAAAACATGCGCCACCGCAACTACACAGAAATAAAAATTCGCGTCTACCAAAAATCGTCGCAAAATACGCGGGATAAGTACAATCAAAACCGGACATCAGAAGGATGATTCCGCAACATAAAACAAGCTGAAAGGCGCAAAAATAGCAAAATAAACATTGAAATAATCGCGACGGCGTCCATAAGAACAAAACTCCAACAAAATCGACTCAAAACCAGCGATCTAAAATCATGATGAATAATAATAATAAACTGACATTACACTCGTAGATCCAATATCAAAGCTGCCTAACTGTCAAAGTGACATACTACAAAATCAACCATAAATACACGCAAACAAACATCTACTTAAACAAAGTGCACAAAATAAGCCTATCTGAAAGTGCAACATAAACATTATTATTATTATTATTATTATTATTATTATTATTATTACTATTATTATTATATTATTATTATTATTATTATATTATTATTATTATTATTATTATTAGCAGTATTATAAAACTGTGAATTATTTACAACCCTACCTAGTACTCTAAACTACATTGATCATCGATTTTGCCACGGTCCTACATATTTATTTACATTATAATGATGCTCATACCTGTGATGGTGGAGGCAGGTCGGTTCACCCACCGGCCCCGGTCATGGTGGAAATTAGAATTCCATCTTCAAGCTGATGTGGTATTCCAGATTTTTACACACGCAAATTTGACACATTCTTGCCATGCCGTGACACACGTTTATATTAGCATAAACACTCGTATTTCTCTCACTCCAGTGAAAGTTAGAAAATGCCACTGCAGACTCCTGCCTGTTGTGTAGAAGGATGGTCGCCTCGCTATCTACCTGCAAAACACCTGCTGGCCTGCTCGCCGATCCCTCAGCTCTGTTTACACTACAGCTTACAGTACATTCACCCTACTGGGACATAACTGTCTCCTCAAGGTTGACTATTGCGGTCTCCATTGAAGAAAGTCAATCACCTTCCTGTCTGTCTTTACTGGTTTCTCCCCGTAAACATCTCGCTTGTCAAACAGTTTGTAGAATGGTAGAAACAAGCTAAAATACAGTTTATGTTGTGGAGAAAATTTTATACTGATCTCACATGTAACACTCCCCGCTGGTTAGAAATGTTTTTATGTAAATATGCTGGAAAACATGGACTTGTTTCCCTCGACTAGTAATGTGAGTTCATTTGAGTTGAAAGTGTAATTCTTGCCTACTCTCCCTGAATTTACAGTAAAAGTCTGTGAAAATGTTCATTTTCCGAAATGCTATTCTCCCAAGTAAATAATACAAGGCTTTCAAAAAATGCCTACGAGTGTCTAATCGCTTTCTTACCAGCCAAAATAAAGCTGACTAAATGCATTTGCTGACACACTCTGTCACTCTGTCAAACGTAAATTCACTGAGAATACTGAAGTAACACTAAAAGTACTCAAGACAATAACTGAGAACTGAAAACTCTGAAGACACTAAGAATGACTCAAAACGACTGAGAATTCAGAAACGACTGAGAATGACTGAGAGCTCGACCCTGTGGTCGCTGGGTTTTTGTAGAAATTCCTCCCACCACCTGGAAAATAGTTCCGTGGAAGGGATGTGGCGTAATAATCTAGTCCTCGGGAGCGCTTTCTCGTACATCCGTAGGTTATGGTTTTCAAAATTTATATGCAAAACTTCCTAAATTTTGTCCGACTCACATGTGATATTGCGCCGCGGGAAATGATCATAGGATAATCCACACGACGGTGCGCGTCACTGGTGTTATTTCCTTCCGGTGGATGGCCTCATCCTGCCATGACAGCTCCTTCTTCTAGATCCTATTACTCCTCCGTGTGAAGTTGAATTTTAATAATTAGGCACTAATTAACCACAGATTGGTACTGATAATTCACCAAATATTATAAAGAAATCAGGACACTGTTTTTCACTACCACATCGGGCTTCAGATCGCGAGATACTGACTGTAGATTTCCCGGTATGACAGCTCATTCAAATTTAGAATTTTCTGATTGGCTGAGACTTTCGCGCCCTTCCAAACGTGGGTGCATCCGCTTCCTCGCAAGAATTGGCGGTTATAGTCGTTGTCCTCTATTGTCCTGGCCAAGTAGGTCAGGCTTCAACGCGTGCTTTTCTTGTGAGAACGACCAGCAAGTCGCCGCTCCCAGGCGGTGTCATAAAATTTATTGGAAGGATGGTTTACAATTTGGTCGTGCCTAGAGAAGAGTTTCATGGATTCTCTCGCCGTCTGACTGGCGCCAGAAAGTTCCTTTGTGACTGCTAGTTTCACAGCCTCACTGTGGTATCTCATATGTGAAATATTCAATTTAATTGTGAATTAAATTAGGCCAAATTCGCTTATGGGTGCAGTAGGCTATGGCCCTTCGGGGCTGTTGTGCCATGGGCTTTTCTCTTTCATCATAATTCAAAAACTATTTAAGATATGTGCATGAAATCGTGCATTGTAGATTATTGAATTTATGTAAACAAAATTCTTATGTAAACAACATTTGACGCAAATAAATTTAACAATTTAAAAATAATTAGATGATCCGTGTAAACTACGAACAACAAAGGTGAAAGATTCCAGCCTTGTCTAACCCCTGTAATGAACCTTGAACCAAGAACTTATTTTACCATCAGTTCTCACTGCAGCCAAATTGCCAGTATAAAAGTATTTTGTTGATTATAATAATCTACCCCTAAACCCTGAGTACGGCTAACATATTTTTCCTCGGTACTCCGTCATATGCCTTCTCTCGATCTACGAAACGTAAACATAACTGCCCATACCTCTCGTAGCATTTCTCAATTACCTGGAACAACTACAATTTAATCAAACATACATTGAAAAAGCAAGTCTACAATCCGACATTATCCATTTATAGTGTGTCTGTAAGGAAATGAATAGCGTTTATTTAAAAAACAATTAATGTACTTGTACCTGAATGAACCAATGCAGCTATTTCCCTAAATAAAGGAATGTATGTTAATTTGTATTTTTTTAGAAATTACTCATAAATTACACAATACGGGCATCAGTCAGCTCAGAATAAGCTTCTTTTATATATATTTTCTAATATGATTCTCATCCATAGCCTTAACATAAAATGACGAAATTAAATTATTTTGGTGTCAATTCTAGCCACTGGAAACGAATTATAAATATAACTAATGTTGACACTGTGGGGGCTAACAGTGATGTAAAATTTACGTTTAATATATTATTAATGATGTTTTAAAAGGTATAATGTAGCATTCCTCTTTCTAGTGTCTTCTCAGAAGCCGAGATTAATTTGCAACTGATAGTATTTCCATTCTTCGTTCAAGGTATTTGTCACATTGAGGATAAACCATGATCGGAGGAAGAGAGCAACCTAAATACAAATCTCTCTAAGAGAAATGTCAATGATGGCTGTATGACGGAGTTGTGTTGCCCCATCTGCGCCCCTGAAGCGACTTGGGAAATGCTGCTAGTCTTACGTAACTCAGACTACTGACGACACATGCTATTTTTCAACTTAAACTGCACTTATAAGGTTTAGAGCACGTTCGTAGCGACGCGTACGTTTGGGCCAGTTATTTGCAAGTGTTACATCATTCGCGTGGAACGGAGTAATCAGCATACCCCAAGATGCAGGAATTACTTCTCACCATGTAAAACGCTTGAAAACTTCATACGTAATGAAATAGAGTCGACGAATGTTTCGAGGAAAGGCTTTCTTAGGACCTTTGTCACATTATGATCAATTTATCTTACATTTCCCTCAACAGCCTAGAACAGGATTCGCTACTAAAAGTTTATATTTCTGAAGTAATCTCAGAAAAAATAAGTGACCTCATCTGTCCATAGAAGAACGCGAAGTGTAGAATGCAGTCGTGACATGTATCGCTATTTCGTCGCAAATTATATTTTCAGAAATAAATCCTACCGTCTTAATAATAATAATAATAATAATAATAATAATAATAATAATAATAATAATAATAATAATAATATAATAATAATAATAATAATAATAATTTGGGATTTTGTCGTGTAGAGCAGAAATTATTTACGTTTCGTAGAGACTTTTCTCTGCGTATTCACAAGAGAAACATGTTTGTTCACGTCCGCCTACTTGGCTGAATGGTCAGCGTTGAGGCCTTCGGTTCAGAGGGTCCCGGGTTTCATTCCCCGCTGGGTCGGGGATTTTAATCGCGTCTGATTGATTCTTCTGTCTCGGAGACTGGTTCTTTTTGTCCCAACACTCTCCGCCTCATATTCAGACAACACATCACACTACCAACCACCACAGAAAAACGCCTAATAGTGATTAAATCCCTCCACACAGGATTGGCGTCAGAAAAGGCATCCAGCCGAATCAACATGTGCTAAGGGTGTATTCGCTATTGCTTGTTTCTCTGGTAGATGGTAGTGTGATGTGTTGGAAGTAGATAAAGAGAAGTGTATTAAGACGAACACAAGTGCCCAGTTTCCGAGTCAGAGAAATTAACAGACGTGGCTAAATTCCCAACCCGGCAGGTTATCGAACCGAAGGCCGTCTGAACCGAGGGCCAGCACACTGAACAATCAGCCAAGGAGCCGGACAGGGTTAACACATTAAAAATATAATGTACTTACAATCCCTCAGTGTTTTAAAAGACCGAGTGAGTTGGCTGCACAATATGGACCTGCACCCGTGAACTCGGAAGATGGTAGGTTCTAATCCCACCGGGAAAATGGTTCAATGCTAACAATGTTATCGGTTTTATGAGCTGACAACTACTTTTACGGTGTTCAGAGACGCCGAGGTCCCAAACAAAATTCTTGCAGTTCTTCGTGACGGCAATTCTACGAGTATGAGGTTGTCGTGTAGGAGCATCTTCAAAATCCATGGAGCTCGGATGGAATCGAACCCGCTAACCTTAGCTCAGATAGGCAGGTTCTACCGTTAGAGTCACTGAGACCGTCTCCGTGGTCTCTTATTTTCACAACAGGTAAGTACCAGGACTAATTTTATACAATTTGTTTTACGTTGCATCAACACAAATGGGTCTTATGGCGACGATGGGGTAGGAAAGGCTTAGGAGTGGGAAGGAATTGGCCGTGGTCTTAATTAAGGTATAGCCCCAGTATTTTCCAGGTGTGAAAATGGGAAACCACGGAAAACCATTTTAAGGACTACCGACAGTGCGGCTCGAACCCACTATCTCCTGGATGCAAGCTCACAGCTGAACGCCCCTAACCGCACGGCCAACTCGCCCGGTGTACTACGAAGTGCTGAGCTCTTCAAAGTGTAGTCCTCATACAGTTTATTGTATCATACGACTGATTTTCAAACTACACAAGGATGTGCTAGATAGTCTTGTTGTACTGAGAGTGTCAAGGACCTGATACTTAATTTAGAACTGGGGTCAGACGGAAGTTGTTGGCTGCCGAAAAGAGTTTGGGGACCAAGCATACATCAAACATTTTGCAAACCCTCCGAGACATTCCCTTCCCGGTGCGTCACACCAGTTACTTCGTTCCACAAAGTGCGAATACTTAACCAGAGGTGGCAAATACCTGAAGAACCAAACTGAAATTCTGAAGAATCTCAGCTTGAATATTTTAAAGGGAAGAGATTTTATTGTAACTGAATGTAAATGAATAATACTTCCTCCTGTGGGTC
The DNA here is from genome assembly GCF_040414725.1 of Anabrus simplex. Taxonomy (NCBI): domain Eukaryota; kingdom Metazoa; phylum Arthropoda; class Insecta; order Orthoptera; family Tettigoniidae; genus Anabrus; species Anabrus simplex. Next base: position 1,028,573,283 of record NC_090266.1, on the reverse strand, counting down.
GTGTCGCTGAATATATCCACGCCTGTCGTAAGGGGTGACTGAAAAAGGACATCCCACGGGCTATGATCACGGGGTTCCTAGCTGATTCTTGCATTATTTACATTTGTGCCAGCCTCCACGCTTTCACCTCGAATGGCCAGTTCTTATTCTCTTCCGACCTCGACTCTATTAGGTGTGCGAGGACTAGGGAGTTTTCCATTTCCACGCCCTTTGTGGCCCTTTCTTTTGTCGTCACCCTTATTATCCGCAGATTCCCTCTGACTAATGTAAATAGGGAAGCTGTACTTCCTCTTAAAACAATTATCACCGAGCTCGATAGCTGCAGTCGCTTAAGTGCGGCCAGTATCCAGTAATCGGGAGATAGTGGGTTCGAGTCCCACTGTCGGCAGCCTTGAAGATGGTTTTCCGTGGTTTCCCATTTTCACACCAGGCAAATGCCGGGGCTGTACCATAATTAAGGCCACGGCCGCTTCCTTCCAACTCCTAGGCCTTTCCTATCCCATCGTCGCCATAAGACCTACCTGTGTCAGTGTGACGTAAAGCAAATAGCAAAAAAAAAAAAAAAAAAAAAATTATCACAACAACCGCCTCCTCATCTAGTGGACGTATTGTACATTACGTTGTCTAACCATCTATTTACCGTGCGAGCTGGCTACCAGTACGTGGTTCTTGTCATGTAGTTGTGAGCTTGCATTCGAGATATGGTGTGTTCGAATCCGACCGTCGGCAGCCCTCAAGATGTTTTTCCGTAATTTCCCAGTTTCGCACCAAACAACTGCACGTTAATGAAAGCCATAATTGCTACCTACCCTCTCCCGTCCTCGTGTAGCCGACAACATTCATGTGTTAGTGCGACGTTAAACCACTAGCAATAATAGTATGTAAACGTATGCGCTCACGGCCCGTATTTATTACACGTGATACTATTTTGGATTTTTGCCGTGTCAAAGGAAACAAAGAGATATTCTCTACGTCGCCGGGGCATTTCCAATTCATAGCTCACAGCCGACTTCTTTCACCTCCTTTCCCAATTGCATTCACCATTATTCATTTAATCTTCATAAGCTCCTCAACTAAGATTGGTGGGAGGAAGGGCAACCGTCCGTAAAAACATGTCATAAATTAATCTCACCTCATCCCCGACCCCGTATCAAGAAACGGGACAAAGGGGTGGAAAATAATAATAATAATAATAATAATAATAATAATAATAATAATAATAATGTAATTCAGTGTTTTGTTTTTTCAACAGCATGTCCATGGCGACAATTTCGTAGATTTCAATTCCGTTTTCCGTAATTTTACCAAAACAGAGTTTCTGTTGAACATTTGCATCAATTATTGCAATATTATCTGAGCTTCCCGCCGTCTCCATCTTCGTGAAACATATTCCAGTTTTGACAGAATTATAAATAAATTCAAAACTCTTCTAACATAAGCCAACGGCCGTAGCCGTGTTGAAACACCGGATCCCGTGAGATCTCCGAAGTTAAGCAACATTGGGCGTGGTCAGGAGTTGGATGGGTTGCCACGCGCTGTTGGTGGGGGGTAAGGGAATGGACGAGCGGAAAGGATCTGGCCACCCTACCGCACGTAAACTCCGGCTCAGGAACACCCCCGCGGAGGTTCGGACCTGCCTTCGGGCAGAATAACCCTTACCTTACCTTGTAACATGTCCCGATCTCAGCAGAAAGGTATTGAAATTATTATTGAATTTCAACTACAGTGCATATTTACATGAATTAACGTTTACTGCTCCCTGTTGCAATTACAAAATACAGAAACCTAATGGACGTTGATTCCGCCCTCTGTCCTGTAGTAATAATATCAACATTGGATCTACGAATCGACAAGATGTTAGCAAATAAGCAGCAGCAAATGTCGTATTGAGTCCATAAGAACCTTCCATGGAAGGATAAATGGATGTTCAAGTGTAAAATTTCGAACTTAAAAGTAAAATACTGATGGGACTGTAACATTCGTAATTTTAAATCTCATAGATTTAATAATAATAATAATAATAATAATAATAATAATAATTTAATTTAGTAAATGTAAAAACTCATATAAATCTGGGGGAGTGCTTTTCTGTTTGTGTTTTTCCTACTTCGCCGCACTCCAAAATTTCTGCCTGACTTTTGGCAATTTGTATAGAAAATAGTATTATATTGTGTAGTTTGAAGAGACCTATAAGATGCGTTTTTCAGTTTGCAGGAGACAGATCCAGGGAGTAGCTGACCGCATGGGCCACCGCCTACCTCTCTACGTCTATAATCAGAGAAGTGTTGGAGCCATGCCACACACCATGCCAGCTTCCTCCTCGCCTGGCCTTGAGTTGGTCACAGGTCACCCTGACGACTGCGTGACCGCCAAAAGCATCATGACCTTCACTGTCGCGACCTTGAACCCGGCGCGCCCGTGCATTGTATACGATAGCATTATCAGACTTGCTTCACACCCACAAATGAATGCTGTGTCCTATGGGTATGTAAGAATGTGGCTTTAGGCTCTGTGAAATAGATCAGCCGGTCTCTGTAGCTGTGTACGTTGAGCGTCATTGGACCGCACCCTATTGATAGCACCCCGCGGGGATATATAATATCGTCTATGCCGGGACAAAACCTCCTATGTGAAATATTTTAGCTTAGAAGTTTGGCCGGGAAGGTTCTGTCATCTAAGGTGCAATATTGTGTGAATAATGTCAAGGCATTCTCGCTCTTCATAACGTATGTGCTGCGGGTCAGTATATCTCCAAAAATATTATCATATAGGAGGTTTTGTCCCGGCAGCGACGATATACTAGCAGTTACCCGCGGCTTTGCTCGCGTGGATTTCGTAAAGTAATCGTTCCTCGGCATTGTACCAAGACATTATTTGAAAATTCCTGAAGTATAAAATCTCACCTAAAAACTGAGTTCCATTTACCCCAGAAATTCTTTGTAAACCACGCTTGTCGTATACCTCTTGAGGCTAAGACGACCATGCACATAGAACTGTACATGTGAGAAACAGTCTTCTCTCAAGTCGAAAAAATAAATACATGTTCCTTTACTTTTAAAGGAGATTAAAATACCTATTTCCACACCTGTAACATCTTCAGTTTTTAATATATAAGCATTTTCACAGAAATAATTCAACTATTTTTCACTTCTTTTCACCCCCGTTAAGTGCCTTCTCCAAAAACAAAAAGGTGCATGTTCCATTATTCTTAAAAGACATTCCAAATACCAAGCTTCTTGTCTCTAACATGTTAAGTTATTGACATACAATGTAGATATACCAGAACTCATTTAAAAATTTCACCTGCTTCTCCAATTTTTTCAGCCATTTAAGTGGATTTTCTGGAAAAAAAAAAACATGTTTCATTATTTGTAAAGGAGATTTCAAATACCAATTTTCACGTCTGTAACATCTTCAGTTATTGAGATAAAAGTCAAAGATAAAGTCACCTCCGTACAGGCCATGAAGGCCCTTGGAGGAGTGGAAGGTAAAGGCTTCCACCGTTGTTAACCGCGGAACGTAACGGGGTAGAGTGGTTAGTGCTACGCCCGGCCGCCTTTGCCCCCAGGAGTTAACCTGGTACTCATTTTTGGTGTAGGCTGAGTGAACCTCAGGTCCATATGCACCTCCGGAAGTGGAAATCTCGTTTCTTAAATTTTACGACTTCCTGACGGGGATTCGAACCAACGTCCTTCCGGGCGAACCGAGCACGCCTTTAGCGCCCCGGCCAGGCAGTCCCTTGAGATAAAAGTATCCTCATAAAAAAGAATTCAAATGCTTATTCGCCCCAGCCCGTTAAGTTGCTAGTTGCTTTACGTCGCACCGACTCAGATAGGTCTTATGGCGACGATAGGAGAGGATAGGGCTAGGAGTGGGAAGGAATGGGCCGTGGCCTTAATTAAGGTACGGGTACAGCCCCAGCATTTGCCTGGTGTGAAAATGGGAAACAACGGAAAACCATTTTCAGGGCTCCCGATAGTGAGGTTCGAACCTACTATCTCCCGAATACTGGATACTGGCCGAAATTAAGCGACTGCAGCTATCGAGCTCGGTTCCCGGTAAGTTGACCCCCTCCAAAAATGCGTGTTCCTTTATTTTTAAAGGAGATTCCAAATACAAATTTTCACGTGTGTAATTTTAAGTTTTTGAGATATAAGTTTCTCCATAAAAAGAATTAATTTTTTCACGTTCTTTCATCCACACCTCTTAAGTGAATTTTCCGAAAACCAAAATACTTGTCTCTTTATTTATAATGGAGCTTCCAAATACAGATTATGACGACTGCAACATCTTCAGTTTTCAGATATATGTATCCTCATAAAAAGAATTATACTCCTTTTTCACTACCCCGCTCCCAAGTTGATATCCCCCAAAAATGCGCGTTCCTTTATTTTTAAAGAAGATTCCAAATACTAATTTTCAAGTCGTAACATCTTTAGTTTTTGAGATATAAGTATCCTCATACAAATAATTCAACTAATTTTACAATTAATTCACCCCCCCTTAAGTGGATTTTCCAAAGACAAAAGATTACTTGTTTCTTTACGTTGAAGGGAATTTCAAATACAAATTTTCATGTCTGTAACATCTTCAGTTTTTGAGATATAAGTATCCTCGTGAAAAGAATTCTACTCCTTTTTCATTCCACCCCGCCCGTCAAGTTTGTCCCCCCCCCCCGAAATGCGTGTCTCTGTATGTGTAAAGGAGATTCCAAATACCACTTTTACGTCTGTAACCTTCAGTTTTGAGATATAAGTTTCTGCATGAAAAGAATTCAATTTTTTCACTTCCTTTCACACTCCCCACTTAAGTGAAGTTTCCAAAAACAAACAATACGCGTTTCTTTAAAAGAGCCTCCAAATACCAATCATCACGACTGCAACATCTTCAATGTTTGAGATATATGTGTACTGTATATATATATATTATTTATTTATTATTTTATACTTTATTAGCTTCCTGGCTAATTTAAAGCCTACACTTCTTTACAACTCTTATAATAATTATAAGTTCTATTTGTTGTTGTTGTTGTTGTTGTTGTTGTTTGAGTCATCAGTCCATAGACTGGTTGATGCAGCTTCCATGCCACCCTATCCTGTGCTAGCCTTTTCATTTCTACGTAACTATTGCATCCTACATCTGCTCTTATCTGCTTGTCATATTCACACCTTGGTCTACCCCTACCGTTGTTACCACCTACACTTCCTTCAAAACCAACTGAACAAGTCCTGGGTATCTTAAGATGTGTCCTATCATTCTATCTCTACTTCTCGTCAAATTTAGCCAAATAGATCTCCTCTCACCAATTCGATTCAGTATCTCTTCATTCGTGATTCGATCTATTCATCTCACCTTCAGCGTTATTCTGTAACACCACATTTCAAAAGCTTCTATTCTCTTTCTTCCTGAACTAGTTATCGTCCATGTTTCAATTCCATACAATGCCACGCTCCGGACGAAAGTCATCTGGGACATACTTCTATTTTTTGCTATTTGCTTTACGTTGCACCGACACATATAAGTCTTATGGCGACGATGGGATAGAAAAGGCCTAGGAATTGGAAGGAACCGGCCGTGGCCTTAATTAAGGTACAGCCCCAGCATTTGCCTGGTGTGAAAATGGGAAACCACGGAAAATCATCTTCAGGGCTGCCGACAGTGGGGCTCGAACGGACATACTTCTAATGCCTATATCAATGTTTGAAGTGAGCAAATTTATTTTCTTAAGAACGCTCTCCCTTGCTTGAGCTAGTCTGCATTTTATGTCCTCCTTATTTCTTCCATCGTTAGTTATTTTACTACCCAAGTAACAATATTCATCTACTTCCTTTAAGACTTCATTTCCTAATGTAATATGTCCTGCATCACCTGCCTTCGTTCGACTGCACTCCATTACTTTTGTTCTCGACTTATTTATTTTCATCTTGTACTACTTGCCCAAGACTTCGTCCATACCATTCAGCAGCTTCTCGAGATCTTCTGCAGGCTCAGATAAAATAACAGTATCATCGGCAATTCTCAAGGTTTTGATTTCCTCTCCTTGAATTGTGATTCCCTTTCCAAATTCCTCTTTGATTTCCTTTACGTATACTGCCTCTTCTATGCAAACAGTGAAAACGAAGGGGAACAAACTGCAGCTTTGCCTCAATTCTTTCTGGATTGCTGCTTCTTCTTCAAAGCCCTCGATTCTTCTCACTGCAGAATGATTTTTATACAGATTGTTGATAATTCTTCGTTCTCGGTATCTGATCCCAATCACCTTCAGAATTTTAAATAGCTTGATCCAATCAACATTATCGAATGCCTTTTCTAGATCTACGAATGCCATGTACGTGGGTTTGTCCTTCTTTATTCGATCCTCTAAGATCAGACGTAAAGTCAGAATTGCTTCACGTGTTCCTACATTTCTTCTGAAGCCAAAGTGATCTTATCCCAACTCAGCTTCAACTTGTTTTTCCATTCTTCTGTAAATAATACGCGTTAAAAATTTTCAGGCATGAGATACTAAACTAATGGTGAGGTAGTTTTCACACCTGTCAGCACCGGCTTTCTTGGGAATAGGTATAACCACGTTCTGCCGAATATCGGATGGGACTTCTCCTGTCTCATACATTTTACACATTAAATGGTATAACATTGCCATGGTGGTTTCTCCTAAGGCAGTCAGTAATTAAGAGGTAATGTCATCAATTCCAGGTGCCTAGTTTCTATTTAGGTCGCTCACAGCTCTGTCAAACTCTGACCTCAAAACTGGGTCTCCCATTTCATCAGCATCAACAGCCTCCTCTTGTTCCAGAGCCAAATTATCTACATCTCTATCTTGATACAACCGTTGGATATGTTCCTGCCATCTTTCTGCTTTGTCTTCTTTCCCTAGATGTGGCTTTCCATTTGAGTTCTTAATATTCATACACGTAGATTTCCTTTCTCCAAAGATTTCCTTGATTTTCCTGTATGCAGCATCTACCTTTCCTAGGACCATACAACCTTCGACATCCTTGCACTTCGCCTTCATCCATTCTTCCTTAGCTACCTTGCAATTTCTCTCTACTTCAATCATTAATCGCCTGTATTCTTTTCTGCCCTCTTCATTTCTAGCATTCTTGTATTTTCGTCGTTCATCAATCAGGTCTAGTATCTCCTGAGTTATCCACTGATACTTAGTTGATCTTTTCTCCCTTCCTAACATTTCTTCAGCAGCCCTACTGACTTCATTTTTCATGACTATCCACTCTTCCTCTATTGTGTTTCCTTCAGCCTTTTCATTTAGTCCTTGTGCAACATGTTTCTTGAAACAATCCCTCACACTCTTTTCTTTGAACTTGTCTAGATCCCACCTTTTTTCATGCTTTCCTTTCTTCAATTTCTTCAACTTCAGATGGTATTTTATGACCAACAAGTTGTGGTTAGAGTCCACGTCTGCTCCTGGGAAAGTTTTTCAATCCAACACCTGGTTTCTGAATCTCTGCCTAGTCATAATGAAGTCTATTTGATACCTTCCAGTGTCTCCAGGTCTCGTCCACGTGTACAGCCGTCGTTTGTGTTGTTTCGAACCAAGTATCGGCAAGGACTAAATTACGATCAGTGCAGAATTCAACAAGGCGACTTCTTCTTTCGTTCCTTTGTCCCAATCCGAATTCTCCGACTGTATTACCTTCTCTTCCTTGGCCTACCACTGCATTCAAGTCTCCCATCACAATTAGATTATCATAACCTTTTACATATTGTATTAAATCTTCTATCTCTTCATATATTCTTTCGAATTCCTCATCATCCGCTGAACTAGTAGGCGTATAGACCTGTACTATTGTGGTGGGCATTGCTTTGGTGTCTATCTTGACTACAATAATTCTTTCACTTTGCTGGTCGTAGTAGCTTACCCGCCGCCCTATTTTCTTATTCAATTTTAAACCAACTCCTGCATTTCCCCTGTTTGATTTTGTGTTGAAAATTCGGCAGTCGCCTGACCAAAAATCCTGTTCTTTCTGCCAACGTACTTCACTTATACCAACTACATCTAACTTTAGCCTATCCATCTCCCTTTTCAGATTCTCTAACCTACCACAACGATTCACAATCCACGCTCCGACTCGCAGAATGTCAGTATCCATCTTCCTGATCGCCCCCTCTCGTGTAGTCCCCACCCGGAGATCCGAATGGGGGACTAGTTTACGTCCTGAATATTTTACCCGGGAGGAAGCCATCATCAGTACATGATTCATACAGAGAGAACTGTATGTCCTCGGGAGTTAGTTACAGCTGTAGTTTCCCGTTGTTTTCAGCCTGTAGCAGTGTCAACACAGCTAAGTCATGTTGAGTGTTATTACATTGCCATATCAGTCAATTATCTAGACTGCCGCCCTTGCAACTTCCGAAAGCATGATACCCCCCTTTCGATGAACCATTCCTTAGTCTTGTCTCTCAACAGATACCCATCCGATATGGTTGCACCTGCGACTCGGCTACTTGCCTCCCCACCGCGGCAAGGTCACATGGTTCGCAAGGAAGGGAGATGTATGTATCCTCGTAAAAGAATTAAGAATTAACCAGACGTGGCTAGAATCCCCGAATTAATCGGGAATCGAACAGGGACTCTCTGACTCCAATACACAAGATGTTTTTTTTTTCTCAGGAATATGACATTCTCTTAGAACACTATGGAACTACCGACGTCCCTTGAGTAAAACACCCACCAAGCTGTTCTCCACGAAATCCTAATATTATTTTCTATAATTCTAGTTATCGCTCAAGAAATGCTGGTTGGAAAAACATATATTGGGTATTTATTTCATTTCCCGATAACTCATCTTCTTGATTGTAATGCACATTACATTGCCTGCTTACAGAGCGCATGCTGGGCTGGGCACTGCTATCGCATTTACTTTCAGTGGCACGGATTCCATAATAGTTCAGTGGGAGTTTGTTTGTTGTTTTATTTTCTATCGTAGTATTATAGTTTCATTAGGAAGGCAATAATGTAGGATTTCCTTTTAATACGGCCAGCCTCGTGTTCTATTTTAATATGTGTTAATGAATCTCTCATTTTATATTATAATTGCTTATGGCTGTCGGTAGCCTAGTAAGGCAAACCTTCCAGTGAGGCTGGATAGCGTCTGTCGTGTAAAGGAATCTTAGTGTTATGTGGGGGAAGATAGTGTTGTGTGTGGTATATAAGTTGCAGGAATGTTGGGGATAACAAAACCCCAGTCCCCGAGCACTGGGAATTAAGCGTTTACAATTAAAATCCATCTACAAAGCGGAAATCGAACCCGGAGCTCTTTGAAACGAAGGCTGTTATTCTGACCATTCAGTAAAAGAGCCAGACAATACGATAGTTCTTCGTGTACGAGGGAAATATCTCATCTCAGTGGCCATTATTCCATAAAGAATGTGAGGATCATCCCACACTCCACAATTTATCTGTATAAACTGTTATTGCCATTAATTGTCGTAATTTAAAACTAAAACACAAATCACAATATATCAAGAACGTTATTGAAATTCACTATGGGAAAGAGTTTCATTCTGAGCAGTTTGGTATTGGGCGTGAGGACGTCTTCGCTTCATCTTAAACTGATCTTTAATCCACATAGCTGCAGGTGACGCAAGTGCTGCGAGAGGAGCGTGTGCTGAATCAGAGCGCCGTAAAATGTCTTGTAATGCAAGTACATCAAAATGTGAAAATCCAGTAAGTCCTTGAAACAATCGCAAGTTCAGTTTCGTAAAACAGGAGGCGAAACAGTGAAGCTTAATTTCTATGTTTCAAAGTATACAAAAATTCCGTCTTTAAGTGGGCTCAACCATTTAAATAAACTGTTCTGTTGGACATATTTATAGTTTTGCAACCAGGGAAGTACTTGGAACAATGAAGGTGTGACTGATTTAAATATAGTAAATATTCGCCATAGTCCGCCTCTGTGGTGTAGTGGTTAGCGTGATTAGCTGCCACCCCCGGAGGCCCGGGTTCGATTCCCGGCTCTGCCACGAAATTTGAAAAGTGGTACGAGGGCTGGAACGGGGTCCACTCAGCCTCGGGAGGTCAACTGAGTAGAGGTGGGTTCGATTCCCACCTCAGCCATCTTGGAAGTGGTTTTCCGTGGTTTCCCACTTCTCCTCCAGGCGAATGCCGGGATGGTACCTAACTTAAGGCCACGGCCGCTTCCTTCCTTCTTCCTTGCCTATCCCTTCCAATCTTCCCATCCCTCCACAAGGCCCCTGTTCAGCATAGCAGGTGAGGCCGCCTGGGCGAGTTACTGGTCATTCTCCCCAGTTGTATCCCCGACCAAGAGTCTGAAGCTCCAGGACACTGCCCTTGAGGCGGTAGAGGTGGGATCCCTCGTTGTGTCCGAGGGAAAAGCCGACCCTGGAGCGTAAACAGATAATGATGAAATATTCGCCATAAACGTCATCAACAAACGAAGGAACACTTACCCTAGCTATTTTTGTATGTCTAACTGCTGATGCTTCACCCCTTTTTAAAATGCTTTTTATTCGGGACGTCGACCTAAGAACACCTTTTGCCCCTACTTTGCACCATATGTTGTGAACCTGCGTGTATTTGGAAATTGCGGAAGTGTAAAGGAAAAGGACATTAAGGATGACACAAACACCCAGTCCCCAGGGTTGGGATATTGATAATTTACAATTAAAAAGCCCTGGCCCGGCCGGGAATCGAACCCGGGGCCGCCGGGTGACAGGCGGACGCGTTCCCCCCACACCGCGGGGCCGGATAATGCTGCACCCTACACATCTAAAAATTCAGAAGTCCCCACTGTCTCATCTTCTGATCGTGTGTCACTTTCATGAGCTCTCTATACTCCACAGAAGTGTACCACCAGCTCACGTACGATGAGTGTTGGGTACTTCGTATGAAGAGAGCGACGCCTTGGGAAGGTCTGATGACTCACTTGTTCTTTTTACAGGGCGACAGAGAAGAGAAGAGTAGGTGGCAGCAATAGTTATTCACGAGATGTGTTGAGATAACCGTATACTGTTCAAATTATTCTCGGAATACCTTGCTTCCTGTAATTTTGTTTAAGGAAACAGTAACACAAGACGGTTCAGAAGATGCATTTCTTTGCGCGAAGACTTTGACATGATGCACTTAGACAATAATGTTATTTGTTTTACGTCCCACTAACAAGATTTTTATGATTTTTCGGAGAAGCCCAGCTGCCAGAATTTTCTCCCGCAAGAGTTCTTTTACGTGCCAGTAAATGTACCGACAAGGATCTTCAAATACCACCGGACTGAGCCAGGATCGAACCTACCACGTTGGGCTCAGCAGGCCAGCTCTCCACCGTCCAAGCTACTCAGCCCGGCGTTGCATATACAGTAGAATTATGGGTGGCAAGCGTGATTCATACCAACAACATAGCCGTACTAAAACATGGAATGCCGTGAAATCTTCGGAAGTTAGAGACAACAATGGGATGTGAATCGTATAATTTCGTGTGGCTGTTGTTAGCCTGTTGCAGCCCTTATAAGGCAGACCCTCCCATGACGGTCGGTGGTATCTGCCGTGTATTAAACATTGCGTGTTAGTGTAGTGGACGATAGTGTCGTACTGAGCCCATAGTTCTACATTGCTGAAAGCACCGCCGCACAGCTAGGTAGGGCCAGCTGCGAGAGGGAGAAAAAAACGCGCATCCATTTTCTTATTGCAAGCTCGCCTCATGTTCCGCGGTGTGTCAACTCACAGCAAGAGGTGATCCCCAAAATATCGAACGAGGTCGGAACATTTCGGAAGACCTCGGGTAATTAATAATGAAATTCTGGCTAATAACCCGCATTGTGAGAGACTTCGACACTGTCATTAGCGAAGAAATAATTAATTAAGAATTTTGGGAAACATTTGATGAAGCTAACTTCACAGGGTGGAAATGTGTTTAATTCTGCTCAGAGAGAAGTTAGCATACCTGAAGGCAGAGTGGAGTTATACGTGTCAAGGACATAGGTCAAAATACACGGGAATCATCGAGCGCAGAATTAATTAATTCATTAATTAATTTCGCCCTAAAATAACCAGGAGAAATCAGCGAACAACACCACTGTGATTGAAAAAATAGGCGGAATCTCTGGGGTGAGTCTCAAAGAAATCGGTCCAGTGGTCATCAAATAGAACCATTGCACAATGATAGATAATGCAGTGTACCGCGTCTCTAGAGAATGCATAACTACCACGACAAGACTCAACATTCAGTGGTCCGAGAGGACGAACCTGCGTCAATTGATGTCGAGAAGAGGACTTCCATAAGTTAAAGTGTAGAAGATAGACTGGGAAATCTCAAAAGCCATTTGGCTTCAGAGACGAATTAGATATTTAAACATTGTATTTACGACATCCATCCCGGTAGGTGGGAATACCATAGGAATTAATTTGTATGATTCAGGAACTTCTGCATAGAAAGACAATGAAGTTACAGGTAGCTTTTTGGAATTATTACTGACAAGGTTATTTTGATAATATCTGAGGGAGAACTGTTGGTTTCTGGGAGAGATACCATCATTGTCCCACGGTCATCCACGTCTGGGGAACACCTGTGAAGAGGAGGTGGAAAAATTCCACGGCTGCACCAGTTGACTGGTCGATACGAGGCGATGTGGTTCATTTTGTTTATATGAGTATCATAAAATTTGTTAGTAGGTTAAGTCGTGTTCAAGAAAATTAATGTGTGTTGCCTCAAAACGAGTGCAGAATCAGTGTATTGATAAGGTAGTATTTAAACTAAGAATGCATCCTACCATTATCATCATCATCATCATCTGTTTACCCTCCAGGTTCGGCTTTTTCCCTCGGACTCGGCGAGGGATCCCACCTCTACCGCCTCAAGGGCAGTGTCCTGGAGCTTCAGACTCTTGGTCAGGGGATACAACTGGGGAGTATGACCAGTACCTCGCCCAGGCGGCCTCACCTGCTATGCTGAACAGGGGCCTTGTGGGGGGATGGGAAGATTGGAAGGGATAGGCAAGGAAGAGGGAAGGAAGCGGCCGTGGCCTTAAGTTAGGTACCATCCCGGCATTCGCCTGGAGGAGAAGTGGGAAACCACGGAAAACCACTTCGAGGATGGCTGAGGTGGGAATCGAACCCACCTCTACTCAGTTGACCTCCCGAGGCTGAGTGGACCCCGTTCCAGCCCTCATACCACTTTTCAAATTTCGTGGCAGAGCCGGGAATCGAACCCGGGCCTCCGGGGGTGGCAGCTAATCACACGAACCACTACACCACAGAGGCTCCTACCATTATGAGGGGCTAAATTAAGAGCTTGCTGACTGGTGAGATGTAGCCCGGATGACGCCACGTCAAGCAGGCCCGTCTATTTCAAATATTATGTTTTTGTACTTAGAGATGTTAATGCTTGACCCTTTTAATTAATTAATAAATTATAACACTGTGTTGTATATGTGGCGTGTGTAGAATTAAGTATGTTGCAATGACGATGATGTGTCCTGTTGGTATTCCATAGTAGATACGAATTGTCTGTTATTTATGTCAGCGCGCGAAGCGTTAACTGACAAGTTAATATTATAATGGAAATCAGTGAAATAATGTTCATACTGGTAAAATGTATAATAATGATACTGATAAAGATAACCATTATAAGTGTGAAAAGTTAAATAATAATCATAATCATAATAATATTCACGTTAGGATTAAACTGAGATAATAATAATAATAATAATAATAATAATAATAATAATAATAATAATAATAATAATAATAATAATAATAATAATAATGCATTCAGCAGTTAGGTAAATGAGATTTGCAGTTTATATCGAAATCCAGTGAAGCAGCGTAAAATTTGTCACTTTGGAAAATCAGTTCTTGTGACAACGTGTATTTGTGATAGAAAATTTTGCTCCTGAGGTCTGGAAAAATTTTGAGAAGTTAATTTTGATATCATTATAAAGTTGTTTGGTTATGGGATCGTTTGTACTTAAAAGTTTTCAAGCCAAAAGAAAATGGATTTTGATGGAAATGAAATATTCTGCGAATAGTTAGGAAGAAGTTAAAGGGAGGGTAAGCCTGTATATTATGAGCGATATGTAGTAAGCAGGATTCCGAGGATAAAAGGCCCTGTAGTTCGATGGAGATGATTTTTTGTGACAGGGTATACATGTTGATGAGTAATAATATTTCTGACACAGGCTGTATAAGAGGAGCAATGTCCTGCAGCGATCCAGAAGGATTGAAAAATATAAGGGTTGCCAAATACAAGTGAGTGCGTTGTTAGTTTATTTTCCTCCGCTTAATAATATGCTTAAATTCAGCGGGTAGTCTCGCCTGCTCTGAGGTCGTGTTTGGTTTGTGCGTGTCGCACAAAATGTTCGGTCGCTGCACACACAGCACACACTTTCGAGCTTGGTCGCGGAGCAAGGGCGGCGACTAGTTTAAGTACAAGATGATGTTCTCCCATGATTATTATTTTATGTAAGTCCGTAGGTAACGTCAGTCAAGTCAAGGTGTCGATTCTATTTGATATCAGCGAACTGCATTTTATGATAGCCGACCTCACGAACAAAATACATTCCTACACACGGTCGAGATAATACTTATCTATTGTAAAATTGAATCTTATTATATGTTTTTACGAGACGAAAACATCGGGAAATGGAAACATCGCGGGTGAGAGAATGAATTTTATTAGATTGAGAGTTTATACTGCGTATGTTGATGAGGTCTTACTTCATTCAATAGTTTACGACGATACATGTTTGGAGTGTTGACATTGCAGGTCATTTGGAGCCTCGCACTCGAGTTATGCCGTGAATATCTTGATGGCTGTGATTATTGTTTCAGTAATATTACGTAATATCAAACGAGATTTGAGTTTACTTTTATTTAGCCAGTTTCACCGCTTGTGTTTAAATTACAGCAGGAATGTATTAAATTATTCGAACCTGTTATTTAATTTCGATTTCACGTTTTATCGTATGAAATCGACAGTTAATATATCCAGATTCGAGTTCATTTCTGTAGCTAATTTTACTTCATGTGTTAGAATTTCAACGTGAATCAGATTTAAATATCCGGACATTATGTTAAAGTTTCGATTTCGCCCGACAGTATGAGTGAATATGTAGATATCATAATGTTGGCTCAACGATAGATTTAGGACGCCGTGTGTATTATAATTATCGTAAGAGGCGAGTAGACACTGTAGCGTTGACTCAAGGACAGGTTTAGGACGCCGTCTGTACATAGTCAAGTCACAGGTTAGGCATTTTTGCGAATCGAATTGGACGATGTTAGTGTCTACTGTAGTGGATGCAGATACAGAATTTATTAGCAGTTACTGTTTAGGCCATGTTTCGGCATAATCTTTAATAGCTGGAAGGTGCTCCCATAATAGTGTTGCATCAGTAGTGGCATAAATGTAAGGGTTTCCCCATTTGAAAACCTGGCTAATGGAGACTGCGTTGAAGTTCGATGAACTTTCGTTGCTGTTTGTTTCATTTTCTTTACTTCAAGATGTATTGTTCGGGTGTACGGTATGCTAGGATAGTGCAGTATGTTGACACTTAGTTTTTTGTAGGATTTACACTACGAATGCGGTTTCGATTCGTCAGCTGTTATTATGTTTCATTTTCATTTTACGTTATTCATATTATTTAGGTGAGACGTTGATCTACCAATCCCTTGTAGCTTTGTTTAACGGGACAAGTGTAGGTAGACAGATTTGTAATTGTAGTTACGTAAAATTGGAAAGATTTCATGTTGTTTGTTTTATATTGTGGAGTTGTACTTTAACGAATTTAACGACGTAACTGTTTCATAACCTGAAAATTGATTTTGTAAGAAAAAATTTGGAGTGATTTATTACTTTTATTTAACTTCAGGTTTGGCGTTTCTTCTAAACGCATAATGAATTAATGTTTCCCTGCATTTCGCATTTTTGTTCCTTCAGAACGATGTAAGGTAAGATCCCCTCGTATCAAGTGTTGATCAAGGGGTGATGCATGTTTCAGCATTGGGATGCATCTATAGTCTAACTTAAGGGTGTCACTGGATGACAATAGATGGCGGAACTTTACTTTGACTGTGATAATTGCTGTTAAATTGTAATGAACACCATGCTTTCAAGTAATATTTCGCAAGCTATCCACAGCAACTGATAGTCAGTTTAGTTCGATTAAGGATCCATTCGGGGGATGTTCCAATATCCGAGAGCATAGTCGACTGGTGGATAACCTTAATTAAATGTATATCTGGAATTCTACTTGTTGAAGGTCAGATTTTCCGCGGATCGTGTGAGTTAACTCCCAGTTATAGTTCGAGTCAAGGTTGCCCGCTTTTCAGGTGTTCTATTCTTTTTATGGTTTTGCTGTCCACAAATCTTACATTGCATTTCCACACTTTGAAGGACACTAATGTAAATAATTTCAATGTCCTTTCACCATTCACATTTGCCTTGTGACTGCGTTACAACATGTTGGGACAAATTTAACTGATTTTTCTTGCCTATTTAGTAAATATAATTATCGTTATTTCATTGAATGCATTTTTATCAGGCACATTTTTGCTCCTCATTTGAAGTAGTTATACTCTCCTCTGAACCCTATCATTTGGTCAATCAAGTGACTGAAAAAACTCCTAGCGACCCTAAGATACAAGAATACAAGATACAAGGCAGACGACCAACGATGGAACGGTAAGTTCAATGGCTCAGTACGTGGTGTGTGAGTTGTAGGAATGTTGGGGTCAATACAAACATCTAGTCCCCAAGGCCAGGGAATTAACCGTTTAAGATTAAAATACTTCACCAAGCCCGCGATCTATCCCGTGGTCCCGAAGTCCGAAGGTGAAACCGCAGACATCTCAGCATAAATCCGGACAGTTGATGGGTAACCCAACTGCTTTTGGCTACAGGCGTGGCAAGGATCTGGCCATCCTACCGCAAGTAATCTCCGGCTGATCCGTGGTCCCCCTGACCTAGTCGAGCATTTTCGTTAAGGTTTCCTGTTATTAAAATTTGGCCTCAAACTATCATATTATTGCTCCTAATATGTTAATGAGCACATATTTAACCTATTTAACCATATTGGTTAGGTGAAGGTACTTTAAGGAAACTATGTTGTGTGTTGTGTGTGGCGACAATTGCCTTTAGAGAAATTGTAAGATTTGTTCAAAGTGAATCAAGGAAAATGTGCTCCCCCGTGGTGCCATACCGCTGACTAGAAATGTTTCGCGGTTGACAACAATTCAACATCTGGTGTAAATTTAACCTTACACCGAAAATATGAAATACTTTTTTCGGATAAACAATGTTCGTTCTCACACACTGACAGAGACACGTGCTTGGAATCTGATTTTTTAAATTTTTAACGTACGAAAGATGGACTCCAATTTCGCTAAATGTCGTTTGATTTGAGGTTGCTACATAATTGTTACGTTTTCCCCTTTTTTGATAATGCTGGTACTGTAATATGAAAATGGTATACAGAATGTAAGAAGAATGATCAAGAAAATTAAAATAACGATAGGCACCAAACCTCTAAAGTAAGAGGTATGATGTGGTGGCTAGTGTGTATATATGTATAAGAATAGAGATTAAATATATTAAATATGTGCTCATTAAAATAACAGGAGCAATAATATGATAGTTTGTGGCCATAATTTAATAACAGGGAAATATAAGTGATTATTTATAGCATGATTTTGATATGTTTGATTACTTTTCAGTTAGAGAGCTTTTGAAGTGTTTTGGAAACAGCAGTAATTGAGTAAAATGCAATTTACTATTGTTTCTTAAGATTTTGTGTTTGATGAAGGTACTATAAGCAAACTGTTTTGTGTGTGAAATTGAAAGTCATAATACAAATTTGGTAGTGCACAAAATGACGATGATAAGAACGTCACGCCGTGGTCAATGGATGCCTTGAGTGAGACACATTTAGTCACCGAGGCTTGCCGGAAATAAAACACAAGTGATAATAATCATAATTAAGAAACAATCAATGTTTAAATCAAAACGTGCAAACTTAACACTTGTGCAGTGGTTTTGGTGTGTGTATTGCTATGTATATTTTTCATAGCTCTTCTCGGGTGTTGAGAGTGATTTAAGATTTCTTTTCATATGCGGGCGTGTTTTAATTCTGTGTTGGTATTTCTTGTTTGCGCTTTTGTTGCGTCAAACTAACGTTGTTTATAGTGCACATAACTGAGCCGTGAAGCTCGTTGTACAGTGATAGAATATTGAGTAGGGTGACCACTAGTACAAGTTGTAATCGTACAACAGGGCTACAGACTTCAGTCATCATTCATTATAATTAGTATTATTATTGACCCGATTCATTAGAGTTTATATTCTGATTTTCATAATTTAGATTGTAGTATTAGTTAGATATCACGCATCTTATGTCATCGAATCATTCGATAAGGGAATTCTGTGTGTAATCCTTACGATTGTAAATAAGTGAGATTTGTTGATTTGAAAACAAAGTCATATTTTAACTTGTAACTGTAAGCAGAAGACATTGTTTAACCAAGGCTCTGTTTAACCGATGTTTCCTTAGGCAAGAAAGTTTCTGTTGACACGGATAGTTTGTAACCGTTCCTACTCGTGGGGAAGCTAGTAAGCCACATGACAAATTTTGTATCGCGCGTGGCCACGTGGCTTCGAGCTTGCTCCCGTATTCGCTAGCTACCTTGTATCAGTGTTGACCCCTGTAAAAGGGAGACCCGTGGACATGACTAGATTTTTTAAGTCGATGTAACGATAGTAGAGACGTCTAATATGAGTGGCAATGCGTACTGATCTGATGGAAAAGCGGCAACATCTAACTGCGAGGCAGAACGTCTGAATGCAAGTTTATTTCAGTATATTCACCAAAGGCTTGGTGCCGGCTTCTGTAGATATATAGGCAGTATATATCGGCCTTAATCGATATATTCAGTTAACAGTCGCCAGTGTACTTCGAATTCATAATTGAATTCTATTGCGTTATTCGCGAACGTTGTTTGAGAATTGAATCATACGTATTGTAGATGCATCTAACATTACATAGAACTATTTTATTTATATCAACAGTCTCTATATTAGCTATCAGGACGTGTGAAACTCGAGTATGTAGCGTGCCTAAATATTACATGTTCTTCAGTGAAGTCTTCCAATTTTTGACAATGAATTTGAGTGGACGTTACCACATGGAGGTCATTACACTCGGACAGGGAAAGTACGCCAACTTCAGGTACGCAAGAAGATTTGATAACACACGACAGCTTCCAACTGCAACCCGGACGGGGTGCTTCCGGGAGTACGAAGTTCAAGAGCGGTGGTTGCAGACATACGGTAATTACAGCATCAGACATGTTATGCATAAATAACATAATGAAGAAGAAGTTAATCAGCGGAAATATAAAATTTAACTCACGTAAAATGCCACTAGCTTATTAAATTGACATCAGGTTTCCTTGTATGTAACAACAAATTTCACAGGGTATTTATTATATTATTCAAATAAAGTAATGCAAGATAATTGCGATGTAAATTATAATTATGAGTTCAGTTTTCTCTTAATAATAGTAATTGATTCGATTTCCAAGTACAATCTTCAATTGTGGAAATGCGACCACAATCTACATCTGTCCGGATCCATATTCCTGTATATTGCCAGGTGTGTGAGTTTATCACCCCACGCCTTCTGAATAATACACATAAGAGGTATGTTCACCGAATTAGTCGCTTATTACAGTGGCTGGCACTCAACTAATTTAAAGAGCAATTGTGTGAATGCAAATAATAATATTAGCGTTAGGAAAAACCACAAGGTTAAGTGTAAGCAGCATTATAAATATAACAGCTGGTTATCACCGAACCGGTGCATATTTTATTGTGATTATTGGATTATTGTGATTATTTGATTATTTGCGATCATACTTTCAGGTACTTAAAGCTCGATGAATAATAAACGTGGAAATATATGTGTGATTGATGTTTAATTAATTAATTGACAAGTATAATGTCGCTAGCGTCTGTTCAGTAGACAGCATTTTTTTTCTGATAAAGCAAGGCGAACGGCCTTAGAACAATTAGAAGTATGAATAAGTATCACAACCATGTGAAGTATAATAAATTATAATTGTGAGATAAAGTATAATAATGACCAAACTTAATTAGTGTATTGTTTTGTGAGGATCATCATTCCTGAGGGAAGCTTTGAGCCATGAAAGTCCATAAAGCACCAGTTTAGTGGAAGATCCAGAGTTCGATCACGAGAGTGACATAACATTGTTCTTGTAAACAAATTTTTCAGATTCTATTGAGCATAAAAATTGTGTGAGCTTCATTACGGTAGTTTAACAATTGGCATTTTGAAGTTTGGTAACTATTGTGTAGATTGAGATTCAGGCAATGTTATTTTAACGGAGTTAACTAAAGCTTTTTTTAAATGAAATTCAGCATTGATTCAAGAAATTTCAATTAGTTTTAAATTAATCAATCAAACTATTTGTGAGTAATGAAATAAATTCATTATTTTTTATTTAGAACTAGCTGATGTACCCGTGCTTCGCTACGAAATTCTGGTGTACACGTTGTGAGCAAGATTGTATTAAATTGCATAGCTCTTAACGTTACGCATGGGCGCCTACAGGATCTTTTCCGGGGGAGGGGGCACATCAACAATTTTCTTGAATATAAAAACCAATATAACGTCAGCAATAGAAATTTCTGGTTATATTATGATATTAGACAAATGAACATCAACCCTTTTAGAATTCCAGGGAGGGGCAAGTGACCCCCTTGTGTTCCCTTGCCCCCCTCCCCTTTGCAGGCGCCCGTCAAGTTACCCTAGAAACGTGACGGGGAAGTCACCAAACATCTTTTCTCATATGAAGACTGAGTTAAGGGAATTTTTACTGTAATGGTAGACCCGCTTGCATACCATCAGTCACAATCAGGTTGGGAAGTTTTCATTATAATGGTAGACACTCACTCTCCACCTGCCTTTTTACATCCTCAGAAAGACTGTCTTGGTGGTTTCACCAAATGAAATGAACATACATTACAATAACGTCAGTAAGAATGGCGCGAATGAAAGCAATGCTTTCATATGAAATACTCGATCAAATAAAATACCACACATTTTGTCACTTTTAAAGAAAAGGACTACACCGCCGATCTAACAGTCCAAAATTCCAGAGCTGGAGTGAGCAAGCCGCAGACAGCCGTGATTCGTGAAAATTCTTAGTCTTTCTTCAGCGGGGAGAGGGTCGAACAGTGGAGACTCCCAGGGCAAAAACTATGCCCTTTCACTAATCTGTTTCCTAGGACTACCCGATGAGTCAGAAAATATCAATTCACTGCACTGGCGGCGGAAATATCTATCTGATTTGGAGGCAATTTTTTCCTCCAAGTCAGAGTAGAAACCCCCACTTCACTGATAATTTGCAATAAAATGAATGTAGAATTTAATAAAAGTGAAGAGGAAGAAGCTTTTCTTAAGAAACGGCTCTTTTTCAGGATTGAATTTTGTGTTATTTAGTGAATTGTTGTGCTATAATTTGGAATAGACCTAAATTGTTCTAAACCAGGCCATACTATTACTAAGTCAGCCACTGCCTTAAGTATACATACTGCTCATTCAAGACGGCGCGCGTCAGACTAGGGATCGAATAACTGGAATACTATGAAGAACCAGTGTGTTACGTACCAGCTGTATCAGAAAATGTATAAATCAGAGGAATGGCATGCTAAAGAAGAAAATGTTCTAACTCCCAGTCTATTTCCCGCCAGTATTCAGTCAGGCTATAATAATTGGTACTCAGCAGTAATCCCATCTATCGGAGTTGAGAGGCAGCATAAGAGACAAATAACATCACAAAAAACAATGGTCAATGTAATGTTATTGTTGATCAATGGTATGCGCTTTCGATATTGTAGACCTTCACATGCAGTTTTCTTCCGACTCTGAAATATCACTCATCATAGTCGGCACGGTAAAACTGAATAAAACATAAATGGTCGGAAATTGTATTCTCTGTAACTTATGTTATGTAGTACTTTTCGATAGGACCAAAACATAGGTATTTAAAAATTAAATTTTATCGCCTTCCCCTAAACTACAATTTCATCCAGGGTGAATAAAATTGTTTATAGCTTAGACTGTAGTATCTTAGTCCCCGACTCTATATACCGGTATGGACTTAGCAACAAAAATACAAATGAATATCTGTGTTATCATAGCCGGTACGGTAAAAATGTATAAGATATAAATGGTATAAATGTAATTCTATACAACTTTGGTTATGTAGTATTTATCTATACGACCAATAATAATATAAATATTTGAGGGTTAAATTTTAGGCCTTCCCCTAAACTACCATTTCTTTCAGCTTAAATGAAATTATTTACAGCCTATATTATAGTGACTCATTCACTGACTTTGTATAGCAGTTTTCAATGAGATGGGACCATTAATGACGTAAATATTTAAGAATTAAATTTCAGGCCTTCCCCTAAACTACCATTTCACTCAGCGTGAATAAAATTATTTATAGCCTAGATTGTAGCGACTTATTTTCTGACTTTGCATACCAATTTTATCAAGATAGGACCACTAATAACATAATATTTGAAAATTAAATTTTAGGCCTTCCCCTAAACTACCACTTCTATCAGCGTAAATAAAATTATTTATGGCTTAGATTGTAACTACTTTTTCCCGGACTTTGCATACCGATTTTCATTAAATTATCTTTGGCCGTTTTCTAGTGATGCGTGTACAGACAGACAGACAGACAGACAGACAGACAGCAGACAGACAGACAGAAATTACAGAAAAGTAAAAAGTGCATTTCCTTGTTACTGTGGACATTACCGATACAGAAATACCATTCTTTTCAAATTCTGAGCAATGTACAGACAAAACTCTTATTTATATACAGGGTTATTCATCAAACATGTTACTCAGAAATAACTTCTAAACCATTAAAGATATCGGCATTCTGTTTTCATATTCGTAAGTGGTATCCAGGGTCTTGTAAAATAACGTGCTACTTAGTCTCATTGGGTGATTAATAACCGAGATATTGATACTAACTCCATATCTTTAAATGGAACGGCACAAATTCATACAGCTGGCCTAAAAGTTCAAATATGTAAGTATTTTCAAAATCGGACAATTACTTTTTGAGATATAAATAAGAACAGCATGCGCGGTTCTTCATGCCGCATCAGACGGCGTGAAGTCGGGTAAGGACATATTGAGGCGCAAGCTGCTTCCTGGCCTTGATTCCAGCCACAGAACGGATACCAGGCATGTACTGTAAACATAATGTGATGTACCGTAACATACCCTGGGTGTGCAACGTTATTGTATGACTGGCAAAAACACAACGGGGAAGGGAGATTAAAGTTGTATTGTTTTGTTTTGACATGTAACAGGTTGCGCTCAGTTCAGCGTTTTTTCTCACGGATGGGAATGGGAAGGATTTGGAAAGGAAGTCGGCCGTGGCCTATCACAAAGGTACCTATCCGGTATTTGCGTGGTGTTGTAAATGGGACACCATGAAAATCACTTTCATGTTGGGTGAGGCAGGACTCGAACCTACGCTCTCCCGAATGCACGCTACTACAGTCGCGCTGGAGCTCTGCGGAGATTAATACGTGTAAAGTAAAACATAAATAATTGTATTGTTGCCATCTCACCACGATCAGCTCTGAACATTTGCTTTTCTGGATGGAGCTCTTCCGGTGTTTTGTGTTATGTTAATTTCTCAACTCATAGAGTAGTATGAACTGAACACTAAAACCAGTGAGAATTATAGCTTTCGTTATGTTCCTTTCAAGGCAAAGTACTGAATTTATTCCTTTTAAACACATCAACCCTCCCTGTCCTGTCATGTGTTCGCCTGTCATACACATTTTGCAAACCCATCACATGTGTACGAGGTGCTTACATGCCTGGTATCCATTCTGTGGCTGAACTCACTCCCAGCAAACTGCTTGCGACTCAATATGTCCTTGCCCGACTTCACGCCGTCTGATGCGGCATGCAAAACAGCGCATGCTGTTCTTACTTATACCTCAAAAAGTAATTGTCCGATTTTGAAAATACTTACATATTTGAACTTGTACGTAGATGAGCTTTTAAATCAGCTGTATGAATTTGTGCCGTTCCTTTTAAAAATATGAAGTTAGTATCAACATCTCGGTTGTTAATCACCCCATGAGACTAAGTAGCA
This sequence comes from Anabrus simplex, assembly GCF_040414725.1. NCBI lineage: Eukaryota > Metazoa > Arthropoda > Insecta > Orthoptera > Tettigoniidae > Anabrus > Anabrus simplex. Next base: position 1,028,549,093 of record NC_090266.1, on the reverse strand, counting down.
AGTTGTTTTACAAGACCTTACGTACCATTTACGAATATGAAAACAGAATGCCGATATCTGTAATGGTTTAGAAGTTATTTCCGTGTAACATGTTAGGTGAATAACCCTGTATATAGATAATGTAGTATGAATTAATTGATTTCAAGTTCAGGGTGAGGCGACGTTCGTCAAGTGACACAATAACTCAAATCTTATGTAAATTTATGTATTTATGTATGTATGTATGTATGTATGTATGTATGTATGTATGTACGTGGACAAAGGAAGGGAGATATTTATAAAATAATAATAATTAGCCCCTGTGGCCGGGCTTCTCGAGTTGTGCACGTCTCGAAAGGATACATTAGAATTCTGCGTACATTCACATAGTACATAGTTTCATTTCTCTGTTCCTATTTTTCGAGAGTTTTATTGGGGATTTTGATTATTGTAGTTTCATTCGATATAATTCGGTTCTAATTTATTTTGATTTCCCTTGTTAACTTTTGGAGGGGCTGCCAGCACAATTCATTTAGTTCTTGGTGCTGTCTCAATATGGCTTTACCACCGTATTTATGGGCTTTAAAATCTCAAACTTATGGCAGAACAACCAATGCTTGTGAGGCTTTCCATTCTCAGTTCAATTGCACTTTCAACAGTCCACATCCAAACATATTTTCCTTCACAGAATTTTTCAAATCATTCTAAATATATAGGCAGATCAAAATTCGAAACTCTGATCGCCCCCACCTCACTCTCACCCAAAAAATCAATAAGAATTATTTTAAAAAAATCATTTTGACGCCGCAAGTATTAAGTTATTATACGTATAAACATGGAAACATAAGCAAAATGCAATACATGGAAAGAACATCTTATCACAGCAAATATTTTAAAGGTTACATCAAATTTTAGATTGCTTTTAAAATTAATACAGTACTTGTAAAAACATGACAGGAACTTTTAAACCGCAAGTCTCTTGAAAATGTATATTTTACTTGAAACTGCTAGTCCTAAGCTACAAGTTTTAAGCATGAATCGTTACTTAGAGTAAGTGCGAAGAAGAACTTTCTTCAGTTTCCTCTCTTTCAGTATTTGTAACTATTTCGGGCAATTCATGAGCACATTTTCTTCAAATGTTTCCACGCACCTCGAATATAGAATCTGACTACAACGTGCAAGTTGCAGTGAATGAACGCAACACTTTTCTGTGGAACTGAAAGTATTTATTTTAATAATAATAATAATAATAATAATAATAATAATAATAATAATAATAACAATAATACTGTTATTGGTTGTACGTCCCACTAACTACATTGACGGTTTTCGAAGACGCCGAAATGATGTCCCACAGGAGTTCTTTAATGTGCCAGTTAATCTACTGACACAAGGCTCACGTATTTGAGCAACTTCAAACGCCATCAAATAATTATTTTCTTCATTATTTTACTGGAGTTATGCCTGCATAATATTACTAGAACAAACGATTACTCTATAGGATCTCATCAGGTTAGGAACTAGAATTTCCCACTACTGCGATACAAGAGTAGGCATAGCAAGTTCCCATCCGTTTGGCCCCGGTTCGATTTCCGACTCTGCCATGATTTTAAGACAGGGACTGAATCGCAGTTAACTCATTCTTAGATAATACAAATGAAAACAGCAATGGGTTGAAGTCATACCCCTGAACATCCTACGAGTGTTTTCCCGCAGGGCGTGGTAACTGAGTGGCATGGTCACTAAAAATTTACAAATCGCCAACAATGCGTGTTGGAGTGTTGAAACGAAAAGTTTCATTCCTGTGATTCGGATTCCACGTAAAACAACAACTCTCTTGGCTCTTAATATTCTTGTAAAATTGACAAGCCTTCTTGCTTGCTTTTGCAAGTCTGTCCGTGTGTAAGATAATTACTAATAGTGACTACAAGAGACGGCTGCTTCCATAATGAATGAAAACCTACAAAATGTTTTCCAGTCAATGACCGGGTCAGGGCGAGGATAGGAATTGTGCCGGCTGCAATGATTAATGACTGACAGATGAAATGAAATGATATTGGAGAGTGTTGCTGGAGTGAAAAATAACAGGGAATTCCGGAGTACCCCGAGAAAACCTGTCCCGCCTCCACTTCGTCAAAAAAAAAGGTCTCATTGAGTGACCGGGATTTGAACCTCTGCACCCAGCGGTGAAACACCGACGCGCTGCCGTCTGGGTAACGGAGGCTCTTACTTCCATAACATTTCCTCCAATTAATTTCAAATAGGCAGACCAGTACAAAGTGAGGTAGCCTGAGCTAAACTGACCTGCACGATTATACTCCGGATCACTTCCAAATCTGAGCAAAATTTACCACATTGGCTTCAGTATAACGGATCAGTGAAGATAGTACAGTGTTGCTGGTAGTTGAACGTCGCACTAGCAGATAGAGGTTTTTGGCGACGCTAAGATAGAAAGTTGACGATCGTGGCCTTAATTAAGCTACAGCCTCGACATTTGCCTCGTGTGAAAATATGAAACCACTGAAAATCATCTTGATGGTGGGATTTGAAGCCATTATCTCCCGAGCACAAGCTTACAGCTCCACGACCCGCGCTGCGATGCCTACTCACTACTCACATGACTACAGAATGGTAAAGAAGAACAGGATGGTTACTCGTGATGTACATATTTAAATGACAATTCCCATTGAAATGAATGGTAAGGATGTCACAGACTCAGGACTAGAAGGCAGTATGTGTAACTTAGATAATTCTTATACAATACAAATGAAAACATCAATGGGTTGAAGTCACACCCCTGAACATCCTACGAGTGTAATGATGTAGCGGCAGACGGTGACCAGGAAGTCCGTATTCTTGACGTGGCTGCTGCCTCATGTAAAGCGGTTGGAATATCTTGATCATCACTCCCGTATACTTAACGTGTATGAAGTTTCGTCTGATAATCTCCTCTATTTGTAATTACCTGGGGCTAGGATTGGGAAGGAAGTGACACCAACTTGGCAGGTTCGATCCTGGCTCCGTCCGGTGGTATTTGAAGGTGCTCAAACACATCAGCCTCGTGTCGGTAGATTTATTAAATCCTGCGGGACACATTTCCGGCACCTCGGCGTCTCCGAAAATCGAAAATGTAGTTAGTGGGACGTAAAAACAATAACATTGTTATTATTAGAAACTATCCTGACATTGAAAAGGAAAGCACCAAGCGGGTATTAGTGGCGTGTTGCTGTTAGTTTGCATTATTGAAAGATTGTAGCCCGGAAGATAGTTTTCTGTGGTTTCCCACTTTCACACCGAATGCCGCACCTGTACCTTAATTAAGGCCCCAACCATTACCTTCTCAGTGCTGTTTCCTATCCCTAGTGAGGTGTTACGCCACTAGGGAAAGCACATTAAGAAGGTCCGTGCTGCTTGACACGATTACCTTACCTGTTGCTGAGTACACCCCTCTTCAGTGCTGAAAAATAAGACGACCTGCTACTTTGCCTTGTGCTCCTCTCAAAACGAGGAGAATTGGAAGACTGCCACAGAGCTCTACTAAGGCCATGGTCATTCCGAAATATCATTGAGCCGCTCATTCATTAGCCCAACTCTCCGTTCAAACAAACTGGCGACTTTCACGAGTTGTGACCGATGGAGGCAATCCAGCATGTTTTAATTTAAACCACAATACTGAGGGGCAATTGGATTTCACGGATAACTTTCGTAATCTGGGAAGAACAAGCAAACTTGGAATTAATTTTTAGTTTTAGTTCATGAGCTACGAATACGCAGTTTTATACCTACCATCCGAACTACTCAGAGGTGACTTCTTCATTTCGAAAATCTAAAGTATTCGAACTGTAGTCGCCTGGCCAGAAGCTAGTGACGAAAGACAACCACGTATATTTTCTCTTCCAGGAAGTCAGAATGTCATGTTACACTACTAAGCTGCACATCATTTCAAATCTTACTTCTCAAGTTATTTTAAGAGATGGGTGGAAAAATGAATCACAAAGCCTGTATATTGCACTCTTATACGTTGATCCTGATGGGGTTTGCACGATGGCCTCGTATTTAATAATATTCTTTCCATGAATGTATTTAGGACTGGATCCAAGGGGAAATTTTCAAATATTGAACTATTAGATGATTTATTCTAAGATATCTTTCAGAACTTCTTCGTCTTGTGAACCGTTGTGGGGTTTGTGGATGGAATTACTTTCAGATTCACCGTTAAACCGTTAGCAGGAAGAACAAATGTCCAACGAAAATAGACATTCCATAGCCATATAGCCTCTGAAGAGGAAGTAAGTGCTTTCTTTTATTTAACGTGTCCAGGACCTCAGGTTCCTCTTTCACATTCCCCCATTGACCCTCATGTACGAAACTGCGCCACAGGTCTACTTGAATATATCTGTGATAAAATAAAAAATTAAGATAGAAACTACATGTATTCTCTCTTCCAGAGAACGTCTTGAATAGTAAGGAAAACCGGAAGACCCAAGTAGGCACGATGAACAGAATTCTAGAACTTGCCCTCAACTATCATCGTTCAGGAAGGAGTGATATCGGTCATTCTCTAAAGAATTGGTTGGACACTTGGGGTCAGATCAGGCATAGAGCCTATCCATGAAGAGGAAGAAGTTACTTTTACTTAAAATGTCCAGGACAGCAGGCTCCTCATACCCTCATACACGAAACTGCGCCACGGTTCTACCCGGTGAACTTCAGGTCGAATGGGCATTTCTGCAATACCTCTCTCGGCGAGTAGCGTATTTATCGAGAACTGCCGCTGTGGAAATTCTCTCTAGATACAGTTTTATTTGTCTTGTGGCACTGGATAATGAAAAGGGCTCCCTTCGCCTTCTGTTTAGTTTAGGACTGTGTGGATAAGGGTGAAGTGTTTGCAGTATCAGCTTATTTATTGGTCACTAACTTAACATACCGTCATTGAGGGGTTCGAAAGGATCAAGGTACAGCTACTTGACGTTATACCAAATACGCTACACAGAACACGTACCACTTCGCGAGATATCGCAAGACATTGATTGCCAGCACACATAGCAAGATGGCCTTGAAACTGTGTGTTGTAGTAATACCGACCAGCTTATGTAGTGTGAAATTTTGTTCTTGAATTTGCCTTAAGAAGAAGATTTTCGTGAAAATGCAATTTATCCGGTGGTAAAAGTTTTTGCATTTACAATCATACAAACATTAAAGTGTACCTGCCAACCCTCCTGTATGGTGCAGAGAGTTGGACAGTGCATAAAAAACTGGAGAGCCGTCTGGTTGCCGCTGAGATGAGATATTTACGGAAAGTTGCCGGGAAAACTCGAAGAGACCATATTAGAAACACCACAGTAAGAGATGAGCTTCAGCAGGAGTCAATAATGGACGTCATTGAGAGGAGAGGATTGGGCTGGATTGGTCACCTAGAAAGAATGGAAGATGAAAGGAAAGCGAAGTAGGTGTGGCGAGCCAGACCAACAGGAAGAAGAACACGAGGGAGGCCATGGATTGAATGGGAGGAGTACATCTTGGGACTGATCAGGAAGCGAGGGAAGACCCTGGGTGAGGTTCAGAGAATGCCGCACGATAGAAGAAAGTTTAGTAAATGGCTGAAATGTCCCCACGCCTAACGGCACAAAGGGAAAGAAGAAGAAGAAGAAGAAGAAGAAGATTAAACATTAAACCATGTTTGGTAATGTTTGTGCTGTTTTTTGCTGCAATAACTTTGAACTTGTTAAGCTACTGATAACTTTCTTCCGCTTTCCTCGAGACAAAACAGTTTGATATTTATTAACAAAAGTAAATAGTAAAAATTGCTCTGTCTTCTTAATATACTCAGTATTATCCACGATTACTGTACAGTAGTATTGCTTTAATCTGCCTTGGTGAACATTAAGTTGTTGTCTTTGATTTTTTGTTTTATGTTGTGAAATTGTTAGCTACTGAGTTGTTATTATTGTCTTATTGTTTGTGAATATTAAGAAATATGTTTAACATATTGTTATTATATGAAGAAAATTAAAATAAAATAGGGGAAAGGGGGGCAAGATGGGGACACGGGGCAAGACGGGGTGGGGGTTTCCTTGTCTCCATGGTGCTGCCACTGGCCTGAAAATGGAAATATCTTGAAGGGCAGATGAAGGTTACACAGTTTGTACGACTTCTAGTCAGTGTGAGCTGTCTGGATGCTTGGAGTGGCCTTTTTACTGTTTCTAACCCCTGTGATCTTATACATATGTATCCTTTGGACTTTGATGAGGTAAGCGGGAATTGAAATACATTTGTTCTTTAAGACTATCCATTAGACTGTACCTTAATGTATATATATTGAGCTCGTAGAGGAAATTCATAAATAAATGAAGATAGTTTTATTCCGTTAGTCTCAGTATAACATTTGGGGCAAGATGGGGACGTCCCCGTCTTGCCCCAGTCCCCATCTTACCCTAGTCCCCATCTTGCCCCAGTCCTAATCTTGCCCTTTAGGATAAATAGTATTTCCCCTATAGGTACTTATATAATTTCTATTCATATTTCATTTTTATAAATTATGCTCCCTGGTATAGGCCAAGGGACCAAATACTGAGTGCAAAGGGTAGTGGGGTTCTAAATCAGTCATTACCGACAGCAGTGGCTATGCTGGCTAAAGCGCAGCGATAGGTCATGGGGTCAAGCTCTCTGCTGACTCGGTAGACGCGTGGGTTCGAGCCTCACCGTCGGGCGTCCTTGAAATGGTTTTCCGTGGTTTCCCATTTTCAACACCAGTCAAATGCTGGGACGGTACCTTCTGAGAGTCCACGGCAACTTCCTTCGACACCCTTGCCCAGTTTAATTCATCTTCATCCATTCCATCTCTCATCCTGACGCGCAGGTCGCCCACGGGAGTCGACTTTAAAGACCTGCACACGGCCTCTCAGGAGGTCACACGAAAAAATCGGTCATTTAAAAATCCATATATTTTTACCATAAAAATGAATTTAAATTGTATTCTTGCTCATTATGCCAACTACGAGCCTTATGATGGTTTATTATGGTGTAATACTTTACGTTGATATTAGTAATTCAAGGTTATAGGAATAGATTCAAATTTTAGTATAATTTTTACTGAAGAATGCAAGTTTCCAGGCCAGTGGCAGCACCATGGAGACAAAGAAACCTCCACCCCATCTTGCCCCATATGTGGGGTAAGACGGGGCATTGGTAGTATGCACGATTTTTTGTGTGTGGAGTTTTTGTGTTTAACTTTTCAAAAACTATTTTAGTGCACAATGAGAAACAGATAGTGACGCAACAAAATGGAACTATTTATGAACATATGATCAACATGTATAACGCACCTGAACTACTTTTTCCTTAGCGTCCCCATCTTGCCCCCCCTTCCCCTACAACAAAACTGCTTCTTCTTCTTCTTCTTCTTCTTCTTCTTCTACCGCTTTCCCACATCCGTTGGGTCGCGGGTGTGAGCTGTGTCACACATGTGGATTTGGCCCCATTTCACGGTCTGATGCCCTTCCCAACGCCAACCTGATATGGAGGGATGTAAACACTAGACCTCGGATTTTAAGAAAAGATCTATTTTGCTCCTGAGGAGATAACTTAATATTAAGTTGTATTTACATGTGTTATGTACTTGTAATGTTAGAAACGGTGGTCCTATAGTGCCTAGAAATGCCCGGATTGACGTTAGAACGCACATTTGCCTATAACGCTATAATCCGAAATTGTACACCTAAATCGGTTAAAAAATTAATATATTCCGAGGAAATAAATATTTTCTGACTCGTTTTCAGTATCTTAAAAACAAAAATCTTAAAATCGGAAAGCTGTAAACCATACTCCCCGGGAAGCCTTAAGAAGCTCCCGCAGCGAACACTCCAGAAGTCTGTCACGAGGCATTGACCTGCTGATAAAAACTGCACCTCGTTCTGTGTGAACATTGTGTGAGTTATGTAGAAAGTGTCAGGTTCCAAGTCGACCTTAATTCAAAAGTGGTTACAGGAGTTTCCCCATTTCACATCGAATGGTAAAAAAATGAAATGTCGTATGGCTTTTAGTGCCGGGATATCCCAGGACGGGTTCGGCTCGCCAGGTGCAGGTCTTTATATTTGACTCCCGTAGGCGACCTGCGCGTCGTGATGAGGATGAAATGATGATGAAGACAACAAATACACCCAGCCCCCGTGCGATTGGAATTAACCAATTAAGGTTAAAATCCCCGACCCGGCCGGAAATCAAACCCGGGACCCTCTGAACCGAAGGCCAGTACGCTGACCATTCAGCCAACGAGTCGGACACCGAATGGTAAAATTAATATTCTTTGATGTTTGCAGCAAAGAGGTGAGTCAAACTTGTTTTATATTTCCACCTAACGAGTTATTATCAATTTAGAAAAATAAACATGATATTTTGATTGATGCCTATTAAAATACTTAAAATTGAAGCTGCCTAAAATTATGTTAGAACCTGTTTGAGAGTCTATTATAGGCAGCTAAAATTACATTCTAACACCAAAAGGTTTGAGGTCTAATAATCACTATTGCATCTTTCTGTGGTGGTTGGAAGTGTACTGTGTTGTCTGAATATGAACAGGAAAGTGTTGGAACAAACGCAAACACCCAGAAGAATTAATTACACGTGATTAAAATCCACAATCCGGCCGGAAATCGAATCCAGGACCTTCTCAACCAAAGGCATCTACCCTGTCTATTCAGCCAAGGTGTTGGACAAAACAAAATCATTATTTAGTTGCATTACTTCTATCAGTATTGCACCCATATCCCGAATTAATAATAATTGACAATGATATCTCCTTTTATCTGTCAATAATTTGTCCGATTCGTTGACTGAATGGTCAGCGTACTGGACTTCGGTTCAGAGGGTCCCAGGTTCGATTCCCGGCCAGGTCGGGGATTTCAACCTGCATTGGTTAATTCCAATGGCCCGGGGGCTGGGTGTTTGTGCTATCCCCAACATCCCTGCAACTCCCACACCACACATAACACTATCCACCACCACAATAACACGCAGTTACCTACACATGGCAGATGCCGCCCACCCTCATCGGAGGGTCTGCCTTACAAGGGCTGCACTCGGCTAGTAATAGCCACACGAAATTATTATTATTATTATACTACAAAATCTGCAAGGGGATTACCTACCATGACCCCAGTGAACTGTGCCATGCCAGTGTAAACTCTGTGGCGATCAATGTGATAGATACCATGTGATAAAATGCAAAAACAGACAAATCTCGCTGACAAAATTCTGTAATAGTTAAGTGCTACATAAACTATAGAACTATACATTGACCACTATGGCTATAACTGTATTATTATATGGCCATTGGCTGCATTTATTATTATTATTATTATTATTATTATTATTATTATTATTATTATTATTATTTAATCAGAATAGGAATTCCATTGGGACAATAAACATTACAAACATTGGAACAGGGTATCAATACCATGCTTTATCGCACAAACTTTAACATTCACGTTGCAAGGACTCTTGTAGAAATATAAGGCAGATTCAATACAAAACCGGCGGCAAGCCACAAAATACGGAAGGACAGACTTGGTGACTATTATTGTTTGGTCAAGTCAGGTATAGTTGGGGACAAAACATGACGACCTCGCCTCACACCACTACCCTCAAGCGGCTACCCGGTGTCTATTAGGAGCTAATAGGATTTACTACGTCTGGCGTAGTCAGAGTTGCCAAATCGTCTACCTCATTCACCAAACGAGCCAGAGCAGGAATAAAACCTGTTTATGGAATCTATTTGTCATTCCGATGTAAACTGAATTATTATTATTATTATTATTATTATTATTATTATTATTATTATTATTATTATTATTATTATTATTATTATTATTATTATTATAGGTCGGGAATTTAGACATGAAAAAATAATGTTAATATTGTATTATGGCGATCTAAAGTAGGCTATGTCGTAACGAAGGGCGACCCCTGAATACTAAAACGCAAACTTAAACGACCCATAAACTGGACTAGCTCAGTGATAGTGCGACGGGCTAGTAACCCGAAGTCGGGAGGTGCCGTGGGTTCAAATCCCACTGGCTGTTCTTGAAATTATTTCTGTAATTTTCCATTTCACGTAAATACCGGAACATTATAAGGCTGAAATAGCCACATGAATAATAATAATAATAATAATAATAATAATGAAAAAATGAAATGTATGGCTTTTAGTGCCGGGATATCCCAGGACGGGTTCGGGTCGCCAGGTGCAGGTCTTTCTATTTGACGCTCTTAGGCAACCTGCGCGTCGTAATGAGGATGAAATGATGAGGAAGACAACACATACACCCAGCCCCGTGCCATTGGAATTAACCAATTAAGGTTAAAATCCCCGACCCGGCCGGGAATCGAACCCGGGACCCTCTCAACCGAAGGCCAGTACGCTGACCGTTCAGCCAACGAGTCGGACATAATAATAATAATAATAATAATAATAATAATAATAATAATAATAATAATAATAATAATAATAATAATAATAATAATAATAATATAATTTCCTGCTGTTTTTGTTGCTATTATCATATAATTAACAGAGTGAATGTTCAAATTACCTAATTTTATCCACCAATAGGCTGCACGGTTTGTATTGTAAACAATTTTAAAAGTGAAAATAATATTGTATTAATACTGAATGAAGAGACAACTGAATTATTATTATTAACTATTCATAATTAGTATAATTATTGGCTCCTCCGTGGCCCAGACGGTAGTCTCTGACAGCTAAGGGAAATCAATACCATTTCAGGCGTTAACTCCCACTTCAGTGTGTTTTGCAAACCATAAAAAGTTTCAAATAGGTTGAATTATTGTTATTTTTTTACTTTATTTCACTTTATTATCCATAAATATTTGCCGACCCCGTGGTGTAGGGGTAGCGATCAAATATTGAAGGATTCTATCTTTTTTTCCAGGATTGATTGGGTTTAGGGTTAAATACACGGCTGTGGTCGGAGGCATTATCCATAACTATTACAGATGGTCCTTCTAAGCGTCGTAGTATCTTCTCTTTACCGTAGTAACACAGATTCCTGTCGCTTCCGATGCTAAATTATTTGAATTTTTACCAGTTATAACTCCGCCATTTCCTAAAACACTTCGTAAGAAATTTTCGATGTTCCTCGCCAAATCACGGTTTGTTTTCGTAATTTAACACCTCTGCCAATCACATTTTTGTCACTTTTAGTTGGAGTTCTAGGTGAAGAAGAAGAAGAAGAAGAAGAAGAAGAAGGAGGTCCAGACAACTGATTTAATTCCGCTTCGTTACACCGTGATTCTTGATTTACCCACGGCCGGAAGAATACCGACATATTACTGCTCTTGCGCTAAACTAATAAGTTATAACTATTACAAATATCAGTTATTTCATATCTTACTATCAATAATGCTCACTAGGTCACTGCACTGAACTCGGCATGAAGAAAGAGTCAAGCCTGAAGAGAGTGGTTTGGCAACCTCTCCATACCAAGCAAGGATCACATTGAGCTCATTAACTCAGCAGGGTGCAGGGTGGGATTTACGGGTGGCTTCCAGGTCGCTTCCAAGAACTGAGGTCGTCATGTTTTGTCCTCAACTTATAGCTGCCAGAAAAGGAATGTATAATTTACAGACAGTTCATTCAGTTTAGCACATTTCCTGGAATTCCGAGGTGGCTGACCTCGAAGTATAAACAAACAAGCAGGAACTTCGTGAAGGGGGTAGGTAAGCCGAGATACCGTTACATCAGGGGATAGCTCTTGCCCAGCTGTGCAGAACGGCGAGGGAATATTTTCGTAATGTCTTCATGGTCAATGTATTAGTGAAATCGTATGCAAAGCCTAATAATGTCAGTCATAGTGGTAATCTAAAAAAAATTGTAAGCTCCAAGATCCAGTGCCGTGTGTGTGAAAAATAAGCGTGCATTTTAATTATGTCTGGATACAGCAAGTTTATAAGGGCATCCTACATCTCTACAGCCATAGCTTAAGCTAAAATAGCCACTGGGACGATGGGAGAAACGACCGGAATATCTACAATCAGTAAGTGAAGATACCAATTTAGGATGTTTATTTTAATCATGTAAATACAATTAGTTTAGGACGCGAATTGTCTAAGATTTGAGATCTGTAATTTAATGCTCACTTAAGGTTAGTCATGTAGCATTTACGTCGCAGTCGTCACCTTGTAGATAGCTTTGTTTACCCTTCACGCACAAGTATAATGATGGTTGTATTGTAGGCTACTGGAGATGTATTTCCACATCAGCATTTAACTCATTTTGTACTACGAATAACGCATATTTCATTATGATGATTTTTTCCAATGGAAGGTACATTCAAATATGGTAAGTTCTAGGAATTTTTATTATCGTGGTGTAATGAGATTTTTATTATCATGGTGTAATGTGGTAAATTATGGTGATGATACAAATTTATTTTCGCGCAGGGAGATTTTTTATGTTGTGATTTCTTTGGGGTATACTATCCCGCTACTTGCGATTGTGATAGTCATGTTAACATATTTTACGCGATCTCAAATGAGCAGGGTAGGCATGGAAACCAATTGAGAGTGTTTGTTGTCCTTTTAATAAGAATTAATGTAAAGAAGCTATTGTTGCTACATCCAAGTTGATGAATTAGTTGTGGATGGTTGAACGTTAGTTTTGCCCATTATGGGGAAGAATTATGAGCACTCGCCGTGAATTTATCCAGAGAGAAATAAAAGAGATATTTCTAGGTCAGCGGTTTAGCTGGGAATCACGTGATATAAGAAGGAAGGATATAACGAAGGAAATAATTTATACGACAGTAGTTAAGCTGTGAGAGAAGTGATGATACGAACATAGATGTAAAAAATGCGCGGAGTTCTGAATATGGTAAAATAGCGCAGTTGTTTATGTACCCGAGGCAATTAGTGTAATTTGATGTCTTCGACGATATGATTAACAAGAATAAGTGGAGAATTAGGAACTTAAGAAAATGCTCAATACTACGATATAATAGGCCTAAGTTTGAATGATCAGCCAGCACAACTAATCATCGAACATTTAATTGCGTGATGGATAAATAAGGCACACTAATACGGGCAGCATAGATAAGATGATGTTTTATAATAATATCTAATAGTTTCCACTTTTCCTAATTCGTGAAATTTTAGTAAGATTGGGATGGGGCCGAGATCCACTATAATTGGGGTTGTGTTCACGTCATTCGAGTGATTTCTATTGCGCCATGTATGATTTTGCATATTATCCTTCATTTTGCCATGAGATGTTATTTAAGTTTCCTTTTTAGAGCAGTTGACAACCATGAATAACATAAACCTAGGTCATGGTCGTCGCTGATTTCAATGAAAGTATCATGGGACATTGAAATCAACACGCGGTGTAGAATTATGTAAATTACTGTCTCCTTAAATCTTGTCTTGGTTTCGACTATGTGCGTGAATCGGTGTGTATATAAATTAGTGTAGAATATTTGCATATTCTTGTCCTTTATTTCTGATGTATGTTCTTAATTGGATTTTTATTTAGCATAGGTGGTGACTGACTGTAATTTGAGTTGTAGATAGCTTTTCTGTGATTATGACGGAATAATTTTCTCTGTGTTTAATTTAAGGTCATCTGGTTAGATCTTGGGGCCTTCAGGAGGTCTCCACGGGAAGGGCCGGTCTAGTCATCACTGGGAGGGTGGCCTTCTTCTTACCAGGGGTGATGACTTGGCCGAACGGTAGGTTATTATGTGGTGTCCTTTTCTTTTTATTTATAAACCGTGGTGTCCTTTTATTTCTTTTAAGTATATTAACTATGTCTGTTTATTGTTGTGAACGTGGTGGCTTAGATTGGATTATTTTATCGTGAACATGTATTTGGGGCTGAACGCCTGTTATGTTCATGAATAAATACAATATATATATACAATTAAATACACAAAACTAAACAACACCTCAGAGTCACTTTTTGATTAGATATTATACAGCAAGTATAATCAGTTAGACATCACTGAACAGCGTACCTTATGATAATTTTTTTTTGATTATGTGTTGAAGTAAATAGAGTTCGTTCAGAAATAGTGAATATGTGAGAGATATTTTGTCATGTCTAAATATGCTAAATTTGGGGTCACTGGGAGACCGAATATGATCAACACTTGTCAGGTAGAAATGTTTTAAATGCAATAGCTGTTCAGTTGATTAGATACTCAAATTTAACTTGAGGTAATTGACCTCGCATCTTATGATTTTACACAGTGATGTCAACATTAAATTTGTAATACTGACATAGCCATTTATTGACAAATTTTGTTCTGAGTAAATTTGAAATGTCAGATGGAGATATTCAGCCAACAGAGATCAGTAAATAAATATAAGATTGATCTAATTTTATTTTAGATGAGGTTGGTAAAGGGGATTATTTAATCTCAGGATTTATCGAATGTTCTGAGTTGTAGAATATGTGTAACCCAATTAATACTTAGTAAATGGTCATGAATAGTGTTGTTTTTAAGTGAGCGATTACATTAACAGTTTTCACGCAAGATTCAGATGAACGAGTTCATTGAGTTAACGTTATAGGGACGATTGGTGTGCGTCATTCATTCGTAAATGACGTGATTACATTGAGAATATTTCCACTTGATTAATTACTTTTGAGTGTATTTAATTAATAAGATGTCATTTTAGCTATCGTTATCCTACTTTGAATTCATCTGGTATGGAATCACTCACCTTTGTTCATGTTTGTGGTTGGTTTCTCTGTCACTTACAGGGTCACATCACACACACTTAACTTAATTGATATTTTTGTATTTATGTATATAAAAATGTTAATCACCATTTTTTCTCTTTTATAATAAATTATGTATATTTTTAACCTCAGTCTGAGCCAATCGTTTAGTTATTTCAATAGTATAATTAGCCTAGTAAACTTATATCCCTATCGCGAGAGAACCCCGACAATCCAGTGAACGTCACCACCCCTGAGGAAGAGGGTCATCAACGGTGAGTATTTTTATTTCAGTGCAGCCGAGGCAGAACCCAGGATGAAGAAATCATCAACCAGGTCATCATGAAAAGGGTGCAGTATTAACAATCAACTTTCGTAGTAGGACAAAAAAACAAAAATCATTATTTAGTTTCATTATTTTCTATCAGTTTTAACATGCAATTTTTGTAGTTTCAATCTTGTCCCCTGATGTTTAAGGTCGGGTCGCCAGGTGCGCCACTGTCAACATGTCGCTCAGTTTAGTAAGGGAGAATATGGAAGTGTCCAGCATTGTTTATAGTGGATTTGGTTATACTACGGGATAACACACTCAATCATAGCTTACACAATTTCCCCCAATACTTCCTGTTAAGCAACGTTTTTTGTATTGAATGCGCAAATAAAAGGTGCGAATCTGTTGCTGATCCGGGAGCAGGCAACACAGGTCCATGGGAGAAGCAGCAGCTGGAGCACACGTCAGCGACTGCAATCTGAAGCGTTTGCCCTTTGGATTTGTTGATAGTGATCACGAAGCAGATGCTTAGTGAAAATGCAAGCGTTTAAACCGAAAAAGGTGAATGCAGCTCGGCGTATCGCTGGTGGACGGTCGGGGGCGGGAATAGACTGCCGGGAACCGTTGATCTACTTCTCTCTAGTGCTATCTCGTATATTATCGGCTACCTTCGGGATGGAGAACAAAGTTCGAGCACTTGCAACTCAAATGAATAAATTAATTTAAAGGAATCAGTGGCAACTTCGTAAGCCAGAAAGTGAATGTGTCAAGTCGAGAGATTACAGCAAGGAGTGACGCGCAGGTCGCCTACGGGAGTCAAATGGAAAGACCTGCACCTGGCAAGCCGAACCCGTCCTGGGATATCCCGGCACTAAAAGCCATACGACGTTTCAATTTTACAGCAAGGAGTGATCATGTGGTTGGTCGCTGGCGGGCAAATGCATAAAGAATGTTCTCACTGCGGGGCGTAACAGAGAAGAGAGGGGGATTTCAGAAAATTTTATCCTATCGAATTTTTATGACAAAAATCACTCTAAATTAATTTTTAACGCATTTTTATCCTTCTAAATTTCTTCCTAACCGAGCAAGCAGTTCTGCGGTTTGGGTCATGTAGCTATCAGCCTGCATTCAGGAGACAGTAGGTTCGAACCCCACTATCGGCATTCCTGAAGATGGTTTTCCGTGGTTTCCCATTATCACACCAGCCAGATACCGGAGCTGTACTGTAATAAAGGTCACGATCGATTCCTTCCAGCACCTAGCCTTTTCCATTCCCATCGCCGCCATAAGACCTATCTGTGTCGGTGCGATGTAAAGCAAATTGAAAAAAATCTTCCTAAACCGAATATTAAGGTAGATACTTCGACGTTTCTATTTCACGATTCCTTATAAATAGTGCCATACCTTAAACTATATGTGAAGTTTCAAGAAAATATCTTCAGGGATTCTTGCGTGATGTTCGATTTACATGCATACGCGATACAGTTTCTTTCTGCCATTCAATTTCAACATGTCTGAAACGTGTAAAAACCGGAAATTCCCGCAAAAAATATAAAAAAGACAGACGTTGTTGTTTTATTTAGGTACCGTACGTAGATTTCCACAGAATCCAGTTCAATATCCTCAATCATTTATATGAAGCACTAAGAATCTGATTTTATAGCTAGATAACTACTTAGGTTCACGGTATTGGAGAAATATATATCAAATGCTACACCAGAGTGTGATATATTATTTTGAAAGTATCTAAAATCAGAAGGAGCCTCCGTGGCTCAGACGGCAGCGCGTCGGCCTCTCACCGCTGGATACCGTGGTTCAAATCTCGGTCATTCCATGTGAGATTTGTGCTGGACAAAGCGGAGGCGGGACAGGTTTTTCTCCGGGTACTCCGGTTTTCCCTGTCATCTTTCATTCCAGCAACACTCTCCATTCTCATTTCATAGTATCTATCATTCATTAATAAATCACTTTGGGAGAGGCGACCCCATCGTACTAACAGCCTATATCTGCTTCATTCATTACATCCCTGACCCGGTCAATGACTGGAAAACAGGCTGTAAGTTTTCATTTTCATCTAAAATCAGACCAAAGTTGCTAATACCCAGAGATTCGTTTCCAGACGATCCTACCACACGATCAGCAACCGTACAAACATTGCAAGTAATAATCTTATAAATGTCAAGACGAATTTGGTGTGTGCAAATCAGGCTAAACAAATTCGGAGGGATGCTTAATCTATAGGATTAAAACAAAGTATAAGACCGTCTATAGTATAACTACAGTGTGACGAGTAGGGCCCAGGTGTTTAGGTAATATCATCATCATCATCATCATCTGTTTACCCTCCAGGTTCTTCCCTCGGACTTAGCGAGGGATCCCACCTCTACCGCCTCAAGGGCAGTGTCCTGGAGCTTCAGACTCTTGGTCGGTGGATACAACTGGGGAGTATGACCAGTACCTCGCCCAGGCGGCCTCACCTATGCTGAACAGGGGCCTTGTTGAGGGATGGGAAGATTGGAAGGGATAGGCAAGGAAGAGGGAAGGACGCGGCCGTGGCCGTAAGTTAGGTACCATCCCGGCATTCGCCTGGAGGAGAAGTGGGAAACCACGGAAAACCACTTCCAGGATGGCTGAGGTGGGAATCGAACCCACCTCTACTCAGTTGACCTCCCGAGGCTGAGTAGACCCCGTTCCAGCCCTCGTACCACTTTTCAAATTTCGTGGCAGAGCCGGGAATCGAACCCGGGCCTCCGGGGGTGGCAGCTAATCACGCTAACCACTACAGCACAGAGGCGGACTTAGGTAATATCTTAGTCCAAAATATGTACATAACAATGCAGTATCAGTGATATATTTAATATTCATAAAATATGTAATAGCATTAATGCACTAAATTTACAAACATGTTCGTATATTCCATTTATTATGACTTAAGATTATGAAATGAGAAAATAAAATTGTTTTGATAACAGTAATAATGATATTGTTTTTCTGACCACTGAGCGAAGATCGAACCTGCCAAGTTGCGGTCAGAAGTCCAGTGTCTCAACCGTCTGAGCCACTCAGCCCGGCAGGGCGAATTGTGATGGCACTCGTCTTGGTACTAGCACTTCAGAAACGGCGTGGTCTATAAGCTGCTCTCGTGCCGCTCTTGTAAGCATGTATCTAAAGCAGCGCACCGATGGTCAAACAACGACGCGTCGTCCAGCCGTGTGTCGACATCGGCTCATTGATGCCGGAGGTCAGCGGAGCCGGTCGCTCATTGTTCGGTGCAAGCACGGTGTCGCAGTTTGAGAAAATCGCCAACAGGCACAACGGCGATAAATAGGCCAACGTTTTCCAGCATACGATCCATTGAGCACTGCTGTGTATAGGACTGCCGAGTCGACGGCCAGTCGTACCCCAATATTGACTGCACTCCACCGTAAGCTGCGCATGAGGTGGGCACAAAACCATCGCTACTGGACTGTGCATGATTGGAAAAAGGTCGCTTGGTCCGATAAAACCAGATTCTATGTTTATCACGCCAACGGCCGAGAACGTGCACTCCGGATGTGGCACGTGGTTGCACGGTCAGCCGGAGGCCCATTACTCCGGTACACTACACCAATCCCTAGCAGGTATCCGGTATCTGGACCTGAATGGGAGCCAAGTCCATCCGTTCATATCAACGGTGTTCCCTGATGGTGACGGCTATTTCCAGCAGGAAAATGCGCTATGCTACACTGCCAGGATTGTGAGGGATGGTTCTAGGTACCTGATAGTGAATTTGCTCTAACTCCGTGGTCTCCAAGTATCCCTGATATGAACCCCATTTAACATTTGTGGTTCGATTTGGAGAAGCGGGTTTGTGCTATATCACCACCTCCCAGCAATGTTCGCCATCAGAAGGACCTGTTTTGCGCTTGTGGTACCAGATACATTAGGTTACCTATCGCCTCCTCGTTGAATCGATGCCTCGCCGAGTGACGGCGGTTCTGCAGTCAAAAGGTGGTCCTGAATCGTATTAGGTACAGCAGGTAGTCATAATATAATGGCTCATCATGTATAATAATAATAATAATAATAATAATAATAATAATAATAATAATAATAATAATAATAATAATAATAATTAATAATAATAATCCTGATCTGGAGTTATCACTCCATGTACATTTGGTCCAGTTTTACGAGGGATGCCCTCCTGCCACAACCCTATGCGGAGGGAGATGTTGCGTGTTTATGTGGTGGAAGAAGATTAAGAGAGGTGTTCCTATTAAGACGAATACAGGCCAGGTCCCGAGCCAGAGAAATGAAACATATGCAGTTAAAATCCTCAGCCCAGTCTGGAATCGAACCTGGGGGTTTCTGAACCGCTGACCATTCAGTCAAAGACCCAGACTTTCCGCTTGAGACTAAAGAAATGAGAAAATAACATCTACAAGGAGGAATAGGAGGCTAGCTTTGTATGGGCATATGAAGAGGATGAATCCGGATTGGCAGGCCCACAAGATACTGACCCCGCAAGGGAAATGAAAAGCCCATTCTCATTGGCTGAGGGAGGTACACAATGACTCAGAAGAAGTATGTGTCAAAGATCAAAGATCAGGCCTAGGAAGAAAATTGCGGGGATGAAGGAAGCATTGGAGAAATAACCTGCCAAGCCACGAAACATCTCGATAGAAGAGTGAGAAGGTAGAAGTTAAAGAAATTTGGCGAGAATGCAAAGAAGAAGGCATACGTCTGGTGGATTGTGTAAGCGTGCCGCAAAGTTGGCCGTAACAATGGATAATAATAAATTAGATGTGAAGCCTCCGCGGTATGTAGAGTTATTTAGTCTTTCTTCCGGGTTAAACCATGTTGTTGTTTTCTGTACATTCATTGCAGTTTGCGAACATTTCGAATACATTGCAGTATTCTTTTTCAAGGTGACTGAAATACCCGGACTCGACCCGAGGTTGCCTGGGAGCCTGATTACCTGATAATTTAAGTATATCACTTATTGAAACGCACGTATTGGAGGTCTTGTTAATTTTTGTACATTTTAGTCTCACTTCTGTCGAGGAATGAAGCCATTTAACAGCATTGTTTTATTAAGATAGTTTAGAGTCACTTTAACCCTAAGGTCTTATCTTGACTTCTAATTTCAGAATTTACATTCAATTACAGTAGGGTGAAGAATGAGAGGAATATAAAAGATTTCGGTGTTTTAAACTGAACAGTAGAATTTTTGAATCTTTGAAAAACGTGATAATTTGTTTGCACAGTGTAGGAGATGAGAGTACCTCCTTAATCTCCTTACGTATACCGTGGTACTGGCGCCATTGGTCGCACAGTGAACAGGCTGTAATGATGAGCTTGACAATCAACACACTATTGCATGTTGTACGGATGGGAGGCTGTTTTTTCTCAAAGAGGTAGCTGTGACTTACCTTGGAGAGGCCGATCCGTATTCTATATATTAGGACTTGATCTTGCCTGTGAAGGTTGTGACGATAGTGTTGTACTGTAGATTCCGTTGTTACTTCATGTAGTTTACTGTTTGAAGTTTGAAGCCATTTTATCTTCCACTGTTAGTATAATTTCGTTTTAGCATATGTAATGATGTCAGTGTGAAGGGTAGCTATAGTTAGATCGCCTAGCGGGATCTAAGCCTGATCAGCAGATTCGTTGCCTTGAATACCTGTGTGAGGGTACCCAGACAAGGATGACTTGTTTGCCTTCTTTCATAATGTTGTTAAACAACAGTTGTGTTTCTTGTACAAGGATGCGTTTCGATGATGGACTTTCTATTGCCTTTAATGCACTTTTTGAATCAGAAAAGGTCAAGAAGGAGTTATTTCAGGTGCTGGTTTTCAAAATGTGTAGCATAGCCTGCTTTATTGCGTACAGCTCGTTAGAGAGGACTTTGTAGTAGCCAGGCAATCGGTATAGCATGGTACGTTCAGGATATATAATCCCACATCCATTTCTTTCCTCACATTTTGATCCATCAGTATAGATTTTATCAGTATTTATCAGACATTTCAAGAAATAATTCATGGTAGTGAGATCTGGCAATTTCGTCTTTGACACTGTAATTTATTTCGAAGTTAATTGTTGGAAGGGTAATAGTCCACGGTGGGACATTAAGAGAATGGTCTGAGAGAAGTACTGGAAGGATATTTATATTTAATTCTTGAAGGAACTTAGCTATTCTGACAATGAAGGGCTGTGGTTGTGATCCTGATTTAATGTGTATACCTTGGTGATTGTTACTAAAAGAATACAGCATAATTCGTGATTCACACGTTAGTTTCTGCCTTGAGTGCATAAGTCAAACTTAGTAGTCTACATTTAATAGCGATTGGAGATTCATTTCTTCTACTTGAATGCTGCCTGTTGGATTGGTGCGGAAGGCTCCTAGAGCAATTCGAAGAGGTGTGGTCAGGATGGTATCAAGGATTTAGAGTGAAGACATTCTTGCGGAATTGTATAGAATGCTGCCATAGTCTAATTTAGCCCTATGAATAGCTCTGTACGTGTTCATTAGCATGTGGTAGTCTTACCCCCGCCCCCAGTTCTTTGCTGCCAGGATCTTCATTATGTTCAGCCTTCGTAAGCAGTCATCTTTAAGGCTTTTGAGGTGAGGTATCCAACTTAACGTAATATCGAATGAAACTTCTAAGATTTTCATAGCGTCACTTTTTCAATTTTGTGATTGCTCATGTACAGCTCAGGGTCTTGTACAGTATGTTTACATTTGGAGAAGAGTGTGCATTTGGTTTTGGAAAGTTTGAACCCTGGAGCTTTAGCCCATTTTTAGATATTCTCAATTGATTTTTGAAGTAACTTTTAAGTAGTCAATTCATTTCTTCCTGCACTTAATACAGTCAAATCATAGGCAAAAAGGCAAGCCTTTACTGGTAGGTGAATGTTGGAGACAATGCCATTTATTGCGACGAGGAATAATGTGACACTGACGACTGATCCTTGGGGAACTCCGTTATCAATGGTTACTTCATGTGAAAGAATTCCATTTGTTCTGACTTGAATTCGGCCATCTTTAACGAAATTATAAACGAAGTAGAGCATGTTTCCTGAAATATTATGTTTCATCAATATTTCAATTAGATAGCCTTTCCACACCATGTCGTATGCCTTTTCAATGTCTAAGCTAACAGCCATGAGTTGCTGGCTGTTCAGGAAAGCTTCTCAGATTTCTGATTCTAAACACATCAGTGTATCTTTATGAAAACCATTTTGTGTATCACTAAAAAGTGTATATGTTCCAAATACCAGCGTAATCTCTTGTTAACAATTTTCTCCATTAACTTACACATTGTACTTGTCAAGGCGATGGGACGATAATTTTCTGGGATCAACATGTCCTTTTCGTGTTTGAGTATAGGCACTACGATAGCACAACGCCATTGATCTGGAAATAGTTTGGAACTCCATACATAGTTGAAAATAGCAAGTAGATAATTGAGTGCACTGTGTGGAAGCTTCTTTAAAAATTCATATAGAATGGTGTCTGGGCAGGGACTAGATTTGCCGCATTTGTTGAGTTCTGTAACAATTTCTTGTAAATGTAAAGTATCATTATAAGCATAGTTCGTTCTAGGTACAGTTTCACTTAAGTCTATTGGATCTCGAGTTGTTTTCATGTGAAGAAATACAACTTCATAATTGTTATCGCTAGAGATTTCTGCAAATGAGATAGCCAGTTGATCAGCTATTCGTTTTTAGGTTTATTTATAATGGATCCAGCGACTGGATCTCTTAGAGAAGTATGAATTTATTGTATTTACCATTTATTCTTTCGATTTTATTCCACATAATATGTCGTGAAGTTTTGGAGGTTAAGGAAGAGACGAATGTTAACCAGGAGATTTTCCTACTTTATTTTATTTTATTTCTTGCAGTTGCTCGATATTTCTGAAAATTGTTTTTATTTTCAGGCGTAGGATTTCTTTTGTAGAGGTAGTAAGCACGGTTTTTATTTTTGATTGCCTCTTTGCAGGAGTCATTCCACCAGGGAACCGTTTTCTTGAAGGACATACGAGTTGTTTTCGGGATACTCTGGTCTGCAGATTTAATTATAACTTCAGTGAAGTCTTGAACAATATCATTGATGTGCTTAAAAATAAATTTATTTGTAGTTAGATAATCCAAATAGTTATTTACAGTCTTTCTAAATGATTCCCAATTGGCCTTAATTACATTCCATTTAGAGTATTGGGTTTTTGATGTGTTGTCTGGGGAACTTTGATCGTCGTTAATTATTATGGGGAAGCGATCGCTTCCTTGTAGAGTTGAATAAATGGACCAGTTAAACAGTGCAGCTATGTCTGGCGTATATATAGTTAAATCTATGCTACTGTATGTTCCGTGTGTTGTATCAAAACAGGTTGGAGCAGTTGAGTTCAATAATACTAGAGGAAATTCATCTATTTCTTTCCCCTTTTCATCAGTATTGCGACTACCCCATAAACTGCTGTGGCTATTAAAATCACCCATCAAAATTAAGGTTTTGGGGGAGTTGGTGTAATAGATTTCTTAAACCATCAGTGTGAGATGTACTATTCGTAGGAAAATAAACTTTACATACGCATATTAGCTTGTGGCAGGTATATTAAAACTGCGGCACTTCTAAATCAGTAGTTAAAGGAATCTCTGATGGTGTATATTATTTTTAACATAGGTAGCTACGCCTCCACTTGCATGATTTGTATTAATTCGGTTTTTATAATTAACGTTGAACTGTCTTAAATGGGAAGCAAAGCTGTCTTGAAAGTTAGTTTCTTGTAGACAGACAACTGAAAGCTGGTGTTTATTTAGTAGAAGTTGTAAAAACTCTCGCTGTGATCGAAAACTTTTGAGGTTCCACTGAAGTAATGTTATAGTCGTAAGGATGACAAACAAGTGTAGAGGGAATATTATCATCATTATTTGAGGCAAGTAGAGTCATCGCTGGAGTAATCTGGAACTAAACTGTTAATTGCTTCATCTTGTTGTTGTTGCTATTTGTTTTACGTCACACCGACACAGATAGGTCTTTGCCTGGTGTGAAAATGGGAAACCACGGAAAACCATCTTCAGGGCTGCCGACAGTGGGCTCGAACCCGCTATCTCCCGATTACTGGATACTGGCCGCACTTAAGCGACTGCAGCTATCGAGCTCGGTAATTGCTTCATCTCGCTTTTGACTGCTAGCCTTAAGCAGTTTCTTGACTATACGAGTACTCCTGTTCTTTATGGATTTTTCAGTATAATAAGGATATAGTTTGTGAAGGGCTTGGGCTAAATCCTATACAGCAGATTTTGGGTGTAATTGGAAACTATTGCTGATATGTCATTAATTCCAATACTGTTTTCAAAAAAGGATTGGAGTTGTAACACAGGGGAAGGACTGAGTGTTGGCTTCTAGAACTTGCTTAATTGGCTTAAGCATATCACTAATAGTTATGCTTTCATTCTCTGTCTTTGGTTTCTGATAAGCTTGTTTTGTCTTGTGTTTCTCTGCCTGTTCACTTGTTATAGGTTCAGTTGTTAACGGAGGTTTCTTAAAATCACGATCTTTTCTCCCTGTAGTTTCACTGCTAGGTAGTGATATTGGCCTCTTTGATCCAGCAAGATGAACACATAAGGAATTTTGAGGACATTCCAAATGAGAGATTAGAGTAGTTTCGACAGAGGGTAAAGGATCATAGTTTTGGTCTTGGGAACACAGAAGAGTTGTAGATGTAGCAGTTGCCTGAATAGCAGTTTGTGAGGGAGTACAGGTAATATTTAGGGGCTGCCTGGCCGAGGCAGTATAGGCGTGCTCGGTTCGCCCGGAAGGACGTGGGTTCAAATCCCCGTCAGGAAGTCGTAAAATTTAGGAAACGAGATTTCCAGTTCCGAAGGTGCACATGGCCCTGAGGTTCACTCAGCCTACACCAAAATGAGTACCAGGTTAATTCCTTGGGGCAAAGGCGTGCGGGCGTAGAGCTGACCACTCTACCCCATTAAGTGCCGAGGTTACGGATAGTGGAAATCTCCAACGGCCTTCATGGCCTTTACGGAGTTGACTTTTGATAGGTAATATTTTCTTGACAGTTTGTTTTCGTTTTTGTGTATCCTGTACTAGTTGTGGAAATTACTTTACACTGATCTTGCCACGGGAATGACGGTTTTTTATTTAATGTGGAGTCTTCAATTATTATTTCATCACTAGCTGACCCGACAGACGTCGTTCTGTCAAAAATAAATGACAATGGAACGAACTGAAATACGTCCTGTACTGCACGCAAAAATCAGAATAATGCAAATGACTACGTTATCAACATCAAATGAGTTATTTTTCTACTGCTACCAAAAGTTAGTAACAAACTACTGGAAAAACGTGTTTTCATTAATATCTTGATTGTGAATAAGAAAATGCTCAAATAGGTCACAGCATATCACTACCCAGAAATAACCCCGATTGACTGTAACGTAGATGGGAACTGTTCAGCAGGTCTTCAAATCCCTCACAGAGCCATCATTATCTCCCATTGCAAATCAAGTAATTTGATAAGTTGATGGCGTGGAGATAATGTGGCAAAAGTTACTCCTCTTTCTTCGAAGGAAATAACTATCATAGAAAACACTGATTCAAATGAACACTATGAAGATATTTTTCATTGTAAAGCTTTAAGGTAAACGTTATTTTTTGTTTGATTACCTGGCGCGTAAACAAACAAAGTTGATGGTTTTCCAACATACAATTGGCCATGCGAGAAGCATGAGTGTTCAAGATTAATGCTGCAAACACTCAATGAATGCCCCTGGGATTTATTTATGGTCATAGCAAAAGCGACCCGCACTGGAAACTGCAGTCGTTTAAATTTAAATGGTATGTCAGTCGGAATCATAGAGATGCGTAGTATCAAAACCGTCTTCTTTATACTTCCCCGTTAGAATGGTTGCTTCGATCACGTAGTTCAGTAATGTTTTCACCGCTAGCCTTGTGCCATTACAAAGACGCGGTTGGTTGACATTTCGTAACATTATGACCACTGATCCGGTCTTTAATTGAAGAATGTGAGGCGGCAATCGTGGCAAATCCAGCGAGTTCAAATATCTGTAAATTAAGAAGGACAGGTTTATTATTTTTGTCACAAAAACTATAAAATAAAATAAACAAAGCAATATGGGGGGATAAGTCTCTCTGTTATATGTTAAAAGAAAGCAGTGTTATATGTTACCTTGAAAGTTGGCATGAAATTGTCCCGAAGTACATTTGTTGCCTCAAATGAAGTCATTTGAAAGCAGTTGTTATATTTTTGGATATTTGTAAGGAAATGTATGGAATCTGTTCCTGTTCCTGAAACCAATGAATACAATGGATCTGGTGACGGAATCAATGGCACTAATTTCATTTTGCCATTTGCGCAACACAATCCAGCGGCTTCATTTTTGTGTTTCAGTGCCTTACAATTTTGGGAAACTGAGTGCATAGATCCAATAGCAACGCATTGGTAGGCACTGTAGCCAATTGAAACATCGTAACTGAAAGCAGCTCGATTCAAACTTGGAAGATAATTAGCTGAACGACGCGCTGCAAAAGCAAAGCAAAGCAAAGCAAAGTCACCTCCGTACAGGCCATGAAGGCCCTTGGAGGAGTGGAAGGTAAAGGCTTCAACCATTGTTAACCTTGGCACGTGATGGGTAGAGTGGTTAGCTCTACGCCCGGCCGCCTTACGCGCTGCACGGGTTTGTGATATTCGAATCCTTTCAGTTTCATTTCGCTCGTCACGTTGTTGTGCAGTCCGATTAGACTGAAAATTAGCTTGGCTTGTAGCATTTCGAGCGAGCTCTTCGACCGAAGTTGCTCCGCCCGCGTCTTATAGGCGGCATGAGTCTTGAAGTGAGTATACAGTCTATAAAACCAATCAACCAAAGAAATCGATGAACTTGTTTGTTGAGAAGCGATTTAAAAATAATCAGGGTAGACAAAGATCTCCAACTATAACAAAACACGACACTGCATGCAACTGTCTGGAGAGCGATGTTTGGAAGATCCGTACCGGCAGTCGAGGGAGCCAGACAGACAGCCAGCCCGTACGAAACCAAAACCCAAGGAGACATTCTTTCTGTCACAAACTGAGAACTAAGCGAGATAAGGACTTGAGGTTTGTTTTATAAATAACTCCCATATCTGAAGACCATATGCCTCGCTTTGACCCCCCATGCAAATTCAATAGCAAAGAAGTTGGTCAGTGACTGACTTTTTCGTGCCTGCACATAAAAATCTCTGAACATGACTGAAAAGAAACACAAATAGTGCATGTTCTTATCATTTAAATTTAAAAACAAACTTATCTACGTCGAGCTGAAATACTCTTTTACCAGCAGTGAATAAAATACAAATATAGTGAATATAACATAGGAGTTATGACATGATAAGTTCTATGCAATGAAGATTTTGCATTTGACGTAACATTCCATTATATTAAAATTCTCACACTCAATTATTTTGTAAACCTTTTTTTTGTTTACGGCATCAAATGCGGCTTGAAATTTTGTACACAATCCGATATTCACCCATTTTAACCGATAACATTGAGATTTACGGACATTTGGCAAACGCGCTGGATTAGAGGAGGACAGCGCTAAGCGCAAACGTGGGAAAAGGAAAGAAAGAAGATCTGGCGCGTGTGCTTGAGGGTTAATACAGTACGCTGTTTCGTGGTTTACGCTTTTTCTTCTCTTGTTATTTAAATTCCATCATAAGAATCTACGATAAAAATCGCGGTTATTTAACAATCTCGAATAATGCTTAATTTTTCACTGCTTTCACCAGAGTAATTCCCGTTTAAAATGGATAATAATGGTGTCTGTACTTCTGACAAACGTTTCAAGTTGGTAGCTGCCGCATCAAGAAAGAGTATTGCAGTATAATCCGCATCCGCTTCATGTGATCAAATTAACTACCATTTGAATCTTAAATTCTGCGTATGGCCTCCGGAGTGGCCTACTGCAGGTTTTTTCTTGTTAAAATAAAGGAACTTATTTATTTTGTTGATAAGTATAGTTTATTAGCTCTGTAAAACATTCTACACGTTGTTCAGAGTTATATTCTAGCTGATATAAGGCCAGGAGGCAATGACCGTCAAAGACGTGCTTTATCCGATGAAAAAAGTGCAACAAACAACTCCATCAAAAAAATATAGAAAAACAAGAAGTGTTATGATAACGAAAGGAGAATAAACAAGAAATACATTAAAACAAAAAGAAAAAACATCTGATAAATGAAAATTACTTCTGAGTAGTGGAACATAATAATTGAAAGCAATCATATACAAATTCATACGAAATTTACAGAAAATAACTTAAACTATTTTCTTACGAATAGCGTTGCATAAGTATAATGTAGTCACTTAGAAATTCACTCAAAATTTACAACATATTATTTTAAATAATCCATTACGAGTAGTGTAGGATGATAATTACGACGCAATCACATACAAATTCAATGAAAACTTAAATGTTTCCAATATTTCAACACTAGGATTTGTGGCAGCTTGAGCGGCAAAGTTACTTACTACTAGCTTAATGTTATAAATACAAGACTATCACATAGAAATTTACACATAATTTACATGATTTTGAAGTCTCGTTATCGAAACATGCAAAAAAAATTGGGAAAAAAGCTTTAACTCACTGGTGATTTAGAATTTAGATATTTCACTAGAGGGATATCCGTTTAATTTGAGGCAGAAAGAGCACTGAGTCGATACACGGGTAACTATTGAAGATCCTGCTGGCAATCGCGGTAAAGTGGGTGTGACAGATTCCACTTCCGTTCGACAGGCCAGTGACTCCTCGGAAAACGATCTAGCACGTAATAGGATGTCGTTAGTGTCACCAGGGTTAATGAAATTAGGAAGGTCGGTAAGTTGGATGGAACTACTAACTGGGGCAGGTTCTACGGTTTTCTCGTCTATTGCCTTTTCTCACAAAGCACAATCTGGACACAAAAATTGATCATCCTGCTGCCTTTCTCCGAGGTGCGGTCACCGTCAAACGTACGATACATATGATAGCTCTACTATTTTTCAAATCTTTGGAGCATTAATGAACTATTTAGTGGTTTTTCTATTTTTCTATTTCTAGGTGTATATAGTATCTACCAGCATTAAACTTTCTCCGCAGATCAGTTGTTGGAAAACAGCGAATCACATTGTTGGTGAAGGTTGATTCGATGCCCAACAGTTCCACCATTAGCTGAAGCAACAAACCCAGCCAGCTTGTAGTTTTCCGTGACCGTTGATATCGTAATCACAGTCAACAGACCTTCAGTTTTAAATAATAATAATAATAATAATAATAATAATAATAATAATAATAATAATAATAATAATAATAATAATAATAATAATAATAATAATAATAATAATAATAATTGTATTGGTTTTACGTCTCACTATCTACTTTTACTGAAATTCCGAGAGGCCGGAATTTTGCTCCGCAGAAATTATGCTATTTTACGCGCTGGTCTACTGGCAGGTTTTCTCCGGGTACTCACGTTTTTCGTATAATCTTTCTTTCGAACAACACTCTCAAATATAATTCCATCTGTCAGTCATTAATCATTGCCCCAGAGGAGTGCGACAGGCTTCGGCAGCCGGCACATTTCCTATCCTCGCCGCTAGATGGGGGCTGGATTCATTTCGTTCTTGACCCGTTCGAATGACTGGAAACAGGCTGTGGATCTCGATTTCGATTTCTACTGACTTGTGGCTGGTGTATTTGAACACCTTCAAATACCGTCGGACTAAACCGGGATCAAACCCTGCACTTCTACCATCTGAACCACTTAGTCCAGCATCTGCACTTTTACTACAGACTTGTCACCGAAGTGATGTACTAGGAAAATGAAGAGCGAAGTAGCCTAGGTCACTAAACCAGAAGGCGATATTATAGCCCACTGAAATTTATATATACGAAGTGACCCCATCATTTCTCACGAATGGTTCTAATAATATTACTCATACCATAGTCTCTTTCATATTCCCAAAGACAACGTTCAGACTGCAAGCCCCACAGTGTAGGGATAGCGTGTCTGCGTCTTACCTAGAGGCACCCGGTTCGATTCTCTGGACTAAGGGTTGGGACGGGTCCACTCAGAATTGTGAGACAGTTAAGGATCTGTCAGATGTGAGAGGTAGCGGGACCTGTGAAGGAAGTCAAGGAATACAGCTGACGATGTTACGCTGACCATGTGACACTCTAATACCTGCAGGTCATTGCACTGGATTGCATGTCGTCTCGGCAGGGCAAGGTTCGTAATGGGCTCTTATGTGCTACGGGTATTTGTTAACACCAAAGTGAGACAGTTAAATGAATGTTCAAGACCATACCAGAATATCTAGTGCACTGTAAATAACATATCTCAGTAACGACACACCTGGGATTATGATAATGGTGATGATGGTGATGACGATGGTGATGGAAATATTTGTTATTATTATTATTAGTATTATGATTAATGATGATGATTATGATGATGATTTTGAAATCGTGTGGCTATTTGTAGCCACGTGCAGCCCTTGTAAGGCAGACCCTCCGATTAAGGTGGGCGGCATCTGCTATGTGCAGGGAACTGCGTGTTATTGTGGTGGAGGATAGTGTTATGTGTGGTGTGTGAGTTGCAGCCATTGGAATTAACCAATGAAGGTTAAAATCCCCGACCCGGCCGGGAATCGAACCCAGGACCCTCTGAACCGAAGGCCAGTACGCTGACCGTTCAGCCAACGAGTCGGACATAAAGATGATGATGATGATGATGATGATGATAGCAATAATATAGTCCTACCTTTGACTCACTCTCTGTCTCCAGGATTACGGTATGGAATCCTATATAATCAGTCGAGATTTAAGGACTATAGGCTGTATAGGTTTACTGGTTTATTAAGAAACCACTTTGAAGAGAACATTTTCAGTGTCTTTAAGACAATCGTCTTCAGACCATAACTATATAAATGTGTAAACTCCATTTCTTATTTGGACAGTGTTACAGCATGTTAGTTGTGACCGTAGGAACACATTTGCCAACCCCTGAGTTGTTCATGAGATCTAAACGGGAGAAAGGCCATGCTCGAAAGAAATGCTCTATAGTATCAAGATAGTGAACAGACACAAGATACGTTCGGATGATTTTATAATTTAATGTGGTTTTTTGTTTGTTTGTTTGTTTGTTTGTTTGTTTGTTTGTTTTTGCTTTTGACAGTATTGACTAGCAAATACGTTTTTCTCACACCTTCCTGCTTGATGGCTGTATTTATTACTGCACATTGCTTCGATATTGAATTCTAAAATATTGTAATTCAATGTAAATATCGATGCAGACAAGTGTGCAACATGTACTACAACAGTTCTGTGAAGTGAATGCTCCATCTCATGCTAAATCCAATTCATTTCGACCATTGTGTGTTAAGAAAGAATGTGACAAAAATGTGTATCAATTCGTCTGGTTTGGATCTAATGAGGTTATACTTCGTTATGGTGTTTATGGTGGGTTCTTTGTACAACTTTCACGAGCTATCTTGAGAGTCTCCCTTTCGTATGGGCGCAAAGGTTTGTACGTTCTCACCGAGGTATATTGCTAAGTTAAATTAAATTCAATAATTTAGAAGCAAGAACTGAAGATCAAGTGTAATAAAATGATCGGTCCCGTTAGTGCTGGCCGTTACCTTGCAATATGTTGAGGACTCCTGATGGGAACGGAGAAACCGGAAGAAGTGGTCAGTCCTTGGACCCTTCACATTTGTATTGCTGTGTGAAGGTCACCACATTCGAGCTAAACCTACTGTAAAATGAGAAATATTATGCAGAGTGATAGGCCAGTTCAAGAACAACAAGCCAACGTTCGCCGGCTGTGTTCAAGGTGACGGAATCAAATCCCGGCTTAGTCGGGAATAGCGATTTCAGACATTCACTAGCAGGTCGACGTTTGAGGAACCCCTGGCCATATCTTATTACCCAAACCAGAAAAAAAGAGGTCAAGTTTAGGACAGCAATTTCGGGACAAGTAATGAAAGGTCTTGAAGGAGTTCAACTGAAGCCCTCCACTGTTCGTAACCTCGGCACCTTTGGTTAGTTCTATTTCTAGCCTCTTTGGCCCCACAAATTAACCTGAAATTTTATTTCTGTAGCAGAGAGTGAAACATAGGGGCACGTACAACTCTGGAAGTGGAAGTCCCTGACGAAGAAAACCAAACCAAACCCCATGGCACTACAGCCCTTGAAGGGCTTGGCCTACCAAGCGACCGGTGCTCAGCCCGAAGGCCTGCAGATTATGAGGTGTCGTGTGGTCAGCACGACGAATCCTTTCGGCCGTTATTCTTGGCTTTCTAGACCGGGGCCGCTATCTCACCGTCAGATAGCTCGTCAATTCTAATCAAGTAGGCTGAGTGAACCTCGAACCAGCCCTCAGGTCCAGGTAAAAATCTCTGACCTGGCCGGGAATCGAACCCTTGGCCTCCGGGTAAGAGTCACCCACGCCACCTCTACACCACGGGGCCGGTGACGGAACCAAATTCTTTACCACATCGACTAAGCTGTCCTAACAAATGATTTCCTTAACTATATTATTAGTTTGAAGAGACTGAAGTGTTCATGTTTTCAGGAGAAGTTTTCTTTATAACCATCAGAGCACAATACGTTACCGTACTCAGAGGAGGGAACAGGAAAACGTGGTGTGATTTTACAGTCTTCAGGATGCACAGTGCTGCATTCTCTCTGTGTCCGAACGCCACCATTGTCTGCGATCTAGCCTGGGTTACATTCTACGCCTTGCAACGACTTGAAGACTGATTTGAGGATCTGGACAGTGGTCCAGTTCTCAGCCAGTGGTTTACTGTACTTTCTCATCCTTTATCATCCTAGTACAGTCTATTGTCGTTTAAGAGTGAGTATATGCGCAAGGCCCGGGACGTGGCATGCCTACCTCTTATCCGGAGGGTGCAAGTTCGATTTCCGGTCAGACCAAGGACTTAAATTCTGGAACATGGTTCACGCAACCTCGTGAGGCTAACTAAAGAGCCATGTGATATAGGAGGCAGAGGTCACGAAAGTCAAGTAATTCCCCAGTCAAATCAATCAATCAATCAATCAATCAATCAATCAATCAATCAATCAATCAATCAATCAATCAATCAATCAATCAATCAATCAATCAATCAATCAATCAATCAATCAATCAATCAATCAATCAATCAATCCCCACTGATCTGTTGCCCAGGCGGCAGATTCCTATAAGTAATTTACCTAAAATGTTTTCAAAGAATGATGTTGCTACGACCACGTGGCACTCCAATGTATAAAAACCATCTGATTGGGCAACAGACATTTTGGCAGGCAAAGGTCCTTAATGACACAGCTGATTCACAGGCACGTTAAAATCAAACTTTCCAGGGAAAATTCCTGCACATCGGTGTCTCTCAGGACCGACAGGCATTGAATGAACGTTGAACACACAGTAATGCCATTGTTCACACTCAAAAGCCTGTTATTGTCTTCATCACGATTTCGGATGTTATTTGCGTGAGGAAAAGTAAGTTTAAACCAGGGCCTCTCAGGGTGCGCTGCCTCTCTCTTTCCCCACGCCTGTCTCGCTCGCTCCTCCTGTCTCCCTCTTCCTCACTTGTTCCGTAGCCCTCCAAATCCGAGCCGAGTTGAGCCGAGCTTAGCCGAGTCGCCCAGAGACGAAGCGTTGGTCTGAGCCGAGCCGAGCGGGACCGATGCACTGTGCACAGCAACTCTGCGCCGCTGTCTGCACGCGTGAAATTTTGGGCGTTTGAGAGGCCCTGGTTTAAACGATCATTGGTCAACATCGTTAAGTCTAATAAGTCTAAAAAGATTCTATGTTAATGCTGCTTTCGTTTCGTTCTCCCAACTCCTTTCTAATCCTAGCCCCTTGTCACTAATGATAAGGCACTATAACGACACAAGTTGTCTCTTTGGCCAAGGTGATTCTACATTCTTAAATAAAACAATGTCAACAATGCCAATCCTAAAGATCCCCCTTTCAAAGAGAGCGAAAAACACTGATGGAGCAAATATTTCCTGCACTTTGCAATTCACAATATATACTTAAGAGTTATTGTTCTTAGGTTCAAGAAACGCGCAAATGGTACACAACAATTGTATGTTTACACGCGGAAGAATAAATTTTTTTTGCTATTTGCTTTCAGTCGCACCGATACAGATGGGTATTATGGCGACGATGGAATTGGAAAGGCTTAGGTTTGGGAAGGAAGCGCCCATGGCCTTAAGGTACAGCCCCAGCATTTGCCTGGTGTGAGAATCGGAAATCACGGAAAACCATTTTCAGAGCTGCCGACAGTGAGGATCGAACCCACTCTCTCCCGGATGCAAGCTTACAACGGCACGCCCCTAACCGCACGGCGAACTCGCCCGATAGGGAATAATACAGTAGACTGATTATGTATTCATGCAAATCTCAATAACCTAACCAAGAGCTGTAGTGGGCCCTCGACTCAGTGTTTCAGTAATATTATAGAACTGAAGAAAAGATTCGACACAGTTGATCACTTTATTCTATTGAACAAATTAGTATCTGCTCGGGTCCGGAGAATTGCCCTACAGTGATTTATTGGTTACATAAGTCATAGATATCAGTATATTCACATTGATTACATAACAAATGCAAGAAAAATCATTAATTACAGTGTGGTGTTCTACAGGTTCTGTCCTAGGACCAATACTTTTTCTACTGTACATTAAGGATATTGGTTAATGTGAATTAGCCAGTCAGTTAAGTTTGTGTACTGATGATACTAATGCACCATTGTTTACACAGGTAAAGACATATTTCAGCTCCAGAATCATATTCAGTCAGATTTATATGAACTTCAGGATTGGTTTTCTTTAAATAAATTATTTATTGCAAAGACTAATTACATATTTTTTAGAAAACCGTCTGTTAACACAAAATTTCCTTACCCTATACTATTAAATGGTTCACCTGTATATAATACTAATAAAACTAAATTTCTACGCTTGTTTCTTGACAGTCATTGAAACTGGGACTTCCTTGCGAATTCAATAATTAAAAATCCGGTTCCTTTAATTGGTTTTTCTACAGAATTAGACCATTAATTTCATCTGTTGACTCTAAGCAATGATATGTTCCACAGTTAATCGACTTAGGCTACTTGTTGCTTATTTGAGGCCACATTTAATCATGGTGTTGCAAGTGTTACAAAATATGGTGCTTAAAGATCTTTAAGGATTCAGTTTCCTCACCTTACACTCGGCACTCCCGTTATCGTCTACTATGATTTTTTATTACTTGCATATACAATGTCCGGTCTCGAACGCACAGAATAACGGCTGAGAGGATGTGTTGTGCTGACCACACGGCCCCTCGTAATCTGCAGGCCTTCGGGCTGAGCAGCGGTCGCTGGGCAGGCCAAAGCCCTTTCAAGGCCGTTGAGTGCCGTGGGGTTAGGTTTGGTTTGCATATACAATGTTTAATGACTCTGTAAACATTAATATTATTTTTATCCACACTAGTGATTTATACTCTCATACTAGGTCCTGCTGCAATATTCATTTCCGCTCTGTTCAATCAAAAAACATGGTATCAGTAGTACTTTATCTCGGACTATCAGTAATTGCAAGGCTCTTCCACCGTTGATAATGAATTGTGTTCCTTTGCAAAGCTTGAAGCGTAACGAAAATCCCTATTTGTGGGCTCGATATTTAAATAACACTGTGTGATTATTTACGTTGTAAATTAATTGCACCAATAATCACACTGCTCTTCTTGCATTCATAAAATTATATATCTGAGAAAATATCAACATGTGTTGGAGTACATCATTTTAAAATATCTATAACCTTACCAGATCTGGAAATTTTCGGAAAATCTTTCGATTTTATGATTATTATTCTCTTTTCCCATTTTGACCTTAGATTTTCATTTCGATTCTTTGGCTTCCATTTAAAAATAATGTTTTATTGCACCGAATTGTACATAGTTGTAATTGCTTTATAAGCTCTTGCTATGTGTTTTGTGTATTGTCCCTCTTAATTGAGCCGTAGCTCTTTGGGACCCTGTGTTCAATAAATAGAAAAATAACTAACTAACTAACTAACTAAATAAATAAATAAATAAATACATAAATAAATAAATAAATAAATAAATAAATAAAGAAATAAATAAATAAATAACGAACTTATCCGGTATGATAAACCATTCAGGATGATAGGCTATGTACAATTCCTGAAAAACGCATATTCAGTCATCACACTATACAAATCATCTTCCTACTTAGAAGTAAATATTTCTTGCACTACCTAAGGTAAAAATTTATTATTATTATTAATATTATTATGATTATTATTATTATTATTATTATTATTATTATTATTATTATTATTATTATTTTGCTAGTTGCTTTACGTCGCACCGACACAGATAGGTCTTATGGCGACGATGGTATAGGAAAGGCCTAGGAGTTGGAAGGAAGCGGCCGTGGCCTTAATTAAGGTACACATCGTCGCCATAAGACCTATCTGTGTCGGTGCGACGTAAAGCAAATAGCAAAAAAAAAAAAAAAAAATTAAGGTACAGCCCCAGCATTTGCCTGGTGTGAAAATGGGAAACCACGGAAAACCATCTTCAGGGCTGCCGACAGTGTGGCTCGAACCCATGATCTCCCGGATGCAAGCTCACAGCCGCGCGCCTCTACGCGCACGGCCAACTCGCCCGGTATTATTATTATTATTATTATTATTATTATTATTATTATTATTATTATTATTATTATTATTCGTAAAAAGTTATTATGAAAACTTAGATTTTTAAAATAAATACTTTGAAATGTATAAAGATTTGTACCTTTCTAAAATCTCAACCATCCATTCCGACGGCCAGAGCATTTAGATTTTATTATTATTATTACCTTTTAAATGTAACAAAAACTTTCCAGTCTGTCAAACACACAGCAATTACAATATAAATTATAACACTATAAACATACAGTACCTGTAAAAATACACTCTATTACACTATTTCCCATTTTGACCTTAGTTGTTCATTTCGTTTCTTTGGCTTCCTCTTACAAGTAATGATTTTTTGCACGTAATCGTACACAGTTGTAATTGCCTTGTCAGCTTGAATCTCATGTCTATTTGTCTCTAGTCTCTACACGTGTACATACAAGTAAATAAATGTAGAAGTGGTAAAGAAGCGGCCATGTTATGTATTAAAAACTATCTCGGTAGTGACTTGGAGTTGAAATGTGAAGACACCGAGTGAGTTGGTCGGTTCGAACTCTATTGTCTACAGCCCTCAAGAGGGTTTCCCGTTGTTTTCTACTTTCACACTAAATGAATGAAGAGACTGCACATTTTCTTGATTAAGGTTATGGCCGCTA
Source organism: Anabrus simplex (assembly GCF_040414725.1). Classification (NCBI taxonomy): domain Eukaryota; kingdom Metazoa; phylum Arthropoda; class Insecta; order Orthoptera; family Tettigoniidae; genus Anabrus; species Anabrus simplex. Next base: position 1,028,511,703 of record NC_090266.1, on the reverse strand, counting down.
CTTCCCCACTGCCTATGCCACTGTCGCCGAAAACCTTCATGTACTATTGCTATACAAATGAAGAAACAAAGCGGTAAACCCTAGAAAACCACTTCTAGTTTGTTCGGGAGGGAGACTTTCTTTCAAGTTTCCCCTTTTGACCGAAGCGAAATGGGGAAACCACAGACAACCACCTTCAGGGTTGCCAGTCTTTTGACGGGTGAAATTGTTATCGAAGTATCGAAGTTTGTCCTACAAACACCATAACTCTACATAACCGCAGTCTGATTGACTTTCTAATACGCTTTTGGCAACTGCAGAAACTACAGGCAACGAGGTAGCGTAATCCAGGCCCTAAGTAGGCTTACAGGTGCTGTATACTGCCAATGAGCATTATCATTATCAACATCGCCTGACATCTCAAATAAGCAATATACTTGATAGAAGTGACCTCCTGTATCGCCGTTTAACTGGATGCCATCGGCGTCCTTGGATACGGTACAGTAGCTAATCTAAACCGGGCGAGTTGGAGCGCGCAGCTGTGAGCTCGCATCCGGGAGATAGTGAATTTGAACCCAACTGTCGGCAGCCCTGAAAATGGTTTTCCGTGGTTTCCCATTTTTACACCAGGAAAATGCTGGGACTGTACCTTAATTAAGGCCACGGCCGCTTCCTTCCCATTCCTAGGCCTTTCCTCTTCCATCGTCGTCATAAGACCTATCTGTGCGGTGTGACGTAAAACAACTAGCAAAAAAGAGCTCATCAAATCTTACATCGCCGACAAGAATGACAATCACAATTTCACTATAATATACACTTCGTCCTGACGGTCCACGGCAAGCATTGCGGTTAAATTACCTGCCGAGTACCTGTTTGTTACCTATATTTGATCTATAGAGGAAATATGGTCGAGATCTGATGTCGAGGCTGGGAACCTTCCTGCACTAAGGTAAGGGAATAGCAGTAAATTCCTCGCTCAACTTCCAAAGACATCTAGGTGTCCAATCTGAAACCAGGAAACGAAAAACAAGGAACAGTTGTTGCTGCCTCATTTACCCTACTAATGTCAAAATAATTAATAAGCAGTCATCGACAACTTTAATACGTGATTCTTCTTCTTCTTCTTATTATTATTATTATTATTATTATTATTACTATTATTATTATTAACAAATGCATCACCGAGCTCGATAGCTGCAGTCGCATAAGTGCGGCCAGTATCCAGTATTCGGGAGATAGTAGGTTCGAACCCCACTGTCGGCAGCCCTGAAAATGGTTTTCCGTGGTTTCCCATTTTCACACCAGGCAAATGCTGGGGGCTGTACCTTAATTAAGGCCACGGCCGCTTCCTTCCAACTCCTAGCCCTTTCCTGTCCCATCGTCGCCATAAGACCTATCTGTGTCGGTGGGACGTAAAGCTACTAGCAAAAAAAAGAAAAACAAATGCATCGTAATTGGCAGTGATCACTTACAGTAGTGTGATAATGAAGTAAAAATTACTCACCAGCAACAACAAGAGTACACAAAGCAATACCATGGAAAGAAAACATTACAAGAAAGACTACCAGTTTAACATTCTAAATCCAGCATCATCATAATATAAATTCACACACAACTTATTCCCAGTGCTGAACACTTACAATACAGTACAACGACTTACTACTAGTTTAACATTGCAACACCGTCATATACAAATTCACACTTACCTTAAGTATTTAAGAATTTTACACTATGAACTATAGTAGATTGAGTGGTCCAGTTACAAGCTATCTTAGTATTGTATATATAACATGTTCATATACAATTTCACACATACCTAAAATAATTCAGATGCCTTAATACCACAATTTACAGTGGATTGATTATTACATTAAAATATGGCACCATCCCATAGACATTTACACTATTGGGAAATAGTTAATTTAAATATAGATTTTTTTTCTTTGCTAAAATATAGACAGTAGATAGATTCCTTAAGATCCTTATGCAGGTGCTCCGTGATATGAGGGCCGGGCTAGAATGAAAAAGTTCACAGCACGGTTCAAATTTGTATTTCTTTGTTTTGAATTAATGAATGCTCTACCACTGCTATCTAGTTGAAATGCTGAAATAGTTGAGAACTTCTAGATCTACATCTCTGTTAAGCGGTCAAGATATACTGGGAGGACTTCTCGGATCTAGATCATTTGTAAGTGGTATAGACGTAGAGTGAGACAGAGAGGACTCTTCATTAACAAAGGAACTGTTTGTCTTGGACCAGAACATCACTGTACGCCTGCCGTTGTTACATGAACTGTCCACAGCATGAGAGAATGTGTGAATATGAACAGAAATCCGGCATTTTCCAGGTTTTTTGCTAATAACAGGTTATAGTAATAGCATGTACGTTTACATATAGTGACTCATATTTCATACTACATAATACGTCAGCCTTCACTATCAAAACTCTAATCATTTGATATACCGGGCGAGTTGGCCGTGCGGTTAGGGGCGTGCAGCTGTGAGCTCGCATCCGGGAGATAGTGGGTTCGAACCCCACTGTCGGCAGCCATGAAGATGGTTTTCCGTGGTTTCCCATTTTAACACCAGGCAAATGCTGGGGCTATACCTTAATGAAGGCCACGGCCGCTTCCTTCCCATTCCTAGGCCTTTCTTGTCCCATCGTCGCTATAAGACCTATCTGTGTCGCTGCGACGTAAAGCCACTAGCAAAAATAGAAATCATTTGATATATTCGTTTACGGTTCCTGTTAATAAAATAGGTTTCTAAATCGTGAAATTCTGTTCGTACTGTCAAAATCTCGTATTCGGTATATTGTTTTATTTAAGTCTGAAATAGAGCTATCGGTAGGCTGTAGTTCTACAGTCCTTGCCCAGGATCAATGTGCATCATTATCAGACATCTGCTTAGAGACGCTTAGCTATTTTTCAGTAATTACCGAACTCGATAGCTGCAGTCGCTTAACTGCGGCCAGTATCCAGTATTCGGGAGATAGTGGGTTCGAACCCCACTGTCGACAGCCCTGAAGATGGTTTTCCGTGGTTTCCCATTGCACACAAGGCAAATGCTGGGGCTGTACCTTATTAAGGCCACGGCCGATTCCTTCCCACTCCTAGCCCTTGCCTGTCCTATCGTCGCCAAAAGACCTATCTGTGTCGGTGCGACGTAAAGCAACTTGTAAAAAAAAATCAGTAATTAATTACCATTACCATTAATTTTATGGGAAAATGATTAACACCGTGAAATGTAGGATATGTTCGTTGATCATTCACCCACGTTTCAATGATATCTGTCTGGTCCATCCCAAACAGTTCCTGTATAAGGGAACTAATCATGTATGTCATTGTTCTTTGATGATAGGTAGGATGTGTTCACTGGCGACATCCTCATGTAACAGTAAACCGAAGTAACGTTCGTGGAGTTAACCTTGACTAATACTGGCATTCTCTTTCAGCCACGTCATAGTGGTGGGACTCGAACCCCTCAAGGTCTAACCATCAAACTGTTTATTGCTAACACAGTATGACGTAACTCTGAATGACATAAACCTAAGGCACTCATCTCATCCTTTCTAGGAGCACGAAGGGAGTGAATATTACGACACCAATGTGACCAACTGTGCGTCCAAAGGCCCTAGTTCCAGTTCTCAGTATACAAGACGTTTATACTACGACCCAGTGAAGAGCGACACACGGACAGTGCTTTCAATAGTCGTATAGCACAGGCTATGATTATAGTTACCATGAGCCAATAACTACAAAGTCTTTAAAGTACGCCTATTTGATGGCAAATTCTTCGTGTATCTCTTTGTGTAATTGGAATACTGTTAAAGTAGATAATAACTGCCTATTATAATAAAAGAGTAAGAGTACCATACAGCAGTAGTAACGTAAGTAAGAAACTTCATATTTGATCCGTATTGACACAGTATTCAGGAGAATAGGAGAGGAATTAGGCTATCCACCTTTCAATAAAAAAAACAAATGGAATAAATAAAAATTACACCATTTCATTTGTACGGTACCCGTTTCGACCCTTGCGCAGGATCATCTTCAGCCATGTAATTTAACATCGGCAAGTTAATAAAAGTATACAAAACACTTCAAACCTAGATAAAACACATCCTAACACATAAAAACACGTTAAAATACTACATACACAGAGGTTAAAAACACTTTAAATTACTATATGTGAGCCGATAAAAGCTTTATCAAATTTCGTTTATGTTAACTTTTCCCACATGAATGGTTGTCATGAAAAGTACACTCCTTATCACATTTGATCACTGCATGTGTGTCCACCGAGCTCGATAGCTGCAGTCGCTTAAGTGCGGCCAGTATCCAGTAATCGGGAGATAGTGGTTTCGAGCCCCACTGTCGGCAGCCCTAAAGATGGTTTTCCGTGGTTTCCCATTTACACACCAGGCAAATGCTGGTACTGTACCTTAATTAAGGCCACGGCCGCTTCCTTCCAATTCCTAGACCTTTCCTATCCCATCGTCGCCATAAGACATATCTGTGTCGGTGCGACGTAAAGCAAATAGCAAGAAAAGAAAAAAATTATAGCATGTGTGTCCAGCTTGTTATGGAGGTTCCACTGTTCAGTTCTACCGAGATTTGTCTTCTTAAATTGATATTGATAAAATGGCTGTTGATTCCTTGGATTATAAACAATATATCCGATATATGGCTGTAACATGTATCCAGGGGCTCCTAATTAAAATGAAAGGTGATGTAATCAAGTTGGATAGGTCCACGAGTATCCTCCTGACCGTGTCGAATAGGATCGGATTACTTTTTTTTTTGCTAGGGGCTTTACGTCGCACCGACACAGATAGGTCTTATGGCGACGATGGGATAGGAAAGGCCTAGGAGTTGGAAGGAAGCGGCCGTGGCCTTAATTAAGGTACAGCCCCAGCATTTGCCTGGTGTGAAAATGGGAAACCACGGAAAACCATCTTCAGGGCTGCCGATAGTGGGATTCGAACCTACTATCTCCCGGATGCAAGCTCACAGCCGCGCGCCTCAACGCGCACGGCCAACTCGCCCGGTGATCGGATTACTAAGGACACTGTTTATTGTCTTCCTGCATGTCAATTTTGCTGGCGACCTGGCTGACGTTACAATAAGAACGGAAGTACGACTCGTTGGCTGAATGGTCAGCGTACTGGCCTTCGGTTCAGACGGTCCTAGATTCGATTCCAGGCTGGGTCGGTGATTCTAACCTTCATTGGTTAATTCCAGTGGCTCGGGGGCTGGGTTTTTATGCTGCACCCAACATCCCTGCAACTCACACACTACACATAACATTATCCTCATCCACAATAACACGCAGTTACCTAAACATGGCAGATGCCGCCCATTCTCATGGGAGGGTCTGCCTTACAAGGGCTGCACCCGGTTAGAAATACCCACACGAAATTATTAAAGAAATTATTATAATAAGAACAGAATGTAATAGCGAGAGAACACTTGTAGAATTTTGTAAAATATGGCAATAAGGACTGAAATTAATGTTAACAAAATTAGAGGATAATTTGGTGGCTGATGGGAGTTTATACGAATAAAGCCACAAGACAAAATGGGGAAATCTGTCAATTTTATGCAATAAAGATATGGAAGTGGCACGCCTACTAAACAACTGTCAAGAAACGAGAAAGTTCAAGGAGAAATGCATAGAGATAGGTAAAATCGAAAATGAATCTGAACTTCACACTCTTGTTAAGTTAAACAGAGAATGAAAGACACCAGGAAGAACAGCAAAGCTATGTAATATTATAAGAGGAATGAGGGAAAATCAATCTAAAGAAGGTGATAACAGAGAAAATGAACGTAGCTAGTAATAAGAATATGCGTGTAGACTCTATTAAATTCTAGGAAGTACTTCAAAGCCTAAGTTTATCTAATCATTAACTTAAGATACGTCCAAGGAGTATTTATGGGATAGACAGTATATTAGTACATTATAGGCTGACATATTTGAGCACCTTCAAATATCACCGTACTGAGCCAGGATCGAACCTGCCAAGTTGGGGTCAGAGAGCCAGCGCCTCAACCGCCTGAGCCACTCAACCCGGCTTAACATTTTCTTAGATGATTATCTTTACATTCATTCTGTTTTAAACATTTATTTACGATCGATTAGCAGTGTGCTATTCAGATCAAGGTTGACATGATTTGAACATAATACGAGTAGAAATAAAATACACTCGAAAAATATAAGCTTTACACAAAATACACAAGAACACATCAAGAGAAAAGAAAGAACACTTAATTACAAGTTGAGGCAGACCCGTAGGCTCCTCGCATTACCACTTTCATTAACAAGTTCAAGCAAACAGTGTAGTGTATAATCCCCTCACACGGAAGAAACAAAAACTCGTCACACGGTGTTCAAGTTCACTGGCTCTACTCAGAATCATTGAAGCTTTCCACGGTGTAAATTGTCTTGAACTACTCTTGTTTTCAGGCGTGTGAGATGGCGGAATTTGGCGCCCATGTTAAAATACACAGTGCCTCTTCTTCATATTCACACAATACACTACACTACCAACCATCACAGCTGTTGGAAAAGATGAAGAAGTTAAAATACACAGTGCCTCCTCTTCATATTCACACAATACACTACACTACCAAACATCACAGGTGTTGGAAAAGATGAAGAAGTTAAAATACACAGTGGCTCTTCTTCATATTCACACAATACACTACACTACCAACCATCACAGGTGTTGGAACAGATGAAGAAGTTAAAACACACAGTGGCTCTTCTTCATATTCACACAATACACTACACTACCAACCATCACAGGTGTTGGAACAGATGAAGAAGTTAAAACACACAGTGGCTCTTCTTCATATTCACACAATACACTACACTACCAACCATCACAGGTGTTGGAAAAGATGAAGAATTAAAATACACAGTGGCTCTTCTTCATATTCACACAATACACTACACTACCAACCATCACAGGTGTTGGAAAAGATGAAGAAGTTAAAATACACAGCGCCTTCTCTTCATATTCACACAATACACTACACTACCAAACATCACAGGTGTTGGAAAAGATGAAGAAGTTAAAATACACAGTGGCTCTTCTTCATATTCACACAATACACTACACTACCAACCATCACAGGTGTTGGAACAGATGAAGAAGTTAAAACACACAGTGGCTCTTCTTCATATTCACACAATACACTACACTACCAACCATCACAGGTGTTGGAACAGATGAAGAAGTTAAAACACACAGTGGCTCTTCTTCATATTCACACAATACACTACACTACCAACCATCACAGGTGTTGGAACAGATGAAGAAGTTAAAACACACAGTGGCTCTTCTTCATATTCACACAATACACTACACTACCAACTATCACAGGTGTTGGAAAAGATGAAGAAGTTAAAATACACAGTGGCTCTTCTTCATATTCACACAATACACTACACTACCAACCATCACAGGTGTTGGAAAAGGTGAAGAAGTTAAAATACACAGTGGCTCTTCTTCATATTCACACAATACACTACACTACCAACTATCACAGGTGTTGGAAAAGATGAAGAAGTTAAAATACACAGTGGCTCTTCTTCATATTCACACAATACACTACACTACCAACCATCACAGGTGTTGGAACAGATGAAGAAGTTAAAACACACAGTGGCTCTTCTTCATATTCACACAATACACTACACTACCAACCATCACAGGTGTTGGAAAAGATGAAGAATTAAAATACACAGTGGCTCTTCTTCATATTCACACAATACACTACACTACCAACTATCACAGGTGTTGGAAAAGATGAAGAAGTTAAAATACACAGTGGCTCTTCTTCATATTCACACAATACACTACACTACCAACTATCACAGGTGTTGGAAAAGATGAAGAAGTTAAAATACACAGTGGCGGAAACCCGATCGGACCGGTTGAATAATTTCTTCGTTGTTAATGGAATGTAATGATGAATTGGTGAAATGCCCGTTTATTTGTGCAGTTCTTGGTTACGTAAAAACCAGGGAGCACTGGTAATTATGCGGAGAACTTTACTGTGGAACATCTGTAGACGTTTTAGTTGACTGTGCGATGTTGCTCCGCATACAGGGCAGGCATATGTGATGATGGAGCGCATATAATAGATTTGAGCAGTTCATTGCGAGTGACGTTTTCCTGTTCAGTAAGGGGTTTATTTTCCGAAGACGAGCGTGCGTCATAATGGCAAATCTTGTAATATGAGCATGCCAAATAAGACGCGTGTCTAGGACAACCCCGAGATACTTTACAGGAGTCGCCGAGGATAGCCAATGGACACTTTCATTGTACAGTTGAAGCGGAGGTGTGGGTGTAGTGTGAACATTTTTTCTCTGCCTTTGTGGCATTGCGGGAGATGCGCAATTCTGGAAACGAAGTCTTCAAATGATATAAAGATATTTGGAATGTGTTCGCAGCCTCTTGCAGGTGACGATAGGAAGTAAATATCACTGTGTGATCGGCGTACATTGCTGCGCAAGAGTGTGGTAATTCAGGAATATCTGAGGTGCAGATGTTGGAGAGAAGAGGGGATAGATATGATACTTGTGGTACTCCTGCTGAAATTTTTCTGGATGTTTAACTTGCACTACCAAGACGGACGACTAACTGTCTTTCTGTCATGAAACTTTCGATGATGATGATGATGATGATAATCAAATAGTGAAGAAGGTCAGTACGGTATAATGTCAAGAACAAGCCATCCTGCCGTACAGTATCGAAGGCGTGGGCTATGTCGAGGAATAAGACTGATTGCGGCAAATCGTTGGAATTGGCTGGCTGAGAAGGAATGTTTGTGGAAGAGCGTACGCAAGAGGAGAGTGTAGTAGTAAATCATCAATATCATCACGAGTTTTCAATTCATTTGATTGCAGAAAACTATAGTCCGGCATTTCTTGAAAGTGATTCCAGTTGACACTTCTATTATTAAACTTGGAGTGTACGGCCAGTGGAATGCTGTTTTATCAAATGTAACTATTACAGAACAATGATCAAAATCAAATTTTGTTAAAGGCTGTATAAAAGGTGGGTACCTGAAATTCCTTATAAGGCCAATGTCAAGTATGTCAGGTTGTTCTCGAAAATTGTATGAATAGTATGTCAGTTCAGTAGGTGTAATGATCTGTATTCCAAAGGTTTGGTAGCGTTAAGAAATCTCCATCCATTAGGGTTCGTGGTTCGACAGCCCCATGATTCATGCATTGAATTCAGTTCTCCCAGTAATAAAGTTGGATATCAGCTAGTGAGTAAGAATTCCAAGTGTGTTTCGTTAAGTATATAGTTTGATGGTGTACAGGGGATTATCAAAAGCAAAAATCCATATTTTCGCTAAAGTGGAGTTTATTGTCGACTGTCTCCATCCTGGGGGAAAATGGTAGGTACACACTGTCATGAGAAATTCTCTTCCAGATAAGGGTTGATACCCCACCGGAGGCAATTTCTGCTAACCTGCCCGAGCAATAAATTGAGTAGCAAGTGATTTTGAGGACTTCGTTTGGCAAGAGTTATGTCTCCGTAATACAAGCTACATGAATATGATGAGTAAGTAAAAAGTTAGTGAATGTTATTCCTTTTTCATCGTATACCATTTGCATTCCAATTTAGGGAGTTACTGAGTAACTGGTTGACAGAGATTATTATCAATGATGGAAGATTGATCATATACTAGGTAGGATAATCTCTTGAATTAATGACTGGAGGATGCTTGTAAGCTGGTGAGAAATCGGGTGGAGAATGCATAGGAGGTGGATTTTGTGGGCTGCGTTCAGGTTGCCTGTGTTGATGTTGTCTTAATGGTGGTGAGTTTACGGTAGAGCCGTAAGAATTGTTATCTGGAGGTAAGGGGTTGTACTGTCGTGATCCTGAATAACGGATTAGGAGATGAAAATGGGAGAGAAAACTTGGGGTGGAGGAGGGGGTTGAATTTGTGACTGTTCTTGGCTGCAATTTCTCGGTACTGGTTGTTGCGATTGCTGTGAGAGATCCTGGGGTAAACGTTGCCAGTCGGAAGAATTTTGTTGGTTTCGGTACGACGCACGTTGTTTTAATTTTAAGCAATGAGGACAGCCTTTGTAGTTAACAGCATGGCTGCAATGAACACACTGTGGGAGTGCAAATTTCGGAATGTGTCAGTCTGAGTAATGATGTTTACTTTTGCATCCTACACTCCTCGGTACCAAGAAACAATACTATATTGCGTGACTATAATTTTGACAGCGTGTGCGCGCGTTAGAGAATGTCTCAATTGTAACGACGTAATTCAACGTTTACAATGCTGCGCCCAAATTCGGTTACGTTCAGTATCGTTTTGCCGTCATCTTTGCGTGTGAGTTCAGCTGTACACTGTAGCGTGGATTGTTTGTTTTGTTTAGAAATCGTGTTGCTTTATGTACAGGATAGTTGAGATTTTCGAGTTCATATTTTATTTTATCGTCACTTTGAGAGTAAGGTACATTGCGAATAATGGCTGAAAACTTCTCATCGACTTCTCATCGACTCGATTCCTGGCTCTGCTACGAAATTTGAAAAGTGGTACGAGGGCTGGAACGGGGTCCACTCAGCCCCGAGAGGTCAAATGAGTAGAGGTGGGTTCCTGGAAGTGGTTTTCCGTGGTTTCCCAATTCTCCTCCAGACAAATGGCGGGGCGATACCTAACGTAAGGCCACTTTCGCTTCCTTCCCTCTTCCTTGTCTACCCCTTCCAATCTTCCCATCCTCACACAAGGCCCCAGCTCAGCATAGCATGTGAGGTACTGGTCGTTCTCCCCAGTTGTATTCCCCGACCCAATGTCTCTCGTTCCAGTACACTGCCCTTGAGGCGGTAGAGGTGGGATCCCTCGCTGAGTCCGAGAGAAAACCAACCCCTCTGGTGTAAACAGATTAAGAAAGAAGACAAATAATGTTAATCTTATTTTCACGGCCCACTAACTACTTTTACGGTTTTCGGAGATGCAAAGGTGCCGGAATTTAGTCCCTCAGGAGTTCTTTAACGTGCGAGTAAATCTACCGACACGAGGCTGATGTATTTGAGCACCTTCAAATACAACCAGACTGAGCCATGATCGAACCTGCCAAGTTGGGGTCAGAAGGCCAGCTCCTCAACCGTCTGAGCCACTCAGCCCGGTGATTAAGAAAGAAAGAAAGAAAGAAAGTAAAAGTACCGTACCTTAATTAAGGCCACGATCGTTTTCTTCCCAGCCATAGCCTCGTCGTCACCATAAGACCTATCTGAGGCGGTGTGACTTAAAACCAATAGCAAAATACATGCGCAGGAATCCTCAGTAGCTTTAGGAAGCAGATGAAACTAAGAAAGAAAAATATACTTTCATGACATAAATGAATACAAATGTTAAGTAAAGTAAGTGTACCTCCCTCAAAGCAAGCACATCTGGATAGAAGTTTACCAACGCTATTCCCCTTTACTAGATTTTGTGCTCACTGTACTGTCTTCCGATATGAGCAGAAACAAGCTTAATACATTCATTAGCCTCTCTCAGTCTTATCCTTAACTTTGACAATATGTAAGTGACTGACATATGAGAAATGCTAGTAATTCCATCGTTATTTCGCCAGACCCTTTTCATGGGTGGTGCGAAAATGTGGCTCATATGGTCAGTTGGTGCGTTCATTTCAATGGGCTTGATGTAATAGCACCTTCTTGTTCGGCGCCGAAAGCAACAGAAAATTACCTCACTACACATTTTCCTAGTTCGCCTCCTTAATGACACCTAGGTTATCTATAACAGAAGATGATGGAAATGTTAGTGATCGAATCAGCCTTTGGGCTGAGAACTCTTTATACGCTGCATATCAACGCACTGTGTGACATGCGGATAGTCTCACTGAGAAAGTACTTGTAAACTGAGAATGTGTTGCTTTGCTTTTTCCTGGTCTTTGCCAGTTTATTGGGGTTGGCACTTGTGCCCAGTTTTATGGCCAGATGCCCTTCCTGACGCCAACCCTGTTTGGAGGGATATATCCACAAATCTATGTTTCTCTGGTGGTTGGGAGTGTGCTGTATTGCGTGTATATTGTTACATAATCATCCCCCTTGAAGCCCCGTCCGGTATTTCCTGGAAGGCCAGCTTGAGGGCTCATGAAAGCCTCTTCTTCTATTGCACTTCGTGTCTGGTTTGTTCTAACCTGTCTGCATGGAGCTGCTGTGTGAGTCCAATATGAAGCGAAGTGACTTGCCAATCATGATTACGGAAAGAGCACCCATTCAAGGTAAAGACTGCCAGCTGGAGACCCTCTGTGTAGGCAAACAACTTTTGTAAATAGCCATTAATTACTGAAGTGTTGGCAAGTATAATTATTGTGTGTTTATTTGTACAAATTGGGTCATTCTCGATTAAACTAGTTCAATAAAACAGACAGTAACAATATTAAGACAAGCACAGCCACCCAGTCCCCGAGACATCAACGATACGCAGTTAAAATCTCGAGCTCCACTAGGACTCGAACTCATGGCCCACTGAGCCGAAGGCCAGTACGCTGACCATTCAGCCAAGGAGCCGTATATTTTACATTTTACTTCATTTTTACTAATTTCCCTGACCCGTCCGAATTCAACTGTCGTTTCGGCTAAAGAAAAGAGAGAGTGTTCTTAACGCGATAACGTGGGAGGCCCTCACCAAATTTGGACGTTCAGTAGCACAAAATGAACCATTTCTTTGGAGACAGACATGCATTAAAGATTCCGTTATTATCTTAACTTATCAAAACACTTCATAAATTGTTCACAGTTTGATTTTAGAGCCTGTTAAAGTATGTTGTTTCGAATTAAATCTGAATGAAGCAGTGGATAAGTGATGTTTCAGTAAACAATAGATGATCTTTCAACGTACTACAGTTGGGAGAAGAAACGTTTCTTGTCAGTGCAATACAAGACCTTCGCGTTCTAAGCGCGATAAGAGTTAGTGCGACCTTGACGTTATGCGAACTAATGAGAGCTGCAGTCATACTGAACGTCAAGGGCAGGCGGTAGTCACAAGGGCAAGAGGACGTTTCGAAACTGGCTTGTGCGATGTCGATTGCGCTCAACCTGTGCCCTCTGCCCAAAGGCGCGAGCTTGAATATGACTGACCTAGCTATGTCCATAGATTTACTGCAAAGTTATCAAACTATTTCAGAGTAAAATCCTCCAGCAAGGTCGACGCAGAATATCGAATTGAAATACAACGTTATTATTGTTATTATTATATTACTATTTTCCGAGTTTGGTCTACTGTGGACTGCGAGAAACAGTTTGGTTTGCTGGTTCGTCTTTCCTTCATCTCCCATAAATTCTTCATTATTTCGCTCAGGTAACCTCCTCCTTTCCTCAGAGCAGATGCTTTGGATTCCTTCTTTTCTTTCCTGAAACTCCTTCAATTCCTCTGTCTTCACTGGTAACAATCTGCTCCATATATCCGTTGGATTGATCCGAAATTCTTCGAAGACTTTTCTTGCTTTTCCAACCCATTTTGTGGTAATGTAATTGAAGATTTTCTTTGTCAGTCTACATTCACTCATCCTTTTCTTTTTCACAATTGCTTAACGTCAGACCGACACAGATAGTTCTTATGGCAACGATGGGATAGGAAAGGCCTAGACGTGGGAAGGAAGCGGCCGTAGCCTTAATTAAGGTAAAGCCCAAACATTTTCCTGGTGTGAAAATGGGAAACCACGGAAAACCAACCTATCCCATCGTTGCCATAATAACTATCTGTGTTGGTGTGACGTTAAGTAACTAGCATAAAATAAAATAAAAATATAAATTCCCCTATCTTTTCTCGTCGAGCCATAAAGTGCTGTTACATATCAGTCCGCCAGGCCCACTTTCATACCACTCATTACAGAGGCTGGTAGAATGGCGGCGATGTTACTAGCATTGTTCATACCTCAGTCACTTTCATATTGTCAATGACTAGGATGATACTGAGGCAGAAAAATTAAAGTATCAGACTTGTTCTGGACTATACCAGAAGACACAGGGCATCGTGTACATTGTATCTCACTACAGATGCATATAGGCAATTAATTGAACTAAATTAAATTGAACAACATCTAAAAAAAATGAAATGGCGTATGGCGTTTAGTGCCGGGATTGTCCGAGGACATGTTCGGATCGCCAGGTGCAGTTCTTTTGAGTTGACTCCCGTAGGCGACCTGATGAAATGATGATGAAGACGACACATACACCCAGCCCTCGTGCCAGCGAAATTAACCCATGAAAGTTAAGATTCCCGCCCCTGCCGAGAATCGAACTCGGGACCTCTGTGGCCAAAGACCAGCACGCTAACTGTTTAGCCATGGAGGCGGACTTGGTATCAGTGCTGCTGCAGGAGTTGACGGGAAGAGGCGAGTATGTCAGCCAACAACCTGACGGGCTCCACTCCTGATTTTCTGTAGGGGTTTACTCCTTCATTATTTATTCCTCCCGGAGATGACACGCAAGGCAGTTAGGAGAAAGTTGAAGACAGTTTTACCACTTTGTCTACCGTTGGGATGTTGATCCTCATCCGTCTTCAGAACCGTTGGACATCTTCTCCCGAAACTTTGGAAAGGGGTCCAGCCGAGCCACCTAGACCGAGGTTTCTTTAAAGAGGTGTTCATCCCATACCGCTCACCCTTTGTCCTGGCTTGTGACAGGCGGAGCCTGGATTTCCAAACGATGGGACCAGGTTGACGGGGTGCTTATTACAGCACGTGTCACATAACTACACTGTATTTTGGTGCCCCTGAAGTTTAGCGCACGGTGGTCCAGCTCTGTGATTTTTAATCTCAAATATCTTCTGAGTAGCTGAAGAAGTTATGTGTACCGTGTTTTAATAAGTACCGAGACAGCGATACCAGGTTGCGTTTTTAAATGCCCTCTTCTGTCACATATATTAGTTGTTCGTAGGCTGCCTCATTCAGGAATGAAATCATTTTCACAGTCAGACATGTGGCAATGGCGAAAAGGGGTATGGAAGTGCGCTCATCCAGAAAGAAAACGTTCCAACGTTGACCTGGAGACTTATTCGGATAACGGCAACAGGTGAGAAAAGATTATATTGAAGAGTTTGGGACGTTAAAATGTACCTAGTACCTGTGAACAAGGAGTGCAGTACAAAGAGAGATTACAATAGATAATCTTGGTTGAAAAGAGATAATGTATGATTTATCGGAGTTTGGACTGAACTTATACATTCGTGCATTCGATTTTCCACATATTGTTCGTTTCATCGACCTATTTTAATTCTAGAATGGCCTAATTAGTACACACACATGTATTCGCACCACTAATTTTTGTCTCTTACAGCAAGACTCCAGCTCGACAGTCTTTACCTGGACGGGTGATCTTCCGTAAATCTCGATTAACAGCTCGCCATACTTTAACTTTCGCTCGCACGTTCGGCTTGGTCGCCTCGCTCAACAGCTGCACGTATACAGGTTTGAACACAGGCCTGCTGAACTCCACAATACATGACGATTGTTCTTTGGCTCGATTCCACAGAAAGTCCGCCACTCACACAGTCACACAGTGCTCCACACAGTGAACTACTTAACAATGAAAAATCAACTGTTCCACACACTGGCTCCCTCAGTACACGGTAGTACACATACAGTACTCCAAGGCAGTACACAGCTAGTACATCGCTCAGTACACGACGATACTCTGACTCCGGTGCGTCACTGTCGACAGACAGCACTACCGCCACCCCAGTCCATCAACTGAACTCCAACTGTTCGTGGCTAGCCTCCATTTTATATCCTGATGAAATGAAATGAAATGTCGTATGGCTTTTAGTGCCGGGATATCCCAGGACGGGTTCGGCTCGCCAGGTACAGGTCTTTCCATTTGACCCCCGTAGGCGACCTGCGCGTCGTGATGAGGATGAAATGATGATGAAGACGACACATACACCCAGCCCCCGTGCCATTGGAATTAACCAATTAAGGTTAAAATCCCTGACCCGGCCGGGAATCGAACCCGGGACCTCTGAACCGAAGGCCAGTACGCTGACCGTTCAGCCAACGAGTCGGACATATCCTGATGATTGAGCACAAGAATATCCGGGGCTCGGCTAGAGACGAAACGCTGGTTGCACCTTCGACAAGGCACACGGGGAAACCAGAGTAAGAGAATAACAGAGTTTAGTCCACGGCATGTCTCCGGGGCGGTTCGGAGGACCGCGGTCTGGCTTAGTCATCCCTTTCAGGAAATGCCGAAAGGGACTACGACAGCCCTGCCACGTAACACTGTATGTGGTATTGAAAGCAAGCCAGGACAACGTGCTGAAGTAAATATGAGTGTAATCATCGCTATCCGACCAACGGCTACAACACTGGCGCGGCCATCAGGATTGAAACGAACGAGAGCATATCAGCTGAGGCTCATTTGGAGAAATGTGAGATATACCCTACAGTACAAACAAACCATGCCCTACTATCAAGAAAAATACCATTTAAAATCGGCGCAAGCTGTGGAGTTACTGGCTGGGGGCCATGGCAACAATAACTAATAAGTTCGCCGAGTTTAGTGATCAATTTTTACTAAGACGTAGTGTTTTTGCACTTCACTTATCTTCAAAAACAAAATGTTATAATTCCATATTAATAATTTTGTAAACTTTGTCGTTTGGCGGAAAAGGAATAGGGTTACTTCTTTAAAATTTATTCTTGGGCTGGATGGCTAGTTACATCTTCCCGCTTTTGATCCGAGTCCCTGATTTGCATTCAGAATTTCTCTTTCCATGAGCTCATACTGTAGAGCTTTCACAATAATCGAATGGATTCGTGTCACTTAATGAGACTGACCTAAAAACCGTGTTAAATCATATGCTATACAGCGGGTAATCCTACACCTCCCAGGAGATATTTGTAGACTTGAGAACAAAAAAGCCAATTAACGAGATAAGTGATGCGTAACATATTACGTTCAATGTTATCACTCGATGCCAGTCAAAGTAACACGTTAGCCTTAACCTTCAAGTCTCTACTTATCAGCATCTGTTGAATTATAAATGTTTCGTAAACGTAATCTTAAGAAGCGGACGTTAGCATTATCAGCAGCATTACCTCAAGGACATCGTCTGGTATTTTGCTTCCTCAGTGTGAATTATGCAAGATCACCACCGCAGCCGAGTGGCCTTCACTGAATAAACACGAGATAAGGCTCACCCATCTATTCGAAGAACCTCACTGGGTTAATACGCACTTCCTAGATAAGGAATTTTCCAAGAAATTAGATCAGGTGTTGTATTAGATTTAGCATAGACTGTTCCACGGAAAGAAAATTTAGACACTGGAATTCTCGTTCTTCGGAACACATTTTTTCCTCCCAGGTTCTACTCTTGGTACTTCAGTTTCCTTGTACTGCTTACTGTTTGAGCGCAGAGTCAAGGGAAAAACATGGGATTAAAAAAACTGCACTCAAAAATACACCCTGAAGTGGTAAAAAATCGAATTGCCTCCAAGTTCTACCTCCTGTGGTTGAAGTAAACCGGTCATTTTAAATACAGTACTTACAAGAAGACTTCATGTGCCCAGTTCCTTGAGTCAACGGTCAGCGTCGAGGGCTTCGGGTCAGAGGGTCTTGAGTCTTTGGTTCGATTCCCGGCTGTATCCGGAACTTGAACTGAATTTGGTCCATTCCTGCGACACGCTTTGTGTTCGTCCACACACAATACACCACACTACCAACCATAACAGAAACACGCAATGTTGGATACACCCCTCCACATAGGGTTGGCGCCATGAAAGGCATCAGGCCATGGAATAGGGACAAATCTACACGAGGGACTCAGTTCACACCCACGACCCCACCAAAGCGTGTAAGGCCATGCCTGGGGGTGTGGGGGGGGGGGTCAAGGGGATTCAGACACCCTCCCCCCTCCCCACCGAAATAGAAATGAACTCGTCGAATTTAAACCGTACATGCTGGTTTTGAAAACCAATAAACTATTATGTTTCTCTGCGAATGTAGTTAACAAATTTACTGAAAACATTAGTGGAAATTTTATTTTTTGGTGAGACATAGTCTACGGATTGTTTGTTTTTCTCTTCTTTCTTTCTTAATCCGTTTACTCTCCAGGGTTCTCTTTTCTCTCGGACTTACTGAGGGATCCCAACTCTACCGTCTCAAGGAAGTGTGCTGGAGCATAAGACTATGAGTTGAGATACAACTGGAGAGGAGGGCCAGCAGCTCACCCAGGTGGGCACATCTGCTATGCTGAACAGAGGCCTTGTGGGGGGATGGGAAGATTGAAAGGGGTGGACAAGGAATAGGAAAGGAAGCGGCCGTGGCCTTAAGTTAGGTACCATCGAGGCATTTACCTGCAGGAGAAGTGGGAAACCAAGGAAAACCACTTCGAGGATGGTTGAGGTGATAATCGAACACCCCTCTACTCAGTTGACCTCCCGAGGCTGAGTGGACCGCGTTCCAGTCCTCGTACCACGTTAAAAATTTCGTGGCAGAGTCTGGAATCGAACTCGGATCTTCGGGGGTGGAAGCTAATCAGATTAACCACTACACCACAGAGGCAGACATTGTTTGTTATTAATATTCTTAATTAATTTGTCACCATCATTCAATTAGTTTCACTCCAGACCAAGATAGTCACTCTAAAATGTTTTGCTTGGGCAGTTTATTGGCGTCATACAAACAGAGGAAGAGAAAACACAAAGTCTATTGTCTTAAATCTATAAGTATGCAAAGGACCGAACAAGTGTCAAATCAGATCATGTACAGAGAGATAGGAATAAGAAGGAACACCATAATGGCAGGACAGTGAGGGAACAGAGAGCAATAGAAAAGGGACAACCGAGCGAATTGGCCGTGCGGTTAAGGTCGCGCAGCTGTCAGCTTGTAGGTTCGAATCCCTCTGTCGGCAGCCATGAAGATTGTTTTCCGTGATTTCCCACTTTCACACTAGGCAAACGTTAGGGCCGCACCTTAACTAAGGCCACGGTCGGTTCCTTCCTAATCCTAGCCTTCCCCATCTTTGGGTCGCCAAAAACATTCGATGTGTTAGTGCGACGTTAAACCAGTAGAAGGAAAAAAAGAACAAGTGAAACAAATCTTTGTCTCGCCCTACACGCCCATATAAAATCATGCGCCACCCAGCAGACTGCCGTGAATTTACCTTTCGACTTAACCCGTGGTTTTGTAACAGATACTGCTCTAAATGTTTCACACTTATTTTTTTGTAAAGTTTAATGAAAGGAAAAATATAGCATTTTAATATGTCCCTATAACTTTTGTTTCTGAAATCCCCCACTCCCCGGAAAATCCTTCCCCCCTCCTCCCAAAAAAGAATCCTCGGTATGGTCTTGAAAGTGTTGGAAAAGTGGCGAAAGAAGAAGAAAGTCTTTATGAAGCAATGCAATTTTATCTTAGCTTTCCGCCGGGCTGAGTGGCTCAGACGGTTAAGGCGCTGGCCTTCTAAACCCAACTTGGCAGGTTCGATCCTGGCTCAGTCCGGTGGTATTTGAAGGTGCTCAAATACGACAGCCCCATGTCGGTAGATTTACTGGCACGTTAAAGAACTCCTGCGGGACTAAATTCCGGCACCTCGGCGTCTCTGAAGACCTTCAAAAGTAGTTAGTGGGACGTAAAGCAAATAACATTATTATTATCTTAGCTTTCCTTGAAGCAGCCTCCGAAAAGATCATCTAACATACTATGAGTATTTACAAAGACTAATTTGACGAGTTACTTCACAACAATTTGTAGACCGAGCGAGTGGCTACCCCCTTCGAGTCACGTACCTATCAGTTTGCATTCGGGTGATGGTGGGTTCGAACCACACTGTCCGAAACTCTAGAGATGGTTTCCCTAGGTTTTCCATTTTTCACACCAGGCAAAATGACGGGGCTATACCTTAATGAAGGCCACGATCGCTTTCTTTCCACTCCTAGCCCTGTCGTAACCATCGTCGTCATAAGACTTGCCTGAATTGGTGCGACGTAAACCTATAACAAAAGCAAACTACTATATTTCTAGAATGAATTACTTTGGGTCTGAAGATCGCTTGACATTCGAAACATGTAACTCGTTTTCTCTTTTATTGTAACAGAAGATTACAGTGAACATCGTGTAAAATATATTCAAAGAGTTTCTCATTTTTGAACAGATATTTACTTCAGCTCTCACATTCTTTCATCGTTAACCGTTGATGTGATGAACTATATTTATTATTATTATTATTATTATTATTATTATTATTATTATTATTATTATTATTATTATTATTATTATTATTACAACTTCCCCCATGCGGAGGCTGCCACAAGGACAAAGTATGTCGACTACACAGTATTTTGTCTTCTAAGTTACTGTTGACTTTGCTAGTGGGCCAGGTAGAAAAATCACCACATGGCTCAGGAATAAATTTGCAATACGGTTCTTCAGATGTTATATTGATGATTACGGAGTATGGTCACTGAACCTCGATGTCGTGAAGTCGTGTCCGGCTGAGACCGAGAGAATCCCATAGCTGTACAATAAATTTAGGGATTGTGGCTCGAGCTCCGATCATGAGTCCATGGACGGAAATATTGTCTAGGTGATATTTATCTTTATAGTAGTTTACAGTTGGCTGGTAAATCGACTTCTTTTCGGCGTCCACCTCTTCGGTCTGGCCAACGTGCGACTCGAAGCGTATCGTGGGATCTAAGATTAGTCTATGCTTGCTAGCTGGTTGAAAGGCTATCATGTCAATACGCCTGTTACTCCCGTCGGTAGCTAGGCCAGAGACCTCTTCGTGCACCGTGAAACCGTGATCCCTCAGCGAGGTCGCAATCATGTGTCGTATTGTATGATGGCGGGAATTTCTCAATACCTCCCCGTGAGGAGGACATGGGCAAGAGTTTCATGCTCTCTGTGGCAATGCCGACAGAGGGTGTTGTCTTGGAGGATGTACTAGCTGTTGTACTCCTCACTGATGGGAAAGGTACTTCACATGTTCATGATAACACACAGCTTTTCACAGAAAACTGGAACTTTAGAACATCAAGATATACGTCCATTGTCTTAATTTTTCAGACGCTCTGGGTCAGTTCAATAAGCAGTGACACTCAGCATCCCAAAAAAATAAAACCTTCAGCGGGTTTGCTCAGCTGGATGTGACCGTACACGACGCATTCGAAGATAAGAATGACTCAGGCAGAAAGGCGGGCGGGTATGCCTACCACCACTCCTCCCTGCCCTTCACATTACGTCTCGCCCAGCGTTAAGTTGCGTCGTTTCGAAAATGTACAAGCAACAGGTGATGAGAAATAACGTTTACTATACCTTTAGTAAAGGAGCTGCCTAGATGAGGTGGTAAAGGACGTAGGTTCGATTCCCCGTCAGGAAGTCGAAGCATTCAGAAACGAGATTTCCACTTCTGGAGAGGCGCATGGCCCTGAGGTTCACTCAGCATACACCAAAAATGAGTACCAGGTTAATTCCTGGAGGCAAAGGCGGTCGGGCGTAGAGCTAACCACTCCATTCCATTTGGTGCCAAGGTTACGGGTAGAGGAAGCCTTTACCTTCCATCCCTCTAAGTATCTTCATGGTCTGCACAGAAATGGCTTTGCTTTTTTAGTCTTTCACTTTAACTCGATTAGACTAATCTTAAGGGAAATATTAGCGAATTTTATTATCAATCAATCAATCAATCAATCAATCAATCAATCAATCAATCAATCAATCAATCAATCAATCAATCAATCAATCACCAATGATCTGCATTTAGGGCAGTCGCGCAAGAGGCAGATTCCCTATCCGTTCTATACCCATTCTTTTTTACGTAATTGCAAAGAATTTGGAAATTTATTGTACATCTCCCTTGGTAAATTATTCGAATCCCTAACTTCTTTTCCTATAAGCGAATATTTGCTCTATCTTTTCCTCTTGAATTCCAACTTTATCTTCATAGTGTGATCTTTTCTACTTTTAAAAACACTACTCGAAGTTTTTCTCCTACTAATGTCATTCCATGCCATCTCTCCACTGACAGCCGGGAACATACCGCTTAGTGGAGCAGCTCATCTCCTTTCTCTTAAGTCTTCCCAGCCCAAAACTTGCAACATTTTTCCAACACTAATCTTTTGTCGGAAATCACCCAGAACAAATCGAGCCGTGTTTCTTTGGACTGTTTCCAGTTCTTGAATCAAGAATTCCTGATGAGGGTTTCATAACACTGGAACCATACTCTAGCTGGGTCTTACGAGAGACTTACATGTCCTCTCCTCACATCCTCACTACAAACCCTAAATACCCTCATAACCATGTGCAGAGATCTGTACCCTTTATTTACAATCCCGTTTATGTGATTACCCTAATAAAGATCTTTCCTTACATTAATGCCTTGGTACTTTCACCCCATCAACGCAGTAATTTACGCTGAAATGACTTTGCCTATTACTGAAACTCACAACCTGACTTTTAACCCCGTTTACCATCATACCATTGTATGCTGTCCATCTCCCAACATTGTCGAGGTCTTTTCGCAGTTTGTCACAATCTTGTAACTTATTTACTGCTCTATAGAGTATAACATCATCCCCGAAAATCCTTATTTCTTATTCCAGTTCTTCACTCACATAGTTTATATATACAGCAAACATAAAGGTTCAAAAATATTGCCTTGAAGAATTTCCCTCTTAATCATTACAGGATCAGATAATGCTTCACCTACTCTAATTCTGAGAGTTCTATTTCCTAGAAATGTAGCCACTCATTCAGTCACCGGGCGAGTTGGCCGTGCTCGTAGAGGCGCGCGGCTGTGAGCTTGCATCCGGGAGATAGTAGGTTCGAATCCCACTATCGGCAGCCCTGAAGATGGTGTTCCGTGGTTTCCCATTTTCACACCAGGCAAATGCTGGGGCTGTACCTTAATTAAGGCCACGGCCGCTTCCTTCCAATTCCTAGGCCTTTCCTATCCCATCGTCGCCATAAGACCTATCTGTGTCGGTGCGACGTAAAGCCCCTAGCAAAAAAAAAAAACCCTCATTCAGTCACTGTTTTGTGTAGTCCAGTTGCACTCATTTATGCCAGTAGTCTCCCATGATCTGCTCAGTTCTACCCAGTGTATAAGCGGCTGTGTAAAGGTATATAGCAACTCTCAATCGCCTTACCTATTAATGCGAGTAGCAAAGTGATAATCTAAAATCCTGCTTGCCCTTATCCATAATGTAAATACCAAGTTTCATGAAATTCTATCAAGCCGTTTTCTTATGGTACTGTAACGGACAGACTTTTGTTTTACAATTTGCTATACGTCGCACTGACACATATGGATTGGCGACGATGGGATTCGAGAGGTCTATGAGTGGGAATAAGGTGACCGTAGCATTAATTAAAGTACAGCCCCAGCATTTGCCTGGTGTGGAAATGGGAAACCGCGTTAAGCCATCTCTAGGGCTGCCGACAGTGGGGTTCGAACCCATTAAATCCCGAATGCATGCTGATAGCTACGTGACACAAAATTTAACTGAATCGAACAATGACTATTACCTACTGGACGTGCCTCACACAAGAACCAAGTGTTAGGTTTATACTCAAAAGGGTTACCACCTTCAGTAATGCCGAAGTTCGGGAAATGTTATCCTGACGGTATTCGAGCAACTCCAGACAGCACCATACTGAGACGAGTTTGAGTCCACCAACTTCGGCTCAGAAAGCCAGCGCTCTACCCCCTATACCACTCAGACCGGCAAGAAACTTTAGAATTCGGGCTATGTACTCACCTTTCGCAAAATTAAGTCAAGGTTGTGTATCAGTGTACAAAATATTGTGATTAGTGCAGTGAATGAGTTAGGTCCAACAACATTCCGGTAACTTTATGGCAGTTCAGTGAAGGAGTAAACTTTGGATTAGGTCCAGTTGGTCTCACAAGACAACTGTTTGAATTGGACCAGACAGATTTCTATGAAACCTTGTTCAATGATCAACTAACATATCTTAAATT
Source organism: Anabrus simplex (assembly GCF_040414725.1). Lineage (NCBI taxonomy): Eukaryota > Metazoa > Arthropoda > Insecta > Orthoptera > Tettigoniidae > Anabrus > Anabrus simplex. The sequence continues at coordinate 1,028,487,758 of NC_090266.1, read as the reverse complement.
TAATGTCAGTATTCATTTTGTCGTAAAATCAGGTGACATAATATGATGTTGCATGTGTACTGTAGAAATATACAATTTCCACAGTTCTATCTTGAAGTTACTATACCGTTATTGAGATGCTGACAACACGAACAAAATTCGACGTTCTATAAACCTATTTTAGACCGAGCGAGTGCCTGTGTGGTTTGAGTCACGTAGCTGTCAGCTTGCAATTGGGAGATAGTGGTTTCGAACCTCACTGTTGGCAACCCTGAAGACAGTTTTCAGTGGTTTCTCATTTTCACACCAGGAAATTGCAGGGTCTGTAGTACCTTCATTAAGGCCACGGTTGCTTTCTTCCCACTCCGAACCGTTTCCTACTCTCGTCGCCACAGGACCTATCGGTGTCGGTGCGACGTAAAGCACATTGCAAAAGAATAAAAAAAAATGAACTATTTTTCTAACACGTACCGGGTGCTTCAGATAAATACTCCACAGTAGAAGTCCACTGTAGGAGTTTTCATTTTGATGCACGAAACGGCTTTACTCAACATCGTAAGGTCGGAGATGTTGCTAACTGCTGCAGGGGCTGCCTACTATCCGGGAGCTAAATACAGACGAACCTCGATATCTCGAACCTCCATTACTCGAATTTTCAGTTTCTCGAAGTAACTTAAATTTCCCGGCCGTTTGTCCTATTTTTCGCGTGTATTTATTTCTTTATTACTCGAAATTCGGTAAAACGAATTTCTCGATTTCTCGAAACAAACATTTCCTCCTTGAAGCAAAAACACTCTAACTCGAATTTTGTGCAACATTAACTGAATACCTGCCGGCAAAAATGTTGTAACCCTCAAAATGCAAATTTTTCCATTGATACAACGTTTCTGCACCCGCACGACCCGTGGCGAAATCTAAACAAGAGAAAAAAGGCACTTAACGTTCAAGTTTGCCAACATATCTTCCTACATGCCTCACTCTGACCGCATATATCGTCTATGCACGGAAACCCCGCATTCTAGGAAAGTGAGGGTTACAACGTTTTTGCCGGCAAATATTAAACTGTGCAATACGACATTTGTGGTTTGTGAGGAAAGAAAAGGTTACAGCGATGCTGGGAGCTAATATGACGGGAACCGAAGAACTAAAACTTCTAGTGCTCGGAAAATCGGCGAAGCCTCGCTCTTTCTCGGGTTTGAATTAATTACCGGTCACGTACGAAAGCAAAGTCGCGGATGACGTGCTCCATTTACGAATCTCGGCTGTGTGGTATTGACGAGAAGTTTCAACGTGAAGGGAGGAAAGGTTAACAGTAACAAACAGAAGAGACTAACGGATTTTTTTCCAAAGGTGTTAACCGAGGTATGTTTCTTGTTTCCCTACTGTATGTACTGTAACCTGTCTTCTATAAAGTTACTATAATAAGGGTGATAATTAAAGTGATGCCGTATAAAAGACTTTTTGTACGTTTTTAAATACTGTTAAAAATAATGCATTCAGTATAAGTACGTAGGTATTGTACCCTTACGGGCCTCGAATGGACGACCCACGCATAATAATGCCTCCACACAACAAGGTAAATACCCACGGATGAGACTAGATTGAAGAGCGGCCCGAACTGCCTAACGAACTTCGAACCTCTCCCCTCCGACTTTCTGTGCTGGCCTCGGCAGCTAGAGCACTTGGGGGTGGACACGTTCACAAGAGGAGAAAAAAATACCTAAGATGGAGCGTTATGAAATATGAATCCTTTCATCCCGGGAATTCAAGACATTTAAATTGGTTCGTATTGTAACCCTCTACTTCCTCTTTCATTCGAGCCAGGTGTGATCGGACTGCGATCGGCAGTTCTCACGTAATTAGGCTCCCGCCATTAATTATTTCACTAGCGTCCGCTTGGGGGGGGGGGGTTTGGAGTCATCTTTGAGCACGATTCTTAGCTTGGGTGACGCTCTACATTCACATGTATTAGTAATACATTACAGCTGGACATCTAGTGAACTCATTTCGCCCCTCGAATAAAGTATTCCATATTTTCAGTCTGGGATACGCAGAAAATTCAGCTCTATTCATTGGTGTGCCTCCCATAATTTTCCCATGTCTGGATCAAAATTTCATATAATTTTTCGAGTCAAAATTCGACGTTGGCATCCGTGGAACGTGCATTAAAAACCGGAAGTTCCTTCTGTCAGTGTGGAACCCTGAGAAACTAGGCCACACCACTGGGCGTATTAGACTACCGTAGCGTCGCATCACATCTCCAACTCTGTCTGCAAGTTGAGAGGGCTTTTTTACGAGGGCTTGGCTCCAGCCAAAACTTTCCTTTGTTTTCCAGGCGATCCTTTGCGGGTCTCGTTCTGGCCACTCGCCGCTCGAGTCCCTTCGCCCATCACCCTACAAATTACGCGACCTTTGAACTGATTTTAATAAGGTAGAAAAGCACCTATGCTGTCAATGAGCTGTACAGGAAACTGTACGGTTTCAGTATATATGATTCAATTATGTGCTACACATGCTCAAAAACGGTATTCTCTATATCTCGAAATTTCGATAACTCGAAATAAAATTCAACTGCAGAGGTGATTCGAGATATCGAGATTCCACTGTATGTACCCCACGTACGGGCTCTGCACTGCTCAGGGTACAAGCAGCTGTACCAGGCAAACATCCAGTCCAGCGCAATGCACAGCAAAATTACGACAATACCATATGTATGACCAACTTGTAGATTTGCTGCTTGAATTTGGAAAACGTCGTCGCAATAAACGACAAGCAGCTTCGCATATTATACTGCAACTGTTCAGGGTTCCAGTGCATAACAATTTATCTTGACTGGCTTACGAAGTGGCTGTAAGTATTTATTTGACGAGACCCTTTAACAATCCCTGGAGTCGAAGTCCATCTCCCCTACTTGAGTCTTTCCTCGGCTTGCTCAAGAGCTTGGATACGTGGTATGTCCGGAAAGGGGATTAAACTATTTAATTCTAAGTAGGGGGAAAGAGTCTCGGACATCAGAGGAATACGTATATACCATTAACGAGAGGAAAAATCATCTATTTTTGCACAAACACCTTTAATAGCTAAGGAAACCTGCAACACACAGATATGCCAGGATATTTACATATTCAATAACATTAATTCATAAATTAGGTTTGAGCTCTGAATGTCCTTTTCTGTCTCTTATCAGATTAGCATTTACTGCTTCATAACCTTCAAATAATTGAAAATACATCGAAAGGGCGTCCCCTTCCAGAACTACTTAGCACACGGAAGATCTAATCATAAATTATATTAAAAACACTTTATACACATCTCCCACAAAGGCATATCTTCTTCACGACATGAATTTTATTTCATTCAATTTATTCAGATCGTGTTAATTGAGGGTTACTGCAAATTTTGCTGAGCGCATTTTAAACACATGATAGTTGTCACATTGTTTACATTTATGAATTCACCACACTTATCGTGTGGAGTACTAACTCCCGCATGACACCTGTTTCATTGGGATTACCTATGCAGTAATATAATATGCGACATTCCGTTTCAACGGCGTCCCTAGAAAAACCAATATATATAGCAATTCAATAACCAGTACATTACATTATATGACGTAGAAAGAACATCCACTTGAAGAAATGATATAACATTCTGCACTTTATTTCCCTGGAAAGAGCAGTATCTGGCAAGACCCATCTCATTTGCCACGCGTGGGCCACAATCCCCGCCAGAATCTGGGACTCGAACTCAGGAACTACGGCGTGTGGGGTATAATAACCTGGAAGCCCTATAACGGTTTTTATTTTTAATAAAAAAATAACAAAGATGGGAGGATTTCATTCATTTGTCAAATCTGAGATATATATGACGATGTCAATTTCTTGATTTATGCATGTCTTCGTTCTACTACGGAAAGAAAGAATGAACTGAATGCATCTCCTTACAGAGTGGTCAGCAAACTTCGTTCGCGCTCCCTAGGCCATAAAACTGTCAGACGGATCTGCTCCCTCGTCCCTTTTATTTCTTCCCCGCAGAGCAAAGCCTCTCCTTTTACTTGCTATTCTTAAATATTCATATCACCGCAAAAAACTCTCTCTCTGCGATTCATTAACGCTATTAGCGTAACATCATACATATGGCCTCAATCATCTTGTCTACGAGACGGCATTTTCCATCGTCCCAAATATATATTCAACAGGGGAATTCACATATTTAAACACCACTGTACTTTCATACTCACGAGCCTACAAATCAAGTACCGTCCTTTCAATCTTCAAATCCCGAGACCATGCACATTTAAAGATAAGACTCTAGCCTTCAGGATAAAAAAAAATCACAGTTAATCGCGATCTATGTAATTCAATTACACCCCACAGTTGACTTTTTGTCGTCTTGAAGCATGCAGTCTTAAATCTATACAGGAGGAATTTCTACCATTGATGTGACGTGCAATTAAGAAATGAATAGTCGAACTCTTATGATGACTCATATCATTTCATTTTAACTTTATGACTGGATCATATTACGAAAAGTTATCCTTTTGTATTACATCACGTCACTTGTAAACCATACTAGGGTCTTATAACTACCATGCACTATTCCCCCATAATAAATTAAATCAGTGGTTCAAACCACGAAGAACATCTCACGGAAAAATCTTACAAACTACAATCCCTCTGAAACCTTTGTTATAATCAAATGATATTCAAATTATTTACATGCGAATTATTTAACTATCTCAATGTGACTAGCTATCAAGGTAAAAGGTAAAAATGTACTCAACACTTAGATGTCTGCAATCAGCTTTCCTCAGGGGGCACAACCAGGGTTTGTAAGCTGTCATCAGGGCGTCTTCACTTGTGATGGCCTCCAAAGTCGTCCTATGTCGGTTCACCTGCATGTTGGTTGGATCCTCGTCTGGCGCCAGGAGCTCCAGAGTATCCCTGATGCGTTGGAGTGACTGTACAGTGGACCACTCACCAGCCCTCTTCAAACCTGAAGTTCTCGGAGGTCAAATATGAAAATGAGTAAGAACTAATTTGTTATAAATACACTAATTGTGTCATGCATTATAACTTTGTAATGACTAAGGGTACTCATAAATTCAAGTATCTTAGCCCTATATCGTTAATTTGTCCTGCAGCTCGATATCGATACCTTCATTTGCATACACTAGTTCTCCACAAGTAGTTTTAGTCTCGAAGCACCACACACTCGCTGGTCACAATACAGGATATGAATGTTAAGTATTGATATATATTTATTTTTTTACTGGTCATTAATCGACCCACTCCATTTCAATAATCATTGATACGATGTACAACTCACTGCGTTTAAGAGAATACGGAGGGTGCCGCCCGATCCACTAAAATGATAGCCGATAAACCGCTCACTGTTAGCGTTGGTTCAGACCTTACTGTAACACTGTTACTGAACTATCTTGTATTTAATCACTTCCTTCACTAACCCATATATATATAATTCGTGTAATTTGGCATAATCCACCACACTAGCTCAGATAAATTTCATAGCTGCGCATGTAATAATTTACTTTAATCGGCCACCTCCCTTTTTTTACAATCCCGTGCCGCTTTGACACATAATTCAAGGAAAACTTTTCTTATCACATACGAGTCATAACAAACTGAATTAAAATTATAACGAATATCTGGTACTCAGCGCACTGTCACTCACTATGTGCTGTCATTTATCACTACACAACACTGTTCACTAGAAATCTTCACAATGTGAAACACTGAATATTGAAACTGAATGTTTACTAAAAACTGAGTCTGCTGGTCAGACCGAGTGCACTGGATATACTGTGTATACTGCCTTCTTGCCTCTCGCCTATATAGTGGAAAGCCTTATTTTCTGGAAGGGGAGTCAGTCCACGCCCCCTTGTCAAACATCGGTCCGCTGGCAGGTATATTTAAACGTTGAAATTAACATCAAATTAAAGCCTGTACATCCCACTTTCCACTGATCAATTTTCGTTTCGAGTCCTTCGCGGGTTCGTCTATAATCATCAAAGCGTCAGTATCAATTCTCAGTAGGTGGAGCCTGACTCCGGGGATATTTTAGTTTTCCTGGTCCTGTCAGAGTTGGGCATCTGGTTTTACTCTCTTCATGCTATCAACTATCTGCGTACTTCCTATTATTCTTATTATGTAGAATGGTTTCCTGCATGATAAATCCGCATAAAATCTCCTCATTCATCGAAGCTGTAACTCGAAATTATCTATCAAGTATTTCCGAGTTAATAAAGTTAATACCCTCGAAACAGTTGACAGCTACGCATTGGTGCCACTAGATATTTAGGGGAATACGTGGGGTGATATCGTCTCGTATGTTGGGACGACTTCTTTGAGGCTGTTCCGTCACCTCACTCCTCACTCATGTTACATCTTGCTTGCTCCAGCTCTCTCGCTCAGAGACAGAACGAACTCCACTTACGGGCGATTGTACTCCCTCTTTTCCTAATTGCGCGCAACGAGAGGAGGGGCGCGCGACTCTACGGGGGCTGCTCGAGTCCCGGAACCGTCAAGAATATCCTCGTTTAGCGGCTATTTGACGTAGAACTGCGCGGAAAACGGCATATTCTCTATACAGGATGTCTCTATATACATATGACGATGTCATGAACGGTCACAGTACACCAATGGCCGATGTAGACATACGGCATCCAGATCGCAGTGAGTTACACTGACTGACAGAGCAAATGCAACACCAAGAAGGAGTGGTCAGAACTTTATGCCAATTGCAGGGTAGACTGACGTCACTGAGGTATGCTCATGATGTGAAATGCGCCGCTGTGCTGCGCACGTAGCGAACGATAAATGGGACACGGCGTTGGCGAATGGCCCACTTCGTACCGTGATTTCTCAGCCGACAGTCATTGTAGAACGTGTTGTCGTGTGCCACAGGACACGTGTATAGCTAAGAATGCCAGGCCGCCGTCAACGGAGGCATTTCCAGCAGACAGACGACTTTACGAGGGGTATGGTGATCGGGCTGAGAAGGGCAGGTTGGTCGCTTCGTCAAATCGCAGCCGATACCCATAGGGATGTGTCCACGGTGCAGCGCCTGTGGCGAAGATGGTTGGCGCAGGGACATGTGGCACGTGCGAGGGGTCCAGGCGCAGCCCGAGTGACGTCAGCACGCGAGGATCGGCGCATCCGTATCCGCCACCAAGCGGTGGCAGCCCCGCACGCCACGTCAACCGCCATTCTTCAGCATGTGCAAGACACCCTGGCTGTTCCAATATCGACCAAATTAATTTCCCGTCGATTGGTTGAAGGAGGCCTGCACTCCCGGCGTCCGCTCAGAAGACTACCATTGACTCCACAGCATAGACGTGCACGCCTGGCATGGTGCCGGGCTAGAGCGACTTGGATGAGGGAATGGCGGAACGTCGTGTTCTCCGATGAGTCACGCTTCTGTTCTGTCAGTGATAGTCACCGCAGACGTGTGTGGCGTCGGCGTGGAGAAAGGTCAAATCCGGCAGTAACTGTGGAGCGCCCTAGCGCTAGACAGCGCGGCATCATGGTTTGGGGCGCTATTGCGTATGATTCCACGTCACCTCTAGTGCGTATTCAAGGCACGTTAAATGCCCACCGCTACGTGCAGCATGTGCTGCGGCCGGTGGCACTCCCGTACCTTCAGGGGCTGCCCAATGCTCTGTTTCAGCAGGATAATGCCCGCCCACACACTGCTCGCATCTCCCAACAGGCTCTACGAGGTGTACAGATGCTTCCGTGGCCAGCGTACTCTCCGGATCTCTCACCAATCGAACACGTGTGGGATCTCATTGGACGCCGTTTGCAAACTCTGCCCCAGCCTCGTACGGACGACCAACTGTGGCAAATGGTTGACAGAGAATGGAGAACCATCCCTCAGGACACCATCCGCACTCTTATTGACTCTGTACCTCGACGTGTTTCTGCGTGCATCGCCGCTCGCGGTGGTCCTACATCCTACTGAGTCGATGCCGTGCGCATTGTGTAACCTGCATATCGGTTTGAAATAAACATCAATTATTCGTCCGTGCCGTCTCTGTTTTTTCCCCAACTTTCATCCCTTTCGAACCACTCCTTCTTGGTGTTGCATTTGCTCTGTCAGTCAGTGTATATAATGGAATATAGAGAAGAGGCTCTGTCAGCATGCTTCGCTTCATATGGCAACTCGTCCATTGAGGACACGGCAAGGAAGAAGTGGTGAATATGGACGGAGAAGCTGTTGCCTCAGTACCTCACAGAAATACTGGGGCTGCGGCACACACATCAGGAATACATCATGTTAAAGTACTTGAAATTATTAAACAAAATCTGCACTGGCACCTGTTCGAAGGATACGTAGCTCAGCGCCAGCAATCGGATGACCACGGTTTTCTGCGAGTGGATCGCTGAACAAGTGAGAAGCCCACACCTGAGTACAAATTACGTTGTTACTTTAATGTCGTAAATGTAAGCGTGGGGAGTCTCTAGTTGTTTCGGTTTACAATTTTACACCACCAAGATTGTTCGATTTATATCCCACAGACTTTTTATGGGGCTATTTGCACGATCAAATCCATGCAACATTACCTCGTGTGTAAATATCGTGCAGCAACTGCAAAGATCACATTCGCAATGTTAACCAGAATGTGTAGAGTAGCACGGTGTGCAGAACACGAAGAGGACTACTTTTAACATTTCTTGCTATGAAAGGTGCAACAATGTTCATACATATTTTGATTTTCTTATGCGAATGCACCCGTCATTTTCTGCAATTAAACATACCGCAGAGTATGCGCCTGCCTGTTGCGGCAACCCAACATACTGCGAGGCTTGTATTTGTAGTTATCGTCGCCACAAGGCATATCTGTGTTGGCGCGACGTAAAGCCCTAGCAAAAAATGTAATTTTAGCAGTATATAAATATGTCAAAATGCTGGAGTTTTAATACTTCTGTACCATTCATCATGGAAGTTATGAGTATCACGTAGTATGAAATGTTGGTCGCCCCTGTATACACGTATATGTTAATAATACCATCTTTTATTAACAAAAACTTAGGACCTGTTCAGTATGACTCATTTGATCATGCTGTGGATAACCTGTGTAACAATGGCTGGCGTGGAGAGATGTTTTGATGTCTTCTGGATCATCCTACCAAGTTTCAATGATGTCGATTGAAGTCGATTCCTTCGATGCACCACATTCCAATTAAAACAAGAGCAAAAATTACTATTTTTCTAAGTAGGTAAATATTGTTTTGCGACAGAAAGACTATTGTCATTATGCTTATGAAGTTTTAATTGACCACCCTACCAAGTTCCATTAAAATTGCTCTGGTTCCAGCCAATCAGATCCCTTGTCAGTGTTGCCGTGTTAGACCTAACGGATAGCAATGATCCTTCTTTAAGGCCACTGGACTGCGGTGATTTGCCTGTAGCTCTTGAGACCCCGTTGATCGTTTCCCATAACTCATCGTTTCGGCGTTTGCGATTCCTATTATCGTAAGTTGCTTTACGTCGCACCGACACAGATATGTCTTATGGCGACGATGGGACAGGAAAGGGCTAGGAGTGGGAAGGAAGCGGCCGTGGCCTTAATTAAGGTACATCCCCAGCATTTGCCTGGTGTGAAAATGGGAAACCACAGAAAACCATCTTCAGGGCTGCCTACAGTGGGGCTCGAACCTACTGTCTCCCGAATACTGCATACTGGTCGCACTTAAGCGACTGCAGCTATCGAGCTCGGTATTCCTATTATCATACCGGAAGTTATTATTTTATATTCGGTTGATACATTCTTAAGTTTTAAGCATATTCAGAAGGATAATGCTTGCTGTTGTGAAGGGCCAAACTTCGTGATGATCGACCCCCTAATCATCACAGTAGTAGTGTGAAATGCCGTCGTTTCTCCTATGTCGATACACTGTTCATTGATGATCATCTAGCGTTGAGGATGTCTGTCAACAGTAACTGAATCGAGAACTCCTGTACCAAAAGTGGCAGAATATAAGGCCCTTCGTAAAATTATCGACATCACGCAAGGAAATGCTCCAGAGTCATATCTCTCCACAACAGAATAACGCTCCCAATTCTGCTGCAGTGCTAAAATCTCAACATTTATGAGTGGGCCCTGAGACACTTATTCGCAGCACACGATTTGTTCCTTCCTCGTACCATGCTTCGGGAACGTTGGTTTCCACTTCGCGGAAGGCTCATAGGACGTGGCCCATCCTGTAGCCTACTCTACTCACGGGAATTAACCATTCGGAACTTACGAAGTCCTGCTTAGTCTTTAGTGACAGAGCGTCGATTCGCACAGGTAGTGCTACTCCAAGTGGACTTAGTTTGGGCCCTCACCAAGAAGTTCCTCGTCAACTCTAGTGCTTTACCTCACTGATTGTAGATGGGTGAGTTATCCAGGGACCTATGGCGCTCAGCTCTTGAACTGGGGCTACAAAAGGGGGAGACGAAGGAAAATGGTCTCGTACCCTCTGGACAACCTTTGGGAAGTCGGTATACGAGGTTCCAACGAGTAGCTTCAGTGCATTCCTTCAACCTCCATATCCATATTAACAATATGTTTTAGAATGCATACATAAATCGATATTATTAAATATTTGTCATTGATATTCACACTTCTTATAAGAAAAGAACAGTCACTAGATGACAATTTCTGATAGAATAGAACGGAATAGAATAATTTTATTGTTGTTTAAAACACACATTGTTAAAAAACAATGTCGATCACATATATGTTTATGCAGCCAAATTAATTTCTTACTCTATAGCAATGCTGAAAGGTATGATCTACAAATTATAGAATTGTTTTGTGACTATTGAAATGTGCAGTCATCTTTACTATTTAGAATTTAGAAGGATGATATAATGAATTTGAGGCGAATGGAGAAAGATAGGTTACCTAGCAGAACAATGAACTCGGTCATGGAGAGGAAGAGAAATAGAAAGAGACTTAGACGACGATGGTTAAACTCAGTTTAAAATGATTTAAAAATCATAGGTATGGAACTAAACGAGGCGGTACAAATAGAGAACTGCGGAGGCGTTTAGTTAATTCACAGAGGTTTGCAGACTGAAGAGCAAAACGTTATACACTGACTGACAGAGCAAATGCAACACCACGTAGAGAACGATAAATGGGACACGGCGTTGGCGAATGGCCACTTCGTAGCGTGATTTCTCAGCCGACAGTCATTGTAGAACGTGTTGTCGTGTGCCACAGGACACGTGTATAGCTAAGAATGCCAGGCCGCCGTCAACGGAGGCATTTCCAGCAGACAGACGACTTTACGAGGGGTATGGTGATCGGGCTGAGAAGGGCAGGTTGGTCGCTTCGTCAAATCGCAGCCGATACCCATAGGGATGTGTCCACGGTGCAGCGCCTGTGGCGAAGATGGTTGGCGCAGGGACATGTGGCACGTGCGAGGGGTCCAGGCGCAGCCCGAGTGACGTCAGCACGCGAGGATCAGCGCATCCGCCGCCAAGCGGTGGCAGCCCCACACGCCACGTCAACCGCCATTCTTCAGCATGTGCAAGACACCCTGGCTGTTCCAATATCGACCAGAACAATTTCCCGTCGATTGGTTGAAGGAGGCCTGCACTCCCGGCGTCCGCTCAGAAGACTACCATTGACTCCACAGCATAGACGTGTACGCCTGGCATGGTGCCGGGCTAGAGCGACTTGGATGAGGGAATGGCGGAACGTCGTGTTCTCCGATGAGTCACGCTTCTGTTCTGTCAGTGATAGTCACCGCAGACGAGTGTGGCGTCGGCGTGGAGAAAGGTCAAATCCGGCAGTAACTGTGGAGCGCCCTACCGCTAGACAACGCGGCATCATGGTTTGGGGCGCTATTGCGTATGATTCCACGTCACCTCTAGTGCGTATTCAAGGCACGTTAAATGCCCACCGCTACGTGCAGCATGTGCTGCGGCCGGTGGCACTCCCGTACCTTCAGGGGCTGCCCAATGCTCTGTTTCAGCAGGATAATGCCCGCCCACACACTGCTCGCATCTCCCAACAGGCTCTACGAGGTGTACAGATGCTTCCGTGGCCAGCGTACTCTCCGGATCTCTCACCAATCGAACACGTGTGGGATCTCATTGGACGCCGTTTGCAAACTCTGCCCCAGCCTCGTACGGACGACCAACTGTGGCAAATGGTTGACAGAGAATGGAGAACCATCCCTCAGGACACCATCCGCACTCTTATTGACTCTGTACCTCGACGTGTTTCTGCGTGCATCGCCGCTCGCGGTGGTCCTACATCCTACTGAGTCGATGCCGTGCGCATTGTGTACCCTGCATATCGGTTTGAAATAAACATCAATTATTCTTCCGTGCCGTCTCTGTTTTTTCCCCAACTTTCATCCCTTTCGAACCACTCCTTCTTGGTGTTGCATTTGCTCTGTCAGTCAGTGTATAATGAAGATGTATGAAATTACGTACGTATTTTTTCCCTGGTGATCTAACGTCGCACTGACACATCGGGGGTTTTCGGCGCCGTAAGGACGAGAAAAGGCTTGTATTGGGCAGGTAGCGGCCATGGCCTTAATTAGGGTACAGCCCCAGCAGTTGCCTGGTGTGAAAATGGGGAACCACGGAAAACCACCTTCAGGGCTGCCGACTGTGGGATTCGAACCCACCATCTCCCGAATGCAAGCTCACAGCTACGTGACCTTAACTGCATAGCCAACTCGCTCCTTGAATGTATGTATGTACATATCTATGGTATCATGAAGGGCAGCGCAAAGAACACGTGAAGGTACAAAGTGGACCCAAAACTCTTCTTGATGAAATTTTGGTTTGAGGAAAGTATGTGAAGGGAGTCCGAGAATAACATGATGCAGTAAGTGAGAAGTTGGAAGATTGAAGAATCGGAAACTATGTGGAGAAATGCAAGACAAATATGATGGCAAGAGAAAAGGATGAAGAGAGAGATGAGCAATAGAAATTGGAAATAAAGATGGAGAGCTTCAAGTACGATATTCAGAAAGTGAGTTAAAGGAGAATTGAACATGATATATAACGAATATCTACTGTTCTTGAGTTTGCAATTCCTATGGAATAAAGATGTACCAGGAAAAGGCTAATGGAATATGTTTCAAGGTAAATTACTAATCTATAATGACTAAAGGATATGTGGCCTTGTTGATGACGAGAATTGGTGAAAATTGAGAACAAGCATTACAATTGAAATTTCTCAACATTATTTTTCATAAGTCACAGAGGATTTAAAGAAATAGAAGTTGATAAAATAACGGATAAGCTGAAAATGTTAAAATTATGAAGAGAGACGAAGAAATAGCGTTCAAATTGAAATGTATTCTTGCTTCTGTCAGTTAAGTCGTGGTTGACTTAACTGAATTGTTATATTAGCACTTTAATTACATGACGTTGTAGCGTTCGGCGTTTAATGAGACGCCTGTTCATTGAGTAGAGTACAAGATCCTGGGGCAGGGATCACTTCTCTCTACACGTGCCTCACAAATAGAAAAGAATGTTTAACCTTGACAAGAAACTACCGCGGCTAATCTCATTTCACAATATGCAGTGGTTTCCTATTGATAACAGAGGTACACTCACTGGATGAGGCAAATTGTCTTCAGTAACGATATATAACTGCATCATCACTACGGAAACTTTTTCCTCTTAATGGCTTTAATATGTATTACCTTTGGAAGTTAAGGAATCCATGGCCACTAGCACCATGTGGTTTTACTCATAGACTGGTACTGGGATAGGTTACCGTAACTTGCGGGCGATGAATGCTAGCTACCGAAATTTGTCATGGTCTGGTATCCAAAAACTAACTATACCTGAGAATTATGTTTCAGAAGGCATAAGGGAAAGTGAAAACATAAGTTAAAGAAATAGAAGTTGATGAGAGGTTTCTTCATTGAGTATAGCACGTGTCACCAACGCAAGAGCATGGGGATAAGCCAATCGTGTATTGTGGGTGGAGTCTAAATAAAATACATAAGATATTTTGTTTGTGTGCTTCAGCGAAATCTTTCTCGATTTATAGAACGGAAACACATATAAATAAATGTAATCCGTGACCAAATAGCACCGCCCAATCCAAAGAGTAATGTTTTCGAACATGCCGAGTTGCCGAAAAAGATGTTCTTTAAGTAGCAATGAGGAGACAAATGTGGGGCCCAATTTTATAGCCTACACCTAAAGGCTAGAGCATATTACTTAGCTTGATCTCAAATCATTCCGTGTTCGATTCATAGCTCCGATCTACTATACCAGATGAGACCGAACCACGGTAGCTAAAGAGAGACGGTAGGTGTCACGCGCAGCCGGCCAGGAGCGTGTGACGTCAGCGGACTCTGGTCTGTCAGGTGCTGTAACTCATTACAAATCAGTGTGTCCAGCGCCCCGCTTATCTTCCTTGTTACAAACACGTTTACGTTGTAATATAATATTTTCTCATGAAAACAAGATATTGCATAAAACTTTTATATTTTGTTTGTGTGCTTTCGTAAATACCGCAGACCTGCTTTAAAAGCCAGAATAGCAAGACCTTTTGCTAATATGTTTAAAAATAATCTTTAAATATTCCAGTATAACGAGATTTTAGTATTTACAGTTCCCAGTTACTTGAAAGAATTTAAAATACGTACCCTATACACGTACAGATTGAATAAATCAAAGCTTAACAACCAAGAAATAATATTAACAGATAAATTCTAAATAAAATACACATACTGCATGTTGTTACTTTTCCTGAAAACAGTAATGTACTAACAGTATTGCCTTTTATTACTAACAAACATCTATAATAATAATAATAATATTAATAATAATAATAATAATAATAATAATAATAATAATAATAATAATAATAATAATAATAATATTGAATATCCAGGACAGCATGGAGCCCTATTTCACAAAAATATATTTGGGCTGTAGTACATAATCACAATATATTTCAAAACAAAAGATTAAGAGTTCGGTTTGTTGAAGATAATAATAAATCTACATAATAAAAATAGTATTACTATAAATTCAGGCCTACCTTTCCTTTAAAAGTTGCTTTACGTCGCACCGACACAGATAGGTTTTATGGCGACAATGGGGTAGGAAGCGGCCGTGGCCTTAATTAAGGTACAACCCCAGCATTTGCCTGGTGTGAAAATGAGAAACAACGGAAAACTATCTTCAGGGCTGCCGACTGCGGGATTCGCACCCGCCATCTCCTAAATGCTTCATACTGGCCGCACTTAAGCGACTACAGCTATCGAGCTCGGTAATTTAGGCCTGCCTTTCAGGACGTAATTTTGTTCACCTTCTTGGAGTTTTCCGTGCAGTGTCAGCATACACATCCGTAGTCCGGCTTTCATTCACTGACCTCTTGAGTGCTCTGCTTTTATTCACTTCTTTCATTCTAATAAATGAACGAGTTCTGTCAAAACACGTGACAGGAAAGTCGTCGACTTCACTATACTTAGGTCTGATGATACCTATCAGTTCCTCCATCATTAGACCATTTCCGAGGAATCTTTGAAATTTTTTTTCTAATTCGCAAACAATATCGAACCGCTGGGGAGATGGATTCTTTAGGCCTCCTCTAGACAAAGAAAAGATCCAGGCAGGTTTCCTAATACTAACGCATTTTCCTGTTTTTCCTCCGTAGACGAAGCTAGTGGTGATTCCATTTTTCGTAACTCGGTATGCAATATACCCCACCAACATTTTCAATAAGTCCTTATTTTCATTATGTAAGCAATCTTCGAGATTGTGCTGCTTAGTATACTGATCTATTAATGGGTCAACTATGCAATTAAAGTCTTCATACTCTGAATCAAAAATTTCCAAGTTAGTTTCGATTGACTCGATGATGACTCATTAGTAATAGCACAGTCTACTCCGTCAAAGACATCTACAGTTAATATTTCACACTCTTCCCTGTTGCAGTTTCCACTTATAATTTTGTCTAATGCACTTTTGCTCACTAATAGGGACTTCATTCTCTGAGTAACTGCTGTGGGTATGGGGTGGTCATAAAACCGACCTAAGCCCCTGATCGTAGAAAAATATAACTCTAAAACATCCTGATTACATTTCGATACTAGTAGATATTGATATCCTTCAGATTTTAGGTTTCGAAATAATCCTTGCAAACTACGGATGGAAACCATATAGCCTATTTGAAAAGGTAGTAAGTTGGTCTTTCCAGTAACTATTAGTGATGGAATCAGTTCGAATATTTCATTCAGAATAACATCTTGTTCCTCTAAATTTGTTCCATAAGTACTTTTGAAGTTGTTTGATGGATGATGCTGGACTCCGTTATTAAGAAAATCAAATCCATCATTAACAGTTTCAACAAACTGTAATAGGCCTACATGTTCATTCCCAGTACCAGAGAGAAGTTCTGCAGGCTTTCTTACGTTTTGTCGTTCACTGCTAGTTACATGCAAATGTTGTTCGGTTATTTTGTAGGTGAATTTTAAGTCTCCAAATTTCTGGTACTGTACTAAGTCTACAAGGATTCATTTTGTAACATTTTTTTCCAGATGCCAGCGTGTATCCTTGGTCCAACAGATGGTTTCTTATTAACTTAAGGATGTGAGGAACGTAACAAAGGGCCCAAATCACACAATATGGATATTTTATGGAAGACTTCCCTGGACTTATTCCCTGGTCGATGCTTAACTTTAGGTTGGAACCACCCATATCACTCACAAAACCCTTAGGCGAAATATAGCTTCCACAGCACGTTTTACCGCTTCATAAAATAAAACAGTAGTGACGGTCTGGTCATACTGATAGTAAACAGCCTGTTTCCATTTACCAGTTAGTCTCCTTATTATAAGAACCTGCACATTTACATGGGGCCCACTAAATACATCATCGACACTATACTGTATATATAAAATAACACGTCCTGACTGACTGACTGACTCATCATCGCCGAGCCAAAACTACGGGACATAAAGAAATCAAATTTTGTAGATATAGTTATATTAGAATGTAGGTGCTCACTAAAGGAGGATTTTTTAATATTCCGTAGCTAAGGGGATGAAAATTGGGGACTGAATTGTTTAAATGAGTACATCTACATCTCAAAAACTTAAAAGTTTACGGACGTAATAATTGACATTTGAAATCTCCTTTAAAAATAAAGAAACATGTATTTTTTTTGTTTTCGGAAAATCTCACTAAAAGGGGTGAAAAGGGTGAAAAGGGGGTCGAAAAACTTTTATGAGGATACTTGTTTCTCAAAAACTGAAGATGTTACAGGCATGAAAATTTGTATTTGGAATTTCCTTTAAAAAGAAAGTAACACGTAACATTTGTTCTTGGAAAATCCAATTAATGGGGGTGAATAGGAGTGAAAATGTGGTGAATTTTTAGAAAAACTATATCTTCAGTATATCTCAGAAACGTAACATGTTACACACGTAAAGACTCGTATTTGGAAATTCCTGTGAAAGTGAAGAAACATAGATCGTTTGTTTTCGGAAAATCCACTTAAGGGGAACTAAAAAAGGAGGGTGAGTGTTTTTTTTTGCTAGGGGCTTTACGTCGCACCGACACAGATAGGTCTTATGGCGACGATGGGATTGGAAAGGCCTAAGAGTTGGAAGGAAGCGGCCGTGGCCTTAATTAAGGTACAGCCCCAGCATTTGCCTGGTGTGAAAATGGGAGACCACGGAAAACCATCTTCAGGGCTGCTGATAGTGGGATTCGAACCTACTATCTCCCGGATGCAAGCTCACAGCCGCGCGCGTCTACGCGCACGGCCAACTCGCCCGGTGGGTGAGTGTTTAAAATTAGCATATATACAGTATATCTCAAAAACGTAACATGTTACAGAAGTGAAAATTTGTATTTTTAATCTCTTTTAAAAATAAAGAAACATGTATTTTTATTTTCGGAAAACCACTCGGGGGGTACAAAGTAAAAAAGGGGTTGAAGTTTTTATTAGGATACTAATATCTCAAAAACTTAAGAAGTTACAGACGTTAAAATTGGTATTTGGAATCTCTTTTAAAAGTATACAATTTTTTTCGGAAAATCCGCTTAAGGGGAGTGAAGGAATTGAAAAATTAGTTGAATTGTTTGTATGGGGATGCATATCTCAGAAACTAAAGATGTTGCAGATGTAAAAATTGGAATTTGGAAAAACCTTTAAAAGTAAAGAAAAAGGTATTCCTTTGATTTCGAAAAATCCTAATAAAGGAGCTGAAAGAATTGAAAAATTAATTGAAATATTTGTATGAGTATACTTATATCTATTAAAAACTAAAATTGTTACAGACCTGAAAATTGGTATTTGGAATCTCCTTTAAAAATAAGAAAGACGCATTTGGGACGGGGAATCAACGGGTGTGAGGTAAAAATTGAGGTGAATTATTTTTATAAGGATACTTATATCTCAAAAACAGAAGATGTTACAGACATGAAATATTTGTATTTGTAATCTTCTTTCACTGTAAAGAAACACGTATTCTTTTGTTTTCGAAAAATCCACATAATGAGGGGGGGGGGGTGATTGAATTGAAGAATGAGTTGAATTCTTTGTCTGAGGACTTACATCTCAAAAACTAAAGATTTTACAGACGTGGAAATTGGTAGTTGGAATCTTCTTTAAGAATAAAGAAATACGTATTCTTTTGTTTTCAAAAAATCCAATTAAGGGGGGAGAACTGAATAATTAGTTGCATTGTTTGTAAGAGGCTACTTGTACCGGTATCTGTAAAAGCTAAAAATGTTATGGACGTGTAAATTGGTATTTCAAATCTCCTTTAAAAATAAAGAAACCCGTATTATTTGTTTTTGTAAAATAGACCTTGTGGGGGGGGGTTATGAGTGAAAATATTTAAAGAAGGAGCTGAATTCTGTTTAAGAGGATACTTATATCACCAGAACTGAAGATGTTACACCTCGTGAATGTTGGTATTTTGAATCTCCTTTAAAAAGAAACGAACACTTATCTTTTTGTTTACGGAGTGTCCACTTACGGGAGGAGGGGGTGGAAAGAAGTGAAGAAGAAGATGAATTATTTTTATGAGGTTACTTATTTCTCAAAAACTGAAGATGTTACAGACGTGAAAGTTGGTATTTTGAACCTCCTTTAAAAATAAGGGAGTGCGTATTTTTTTCTTTTCGGAGAATCCACTTCCGGGGTTGAAAAGAATTGAAAAAGCATGTGAATTTTTAAAATGAGTGCCGGTATATCTACAGTATATGTCAAAAGCCTAACATGTTAGAGACAGGAAACTTGGTATTTGGAAAGTCCTTTAAAACTACAGGAACACGTATTATTTTCTTTTCGGAAAAGGCACTTAACGGGGATGAAAAGAAGTGGAAAAAGATTTGAATATTTTTATGAAGATGCTTATATCTCAAAAACTGAAGATGTTACAGACGTGAAAATTGGTATTTATAATCTCCTTCAAAAAAGAAACATGCATTTTTTGTTTTCGGAAAATCCATTTAGGTGGGGGTGAGGGTGGAGGAAGGACTGATAAAGGGGTTGAATTCCTTTTATGCAGATACTTATATCTCAAAAGCTGAAGATGTTACAGACGTGGAAATGGGTTTTTGAAATTTCCTTTAAAAATAAAGAAACGTGTTTTTGTTACTTGTTTTTTCGACTTGAGAGAAGACTGTTTCTGACTTGTACATTTCTATGTCACATTGTCATCTTAGCCCCAAAAGGCAATAACACAAACTTTGTTTACAAAGTTTTTCTGGGTAAATGAAGCTCAATTTTTCGACGTGTTTTATACTTTAGGGATTTTCAGATAATGTCTTAGTACAGTACCGAGGAACGATTACTTTGATCAAATTACGAAATCCACGCGAGCGAAGCCCCGGGTAACTGCTAATCGTAGCATATAAGCATACTGCATATCAGATTTAATTTTCATCTCAACAAAACTCATCGCTACATCTCTTTTAAAATTATCATTCATAATATATGCTCAAACTAACATCCAAAAACCCAGGTGGAGTTGACTATTGTGAAGACCGCCGTGTTATTGTTATTTCACTAGGAGGGGGATATTTTAGAGTTTTCCTAACATACGACAAAGTTTTTATGTAAATACACCAATTTTAACTTCTTTGGCTACATCTTCATGTGGCCATTTTGTACACTTTCCCTTTAGTAGACATTGTTTCTGTCACTTAGGAACAAATTCCTCATAGTTTTTAAAATATCGTTATTTTGGTTTACGATCTTTTTAGATCATCAGTAAGTAATTTGACTCTTTCTTTTAATTCATTTTCGACCATCACACTGGGTAGTTCATATTTCAAGGGCAAGTTGTCCTTATTTTGGCGTACTTATTCGTTAATTTGTCCTTCCTGAGAAAGGTGATTAAGCTCATTTGATTTATGTACAGATTTGTTTATTAGCCATCCTAGAACATTTTTACAATCCCGCCTTTCGGCGCGTGTATTTCTCTCTGAATTGCCTATTGATGTAAAAATCGTGGGGATGTTTTGGGAAGGAACTGTTTCTTTTTTCAACAACCACTTAGGAGGAAGGCCTAACAGTTCAGATTGTAAATCTCTTTCAAAATCAGAGGACAGAAAGTGCTCGGAGCATAGAGCCTACTGTATGTGCGATTTTAAAGTTAAAAGCATCTTTTCTTTTACAAAAATATGCCCATTGTTGTGCAGAATTGGGTCTTGTGGGAACATATAAAAGGACAACTTACAATTCTTTGCGTTGTTGGGATGGTTTGTACAGCCTGCAGCCGCACAGCACGGCATTTTAGCAGCACAAACACGACATATACACTGGAATTCACTTTACTTACGAACGATAGGCTCAAGTTCAAGATTTTCAAAACATTTACAAGCCTCGAAAGTAATTAAATAATTAAAGAAACAATGTGCAGACCGCAGACGAACAGCAATGCACCGAAACTCACTGCTTAGAATGAAAACATCGACACCAAAAATAATATAGTCAGATATTAACGCGCCAAACAATGCGTAGTGTAATGGGAGGGACGGTCCAGTGACGTCAGGACCACGGCAGTCTACTGCGCATTCGTCTCGTGACACCTACCGTCTCTCTTCTAGCTACCGTGGGCCGAACAATGGGGACAAATTTCAAGAGCTGAAGGAAACTAACAGAACCGTCCATATCAACGCATGTCACTGTCTAGTCCTAAGTGGCAATGAAGAGAATAATTGCCACTACTCTAATCCTTCGGTACAGCGTTTCTGTTCATTTCCGAACATATGTTGACATGGACTGTTTTGTTCATTCTCCCTGTTAGTGAAGTTTGTTCTCAATGTTCAGTCTCACCCTGTATATGACCTCCTCGGCCTCCGGAGGACAACGAAGAAGAGAAGCGAGTTCAAACCCCACTGTCAGTCATCTTAGAAACGCTGTGCCTGAAGTCTCCTTCTCCAACCCCGAGCGAATGCCAGCTTCATACTTAACATACAGTCCACGGCAGCTTCCTTCCCACGTCAGTCACAAGTGAAAAGTCTAAAACCACCAGCTGAATTCAGAGACATAATAAGCCAGTCGTATCCCTTCTATTCCCAAGATAATGGTTTCGATCATGGCCGAAGTCAGTGGCATTGCAGGATGCTTCAATGTGACAACTCCGTGTTTCGACTTCTAGCACGTTAAAATACTCTGTTGCATGCAATAGTATTCCTGATAAACAGTCGTATTCTACACTCTGACCACCTCTTTTTAAGAACTGCAAAGAACATTTTGTAAACTCCTATCTCTTCCTCGTTATTCTTCCGTGAATGTTCTTCGCAGACTTCCACAACCCCTAACATAAATATTCCGTATTAAAATCCGTATATTAAAATTATTAACAGAGCACCTCAGGTGCATTTGTTAGCACAGACTGCATTTAACGATTTTCAAAGAATCCAGGTATCAAGCCATGATTCTCCTCTGGTGAAGTAATCTGAGCTAACGTCAGCACTGTATGATCGATACACCGTGATCCCACAATTAATCGTAGAAATAATACATTGCAATGCGGAAGACCTCCACGTCAGCCATTTTAATGTGCAACTTCTGTGGGGCCAGCGTTCGCAGCTGTGAAGTCACCATCGGATCTAAGACTCTATTAGATGGGTATGCCACTGCCTTCGTAATGCAACAGGCCATACTGTAGGAAGCGCGCGAAGGCAATCAGCTGATCGATTAGGGCGAATGTTACGAGTTGAATCTCTGAGTGTAATACGAAGTGTTTGAAAGCTTTCTGTGAATAATATGGGTTATTGAAAGTCAGTTATTGATTTTTTAGTGCGTTAAATGCCTTTTCTTCTACATGATCGTAATTCATCAAAGCAAGATCCACATAGGTAGCTGTAATTGAAATAGTGAGACAAGGTTGTTTAGGTTAGGTATGCTATCTCCTCGTGGGGAGCTGAGTTAATTCAGAGAATATATTACTCCTTGTTAAATACATTAATTGAATATTTTCTGTTCTGTGTTGATACAATGTGTTGTGAGTTGAAGTGTGTGTGAAAAGCGATTGGCACTATGCCAAAAAGTTGTTGTGTGCCAGGATGCAAATCCAACTACACAGGTGAATATACACCAGTATTTTCATTTCCTTCGGATGAGGAAATAATTCATTTATGGAAGAGGAAAATACCGAGGGAAAATTTAACAATTACAAAGAATAGGGGAGTATGCATAATTCATTTTCCTGAAGACCAGATTGTGTGAGAAATCAGAGCAACCCGTGCTGATGGTGAGTCCTGCTTTTGTCTTTCTTCTTGTGGTACAGATTTATAGTAGTGAGTTTTGCAGAATAAGCCTACAAGTAATTAAATGGGCAATAACTGAGCGTGAATTTGTGATGTTTCTTGGGTAGGGAATATTGAGAATTAGCTGCCTTTTTTCCTCTGATGCTAAGTAAGATTAAAACGCAGCCAAAAATGTAGAAATGAATGCAGTTTATAAATCCTAATCTTTTTTAAATGATTTTAGCATTATTATAACACTGAAAAATTAAACTTTTGCTAGTATGAATGATGTTTATTTTGTAGACAACAACAAATGGGCCAATTTTTTTGCTTAGGTACTGAATTGGTGGTACCACGCAAGAAATTGGAACTGACAAGTGATGCCGTACCATCAATATTTCCAAATTTACCAAAGTATCTTACTTCAGACAATCGCGTTTATCGTAAAGATCCAGAGGAAAGAAGAAAAACTTAAATCGAGAATGAAAACAGGAAATATACTCAGTGGTTGTCAGAAGATGAAATTTCAAATTTAGATCAGGTTTTAAATAATGAATCAAAGTATAATCATTTAGATTGGATAGTCAAAAGTAAAAATGAGAAATTGTATTTTATGAACGTAGATTTCAGTGAACGTGCATCCCTTAAAAGAACTGTGACCATTGATAAAGAGTTAAAAGTAAACATTGTTGTTGATAGTATAAATATTGAGGTAGGGCAGTTTTCATATATTTTAGGCCCAGAGCTATTATGCAACTCTTACTCTAAACTGATTAATTTGTTGACGGCAGTAAACAACCTTGAAAGTAAATATGTTACAATTAAGGATAAAATTAGGCATATCCAGGTTATTCTTAAAGAGTGTAATGATGTTTGTGAGGAAGGCAGAATAAAAGCTGCTCTGGATTTCATTAGTGAACAGCTTGCACTTTTATTTTCCAGTCAGATGAGGTATTCTGTTGATACTTTAGTTTTTGTCTGTAGCTTTTTTTATTCATTTCCTGCTGCTTACAGATTTCTTAGGATTTTGGAAATTCATGTGTTGCCACATCCCTCTTATCTCAAAACATTCACTTTATCTAGCATTAGTTCTGATGTTAATGATTCACTTAAGAAGTATCTGAAATTAAATGTGATGCCCTGGAAGCGCATGAAAAACTGGTATGTCTGTTGTTAGATGAGATATATGTTAAACCAAAAATTACAAAGGCAACAAAATTGTTGGCATGGCAAGGAATTCATTGGATCTTACATCAGCAACTACTGTTCAGACTTTTATGATTAAATCTATTTTGTCAAAACAGAAAGATTTAGTAGCTTTACTGCCAGTAAAAAATATGGATGCTGATTTTCTCTATCAGTCAGTAATGAATGTCTTACGAACACTTCATGAAGCAGGCTATGAGGTTGTTGCTGTTATTGCAGACAATGCTAATGTTCATGTTAAATGTTACAAAATGTTAAGTAATGATAGTGTGATCCACCCATTTATCTGTGACAGTCAGACGAAGTGATTTTTACTATTTGATACAGTTCATCTGTTGAAGAATTTAAGAAACAATTGGTTAAACGAGAGGGACAGTACTTTCATCTACCCATCAATGAACAATGTTAACACCATTCAGTTGAGTAAATTTCAGGATCTCAGAAGAATTTATCAGGACCAGAAACTTCATCTTGTAAAGCATGTCCCAGGACGTTCCTATTGAGTGTGCTATCCAAACAGTTTTGATCGACAAAATGTTAATTATGCCGTAGCGCTTTTTGATGATAAAACAATTGCTGCAATGTCTACTATCCAGGATACAGAGGGTACGAAAGAGTGGTTGCAAATTATCAGGAAGTGGTGGATGATTGTTAACGTGAAGCATCCCGAGAAGGGGATTCGTTTGAGAGAGAAGTATGCTGAGCCTATTAGAAACATGGGTCAGGAAAGTGTTCAGTATTTGTATTCCTTTTGCTCCTGGCTCAAAAGCTGGAATGATATTGTTATCATTGAGTCTCCCAAAAGTTATGGAAAGCTCAGTAAGGAGACATTTTCAGCTTTGTTACATTTCACTGAGACCTTGCTCGAACTATGTAAATACCTTCTGAATGACCTGAAGTTGCATTATGTAATGTTAGGCACTTTTCAAACTGATGACTTGGAGCAAAGATTTGGAAAGTATAGGCAGATGAGTGGGTGCAACTACAATGTTTCAGTTCAGCAGATAATAGAATCTGACAGAAAAATAAAAGTTACAAATTTACTGAAGTTAAAGTCTAGGCAAGCAATTTTCAATGTTTCTGAGATGATCAAAGATATTAATGCAGCTTCAGACCAGGACATATCCAATGAATTCCTTTTGCCTGTTGAACATGACCATGTCATAAATGAAAGTGAGGAAATTGAGATGGAATCCTCTACTTTAGAAATAATAATATTTCTTGCTGGCTATGTTAGCTTTAAAGTCTCTCTCAGATGTGAATGCTTGTTGTGTAAGACAACTCTAATTACAGCTTCAGACTTAATTTGTGATTTACCCCCCTGAAGTGAGTTATTTAAACCATTTAAATCGTGGATGGTTAAAGTATCCATCTAGTTTCTCACTTGAAATTGGAATTCAGGTGTATAAAATTTTTGAAGTTCTTGTTCCTGATAGTTACAAAATGTTATTTTTGTATTCTGAGGACCCAAAATCTGTGCTTAATCATCTGTTACTAGAAGCAATGCAACTTAGTTCCTCTACAATTGTATGTGAATGTGGGAAAACATTAGTATATCTTGCTGGCTGGTGTGTTACCCTTTGGGCGAATGTATTGCTAAATAACTACAGTAAAATTCAAACAAATGTTTGTGTGGAAGAAAGTGCCTCCAAACGATCTTGGAAGGATAGTGCCGGAAGTTCCAAGAAGAAAACCAGGAAAGCTGCCGTATTTATGGACATCTAAAGTTATGGAGGTAATGCCTTTTATTATTACACATTTTATTTTTGTACGTTCGTTGTCTCCATGCTTTTATCAATGAAAAATATGATTTGTTGAGTGCTTTGACAAGTAAGACAATCGTTATGCTTTGACTGTTTTTATCACGTTCTAAACCAAATTTTCCTAAAATTATGTCGGCCTTATTTACTATATTTCGAAAGATCACAGTGTTATTGTTTTCATCTGTTATATTAATGCAACCAATCGTTAATATTTCGTAACTAAAAGACAAATTATATCGCATTACAACGATATGTGCATGCATTGCGCGAGTCGGAAGGACCTAGCCGACCGCCTCTTTGCGTGACGTCACAGAAGTTACAGTACGGCCTGATCATTACGAAGGCAGTGGGTATGCTTAGCAGCAATTTTGGTTCATACATGCGCAATGGGCCATGTGATCAAACTCTAGTTTCTCCTACGAGCGCTCGCTTCGTCACATTGAACGTATTGTTTCAAACTCCGCGGGCAGGGACAGAATAGTGCTATATTTGTGGGGATATTTATTTCATAATGGTGGGTTATTCTGCGCCTAATTGTAGTAATGTCTCTACTGCGGGATACAAGTTATTTAGGTTCCCTTTTGGTGCATTATGCCTCCCTGCCTCTGCTACACCTTCTACTTCAACTGCTGATTTAAACCTGCATCCAGCTCCCACTGACATTACAAAACCCCTTACTTTAGTCACATTGACCATTCAATATTCAGTTCTGCCCCTAAAGTCCGGCAACAGGAGTTGAAACACCACAGTTACAATATTTGTCAAAACTAACTACATATGACATAGATATTTTTTTTTAACTTTGGTGGTAGTATAACAAATGTATTATTGAAAACCAAGATCTGTGATAGGCCTATATTCAGACAGGTTTTAAACTACGAGATTTCTGACTCAAGCTCTGGAACATTCGTATTTTTTAAATTTGGTTGGTCTAAAGAAACTAAACTGTAAAGTTATGGAAT
The DNA here is from genome assembly GCF_040414725.1 of Anabrus simplex. Taxonomy (NCBI): domain Eukaryota; kingdom Metazoa; phylum Arthropoda; class Insecta; order Orthoptera; family Tettigoniidae; genus Anabrus; species Anabrus simplex. Next base: position 1,028,461,132 of record NC_090266.1, on the reverse strand, counting down.
TAATTTGTAACTGTGAGGATTTCTATAGGGACTAAAAGCATTATGTACTGTAATGCAAAATGGTGAAAATCTTGTAACGGAGAAAATTTTAAAAGATCAATGTACCGGTGCATGTTCTCCAACGTGCTGTAATTTACAAGAAAACATTGTTAGACACTTATTCAAAATTCGATCCTATGCTCTTGTGGACTTCAACAAGAATGTACGGAAACGAGGTAAAATGTAAGGGACTGCTTCGGAAAAGAAGTGAAAAATGTAAACAAGGAATGGAATGTTATTGTTTCGTAAATACTGTATTAAAAAGAGACAGTAAACTTGAAAAATATTACTTAAATATAATTTTCTTCTTAAATGTGCTGCCCGAGCAAGTTAACCTATGTTGCAACTCTCTGAAGTTTAATAAGGTGAGTCGTGTTGAGAAATCATACTATTTCTCCTCAAACCAGAGTTATCTCTTAAAAATAGTACTGTTAACTTTGCCGAAGTAAAAAAAATCAATATTATCCACAGCTCGGGGATCACTCCCCTTACAAGTCACTGGTAACTGATTATCAGTGCAATACTTCAGGCTAGGAGAGAAGATTCAGCTATAGAAGTAGTTACTCTATTCCTATTTTCTTCCCGAATATAATTTATAACAACATAGCATTTGTTTCATGAATGTTCGGTTGAATAAACTAAAACCCTCTGTTCATTACAACTGATTAAGCTGGTGAGATTCATGACACTCACCAAAAATAAAGTTTATTTTGCACATAGAATGTCTTTTTTTAAATACGGGTAAATAATAAAAGAGGCTAAATTTTAGAATAAAGAAAGAAACCTACAGAATCACAGTTACTTGAGTGTGTTCGTCATCGTACATCAAATGTCAGCGTTATTTTTGTTCGAAGAATACAGTATTTTTCTTATTATTTCGACAACATTGAAAATAGCGCTGGATCAGTTTCACACAAGTATGAAATATCGACTTACATCATATCGTCCCCGCTCTGGCAAACTAACGAATGTGTAAATTGTCAAAAAATTTGGTGAGCTGAGAGAAGTTGTGATTACTTACGTCAAATCAATTTTCATGTTTAATGGTTGGTTTTATGTGTTAGCCATACAGAACGGGCTGCAGATATGAGACTTTGTCAGAGGGTAGACATTGTATAATTAATAAAATCTAGACCAAAACTATAGAACTACAGGTTCCCAAGTTCGTCACTTTCGGTAGTTTGCCATAGTGGGGACGATATGGTATCAAAATCTTCTATAACAATTTTTATATCTTCGACACTGGCCGATTTCCACGTCAAATTCCACGATTTACGAATGACAGTAGCCTATATGAATACCACGGTGTCCCTCATTTCATTTATTAGTAAGCTATTTTTTCTAATATTTATCCAGTGAGAGTATTTGCCTAGCTTGTTTGTTTATTAAAAGACACATTATCAACGACTTTGCTTTTACAATCACCGTCTCGAGTAAAAATTAAAAATAATGTACGTAATATACTAATATTTATGTCGAGTAACCGTTTGAGTGATATTGAGAATGGGTATTTTTACAGTATGTTAGTTTAGCATTATTTTATAGCGTGGAGAACAATGAAAAAGAGGGATATACAAGGCTGGGGCGGTCAACTTCCTTACCAACGTAGTGTAGGAATGAACCATAAGGGCGGGCGAGCATACCTAGTCTTTAGAGAGCCCTAATCGGATCTGTCCGCTCCCTCCAAGCCGCACCTTTCATGGACGAGCCTAGGCGCAATGCCGGCCCCAAATCTATTCGCCCGTGGCGGCGCGAGGCCGAACTGGAAGCCACGAGAACGATTAACCTGGAGTCTTCTATATCGCGAGGTTTCTGGATGTATCCAACTTCCGGACAGTTCTGGAACGACTGGCCCAGGTATATAAGTCAGGTGAGACCTGACACTGGGTATCGGGATCGGACAGTGAACGGTGGTTCTACTGGAGTGAATGGACGGCGTACGTCATCCTTAACTGCGAGACTGTGGTGTTTGGGCTGTGAACTGAGGACTGTGATAGTGGCAAAGAGAGTAAATGAATGACTGAGCGAGTGAGAGTGCTAATTTTATAATTTTGTGATCTGTATTACGTCGTGCAAGTTGTGATGCTAATGTGCGCGTGTGCTCACGTGTAGATTAAGTAGTTTAATAATAATATATTTTAGAACGTTAACGCTTCCAATCGTAATATTAATTTATCTACCCCGCCAAATATTACAATTTTTGTAAAGTTATGAGTATTACTGCAGGCCCAACAAATAACTACTCATGGACACTGGATTTAAGTAACTTTTTCAGATAGTTGCTGTAGATTTCTATTCGTTTCGTTCTTCACTTGCTTTCCTCAGTAAAATTACAATGCAGTGATCTTTCATGTTTGTTTGTTTGTTTCAGAATATTTATCACCAGTTTACTTACTCGAGAGGAACAAAGTATACCCAGAACCAAAGTTTCTGTACTAAATCCATGAAATCTTTTGCAAAGCACGTCATGCCTTGTCCAACTGTCTCCTCATCACAAGCCACATTTAAACTAATCCATCGCTGAAACAGCACTTAACTTCTCCTTTCTCGTGGCACGACGAAGCAATACCTAGAAGACGATTCACAGTTCTGGCACCACTAGACAACAGTAAAGCTTTTGAGAGCGGAGACATTTATATTATAACTGTAAAACTGACGGCTCTACATTTTCCTCAGAGTACCATTGGTTGGATGCATTCCTATCGTCACGGGCGTCAACAGTGTGTCTATTGCTTGTAGAAAGTCACATTGAGTAAGGCTATGGTTTACTAATTTATCCTTGTCGGAAACCGGACTAAAGAGGAATAAGGAGATTATGGGTATGAAGGTACTCAGATATTAGTGTATGGACTATAATACTCTAACATTTTAGATAGAGCTGATAAAATACAGATGGGACAATAGTCCCCTCGTCCGAAGACGTTTGACTTTTCGGAGGAGATAGCACAATAGCCCTCTTTCAGAGAGATTCTTATGTGGAATATCGAAGAGGGAAATTGATTATATGATTTAAGGTTGGTTATATGGAATCATGAATGAGTTTGAGCATGTCAGTCCCATTGACATAGTGCCTCTACAGAAGCAGTGGACAGGCTGAAAATTCTGGACATTAAGTTTTGAATGCTGACTTGTAAATTACATACTTATTTAAGAAATATGTATTTATATGTATTTATAATGTATCCTTGTTTTTCCATACGAAATAATAATAATAGTCCGATTGACATCAATTCCCTTCGCTTTCGTGCTTATTCTATGGTCCGCATTTCTGACTTGACGGGGCTTCGCGTGACTAAAATAGAAATTATCTCTGTCAGGGAGCTTCTGCTTTCCATCAGGCCATAATGTGGAGTTAGCGGCAAAATACTATTTAAGAGTCTCGAGAAGTGCTGAAATTTCGTCTCTGTTCTTGCAGTACGTAAGTCCAAGGTTATTAGTAGATTTCCACAATGTCATCGCTGTTCTATCGTTAGACGTAATTGAACTGTAAGCGGAAGGAGAAGAATTTCTCGGCTGGTAAATTTGTTTTTCCTGTACGATGATAACAAAGAAAATGTCTCTGCTGAAAATAAAAACAAATCCCCCTCCCTTGCCCTAACCTACAGACTTACTATTGGTAATTACCGGATGTGTGACGCGTTGTTTTTTTATTTTTTTTATTATTTTTTTTTTACATCGCACCGACACAGATAGGTGTTACGGTGACGATGGGATAGGAAAGGACTAGGAATGGGAAGGAAGCTGCCGTGGCCTTAATTAAGGTCCAGCCCCGGCATGTTCCTGGTGTGAAAATGGGAAACCACGGAAAACCATCTTCAGGGCTGCCGACAGTGGGTTCGAACCCACTATTTTCCGAATGCAACCAGACAGCTACGTGGTCCAAACTGCGTAACGACTCGCTCGGTTATGAATGATTCAAAGCAATTGCGACCATAGGTATCCATGATGTCATCTTCTGACCTTGGCCATGGGAGAATTTAGCTATTTCTGCGTCAATTCTTAGAGATAATGCATTTCCATGAATGTCACTTTTCTCTTTGATTGTTTATAATTTCAGAAATATGTAGGCCTATCATAAAAAGTTAAATTAAATATTTTGCCTGATAATTTTACCGAGTTACCATATTTTATTTTCCTGCCGCTTTTTCCCACACCTGTGGGGTCGCGGGTGCGAACTGCGTCGCACATGTGGATCTGGCCCTGTTTTACGGCCGGATGCCCTTCCTGACTCCAACCCTCTATGGAGGGATGTAAGTACTATTGCGTGTTTCTGTGGTGGGTGGTAGTGTAGTATGTTGTCTGAATATGATGAGGAGAGTGTTGGGACGGACATATACACCCAGTCCCCGAGCCAGAAGAATTAATCAGAAGCGATTAAAATCCCCGACCCGGCCGGGAATCGAACCCGGGACCCTCTGAACCGAAGGCCAGTACGCTGACCATTCAGCCAACGAGTCGGACACCGAGTTACCATGGTGTTCTTTTTTTTATAACTGGAGAAATGTTTAATTTTGAAGTTCCTGTACCCAAAGTACGTTTATAGAGGAGAAACTGGCTGGGCTTGATTCGGACTCGGCCTAACAGGACATGATGCCGTAACAACCTGTAAGGTGCTGGACGTCGCCATGGTTTTCAAGAGTGAAGATTGGTATTACGTAACCTGTTTCTTACAGGACGACTTGTGGCCGCTAAGCGACCAAGAGTTTCGAGCTTGTCAACAAACTAATTAACTGGCATAACAGGGGAATACTTTAATTTCAGGGACAGTTACGGGGTGTAGGCGCTACTCGGCCTCATGTAACGAAATTGAGAACAAAAGTCGCTTCAAAATCGACTCTGGGATATCCTTGAAGTGGTTTACCGCGGCCTTCACTTCAGCTACAGATATATACCGGAGCGGCATGTAACATATGGAACCGAGCGAGTTGGCGGTGCGGTTAAGGCCGCAATCGGGATATAGTGGGTTCGAACGCCAAGGTCGGCAGCCAATAAGGTGGTTTTCTGTAGTTTCCCATTTTCACACATGGCAAATGCCGGGGCTGTACTTTAATTACAGTCATGCCCGCTTTCTTCCCACTCTTAGTCCTTTCCTATCCCATCGTCGCCATAAGACCTATCTGTGTCTGTGCGACGTAAAACAAATTGCAAAAAATATAAGAACATATGGCCATGGTCACCCTTTTCCAGGCTCTGCCACGAAATTTGAAAAGTGGTACGAGGGCTGGAAAGGGGTCCACTCGGCCTCTGGAGGTCATCTGAGTAGAGGTGGGTTCGATTCCCACCTCAGCCATCCTGGAAGTGGTTTTCCGTGGTTCCCAACTTCTCCTCCAGGCAAATGCCGGGATGGTACCTAACTTAAGGCCACGGCCGCTTCCTTCCCTCTTCCTTGTCTATCCCTTCCAATCCCACCTCTACCGCCTCAAGGGCAGTGTCCTAGAGCTTCAGACATTGGGTCGGGGGATACAACTTGGGAGAATGACCGGTACCTCGCCCAGGTGGCCTCACCTGCTATGCTGAACAGGGGCCTTCTGGAGGGATGGGAAGATTGGATGGGACAGGCAAGGAAGGGGGAAGGAAGCGGCCGTGGCCTTAGGTTAGGTACCATCCCGGCATTTGCGTGGAGGAGAATTGGGAAACCACGGAAAACCACTTCGAGGATGGCTGAGGTGGGAATCGAACCCACCTCTACTCAGTTGACCTCCCGAGGCTGAGTGGACCCCGTTCCAGCCCTCGTACCACTTTTCAAATTTCGTGGCAGAGCCGGGAATCGAACCCGGACCTGTCTGTACAGGATATGTAAATATATTTAACTGAGGCCAGACGAGAAATATTGCCCTCAATTGATCGATTCTCGTGTAAAAATTAGCCCATAACTTGTGAGATATGGTTTAGTACACCATAAGAATACTCTCAAATTAAGTCGTTAGTTTCACACATTTGTTTTGTCTACCTTCTTTTCTTACTGAACAATGCTCTACTGGTTCAAAAATGTAACTAATTACGTTGTCAGGGTTTACAAACCGCACCTCACTGTGCTTCCCATTTAGCATGGGTATAAATATTCATGTTCCTTGTGTCAAATAAACTGAACTACCAGCGTACATAATCATAATTACCTAATTGTTTGGCTGTCAGTAACACATTTCACACTGTAGAGATATAGCCATCGAGTGAGCTGATTGAGCGGTTCGGGCTCTAATATCTGTTAGCTTGCATTTGGGAGACAGTAGGTTCGAATTCCACTGTCGGCTGCCCTGAACATGTTTCCCGTGTTCACACCAGGCAAGTTCAGGGAGTGTACCTAAAACCTCAGCAAGTCGTATTTTTGGCGATGTGAGGGCACAGAGATCACTGATGGATTATTCCTGAAACGATTCACTTACTGAGATTATTTGTTCCGGTAGTTCGGTTTACTTGGCAAGTTGTATATAAATATTTGTCCTTACGGTAAATGTGAAGAAATGAACTATGAGGTTTGCTATGTGATCAGTTACTGTCGATAAGGCTATTGATTTCTGCAGAAACTCACGAGTTAGAACGGTACACAAAATAAATAAAGGGGAAACAACGGTAGGAAGTAATGTATATATATATATATATACACTGACTGACAGAGCAAATGCAACACCAAGAAGGAGTGGTTCGAAAGGAATGAAAGTTGGGGAAAAAACAGAGACGGCACGGACAAATAATTGATGTTTATTTCAAACCGATATGCAGGTTACACAATGCGCACGGCATCGACTCAGTAGGATGTAGGACCACCGCGAGCGGCGATGCACACAGAAACACGTCGAGGTACAGAGTCAATAAGAGTGCGGATGGTGTCCTGAGGGATGGTTCTCCATTCTATGTCAACCATTTGCCACAGTTGGTCGTCCGTACGAGGCTGGGGCAGAGTTTGCAAACGGCGTCCAATGAGATCCCACACGTGTTCGATTGGTGAGAGATCCGGAGAGTACGCTGGCCACGGAAGCATCTGTACACCTCGTAGAGCCTGTTGGGAGATGCGAGCAGTGTGTAGGCGGGCATTATCCTGCTGAAACAGAGCATTGGGCAGCCCCTGAAGGTACGGGAGTGCCACCGGCCGCAGCACATGCTGCACGTAGCGGTGGGCATTTAACGTGCCTTGAATACGCACTAGAGGTGACGTGGAATCATAAGCAATAGCTCCCCAAACCATGATGCCGCGTTGTCTAGCGGTAGGGCGCTCCACAGTTACTGCCGGATTTGACCTTTCTCCACGCCGACGCCACACTCGTCTGCGGTGACTATCACTGACAGAACAGAAGCGTGACTCATCGGAGAACACGACGTTCCGCCATTCCCTCATCCAAGTCGCTCTAGCCCGGCACCATGCCAGGCGTGCACGTCTATGCTGTGGAGTCAATGGTAGTCTTCTGAGCGGACGCCGGGAGTGCAGGCCTCCTTCAACCAATCGACGGGAAATTGTTCTGGTCGATATTGGAACAGCCAGGGTGTCTTGCACATGCTGAAGAATGGCGGTTGACGTGGCGTGCGGGGCTGCCACCGCTTGGCGGCGGATACGGATGCGCCGATCCTCGCGTGCTGACGTCACTCGGGCTGCGCCTGGACCCCTCGCACGTGCCACATGTCCCTGCGCCAACCATCTTCGCCACAGGCGCTGCACCGTGGACACATCCCTATGGGTATCGGCTGCGATTTGACGAAGCGACCAACCTGCCCTTCTCAGCCCGGTCACCATACCCCTCGTAAAGTCGTCTGTCTGCTGGAAATGCCTCCGTTGACGGCGGCCTGGCATTCTTAGCTATACACGTGTCCTGTGGCACACGACAACACGTTCTACAATGACTGTCGGCTGAGAAATCACGGTACGAAGTGGGCCATTCGCCAACGCCGTGTCCCTTTTATCGTTCGCTACGTGCGCAGCACAGCGGCGCATTTCACATCATGAGCATATCTCAGTGACGTCAGTCTACCCTGCAATTGGCATAAAGTTCTGACCACTCCTTCTTGGTGTTGCATTTGCTCTGTCAGTCAGTGTATATATATTCCAACGTGGTCTAGGAATAGTGTGCCTGCCTCTTACCGGGAGGCCCCGGCTTAGATAGCAGGTGAGTTCAGAGACTTATATCTGGATCTGAGAGCTGCTTTGAGGTCCATTCATTCGGCCTACGTGAGGACTCCTTCAAACTGTCAGAAATTTAAAACGAAGAGCCCTTACAGAGTGAAGTTGAGTAAGTCGTGCTGGATGGAGTGCGAGTATTTGACTTGTAAAAACAAAATTATTTACTCAAAACATATGTATTCCGTTTTCCTAGGGTTCAAAGCACCGCTCAGGCTACGTGTCGTTTTGTATCGAAGAACTTCAATGACATGATGTCCGGCTCCATGGCTAAATGGTTAGCGTGCTGACCTTTGGTCACAGGGGTCCCGGGTTCGATTCCAGGAAAGGGTCGGGAATTTTAATCATAATTGGTTAACTTCGCTGGCATGGGGGCTGGGTGTATGTGTTGTATTCATCATCATTTCATCCTCATCACGACGCGCAGGTCGCCTACGTGAGTCAAGTCGAAAGACCTGCACCTGGCGAGCCGAACATGTCCTCGGTCACTCCCGGCACTAAAAGCCATACGCCATTTCAATGACATGATAAATATTTGGATGGCTGGAATTGAAAAGACTGTTCAGTTTTCTCTGGAATGATTCCCAGCTGTTGGTAGTATGTCTAATTGAAATGATGATTGTTCTGCCCACATCACAGCAGGGAAGCTGGTGACTTCTCTTATGTATGAGTCCTGAACGTAGTCGGTGAATTTCCCAATTTACTATGTCATTTCGGCGAATGAACAAGTGGTACTCTGTGCGATGCACTTTTTTTTACAAGTGGCTTTACGTCACACCGACACAGATAGGTCTTATGGCGACGATGGGATAGGAAACGGCTAGGAATGGGAAGGAAGCGGCCGTGGTCTTCATTAAGGTACAACCCCAGCATTTGCCTGGTGTGGAAATGGGAAACCACGAAAAAACCATCTTCAGGGCTGCCGACAGTGGGGCCCGAACCCACTATCTCCCGAATGCAAGCTCACAGCTGTGCGCTCCTAACTGCACGGCCAAACTCGCCCGATCATGTATTAACTACCCTACAACGCTCTATGATAATGGACTCCTCTCTTTCAAGCATGTTCGTATTCGGCGATAAAGCTTTTATGTAACGAATTTAATAGTCGCTCCAAATAGGATTTCCTTTTAGCGTATGTCTTTTAGTGCTGGGAGTATCCGAGCCCAGTTCTGAAGCTGCTTTTCCTGATACATCCCATAAGGGTGAGCTACATTTACCGTTGTCTGAGGGTGTTGTCTGTGGGTGCAGGTGTAATTGCACGGGCTAGGAATGGGAAGGAAGAGGCTGTAACCTTCAGAAATGTACCATCTCGGAATCTGCCTGGAGTTAAAAATAGAAAAGCATGGAACACCATTTTGAGGATGGCTGACGGGGGGATTTGAACTCACCTCTCCTCCAAGTAATGAGCTAGCAGCCATAACTGGCCTTCAACAACGCAACAGTTCAAAAGAAGAATCTTCTTCTTTTTCTTCTTTTACTGCTATTCCCACACCTGTGGGGTCGCGGGTGCAAACTGTGTCGCATATGTGGATTTGGCCCTGTTTTATGGCCGGATGCCCTTCCTGACGCCAACCTTATATGGAAGGATGTAATCCCTATTGCGTGTTTCTGTGGTGGTTGGTAGTGTAGTGTGTTGTCTGAATATGAAGAGGAAAGTGTTGCAACAAACACAAACACCCAGTCCCCGAGTCAGAAGAATTAATCAAACACGATTAAAATCCCTGTCTCGGCCGATTATCGAACCCGGGACCCTATGAACCGAAGGCCTCAACGGTGACCATTCAGTCAAAACAAGAATGAGTGCCTACGCATTCCATATTTTATCAAACTTTATTTTTATTTTTATCAAAATATAATTCAGCTCCCTTATTGATACAACCCACAACAAGCATTAGGCTATATCTCTCGGTACAATTGTTTTTTCTTAAGTGCACCTGCGAGGAACTTCTTCTATAACATGCGCCCAGACTTTGTTTGAGTGACTGTACATCGTTCATGAGCTGGATGAACACCTGAGTAATCATATGCTCGGGATTTTTTTTGAACACGAGTTACAGGGCACCAAAATTCGCGGAAGTATAGTTGGAACGCATACAGTAGTGCAGAGGCAGTACTGTTCAAGTGTTAAATTTCCGTTTAAAATCAAGAGCTGTCAATGAAGAGACTTTCTTGCAAGCGCTTTAACGTCACACCAACACATGCAGGTTTTTGGTAACGCTGGAATGAGAACGGGCTACACTTGGAAGGTGGAGGACGTGGGTGGCCTTATTAAGGTACAGCCTCGGATTTGCTATCTCTGACAAAGGGAATCCATGCAAAACCATCTTAACCCATTAAAGCCCAAATTAATTTGTAAGCATTTGGAGGCGGATCACTATACAAATATGAAATTATTACGAAATGTACACAGTTCGGCGTTGCAAGCCGTCGTCATGTAGTACAGCAGGCAATGAGCGTTTTACTTCATGGAGAAATCTCCATACATTTCTATCGAAAACAGAATTTATGTTTGGAGGGTACAAATCATTTTACTTAATAGCTTAGATATTAGCCCGACTCCTTGGCTGAATGATCTTCATAGTGGCCTCCGACTCAGAGAGCCCTGGGTTCGTTTCCCGGAAGGGGCAGGGATTTTAATCACGCCTGGTTAATTCCTCTAGCTCACGGGCTGGATGTTTGGGTTCGTCGTAATACACATTTTCGCTTACATACAATATATCACACTGAAAACCACAACAGAATCACATAAAAGTGAATACTTCTCTCCACATACTGTAGGGTTGGAGGCAGGAAAGGCATCTCTAGGGTAAACTCACGTACAGTGCTAATCACAGGTAATGGGAAACTCCATGAAGAAGAAGAATCAACTTTGTATATGATAACTTCAAAGAGAAAACTATTACGACGACTGTACCAGCCATACGAAATTATATGAACACATTTATTGTCCGAAAAACGACATCAAAATATCTTACTTTACAGCGATTCAACACCAATTTTTCAAACTGAAATATTCATATTATTATAAAATATTATAACCATACTGTTTTTAGGACAGTGCGTTTTAATGGGTTTAGGATTGCCAGCGGCGAGGCTCGAACCTACGACCTCCCGAACACTCTTTCTTGTCAGCTTCGAGATAGATAACGCAGAGTTATCACGACTACCTAAGAATTACGTTACTATTATGTTCGCCATACTTAGCTCTACTCTTTGTGACCTAGAATTGCCAATAGATTCCCCTGACCGACCAAAAAAAGTTTGCCCTTCAGTTCTCGCAAGGGTTTCCTATGAAGGAGTGAAACTTGATTTATCTCGCGCAATTCTCCTGAAAAATTGAGATTTAACAATTAATTCTATGTGTGTGTAGTCGAAAACATCATTAGATCAGACGTCTGCAACACAGCTCAGCATGTTTGATGCAGACAAGCGGTTCGTCAATATTCGTCGTGTTCCAGTCGTTGGCCGTAAAGTACACTGTTCACCACGAGATCAGCCACTAATTCTAACGAGGTGCCGGCCTCGTAGTATTCTAACTACACCAACAGGAGCCTTCAATATACATTTCCGTGCTCTGAATATTCACACCAGGCAAATGTTGGTGTTCCATATTAACCCTGTAATGCGCAGCCTAATTACATACAGAGAAATACCTCGTTCGTAGACAATGTTGGCTGACAGGAGAAACATTTGCAAGGATACCTAAGAATGAAGTTTCTCTTAAATCCGCAATATATTGGTTACGATTCTTTGTCAAATGTGTCTCACTGGGTAATGAGGGAAATGGTTACGACTAGAGTCTTTATGGAATTTCTAATAATCTTTGTGGCAGATATATCATGCATGGTTAATTAAAACTATGAGTGCTACCCTCCCAGCCTTGGCTCTCTCCTGCTCCAGAGTCGTCGAAAACTACTTGTGTTAGTCCGAAGTTAAACAACTAATAATAATAATAATAATAATAATAATAATAATAATAATAATAATAATAATAATAATAATGTAATCGGGAGATAGTTGTTTCGAACCCCACTGGCGGCAGCCCTGAAGATGGTTTTCCGTGGTTTCCCATTTTCACACCAGGCAAATGCCGGGGCTGTACCTTAATTAAGGCCACGGCCGCTTCCTTCCACTTCGTAGGCCTTTCCTATCTCATCGTCGCTAAAGACCTATCTGTGTCGGTGCGACGTAAAACAAATAGCAAAATAATAATAATAATAATAATAATATTAATAATAATAATAATAATAATAATAATATTAATAATAACGGCGTGTGGCCTCTGGAGGAGCCTGATGCAGGTCTTTAGAGTTGACGCCTGTTAGGCGACCTACACGTCTGCGAGTATGGGGCCCTGCATATGATGAATTCTAATGCCGAGTCTCGTTGGTCGAAAAGAAATCCACCATCAGAATGTTGGCTGGTAGGGTTGGTGAGGCTGTGGTATACATTTTCTAATCATCAGATTGCGTGCCAAAAGCCTAGATTAAATTCCAAAACTCCCGGCAGTGCTCATATGGAGTGAGGGCATATGACGCTCTTGATGGTGATTCGTCCGTTGGATGGAGACGTAAAGCCTTGAGCTGACCCCTTAGCGCTATTGGACATGAGTAGGCTATGTGCCGGGACAGGGTTTTACCCTCTCCTTTCCTACTATCAAATACCACTTAATTAATATCATTTCATTAGTTCATCGGATGAGATTGACGTCAGGAATGGCATCCGATCATAAAAACTCGCTATGATAATTCATCTCACTTCATACTTGCCCCCGTAGAGGAATGAACGGGATAAGGGTTGGACATACATACATACAACTGCATCGTACCTCTAAGCTAATCAGTTTTTCATATTCATTCCTGGGTCAATCCCTGCCGTTTTTATCACCCATGCTTCCCTCAAAAACTAGCTGAACAAGTCTTGAAAGATGTGTCCGCTCATTCTGTCTCTTCTTCTGACCAAATTTCGCCAAATCGTTTTTCTCTCACGATTCGATTCTGTATCTCTTAATCTGTGATTCGATCTAACCATATCACCTTCAGCATTCTTCAGTAACACCGGATTTCAAAAACTTCTCTCCTCATTCTTTCTGAGCTAGGTATCGTCTGTGTTTCACTTCCATAAAGTGCCACGCTCCAGTAGAAGGTCTTAAAATCTTCTCCCTAATTCCTATATCAATGTTTGAGGTGAGCAAATTTCTCTTCTTTTTAAATTTTTTATAGAGAGGCCTTCCTTGCTTGTGCTGGCCTGCATTATTTGTCCTCCTTTCTTCTGCCATCATTAGTCTCTCTACTAATTAAGTAACAATATTCATCTACTTTCTTTAAGACTTCATTTCCTAATCTTATACTTCCTGCATCACCTGCCTTCATCCCACTGCACTCCGTTACTTTTGGTTTTTATTTATTTATCTATTTATTTTCATCTTATACTCTTCCAAAACTGTGTCCATGCCATTCAGCAATTTCTCCAGACAATCATCCACAAATCTCAGAATTCAGATTTCCTCTCTTTGGATAGTGATTCCTTCCACAAATTCCTCTTTGATTTCCTTTATCGTCCGTTCAATGTAAACATTGAAAGGGAGAGGGGACAAACTGCAGCCTTGACTCACTCCCTTGTGCTTTGCTGCGCCTTTTTCATAGCCTTCGATTCTTATCACTGCAGACTGATTTTTATACAGATTGTAGATAAATCTTCTTTCTCGGTATCTGAACCCGATCACCGTCAGAATCTCAAATAGCTTGGTCCAATCAACATTATCGAATGCCTTTTCTAGATCTACGAATGCCATGTACAGTAGCTTGTCTTTCTTAATACGATCCTCTCATATCAGACGTTAAGTCAGAAAAGTCGTGCACAATAGATACAGACACTCCGCATCTTCGTCATCCCCATTTTTGTTTCCCCACTCATCCTTTTCTTTGAGGCGGCAGTGGCGTTCTTTGATTTCTGCAGCATGAGCTCACATTTGAACGGCGAACTTGTAATATCGCAAGATGTTCCAGCTCTGGATGAACTTGTGACTTACAATGTGCTCGGTAGCGCATTCATCGTTGGTATTTAAATATAAATAAATAAATAAATAAATAAATAAATAAATAAATAAAAATATTGAAATATTATTATTATCGTTATTCAGTTAATAGTCAGTTATTTTGCACTATGAATAAACGGAAATCATTCTAATAACATTAATACCAAAAGAAACAACGCGAGCTTCCTAATATGGGGTACCCCATAATAGGGAACTTGCCATGTTGGGTTACTCAAGCTTTCAGCTAAAGTAGAATTGCAGTTAGGCCAAGATGTAAAGCAGCAACTGGTAGCTTAATGATCTTACTCTCACTCAAAAAGAAGTTTGTTGCGAACAAAAATTACCTTCCTAAGGGTGTAGTCAAATACGTCAGCATCAACAAATTAAATCGAGGAGCGAATTTTTTTCTTCATTCACTATGGCAGTCTCTCGCGCAAGAATGGGGGACCATACAGGCAGAATGCTTTTCAGCATGCCCTTTCGTAGTTCGTTTAAGTCTCAACGCTATTTCAGTACCTCTCGGCTGAGATATTTAAGTACCCCATAATAGGAACCACCCCGTATAAGGACACTTTCCTCTACATGTTACACAGTAAACTGAATAACCTCCCCAGGCTGTTTTCTCCTAAGGCAGTCAGTAATTCTGAGGGTATGTTATGAGTTCCACGTGCTTCTTCCTATTTAGTCTCTCAAAGCTCCGTCGAATTCTGACCTCAATATTGGGTCTCCCTTTTCATCAGATCCTATGTCTCTAGATCTTTTTCTTGTTCCACTTCTTTCCCTTGATACAAATGTTTAATCTTTCTGCCTTGTTTTCTTTTTCTAGAGGTGGTTTTCCATCTGAGCTCTTAATATTAGTACATGTAGCTAACCTTTCTTCCAATGTTTTCTGGATTTTTCTGTATGCAGCATCTACCTTTCTTATAAGCAAACAACGTTGAACACCCTTGCACTTCTCTTCCAGCACTTCTTCCTTAGCTGCTCTGCATTTTCATTTATCTTTCAAACCTTACTAGCCAAGTTGTGGTCGGAGTCCACGTCTGCTCCTGGAAAAGTTTTGTAATCCAACCCCTGGTTTCTTAATCTCTGCCTAGTCATAATAATGTCTACTTGATACCGTCCTATGTCCCTAGGTCTTGTCCACGTGTGCAGCCATCCTTAGTAAGGACTAAATTATGCAGAATTCAACTCGCCGACTTCCTCTTTCATTGCTTCATCCTAGACCGAATTCTCCTACGACATTACCTTCTCCTCCTTGGCCTACCACTGCATTCCAGTCTCTCATCACAGTTAGATTCTCGTCTCCTTTTACAAATTGTATTAAATCTTCTACCTCTTCTTACATTCTTTCGATTTCTTCATCATCTGCTGAGCTAGTAGGCATACAAGCCTGCACTATTGTGGAGGGCATTAGCTTGGTGTCTATATTGAAAACTAATTCTTTCGCTATACTGGAAAGCAGTAGCTTACCCGCTGCCTTATTTTCCTATTCACCATTAAACCAACTCCTGCATTTTCCATGTGTGATTGTGTTGATAATTATGTAGTTGCCTGACCAAAAATCCTGCTCTTCCTGCCAACGTACTTCACTTATACCAACCATACCTAATTTTAGTCTATCCATTTCCCTCTTCATATTCTCTAACCTACCACGACTATTCAGACTTCTAACACTCCATGTTCTGAAAGTGACAGGAGAGTTATTGTCGGGAAATTTATTCAGTTATCGAAGTAATCAATTATTAAGTCACGAGGACTGTAATGACAAAAAGGGAGCTTAGACGGACCATAAAATGATGATCATACACGTGTATTTGCCACGTAAATAAGGTGACCACGAACTATTTTAACTTTAACATTGATAACGTGGCAAATTTTGGAGCACTGAGCTCAGTTATGTAATGGCATTTCAAAGTTTGAACATTCATGATATTAATTTATTACCGTGCTCATTTTGATGTCCTTACCTAGGAGAAATTTAAGTCTAGATATGTCTATGCCTCTTCATTCAAATAGTTAGTAATGTCGTATCCCTTTCTTTGCCTTTTATTTAGTTTATTATATGATCGGACGCCTCACGGTGCGTTAACAGGCAATCTAGGCTGCAATACTTTATTATACCTTTTGCCTATGACATTGCATGACGATAGTTCATGGAAGTGACTGGGGACGATAATTTTACGAACACATATGTTAACTGCTATAATAGAATTATCAAGTGTTGATTCGTTGATAAGATGGGGGAAATTCAAGTCTGTAGTGGCCATTTCCCTTCATCATAGGATCGAAGTCATAAACAGAGTGAAATCATAACATAGGAAGGTGAAGTAATTCAGAAAGACGTATGATTGAGTAACCGCACGATATATTCTTAGGATGCTGTTGCAGCTTAATAATAAAATGAGCGCAAACCAACGAAGTGAATTTAGACAAGCCGAGCAACAAATTCAGCATTTAGAAACTGTGAAGGGTATTATTAAGGTTGTAGCAGATCGCAGTGTGATGATCACCGAGTGTAGCAATATATTTCATGAAGAGAATGGTACCATTAACTACGCTGTAGAAGCTGTAAGGGAAGGTGTGGATATTAGAGGAAGAATTGAGTCTATTTTTTATATTTATTTATTTATTTATTTATTTATTTATTTATTTATTTATTTATTTATTTATTTATTTATTTATTTATTTATTTATTTATTTATTTATTTATTTATTTATTTATTTATTTATTTATTTATTTATTTCAAAAGAGGCACCTAAGCCAAGGCCCATAATGGTGCAGTACACTTAATTACATTTGGAAACAGAGATGGTATTTGAGAACATCAACGTCTTGGACAACAGTATAATACACTGTACAATGCATTATAATATTAAGGTATCATAGTGATAGAAACCAAATATGAACAATAGTAATAATAGTATGCTAAATCAGTACTCCATGGGCTTGACAGTTTTACATTTAGAAAATGAACAAGCTTGGTTTTAAAGATTGGTAATTTAGTGGCTTCTCAAATATGCTTAGGAAAGTTATTGAAAAACTTCACAGAGTAATGCCATGAAGAATTAGTGCCATACTTAGTAGACTTTGATGATTTACAGTGAGATTTAGTAGATCCCATTGTACTGTATGAATGTACTGTATATCAGAATTCAAGTTGCAAAGTGTGTGTTGGAATGAGTTTGTCCATTTTTCAATTTATACAACATAATAGCTGAAGCGTTTTAACGAAGACCGTCTAGTGACAGCACATTACAATACTGGTAGACCTGTATGGTTGGTGCTAAGGGGGGTAAGTTGAAGAGTATTTTCAGCGCTCTTTCCTGCAGGACACTGATCTTTTCAAATTATTCTTTACTGCAACATGCCCATATATGAATCATGTAATTCAGGTGGCTTTCAATTCAATACCCTTCAACAGTCTACGAGAAACTTTGTATTTTAATAGGCTGAGTACGCCAATAGCAGGAGATATTCTATCACACAGCATTGTGATGTGATTCTCCCACGTTAGCGACTCATCTATGCTAAGTCCTAGACATTTGGTTGCTTGGACTCGAGGTATCACTTGGTCGTAGAAACTTAAATTGATGTCCAGAGAAAATGTACATAATGGTTTGTGAAATATGATATACTTAGTTTCAGTATGATTAATTCTTAGTCGCTTGACAGTAATCCAGGTCTGAATTAAAGATATGTCATGTTGGATCTTTTCTTCAAGATTATATATACTACTCCCTATGTAAAAAAATATTTGTGTCGACAGCAAATAATGACAATTTTCCAAACAGCGGTAAGTTCCTAATATCATTGAAAAATACAAGAATTAATATTGGTCCTAGAACAGAACCCTGAGGCATACCAGTTGTTATAGCCTGAAATGTGCTTTCTGTTACAATACAACTAACAAACTGTACTCTGTCTATGAGATAATCTGTAAAGCAGTTAATTGCTAAACCTCTAACCCCTGCTGCTTCCAACTTCAGTAGCAAAATGTTATGGTCAACTGTGTCAAATGCTTTCTGAATATCTATAAAGAGGCCTGATGCTACCATACATGAGTCTAAGAACTCCTGTAGCTTAATAATAGTAATGTCTTCCACAGCATTGTAGGTACTAGAGTTAGGCAAAAATCCATACTGATATGGGTAAAAAATAGTTATTACATTGTAAGTATTTTAATAGCCTATATTTGACCACTATCTCTAAGAATTTAGATCAATGAGAAGGACTGGTATATGTTTGTAGTTATTAAGGTCAAATTTATCAGACCCTTTATACGCAGGTATGACCTTGGCAATTTTTAGTTCACGTGGAACAGTGCCTTCACTTAACGATTTGTTAATTAACTTTCTAATGTACTGAATTAAATGCACAGCTAGACTCTTAAGTAGGTTATTACTAACACCGTACACATCACTACTGCTGGTTCTTTTTAATTTTCTTATTATTTACGTGACTTAAAATTCATTAATAGGTCTCAAGAACAGTGAATTACTCGGCCCAGTTCCAATATTATGTGATTTGTGTGTAGGAGTATTGGTAGCTAACGTTTTTCCTATATTAATAAAATGGTCATTAAATAATTTTTATATTTATATTGGACAAGTCACAACTTTATCTTGAACTTGAAGTTGGAAATTGCTGTTTTTGTTAAAATTTGATATTAAGATTTCATTGACGATTTTCCAAGGATTGTTTTTGGTATTACCTAATGTGTATATGTAATATGCAATTTCCAACTCTCTGTCCGGCTCCATGGCTAAATGGTTAGCGTGCTGGCCTTTGGTCTCAGGGGACCCGGGTTCGAATCCCGGCAGGGTCAGGAATTTTAACCATAATTGGTTAATTCCGCTGGCACGGGGGCTGGGTGTATGTGTCGTCTTCATAATCATTTCATCCTTATCATTACGCGCAGGTAGCCTACTGGAGTCAATTCAAAAGACCTGCACACGGCGAGCCGAACTTGTCCTCGGACACTCCCGGCACTAAAAGCCTTTTCATTTCATTTCCAACTCTCTTTACGTTTAGTTACCTGACTACATAAAGCATACATTTATTTATCAATTGCTGTGATGCATAATCACAGCCCATTTTTACTCTAAGTTGCTGTCTTTTATTTTACCTTAAAGTTTATTCTTTCGGTCTTTTAGGGTGGAAAATATCCCATTCATCCTTGGGCAATATTACCTACATTGGGATGTATTAATATTTGCTTTATCATTCTGATTTATAGGCCTACTGCTACTACTGGTTTCCTGGAAATAATTGTTAAGTTTGTTTACTATCACATCACTACTATCATCTTCACTGATAATCAGAGGATTGGTAGACATATAAGCAGCCATGTTCTTGACGTTAGATGTTTTTGGTTTTATGTATGACTTTTTCGTTCTCACTTTCGGTAACCCTTATATATCATGGACTAATAAATTATGATCACTATAATCATGAAATATATTATATAGTTTGCAAGTACAGAGCTTATTGACATAAGCATTATCTAACAGACTAGCTGTATTTTTAGTAATCCTGATGGGAAATCTGTTACATGGATTTTGGTTTTTGCATTCGCATAACTTCTTAAGATCAGATGCTAGTAGACTCTGTTGAAGTTTGCCAATATTCAAATCTCCTACAGTAAAACACATATAATTACTCTATTTATTCCATATGTCCTCAAGTACATTAAGAAACTCTTTGGAAAATTTCAAATGGGGATTATAAAATCCCAATGTAAGAATATCCCTCTGCAGACCGCTCACTTTCAACAATAAAAAATTGTACGAATTACCAGGAGTGTTAATCGGAACTAATATTTTGCTTTATAGAGCTCTTTAATAACGTATATGCCAATCCCTCCCCCCTATATATTTTGTTGTGGAGCAAAAATAACCTTCCTAACCTTTCAGATTATAATACTTCTCATCTTGTGGAAATAACCAAGTTTCTACTATAATAATGACTTCTGGCAACTATACATCTACAATTAAACTGGATAAGTTTGGCCATTTATTACGGATACTTCGCGAGTTAGCATAAAAAATTCTGAGATGGCAGTCACTGCTTTTAAGTTATCTTATGCTCGTTAATTGAGCCTCTAAAATTTCCATGTCATAAGTCAAGCTGATTCAAGATTAAGAATGTCTTCAACTTACTTCGTGATTGTATGAGTGAACGGTTGAATGACACTGCTGTTTAAGGTGCTCGCATAATGCTTCCATATTCCTTCTTTCTCTAAATTAGGCTTTTGGCCTAATGACCTTGCAGTCAAGTATATTACATACAGAACATACAAATTACACACTGTACACTAGATATATTGCTTCACAGAGCTATCTGTGTCGGCGCGACGTAAAGGAGATCGTAAAAAAATGGGATATCTCTCTTGATGTCTAAAGAGAGAGAGAGAGAGAGAGAGAGAGAGAGAGAGAGAGTGTTTTGTGGTCGTAGTCTACATGCTAGGTACCATCCCTGTCTTCCACCTTCTGTGAGGAGAAGGCACAAGAAAAAGAAGTCTGATATTTGTCTGTACGAGAGTGAGAAAGTAGAAAATCCGTCTCCAGGGCTGCCGACGTTAAAGTTCACACCCACCATATCAGGAAGGCAAGTTGACAATTATACAGTTCGGCTCCATGGTTAAATGGTTAGCGTGCTAGCCTTTGGTCACAGGGGTCGTGGGTTCGATTCCCGGCAGGGTCGGGAATTTTAACCTTAATTGGTTAATTTCGCTGGCACAGGGGCTGGGTGTATGTGTCGTCTTCATCATCATTTAATCCCCATCACGACGCGCAGGTCACCTACGGGGTTCAAATCGAAAAACCTGCATCTGGCGAGCCGAACTTGTCCTCGGACACTCCCGGCACTAAAAGCCATACGCCATTTCATTTCACAGTTATACAACCTATCCAAACCAAACCCCATGGCGCAACAGCCCCGTCGATAGCTGCAGTTGCTTAAGTGCGGCCAGTATCCAGTATTCGGGAGATAGTAGGTTCAAACCCCACTGTCGGCAGCCCTGAAAATGGTTTTCCATGGTTTCCCATTTTCACACCAGGTAAATGCTGGGGCTGTGCCTTAATTAAGGCCACGTCCGCTTCCTTCCCACTCCTAGCCCTTCCCTGTCCCATCGTCACCATAAGACCTGTCTGTGTCGGTGCGACGTAAAGCAACTAGCAACAGCCCCGAAGGGCCATGGCCTCCCAGTCGACCGCTGCTCAGCCCGAAGACCTGCAAGTTATGAGGTAGGTGTCGTGAGGTCAGCATGATGAAACCTCTCAGCCTTTATTCTTAGCTTTCTAGACCGGGGCCGCTATCTCACTATAAGTAGCTCCTCAATTGTAATCACGTAGGCTGAGTGGACCTGGAACCAGCCCTCAGATCCACGTTTATTGTAGGATCTCTGGTTTCCCCTGCCACGATCATATTAGTACGTTGTTCACGTTCATTGTTGTAACACACGTGTGGCCATTGGCCTTCGACTGATAAGCAATAATCCGAGACTTCATGGCCACATTTACTTCCTACTGCTGTCGATCAGAAAGGGCTAGGAACATATTCATAGTCTGATAGGCTGTGTAGTAATTACTTGACCGGTAGAGTTCTACAGTTGTTTAGATGGTCTCCTTCTGGGCTCATGAACCTGGGTTCAAATTCCAGATCATTCGGTGGAATTTACAAATGCGTAAGTGAGAGTGGAATTTCATGCAAAGGAAACCACTTTCACTGCGAAATTCTGGCACTCCGGCTTCTCTTAGGCCAATAGATCTGCAGGGCATTTTAAACACATTGCTACTATTTTAAATCTAGAAATGATCAAGATGTTCTGAGACTAGAAACAGGAAATTCTTCTTCTACTTCTTCTTCAGGCACTTTCCCCACACCCCAGCGGGAACGAGAGTGCGAGCTGTGTCGCACATGTTGACTTGACGCCGTTTTACGGCCGGATGCTTCTTTCTGAAGCCAATCCTACGAAGAGGGATAAAAACAATTCGTTTCCTCGTATTTCTCGAGGCGGTACAGCTCTTTTCAGGCACACCCCACACGGAGGTGAGCAGTATGCATCATTTTAACCACATACCAACTCTGGTACTACGGGGAATCGAACTAAATCATGTTACCCCGTCGGGAATCAAACCAGGAACCCTGTGGCCCGAAGACTATGGCACTAACCAATCAGCCATGGAGCCGAACATGTGGAGGGATATGCTCACTCTTGCGTGTTCCTGTAATGGTTGGTAGTGTGGTTTGTTGTGAGATGTATTTTTGAAGAGAGAGAGAGTCAGAGGAATTAACCAGACATGGCTAAAATCCTGACCTGGCTCGGAATCGAACCATCTTAACCGAAGGCCTCAACGCTCACCATTCACCGGAAGAGCAGGACTGACTTGAACAACGAATTATCTCAGCATAGTTTGTCACTCTTCCGTCCGGCTCCTTGGCTGAATGGTCAGCGTACTAGTCTTTGGTTCAAAGAGTCTCAGGTTCGATACCCTCGCAGATTGATGATTATCACTATGTATGTTTAATTTCTCTGGTTCCGGGACTGGGTGTTTGTGTTCGCCTCAATGCACTTCTGTTCATACGTATACAATAAGGTACACTACACTACTAGCTACTACAGAGACACGCAATAACAAATATATCCCTCCACACAGGGTTGGCATCAAGAAGAAAATCCGGCCGTAAAATTGGGTCAAATCCCTATCAAGTGCCGACTCAAATAAACTTGAATCAAGACCAGGAATAATAATAATAATAATAATAATAATAATAATAATAATAATAATAATAATAATAATAATAATAATATGAAGAAGAATTTTTCACTCTGTCGAAATTTGAACCTCGGATTGCCGCGCAAGCAGCTCTACTCGCTAATCTGACACTCCAATCGTCTGAGCCCTTGCCTACATATTCAAGTATTCATAAAACGCTTTGAGCCCTTTTGCCTCCATGGCAAAATTCCCACGAGCGTTTGCTGCGATTAGAACCGCGGCCACTTTCACGAGACATATTTCTGGCACACTTATTCCAGTATCGTGCTATAGTAAAATAGACCGGGTGTAATAACATGCAGGGATTTCTGTTTCCACTGTGATGCTATCTGCTGTATAGCAGCTCTGTAGCACTGAGATTGAGCTACTACCACACAGTGCAGTGGTAAATCTTCCTTCTTTTTTTTTCTATAGAAGTAAGATCTCAATGATGTAGTCTTCCAGCCCTGTAATGTTTCTATGCGTGTAAGTCCTCGACTCCCAACAGAAGGGGGTAAAGCGAGCCTTTCTCTAGAGGTTCTCAGGCGACGCATGTGGTTTTTGGCTAGCAGTACGTTTGTTTTCTTCTGTAGATGATGAACAGTTTTGGTCCACTGAATAATGTCAAAAGATTGTTTTAGGGAGGGCTCAGGGAGTCTTCTTTACCTCTTAGGATAGCTATGAGTCTAGTCTCTATTTGTTTGTTTCTAGTGTGCAGAAGACGTGTGTACAAATATTTCAATTGTTGTTCTGATGAACGAGACAATTATTACTATTATTATTATTATTATTATTATTATTATTATTATTATTATTATTATTATTATTATTATTATTATTATTATTATTATTTACGTCCCACTAACTACTTTCATGGTTTTCGGAGACGGCGAGGATGGAACTTACCACGCTGGGATCAGAAGGTCAGCCCGTCAACCGTCTGAGCCACACAGCCCGGCATTATTATTATTATTATTATTATTATTATTATTATTATTATTATTATTATTATTATTATTACCTAAATTGCAGTTAAATCCAGACTGAGGTCGCTAAGAGTGTTTGAATATAAGAATTCTTGCTATTGGCATCTGGTACGTTTCAGAGCTCCTATGGGACGAAATTCCGACACCCCATATTCTCTTCAGATCTGTAGCCAATGAAGGGAACAAAATTTTTTTAAAAAAAACACTAGAATGATCGTCACACTTAGGTCATAATGACTATATTATGTCTACTATTGGCTGTTACAGGACAGAATGTCATAATATCATACTTTTCAGGCATACAATACCGGCATTAACACTTCTGTAGTGACATGAGCGATGACTCAGTAGACGATATCAATAATTGTTGAGAAATGCTGGAAAGAACGAGTCTATTCAAAGACATCGCCTCTGGACTTAACCCGTGCACACTCATCAGATTTGAAGCAGGAAAACATTGGAAAATTCCAGCTTGGAAGCAGTCTGTCTTAGCCATAAGGGTGTACCGCGAATGGTATGACCCGGAAGAAAATTTCGTGACGAGGTTGGCATGTCCTTGCTGCAGTGTGTTACAGCATGTCGTACTGTAGCGTGCCTTCTGCGCCGGCTTCATAAACAATGGAGACGGCCAGTGCATGCGTAGGGCAGAGCTCGGATGGAATTGCTGTCATCCTAAGGTCATCCAGGCTGACCACGTTCAAGGTCAGTGCGCTGTGGGCTCACAAGGCCATGCCGGCCATTGGCTGGCCCTGTCGACTCACGTTGCCTATCTGCCAGGGGTGGCCACATGTGCTTAAATTTTAAGTACACTCATCACTTGAGTTGCAGGTTACATAATACCTTGTGAACCGTCAAAAGTTTGACTCCGTATTTGTTGTTATATTCACTGAAGAAATGTCACTTCCACGTCATTAAACTCAAAACTAATAATCGGAACCGACTTTATTCAAGTGCCATAAGAAGCCTGTGTAATGATGGTTGATGGACGAAATTCTTAGGCCCGGCCCGGCCCGATCTGAACCGAACCCGCGCCCTAGAATATGTTCTAGTTCACCACACGGCCCGGCCCGAATTCAAAAACCCGATACTGTTTGATGGTGTTGCTCCATGTAAGGGGCTCGTGGTACGTAGTGCCGGTGTCCGGACATTTCGTACCACGGACATTCCGTACCACTTGATTTTTTAGGACATTTCGTACCATCTAGGTCGTTATCTACCTCCGAACGGTGATTCCGTATTTCCCAAATATTTACGCCAGGACAATCCGTACCACTTGATGTCACATTCGAACTCCATTTCCACGCCAGTAATGAGTCTGACAGGCACACTTTAGGAATCAGAAACAAAAATAATTTACAACATTTACTGTAGGAAACTTCTATATTACTTAAATAATTGCCGGTTAAACTCTACTTATCTTTTATGTTTACGTAGATATCAAAAGAAAGTCGATTTTTTTAATTATAAAGCCTGAAACAAAACAAAACAAAATAATAGAAATATACATCGTGTTCGGGCGCAATGTGCCTGACGAGCCCAAGGATGGATAATATTACTATTATTTGTGAATACAGTATTTATAAACTACTCCATTATTTCATTATCAAGTAAGAAAAAAAAAGATTCTGATGAAGTGGCCGATATGGGCTTGAAGGTCACGTGGAAACAGGAAACTACTGAAAGGTCCCCGGGAATGGCAAATACGAGATAATAATTAACACGTGCACCAGTCATGTCAGTTGTGCCCGTCGGAAGGTGATCACACCATGCGGAGGCTTCTGTGCCAGCAGTGGACAATGAATATACAAATGTGTACATGCAGTAGGATATCGTTTTTACTTCGCAATACTTCCATTCTATTTCAAGTGGTGCGGAATGTCCTCTCCTAAATATTTAACTGACATTTCGCAGGTAATCGGTCGGTCAAGTGGTACGAAATGTCCGGTGGTACGAAATGTCCATGGTACGACATGTCCTAGAACCCGTAGTGCCTGTGAAATCTGCCTGATAACATGTAGGCTACGATTGTAGGAGCTGTACACATGCGTAAATCTGTAATTAACAATGTTATTGTTTTTATGTCCCGCTAACCACTTTTAAGTCCGGCCCCGCGGTGTAGGGGGCAATGCGGTGGTCTCGGGTTCGATTCCCGGCTGTAAATGATTAATATCCCTGGCCTGAGGACTGGGTATTTGTGTCGCCCTTAACGTTCCCTTCCTCACATTGAACACTCTACACTTCCTCCACTCCAATTACACGCAGGTTCATATCACATGGTGCAAGTAGGGGCAAAAGATCTCTATAGGTGGACGCCCCGAACAAAAAGCATTAAAAAACTACATTTAAGGCTTTCGGAGAAACCAAGGTGCCGGAATTTAGTCCCGCAGGAGTTCTTCTACGGACACCAGGTTGATGTATTTGAGCACCTTCAAATACCACCGGAGTGAACCAGGGTCGAACATGTCAAGTTGGGGACAGAAGGCCATTGCCTCGAAGTAATTTTGTAATTACTTGTGTTAGAATCAGGGAAGAAGCGACTGTCTCGGTTCGGGTCACGTGCTTCGAAAGCAGTCTCAAATCCATGGCAGCCACGAAGATGATTTTCTGTGTTTCCTCATTTCCATACCACTCACCGGTTTTAATTTTTTTTAGCGTAGGGCTGTTGCATATCACAAGCAAACATATTTACAGAGATAACATTTTTACAATCAGATACTGTATATATAACACGATAAATACATTACGCAGGAATAAAATGACGTACTAAGTATCACAAACATCTAGATTGCATGCGTATTCTGTTGATCACGAAGTGGCTTCCAGGAATTCCCAGAGAAGGCTCGCAGTGGACATTCCTGAACTACCGTAGGTGCTGGACGATCACTACTGGCTGAAGATATTCTGCCCCCACTTGCACAAAGAGTCGGCACAACGACCCGCAGCTTCTTCCGGTTCTATCGAGAAGCACACTAGGTCTTACGTTTAAGGTAGAGCCCGCTAGTCCGATAGAAACGCGAGGTCTGTCATACTCTGTTCCATCGGTCAGGTATGTCATTTTTTTCTTTGCTAGTTGTTTTACGTCGCACCGACACAGATTGGTCTTACGGCGACGATGGGACAGGAATGGGCTAGGAGTGGGAAGGAAGCGGCCGTGGCCTTAATTAAGGTACAGCCCCAGCATTTGCCTGGTGTGAAGATGGGAAACCACGGAAAACCATTTTCAGGGCTGCCGATAGTGGGGTTCGAACCTACTATCTCCCGAGTACTGGATACTGACCGCACTTAAGCGACTGCAGCTATCGAGCTCGGTAACAGTTATGTCTAGAGGAATGAGTTTTTCGCATTAACGATAAACACGACAAAAAGTATTGTGAAGCGATTTTGAAATCTCTTAACGAATCATATGATTGTGGTTAAGAAATTAGTGATTTCGTTTTCACTAATTACATCGAATTAAAAGTATAAGGACAGTTTAAAGCGGAATTTACTTATTTTGCGGTAAGTGCGAAAATAAGGATTTCTTAATTCGACAGAAGCACCTGTTCGTTTTAATATTCTAGGAAATCCCTTAATCCATATTGGGCGAAAGCTATGGCCATGTGGAATGAAAGCGTAATTTCTTATGTAGGCCTAATCCTGATTAGGGCTATATTATAATCCTATTCATGATTACGTAAGGAATAAGCAAAGATTATCAATATTGCTTCTCTTAATATATCTTTATTTCACTTAAACAATTCACAATCGCACGAATGTTCAAAAATGATTACAGCGAAATTCAAGCGATGTGTTAAGACCTACTTCGCGAAATAACGCGAAAAATTGTTTCCTTTTCACGAAATCGTACATAAATGAATGCGTACAAATCTTGCCTCTAGTTATGTTGAATCCATCTTTCGCAACAACCCTTGCTATTTTCAGAGAAGGGCGGGATGTCAGCATGTACAGGAAGAGAGGGAGTTCTGCGAATTCATTTGTACTCCCCAATGATAGTTTTTTTTGTCGTAAAGATACCACTCACCGCTCTATCTTGATTAAGTTGTATTCCCATTCCCAACATAACGAGTTCGATCCCCAATGAATGGATGGAAATTGATCGTATAAAAATGTGACACCTCCATGTCGCTGTCGTTGGCTTCGAGCACCGTAAAGAACTTCTGCGGGAGAAAATTCCGACATATCTGCAAAGAAATTTTGTAGTTTTGCGTGACTTTAGGTATTATGATCATAGCCATGAGAACTTCTGCTTTACTAGGAACTGGAATTTTCATTTCAACAATTCCACTTGCGTTAGCCGGGATTGCAATTGGCGGTTTACTTGGCGAATAGCTAGTAACTATGCCATTCGCCTATACGCCGCCCAACGTCCCCTAAATCTGCAACAACTGAAGAAATGTTTAATTAATAATAATAATAATAATAATAATAATAATAATAATAATAATAATAATAATAATAATAATAATAATAATAACAGTTTTACGTTCCACTAACTATTTTTAAGAATTTCGGAAACGCCGAGGTGCCGGAATTTATTCTTGTAGGACTGCTTTTGCGTGCCAGTGAATCTTTTCTTTTCTTTTTTTTTTCTAGTGGCTTTACGTCGCACCGACACAGATAGGTGTTAAGACGACTATGGGATATGAAAGGACTAGGAGTTGGAAGGAAGTGGCCGTGGCCTTAATTAAGGCACAGCCCCAGAATTTGGCTGGTGTGAAACTGGGAAAACCATCTTCAGGGTTGCCGACAGTGGGATTCGAATTCACTATCTCCCGGATGCAAGCTCACAACCGCGCGCCCCTAACCGCACGGCCAACTCGCCCGGTGCCAGTGAATCTACCGAGACGGGGCTTACGTGTTTGAGATCCTTCAAATACCACCGGACTGAGCCAGGATCGAACCTGAGATCAGGAAAATCCGCCGTAAACCACTATTGGCTTCATATAAATGAACACTTTCCGCTTCACTGGGAAATATATACCAGATCAAACTTGAAGCAATATTCAACAAAATAATTCACCCTTACTGGATTTGACGTCATTACTAGATTATAATCTTACGGTCCAACGGAATGAGAGTCTACCTTCTCTGGAAATTACGGCTAAGTGCTTCTTGTTAGTTCTCGTTTGCAGATGTTCGAAACATGCGAGCATCCAGGCTGTGAACGAAACTGCCATAAGAGCAATACTCTTTTCTTAACATGGAATGAGCTATAATGGGTTAAAATCGAAGAGTAGTCCTACGTCTTTGAAGTGTGGGATGACCGAGTTGGATAGCTGCAGTCGCTTAAGTGCGGCCAGTATCCAGTCATCGGGAGATAGTGGGTTCGAACCCCACTGTCGGCAGACCTGAAGATGGTTTTCCGTGTTTTCCCATTTTCACACCAGGCAAATGCCGGGGCTGTACCTTAATTAAGGCCACGGCCGCTTCCTTCCAATTCCTAGGCCTTTCATATCCCATCGTCGCCGTAAGACATAGAATATCTGTGTCGGTGCGACGTAAAACAAATAGCTAGAAGTGTGAGATGGAGAAAGTGTTGCCAGTTATCCCGATTTTGGTAGTATTTCCCGATGTTTTGATGTTTAATTGTAAAATTACCCTTTTCCTGGTTTGTGATTCAAATTCCCTTATTGTTTAACTTGTATAGAATTATTGACATTATAATTTAACTCAAGTTTTTATTTATTAACGTTATCTATTGCTATTTCATGAAACAGGTCATCATTTCACACACTCTTTGCGTTTTGATCATTTCTGAATTTTTAAATTTTATAGATTATTAGTTCGTTAATCGATAACAATAGATAACTGTCGAAGTGTCCGGCTCCATGGCTAAATGGTTAGCGTGCAGGCCTTTGACCACACGGGTCCCGCGTTCGATTCCCGGCAGGGTCGGGAATTTTAACCATAATTGGTTAATTTCTTTGGCACGGGGGCTGGGTGTATGTGTCGTCTTCATCATCATATCATCCTCATCACGCCGCGCAGGTCGCCCACGGGTGGCAAATCAAAAGGCCTGCATCTGGCGAGCCAAACTTGTCCTCGGACACTCCCGGCACTAAAAGCCATACGCCATTTCATTTTTACTGTCAAAGTCGAATATATTCGAATGAATCCAGCTGTTTCTAGTCGGTTGATTCATGCAGTATCTGATTTGAGTATTCGATAAAACTGTGGAAGACCGAGCTTGATAGCTGCAGTCGCTTAAGTGAGGCCAGTATCCAGTAATCGGGATATAGTGAGTTCGAGCCCCACTGTCGGCAGCCCTGAAGATGGTTTTTCCGTGGTTTCCCATTTTCACACCAGCCAAATGCCGGGGCTGTACCTTAATTAAGGCCACGGCCGCTTCCTTCCACATCCAAGGCCTTTCCTATCCCGTCGTCGCCATAAGACATATCTGTGCTGGTGCGACGTAAAACAAATAGCAAAAAAGAAAACTGTGGAAGAAAGATGGGTGTACATTTTATTTTCTTAAAAGGATATGATTCTTACGAGAATAAATTCATTGACACGGAGTTGGCTGTTCCTGGTGCTACTGCAAATGTAAAGCTTGTCCTTTTTTTTCATTGATGAAATTGAAGCGGTACTCTAACATTTTGGTGAAGTCAGAACTTCAAGTGTATGTGTGAACTCTAAACGAGAGTGTAAAGACTTTCATTACGCTATCAAAAGTGACCCGTTAATATTAAAGCATATTATATCGTCAGAAAATATGGACAATAACTGAATTTCCGGCGCTCTGCAACTTAATGTAAGTGCTAAATAATTATTTCTCTTGTAATACTGTACCTTCATTGTTGCACATTTGCCACAACCAAACTAGAGATAAAACAAGGAAAATAAAGGGATAATAAACAGTAGCGGTTTCTTCTTCTTATTATTATTCTTTATGACCTTTTCCCAATTTACTGGAATCTGTATTTTACGTGAACTTGGCCCTGTTTTATGGCCGGATGCCCTTCTTGACGCCAACAATATGTGGAGGGATGTATACCCCATTGCGTGTTACTGTGGTGATTTGTTGAAGTGTGTTGTATGTAAATGGAGAGATTAAACAGTAGTAGTTGCATAAGAATTAATTTCCCTAGATTTTTCTTTACTCTTTGCAAAATCAATCTGGCCACCCTAGGTGGAGAGGAGAAAGGATGTTCCCTGAAAAAGCCCTCTGCCTCTAGATTTCCTTAGTGACATGCCCTCGCATGTTTGATTAATCTCAGTGAAACATGGCTATAATTTTATTCCCCACTTCCGCTCAACGAACACTTCAACCGGGAAGCGTTATGATTCCAAGGCTTTCCGCGGTTTTCCTCAACAACACGGAAACAAAGGAGGAGAGTATTTTGAAGGTCATGCATGACCACTTCCTCTGGTTCTTCATTATGGCGCTGCCTGTGTCATAAGTCAACTTTACTGCCAAAAGTTGACGGACTAGAGCTCCTTTCAAGCAACTGGTACCGACCCAAACTTTTATGTCGCA
The DNA here is from genome assembly GCF_040414725.1 of Anabrus simplex. Classification (NCBI taxonomy): domain Eukaryota; kingdom Metazoa; phylum Arthropoda; class Insecta; order Orthoptera; family Tettigoniidae; genus Anabrus; species Anabrus simplex. The sequence continues at coordinate 1,028,429,729 of NC_090266.1, read as the reverse complement.
ATAATGATATCACGCGAGAAGATTTGTACTTTATTATTTTCATTTTTCACGGCCTGTAGACCACTTTAAAATGTTTGTAAAACAAGATAAAATACAACATTTACTCAAAATGAGAACATTTCTTCTAAAATGCGATATCAATACGAACCCAGTGATTTATTTCAAATAAAATTTATTTATGTGTTCTCTTCCAGAAACTTACTTACTAAAACCGAGAACTTTGGTCGCCTTTCGACTGCCTACAAATCCTTTTGGTTATTTAGTTCAAATGTCCAGAGTTTGCCCAAGAAATTCTGCAATAAAAATGTGTAGGTTTCAGATAGTAGATGCTGAAATATATTTCAGAAAATCTAATATTTAAATGTACGCGACAGAACACGAATGACAGAACAAAATGCGGAATATTCTATCATTTGCTTCAAGAGTGTCGCTGATTCATGAATATGACGGTTTTTTTTTTTTTTTTTTGCTATTTTGTTTTACGTCGCACCGACACAGATATGTCTAATGGCGACGATGGGAGAGGAAAGGCCTAGGAAGTGGAAGGAAGCGGCCGTAGCCTTAATTAAGGTACTGTACAGCCCCGGCATTTGCCTGGTGTGAAAATGGGGAAGCACGAAAAACCATCTTCAGGGCTGCCGACAGTGGGGTTCGAACCCACTACCTCCCGATTACTGGATACTGGCCGCACTTAAGCGACTGCAGCTCTCGAGCTCGGTATGACGGAATTTAGTTATGTATCTTTTCGTTTCATTATTATTTTGCATCGATATATTATATTGCCTATGTTAAGTTATGTTAATCATTTCAAAATAAATGAATAATTTTACTATAAGTTAAGCATTTTCCGATTAGCTCTGTGTAAATGCTATTTAGATTTCACATTAATATTTACAAAATGTTCAATTTCAAAATTTCAAAATTATGTCAATACCAGGACCTACCCTTACACAGTCAAAATGTAGGCCTGCATTTTTTCTTTTTACACTTTGCTTTACGTAGCACCAACACAGATAGGTCCTATGGCGAAGATTGAGTGGGAAGGAAGCGCCCGTGGCCTTAATTCAGGTACAGCCCCAGAATTTGTCGGGTGTGAAAATTGGAAACCACGGAAAATCATAGTCAGGGCTGCCGACAGTGTGCTTCGAACCCAATATCTCCCGGATGCAAGCTGACAGGTACGTGACTCATACCACGTAGCCGCTTGCTCGGTAAGTGTACAAAAGTAAGCATGTCTACAACTTAATCCCGTTTGCTCACACGGGGTCGGTGATGAGGTGAGACGAAGTGATATGGCATGACTTTACGGCCGAATGCCCTTCCTGTCGCCAACCTCAGTTGAGGAGCTAATAAAGATTAAATTAATATTGCGGAATGAAATTGGGTAAGGAGGTGAAAGGAATCGGCTGCGGCTCTGAATAAAACTAACCCGGCATTTGTCTTGAAGTGAAAATAGAAAACCGCAGAAAGCCATTCTCAGGACAGCCGGCGGTGGGGTTCGAACCGACTCGTCTCCCGAATACAGAGTTTGGCTCCATAGCCGTAGCGCGATAACAAATTCGGCCACTCTTCTCGGTGTTACATGTAAAAAATTTAACTGCTCCATGTCTGATTTCGAAACACTGAAAATCAACGCCTCTAATTCTATTGGGACGTTCAGATGAAATGACAATGACCTGTGGTGCAAGTCTTTCGAGCTGACGCCGTATAGGCGACCTGCGCGTCTATGAGGATTTCTAATTATGAAGTTCCTGAGCCATCGGGATTAACCAATGAAGGTTAAAATCCCCGGCCCGGCCGGGTATCTAACCAGGGGCCCACTGGTCCAAAGGCCATCAGGTAACTATTTAGCCATGAAGCTAATTCAAAATGCAAGTTGATGCAGTTCAGATAATTGACATTTCAGGAATTTTCTGTTCTAGTAGCGAGAATGAGAGGGCCGGCTCTTGGCTGAATGATCTGTATAGTGGCCTTCGGTTCAGACGGCCCTGGTTTCAACCTTCAGGCGAGCCGGGGATTATAATCTCGTCTGGATGTTCATGTTCAACTTAATACTCATCTCCATTTGCAATTCGGGTTGGCACAAAGGAAATAAAGAGGGAGTCGGCTGGTTGAATTCTGTACCGATCATAATTTATTCCTTACTAACATTTGGTTCAGACACCACAAACGAGGATTGTATAAGTTATGTTACCGAGAGCTAGAGACAAGGTATCATATAGACACCATTATCATTAGGCACAGATTCAGAAACCAGGTGCTGGATTGCAAAACCTTCTCAAGAGCAGATGTGGACCCTGACCACAACTTGGTGGTCATGAAATACCGTCTGAAGTTGAAGACATTGAAGAAAGGAAAGAATGCAAGAATGAGAGATCTAGATAATTTGAAAGAAAATAGAGCGGGATATTGTTTCAAGGAATATGTTGCACAATGACTAAATGAAAAGGCTGAAGGAAATGCAATAGATGAAGTGTGAATAATGAGATCAGTAGATCTGCTGAAGGTAAACTCAAGTAAGAATCAGTGAATAACTCGGGAGATACTAGACCTGAATGACTGTTGGCGAAACTACAAGAAAGAAAAAAATGAGGTGAGAAAAGAAAACAGGCCATTAAGGAACGAAGTAGATAGAAAGTGCAGGACAGCGAAGGAAGAACGGCTGAAAGAGAAGTGCAAGGATGCTGAATGCTGTATGGTCGGGGGAAAGGTAGATGCTGCATACAGGAAAAAGGTGAACTAGGTGTATGACTATTAAGAGTTCAGATGGAAGATCACGTCTAGGGAAAAAATACAAAGCAGAAAGATGGCAGGAACATATCAACAGGTGCATCAAGGAATAGACGTAAACGATAAGATTCTGGAACATGAAGAGGCTATTAATGCTGATGAAACAGGAGACCTACTGTAATTTGAGGTCAGAATTCGACAGAACTTTTACAGACCTAAATTAGAATAAGGTACCCGGAATTGATGACGCCCCAGAATTACTGACTGCCCTAGGAGAAATCAGCATGGCGAGGTTATTCCAAATAGTGCGGAAGATTTATGATACAGGAGAACCAAGCGAGTGGCTGCACGATTTGGGCACGCAGCTGTCAGTTTGCAGTAGGGTCGAAACCCCCCCCCCCCCCGTACAGTCAGCAGCTCTGAAGGTGCTTTTCCGTGGTTTCTCATTTTCACACGAGGCAAATACTGGACCTGTACATTAATTAAGGCCATGATCGCTTCCGTCCCATCCCTAGCCCTTTCCTATCCCATCGTCGCTATAAGACCTACATGTGTCGGTGCGATGTAAAGCAAACTGTAAAAAAAAGATGGGATACGAGTTTAGACAGAATGTTTTTATACCTATTAAAAAGAATGCAGGTGCTGACGTGTGAAAACTACCGCACCATTAGTTAAGTATTTACAGAAGAATGGAAAGGCAAGCTGAAGCTGAGCTGGGAGAAGATCATTTTGTATTCAGAAGAAATATAGGAATACATGAAGCAATCCTGATTTCACGTCTGATACTAGAGGATCAAATTAAGGAGGATAATACCGCTTGCATGGCATTCGTAGATCTTGAAAAGGCATTCGATAACGTTGAATGGACCAAGCTATTTGAGATTCTGGCGGTGATTGTGACCAGATACCGAGAAAGATGAATAATGTGCAATCTGTACAAAAACCAAACTGTAGTGATCAGAATAGAAGGCTATGAAAAAAGAAGCACCAATTCAGAAAGGAGTGAGGCAAAGCTGCAGTTTCCCCCTCTCCTTTCCAATGTTTATAATATAACAGACGTTAAAGGAAATCAGAGAATAATTTGGAAAGGGAATCACGATCCAAGAAGAGCAAACCAGAACTCTGAGATTTTCCAATGATAATATTATTTTGTCTCAGTCTGCAGAAGATCTATAAAATTTGCTCAGTTGTATGGACACGGTCTTGGGAAAGAAATATGTGTCGAAAATAAATACATCCAAATCAAAAGTAATGGAGTGCAGTCGGAGGAAATCAGATGATGGAGGAAATATCACATTAGGAAAATAAGTCTGAAAGGATGTAGAGGAATATTGTTACTTGGGTAGTAGAGTGACTAATGGCGGGAGAAGTAAGGAGAACATAAAATATAGCACTGCACAAGCAAACAAGACAGTTCTTAATTAATGAATTTTGCTCACTTCGAATATTGATATAGGAATTAGAAAGATAGTTTTGAAGAATTTCGTCTGGAGTGTGGCATTGTATGAAAGTGAAACGTGGACGATAACTAGTTCAGAAAGAGAGAGAATGGAAGCTTTTGAAATGTGGTGTTACAGAAGAATGATGAAGATGAGATACGTAGACAGAATCACGAATGAAGTGATACTGAATCGATTTGGTGAGAGAGGAAGAACGATTTGTCGAAATTTAATCAGAAGAACGATAGAGCACACCTTAAGATATCCAGGTCTTGTTCAGTTGATTTTTGAGGAAAGTGTAGGCAGTAAGAACGGTAGGAGTAGACCAAGGTATGAATATGACAAACGGATTAAAGTGGATGTAGGATGTAGTAGTTACGTAAATGAAATGTTTAGCACAGGATAGGGTGGCATGGAGGCTGCATCAAACCAGAGTATGGAATGATGGCCCCAAAACAACAGCACACCACACTACTAACCTCCACAGAAATACGAAATAGAAACCAGAGTACGGAATGATGGCCCAAAAACAACAGCACACCACACTACTAACCTCCACAGAAATACAAAATAGTGAATAGGCTACATATTTCGCTTCAGGGTCGGCGTCAGGAAAGGCATTCGGCCGTATAACTAGGATTAATCTGCATGTAGTGCCGATACCAAATAATTGGGAAAAGGTCAGAAAGTATAAGAAGAAGAACAATAGTGAGAAGGCAAAATGCTCCCTAATGGATTCAGATACTGCAAGCTACCTTGAAAAAAGACATTATCATTGCTATACCCACAAACGTTTAGTTCCCTCACATAATGCATATAATTTTCTCTACAAGGTTGCATCCCGGAGCTGAGACTATCAGAGAACGCAGTTCTAACGTAAATGAAGGCTATGTTAAGACTGTTTTACAGGATTCCGCAAAGAATTTTGTTGCATATAGTAATGATGGAAGGCCTTTGTTTACTTCCTGAATCAGTCCAATCTGGAGGTGGGGAAGGGAGGGGGGTTATGGATTGCTTAGAGGATAAGACATTTTCTCATTAACACTGTGATATATTATTATTTCGTATGAAAAGGCGCCACAGAATGCGATCATTTATTTATTTATTTATTTATTTATTTATTTATTTATTTATTTATTTATTTATTTATTTATTTATTTATTTATTTTGCAACCATCAACATCTGAGTTACATTTTGCGTAGATTCCTATCTTTTCACTAAAATGTTTAGTGTTATGTACATTTATAACTCTTTCGCTTCATGGAGACAGAATCGCCACATTTGTTCAATTCGTTCAACGCGTTATCAGGTGTTTCTGAGCCGCCATCTTTCCTGCTATGAATAAGAAATTGGAACAATCCTTCCCGCGTTGATAGCACACCTCCTTTACTACAATTATTATTATTAATATTATTATTATTTCCAAAATCGCGACACAATTTAAGGATGGAAGATACAGAGTACGGACGTTGTATGAACAAGAGGTCCTTTTCCAGGAAAGGATGATGAAAGTAGGTGAAAAAGAAAAGTTAAACCATTATAGAATTGAAACTCATTACGTAGACTTTCACCCAGCAACTTCAGATGTTGAAGTTTGTTGTCGAGAAGGTGAGATAGATTACAAGGGGCCGTACAGTCCTGAATCTGGATGCCAATCAGGCACAATCGCCGTGAGCATTGAGGCACTCATCCCAGCGACGCGCCAGGTTGAAGATCCCCGTGTGGTAAAACACCGCATCCTGCTGCACATGAAGCGTCGAACCTTCGAGGCCTTTTGAGGGGACCAAAGATCCACTGCTAGCGCACGAATGGTTATGCGCCGGTCCTCCTTAAGCGCCTCATCCACCGCCCACTTGCTGTTGTCTGTAATGTATGAGGCTGGCTCCCCAGAAAGCCCGGCATCTTGTGTCGAAACACGACCTGCACGGAACTTGGTGCACAAACGTGGTTTTCGACAGACGTGCTGCCCCATACACAGTCTTCATTCTCCGATGAATGACCACCGGTTTTTTTTCTTCTGCAGCCAAGAACAGAATAACAGCATTGGTCCTGTTTGGACGCATTTGGTAATAACGTCGCCATAGTTCACGTGGCCGCATTTATCGCACGCACCTCGGCACGCCACGACTGCCATACTAATCCCTTTGCTTCTTTTTCGGGTGGCCCCCGAAGCCCGCTCCCCCCGCGTGACCATCGACTCAATCTACATGGCCTCCGACATGTTATTACTTCTAAGAAGAGAGGAGGGAGGAGTGGAAGTGTTAATTATTAATTTCGTGTGGCTATTTCTGGCCGAGTGCAGCCCTTGCAAGGCAGACCCTCCGATGAGGGTGGGCGGCATCTGCCATGTGTAGGTAACTGCGTGTTATTGTGGTGGAGGATAGTGTTAGGTGTGGTGTGTGAGTTGCAGGGATGTTGGGAACAGCACAAACACCCAGCCCCCGAGCCATTGGAATTAACCAATTAAGGTTAAAATCCCCGACCCGGCCGGGAATCGAACCCGGGACCCTCTGAACCGAAAGCCAGTACGCTGACCATTCAGCCAACGAGTCGGGCAGTGGAAGTGTGATACTACAGGAGTATCTGCCTGTCCCCATGCTCAACATGCTACCAGGCCAGATATGGTGGTGGGTATCAATAGTGTTGTAATCAGGTAATAAGGGTCAGGACAAAACCACATAGGCGGAAATAGAAAGATGCCTACATGTAAAACCTGACATTTTGTAGATAGCACATGCAAGAATGTGGGCTGGACTTTTCCAGGTTGTGTTAGTGAGGGGTATGTATCATGCACAAGTCATGTCCATTTTCCTGCCATATTGTTTGTTATAGGGGATCAGCCTTCTTGGCACTGCTGGATTCCATGTGCGGGTCCAATGGCACCTGGGCTTTGGGACTACAGGAAAATTCCCATTGTCCATCCGCCACTGTTTCCTGGTGCCAAGCCTCCGTTTGCGGAGAAGGAATAAGCCAAGCCTGCTGTGAAGCTGGGGCTAACGTCTTCTTCTTCTCTCATCCCTTGGGTGTGTCCCGGTATTGCGGTGGTAGTCACTCATGTCACTTCTAATCTAAAGATAAACATATAAGAACATACATACATGCTTAATATTATAATGATTACTGTACAGTGTACACTAAGTTTGAGTGCGGGCTCGGGGTTCCGCTCAATTGTCGCTGCAGCCAGTCTTGTGCGATTGTTGTCCGTGTGCGCTTTTTAGAAATAGAAATACGAGGAAATGGAAAGAACATATTATATACATTTTATATACAATTTAAATACAGTTTTTTGTCATTTTTTTGTAAGTGATGTTTGAGTGGTGTTTGTACATTTTTAGTCGGGTGGAAGCCGTAGAAGGATTTGCGGGAGACCCTTATCTTCTATTCCTGTGGCTGAATGGTATTTGTTTTGGCTTGGGGTACTTTTTGTATTGGTCTGGGTCGTACCTTCCAATACTCCTGATTAAGGGACTGATCCTGTTGCCCCACGCCTTGGTGTACATTCGAAGCGTTTGCTTTCTGATGTGGTGTCTTATAGAGCGAGTGTTTGTTATAGTGCGTAGGTCCCTTGTTGCCGTTCCGTGAGGGAGTTGCGCCGCTGCTCGCAGGCATTTGTTTTGTATGCACTCGAGGCTGTTACTGTTGGTTTTGGCCGTGTATCCCCATGCTGGGGCAGCATACATGATGATTGGCCTGATCAAGGCTTTATACATGTTGACTGCTACCTTTGTGTTTATGCTGAATTTCCTGTTTAGTATGGGGGTACAGTTTGACAAGCCGTATGTGGACTTTTCGTCTCAAGTCTCTTACATGATGTAGAATTGTTAACTTTTTGTCCAGGATTACCCCTAGATATTTAGTTCTTTCGTGCCATTTATTTGTTTGTTGAATAGTGTCAGTGGTTTGATGTTGGCGGGTTGGTGTGCGCGCCTGTTTTTGCATGTGAACATCACTGCTTGGCACTTCTCTACGTTGACTTTGATGCGCCATGTAGTAAGCCACAGTTCCAGTGTGCGCAGCGCCACCCGGTGCCGCTTTCTTGTGCTCAGGAGCTGGGGGTGCAGGACGGTAATTGCTGTGTCGTCTGCATAGAGGTACGTGGTAGTGAGCTCTGCTGTCGGCATATCGTTGGTATACAGGACAAATAGGATCGGTCCTATTAGTGAACTTTGGGCTACGCCCGCTCTAGTGTTTCGCGTACTTGATAGAGTGTTGTGTACGTCTACTTGAAATGTTGTTGTTGTTGTTGTTGTTGCTAGGGGCTTTACGTCGTACCAACACAGACAGGTCTTACGGCGACGATGGGATAGGAAAGGCCTAGGAGTTGGAAGGAAGCGGCCGTGGCCTTTATTAAGGTACAGCCCCAGCATTTGCCTGGTGTGAAAATGGGAAACCACGGAAAACCACCTTCAGGGCTGCCAATAGTGGGATTCGAACCTACTATCTCCCGGATGCAAGCTCACAGCCGCGCGCCTCTACGCGCACGGCCAACTCGCCCGGTTCTACTTGAAATTTTCTGTCTGTTAGGTAAGACTTAATTAGCCTTACATATCCAGGATGGAACTCGTAGTCTATCAGTTTTGCCAGCAGGCCTTCGTGCCATACTTTATCGAAGGCTTTTTGTATGTCTAAGAATATCGTGCCTGTATTCGTTCGCTTGTTAAACCCGATTGTGGCATGTTCTAGGAACCGCGTGAGGAGCTGAGTGGAGGAATGTCCGTTACGGAACCCGAATTGTTCGTTCCTTAGTATTCCTTTCTCCTTGATGTGGGCTACGAGCCTTTTTAGCACTATTTTCTCGAATACTTTGCTTATGGCTGTTAGCTGACTTATGGGTCGATAGTTGTTGGGATCCGATTTATCTTCCCCTGGCTTCCCGAATACAAGGATTTTTTCTAGTTTCCATTGTTCTGGGAAGTATTGCAACTTAAGCATGGCATTAAATATCGTCGTTGCCGGGGCAAAACCTCCTATGTGTTAATATTTTTGGAGATATACTGACCCGCAGCACACACATTATGAAGAGCGAGAATGCCTTGACAATATGCACACAATATCGCACCTTAGATGACAGAAACTTACCGGCCAAAGTTCTAAGCTAATTTTTTTCACATAAGATGTTTTGTCCCGGCAGTGACGATATGTTGGTAATTATTGTGAGGGCATTCTTGTTTAGCTTTTTGAGAACTAAATTCATGATGTCATCTGGCCCGGCGGCTTTTTTGGGGTTTAGGTGATCAATGATCCATTTTATTTCGTGGATGTTGGTCTTTTCGACATCTGACCTAGGTGCATTGTTAAGAAATTCCTCTGCCTTTGTTTGGGTTTGCCGCGTGAATTCGGGGTCTGAAGGGTCGTCATTCGGTGTGAATGCTGCGTCTAATGCATCAGCTATGATTTCGGCCTTCTCCCGTGGGTCGAATACTGGTCCATTTGGTCCCTTGATGGTTGGAATAACGTGTGGTTCGCGTGTGAAGTGTCTTGCGAGTTGCCAGACTTGTCTGTGTTCGTGTCGAATTTTCGCAGCTTGTTGTTCCATTCGTTGGACCGGTGTTCTTTTAGGGCATTTTGAATGTCAGTGTTCAACTGATTTTTCATTTCCCTGTCTATGTCGTAGTGGTATCGGGCCCAGCTACGCCTATGACGGTTCCTTCTTCGTATGAGATCCTTAATGTTACTTGGAATTTCGAATGTGTGGGTGAGTACGCTCGCTTCTGTCGCTGTCGCTGTTTGTATCGCTTTGATGAGGGTTGATATTGTCTCCTCAATCTCGGCGGGGCTTTCAGGGTGGTATTTTCTATTCCTTGTAACAGCGAATCAAGTTTTCTTACGAACTTATCCCATTTGGCTGCTTTATAGTTTAGCCTTCGCTTGGAATTTAGCTCGTATCCCTCAGGGTCAGCATCCAGTGTTAGAAGTACTGGTTCGTGCGCTAGCAGTGGATCTCACACCTTTGGTCCCCTCAAAAAGACCTTGAAGGTTCGACGCTTCCTGTTGGACGAGGATGTGCAGCAGGACACGGTGGTCCGGTGGGATGAGTGGCTCAATGCTCAGGGCGATTGTGCCTGATTGGCATCCCGAATCGGTGAATAAATTTGTCTCCACATTGTCAATTATAACACTTCTGTAGAAATACGTTGACAAACATCTTCTGACGGATGTATTCCTTGCCTGTTTAAGGTTTTCCTTCATCTATTACAACATTTTCATCGTCTACTGTGAAAGATAGTAGGGCCAGTGGTGTCACAATAGAACATTTTTGCCTCACTAAGGAAGGCAATAACAAATATCAACACTCTTCGTCTTTCACACAATGAACCATTTTAACACTCCGAATGGTTCTGAGCGTTTCCTTATAACCACATAAGTCTGACTATCGGCCGTTCTTTCTGTGGATCCACTCAGCCTTCGGAATGACGTCTTAATGCACACTCAGCAGATCAATGTTGTATTGATTTTTTTTTTTTTCGTCTTTTGCAATACTCCTTACTGTATTCAATCAGATTAATGAAATCACCGCCACTGCCACATCTAAATCGAGTTATTCTAGCTGTTATTTTAGAAGTAACTGATGTAACATGTATCCTTGATAACTTGACAATTCAGCTAGTAAAGAAATATTTGTATTCTATTTTTATTTTTACAATCTGCCATATATCGCACCGACACAGATTAGGTCTTATGGCGACGATGGGATAGGAATGCGCTAGGAGTGAGAAGGAAGCTGCCGTGGCCTAAATTAAGGTAGGGTTCAAGCCCGATATCTCCCGAATGCAAGATGACAGCTACGTGACCCAAACTGCGCAGCCATTCACTCGGTGAGTGAGACGTTACTCTGTCTAGTAGTCATACGGTAGTGTATAGCATCTCATACATTTGAGTGGATTAACTCATCAGATCGGTTAGTTTAGCCTGTCATAACATAGAAGCCTAGTATGTCTAACTTTCGGACATGCTTCACGTAGTGTTCCTCTTAGGTTAATGAGGGGTAGCTTTTAATCAAGCTTTTGATAGGTAGTAAAATCAATTTAGCATACGATGTCCTTCTCTGGCACAATCAAACATTTCCAGAATACTCAATATTTTCTTTCAGCAACATTTATGATTTTTCATTACCAATTTCTTGTCACTATTTCAATTTCGAAAAATGTTTTCTAAAAAGAAACCACCTTTCACTTCTCTAAGGTCAACAAATTATTGTATAATTATGGTCTATATCATTCTTTTATCAAAGCACAAACCTTGAAATTATTCTGAGTTTCACTTTGCCTTTGCCAGCTGAAGCTTCGAATCCATGGAACACTGCATCTAACATCACGAAATGTTCTGTGGTCAGTGAGTCATTGAGAATTTCACTTGATTTTGATCGACTTATTTTCATGTGTGAAATATGATCATGGAAAACAGAAAAAATAAATAGCGTCAAATTTTATTTTGTCGAAATATTGATAGCTATAGAGATATTTCAGAAATGAGTGGAGTTCGATTTGAATGTTATGAACTAAAGCACTGCATATTGGGTTTTCATCTACTTCTCTATACAGCGAGAAGAAACCGTAAGGACAGGGCTCTTCATTTCAAGAATTGACGGGGATTCGAATCACGACCATCTTAGTGAGAAGCCAGTAAGAGTGCTGCTCAGATTTAACGCCCTCTTCATAAAGCAATTTGAGCTTTAAACTTTACACTGGTTTGTCGAATCAATAAAAGCTTCTTGTTGGAGAGTAGCAGTTTCAACAGGACTGGCCTGGGGCAGAAGAGGACCTCGCGAGTGGAAAGGGCTCAAGACCGGGTAGCGTCACGCAGAGCTGGAGCAGCGGAAAGGGTGATGTATGATGTTCTGGGATGCAGAAGGCCATGGAAAACTACTGCATTATCAAGTTCCCAGGATAACCATTACGGCAGTAAAACTAAGAGATGATCGCGAGTTCGAGCACTCCTTAAATGGAGCAGGTGTGCGAAGAATCTCCCGTACTGCACATATTAGATTAGGGAAAGACTGTCCCATTAAAATGGCACGTGGAATGCCCGCAATTTTTTGGAAGGCGGAAAATTGCACAACATCATCAAGGAGATGAAGAGGCTTGGTATCAACGAAATGAGGTGGCCACGCTCATGGTAGTACCTAGTGGGTGAACGTGCCATTTACTACTGTGTGGCAATATTTTCACAAATTACGTTTCCTCCATTCTTCCCTTGAATTAATAAGTAGTTTCATAACTAAGTTATGTACAATTTCTCTTAATCTCGGATGTCGATCTTTCCTCAACACAGAATCTCTTTCCCCTGTGATACATTATTCGAAATATTTAATTTGCCCTGGGAGGGCTTTGTCTGAATCTCCGTTCTTCTTCTGCAGGATGTATACTTGGAACTGTAGAGGACATTTTCACTGCTTTGTTTTCAGCCCAGTATGAAGGCCACCAAAAAGGCTACAGAATGTTGATGGTAGAGTGAGAGTGAGGTCATGAACACAAGCTTTGAGAGCACATCTTAAATGTGGTTGTTTCAAAAAAACTAATTACATTCACAGACAGAGAATAAAATGTACTTGTTTTCGAATGTGGGCTTTGGGTTTTAAGGCAACATATTTCGGCAGTCCTGTGTACTTTTTTTCCGAAATGGCTCCCAGAGTAGCAATTCGGCTTTCTGAATGACCGTCGGGTTACATCCGAATTGGCTCCGAAGCACTGCATCGATATGTTTCTTTCCAGTTTAACAGACAGAGGACTGTCCATATTACATACCAAACATACGGCTGGTTGAAAATGTTATTAGACTTGTGCAGTATTTCAGCCATTAGATTCTCCTTTTTTAGTTATTCGGATTTTTGCCTAACTCTAGTACCTACAATGCTGTGGAAGACATTATTATTATGTTACAGGAGTCCTTAGACTCATGTATGGTAGCATCAGGCCTTTTTATAGATCTTCAGAAAGCATTTGACACAGTTGACCATAACATTTTTTTACTGAAGTTGGAAGCAGCAGGGGTTAGAGGTTTAGCACTTAACTGGTTTACAGATTATCTCAGAGACAGGGTACAGTTCGTTAGTTGTATGGGAGCAGAAAGCACGTTGGAGACTATAACAACTGGTGTGCCTCAAGGTTCTGTTCTAGCACCAATATTATTTCTTGTATTTGTCAATGATATTGGTAACTTGCCGCTGTTCGGCAAATTGTCATTATTTGCTGATCACACAAATATTTTCTACACAGGGAATTGTATATATAATCTTGAAGAAAAGATGCAACATGACGTATCTTTAATTCAGACCTGGCTTACTACCAACCGACTAAGAATTAATCACAATAAGACTAACTATATCATATTTCACAAACCATTATGTGCATTTCCTCTGGACATCAACTTAAGTTTCTATGACCAAGTGGTACCTCGTGTTCAATCAACCAAATTTCTAGGACTTAGCATAGATGAGTCGCTAACTTGGGAGAATCACATCACAATGCTGTGTGATAGAATAACTCCTGCTATTGGTGTACTCAGCCGATTAAAATACAAAGTTTCTCGTGGACTGTTGAAGAGTATTTATCATGAACTAATTGAAAGCCACCTGAATTATATGATTCATATCTGGGCATGTTGCAGTAAAGAACAATTTGAAAAGATCAGTATCTTACAGAAAAGAGCACTGAAAATACTCTTCAACTTACCCACCTTAACACCAACCATACAGGTCTACCAGTATTGTAATGTGCTGTCACTAGATGGTCTTCGTAAAAAAGCTTCAGCTATTATGTTGTATAAATTGAAAAATGGACAAACTCATTCGAACACATTTTGCAACTTGAATTCTGACATACATTCATACAGTACAAGAGGATCTACTAAAATTCACTGTAAATTATCAAAGTCTACTAAGTATGGCACTAATTCTTTATGGCATTTCTCTGTAAAGTTTTTCAATAGCCTTCCTGAGCATATTCGAGAAGCCGCTAACTTACCCATCTTTAAAACCAAGCTTGTTAATTTTCTAAAAGTAAAAATGCCAAGCCTATAGAGTACTGATTTAGTATACTATATCACTGCTGTTCATATTTGGTTTCTATCACTAGGATACCGTAATATTATTATTATTCTTCATTGTACAGTATATTATACTTTTGTCCTAGAAGCTGATGTTCTCAAATCTCATCTTTGTTGCCAAATGTAATTATTTGTACTGCACCATTATGAGCCTTGGCTCAGGTGCCTCTTTTGAAATTAAAAAAAAGGTTGTTGTTTGTTTATTGCTTCTTAATGAATTTTCGGATTCTACCTCCCGGACAATTTACTGCTATAAGTATTTCCATTCGAAGTTGAGTTATCAGTGTTATTCCGCTCATCCCAATATTTTATACTTTATTTATATTTTAATTGGTATTAGAACAGTACTGAACAGGAGATGTATCGAGCGGAGTGGCCGCGCGTATTAAAGCGCTACAATTATGGAGACAAGCTCTGCATTCGTGAGACGAGGGGTTCGAGGCCCATTGTCGGCTGTCCTGAAAACGATATTCTGTGTTTTCCCATTTTCACTTCCAGGCAAATGCAAGGACATTTACCATTCACAGGCCAAAACCGATTTCGTCCACTTCCTAACCCCGTTTCATTCAGCATCATTCATTTTATCTTCATTAGCTCCTCAACGGAGCTTGGCGTTAGGAAGGGCATCCGGCCATAGAATCAACCCATGCATTTTCATTTCACCTCATCCCCGACCCCGTATCAGGAAACGGGAGTAAGGCGTAGACATAAACTGAGGTAACTCGTGTCCTTATCCTGAGGTGGTACACAACTTTCACCGAGCTCCATAGCTGCAGTCGGTTAAGTGCGGCCAGTATCCAGTATTCGGGAGATAGTAGGTTCGAAACCCACTGTCGGCAGCCCTGAAAATGGTTTTCCGTGGTTTCCCATTTTCACACCAGGCAAATGCTGGGGCTGTACCTTAATTAAGGCCACGGCCGCTTCCTTCCCACTCCTAGCCCTTCCCTGTCCCATCGTCGCCGTAAGACCTATCTGTGTCGGTGCGACGTTAAGCAACTAGCAAAAAAAAAAAAAGAGAGGTAACTCGTGCCCTTATCCTGAGGTGGTACACAACTTTCACCGAGCTCCATAGCTGCAGTCGCTTTAAGTGCGGTCAGTATCTAGTATTCTGGAGATAGTGGGTTCGAACCACACTGTAGGCAGCCCTCAAGGTGGTTTTCCGTGGTTTCCCATTTTCGCACCCGGCAAATTCTGGGGCTGTACCTTAATTAAAACCACGGCTGCTTCCACTCCTAGCTCCTTCCTGCCCCATCGTCACCATGGAAAAATGAAATGGCGTATGGCTTTTAGTGCCGGGAGTGTCCGAAGACAAGTTCGGCTCGCCAGATGCAGGTCTTTTGATTTGACGCCTGGAGGCGACCTGAGCGTCGTGATGAGGATGAAATGATGATGAAGACGACACATACACCCAGCCCCTGTGCCAGTGAAATTAACCAATTAAGGTTAAAATTCCCGACCCTGCTGGGAATCGAACCCGGGACCCCTGTGACCATAGGCCAGCACGCTAACCTTTTAGCCATGGAGCCGGACATCGTCACCATAAGATCTATCTGTGTTAGTGCGACGTAAAGCAACCTGTAAGAAAACAAATAAAATATAAAAATAAACAGATTATCTCAGGCAAACTCCAATGGAGGTGAGGTTCATGTACTGTACAGTTTTGACCACATGCCCTCTTGACAATCTCAAATTCCTGGCAGTACCAGGTATCCAACCCGCGTCCCCAAGGACGAGGACCGTTGCACTACGGAGATGGACCGTACTGAACAATAAAGTGGGCTTTGACTCAACAGCAGCTAGTTTCACTAGCCTTGCAGTTCTGCATTCGGGAGACGGAGAGGGGCTGGTTTTCCGTGGTTTTCCATTCCCCTACATTAGGATAAATGCCGGGACACACTCCTTTATAGATGGCCACAACTTTCTCTGCATCTCAAATCACCGCTTCAAATCTCCTTGGCCTGAAAGAAGCAAAGAACCAAAATGAACCGAGGAAGTTGCCTACGCGGTTTGTATCACGTAGCTGTCAGTTTCTATTCAGGAGGTAGTGGTTTCGAATCCCACTGCCGACAGTCTTGAAGATGATTTTACGTGTTTTCCCATTTTCACACGAAGCAAATGATGGGATTGTACCTTAATTAAGGCCACGGCCGCTTCCTTCCCCGCCCCAGCCCTTTTCTATGCCGTCGTCGCCATAAGACATGTCTGGGTCGTGCAACGTAAAATTAACGTAATAAAATGATAGGTCTGTCCATGTAACAGTAAAATGCAATTCAGAAACAAACGAAAACTAAAGACGACGAAGCTAATGGCTCAAGTACTGCACAACTGTAATAATATTTTTAACGAGTATTGCTTTTCGTGGGAACCAATTACGAAAAAAAGACATCGGAGCAAATTCGGATGTCATATTCTTTTCCGGGAGCCAGTTTGGATGCAGTCCTTCATGCCATGCTCAACTAAAGCGCGACGTTACATCACTCATAACGTATCTGCACAAGTATGTACGGAAGAGTACAAGTACAGATAGACTCTATTAATAATCGTTTGACGATTACAACAATGAGCATGGCAGTACGTATACTCGTATACGTAGACTATGTCACGAATTATCGTATCGGCATCGTTAGGGAGAGGCAATAGGCAATCGGTATGATAAGAAGCGAATTGTTCGTTAACAATTAGTTGAAGGTACCTGATGCCTGCTCAGCTAGATCCAAAATAAATACGAGTTTTTCTCGACAGAGGTCATATTAGTTAAATTGCTGTTTTTCAGCGCGCAGGAATATGTGAATACATAGACGAGACAATTACCCAAGAGTCATATCGTTATGAGGCTACGTTGTGTCGATGCTGCAATGTAAAATTTACGATTACGTACTCGCATCGTATGCCTTTGCTGGCAGGATGTAGTGTTTACAGTGCACTATGTCTTCTGGTATGGGCTAGAATAAATTTGTTTCTTTCATTGACCTGTCTCAGTCTCATCCTTGGCTTTGACAATATGAAAGTGACCGAGGTATGAGCGATGCCAGTAATGCCATTCCTTATGCAGCCAGTTCCTGTTATGAATGGTGTGAAAATATCGCTCATAGGGTCGGTTGGTGCATGCATTTCAGTGGGCTTGGCTGACTGATATGCAATAGCAACGGCTGGCTCCGTGAGGAAAGCAACGGGAAACTACCTCATTCCTCACTTCCCTAGTATGCTTCTTCAGTGACACCTAGGCTATCTATGACAGCTGTTGGTGGAGCTGTGGAGGATCAAACCAGCCTTCGGGCTGAATACCCAACATACACACTCGCATCGCGGCAGAAATTTCCTGGTGATTACAAGTCTTAGACGCACGAACTCTCCACTCGCCTGCTCGCAGCAGGACGCACGAACTCTCCACTCGCCTGCTCGCAGCAGGACGCACGCTCACGTCCACAGCGAACCAGACCGGACCAGAAGATTCAGAGGCGCTGTTTATCTTTCTCTTTATTGTGTAGAGCTAAACCGATATGAAATATAATCACATCCTCTTCACTGGAGAGTCTTGTGTCTGCTTGCACGCACCAAATTACAGTATGAATGGGTTTTCCTTCCTTTTGAAGCGACACATAAAAATTAAATACCGAGCGAGTTGGCTACGAGGTTTTGGAGATGGTGGGTTCGCATCGCACTGTTGGCAGCCCTGAAGATGGTTTTCCGTAGTTTCCCAATTTTTTGTTTGTTTACAATTTGCTTTACGTCACACCACCTCCCGAAGGTATCACCACCTTGACGAAGATCAACCACCTTGACGAAGGTATCACCACCTTGACGAAGGTATCACCACCTCCCGAAGGTATCACCACCTTGACGAAGGTATCACCACCTCTCGAAGGTATCACCACCTTGACGAAATAACCACCTTGACGAAGGTATCACCACCTCCCGAAGGTATCACCACCTTGACGAAGGTATCACCACCTTGACGAAGGCAAAATACATTCTACCGGGTGTTTGGAGGCTTGCGTGTTCAAATGACCCTTAGAGCTATGCCGGCGGGAGCACATGCTCTTGGTAGGGTTCACCCAAGCCTGACAGGTCTGAGGTGATGATCCAAACTAAGAGTGATACCCTGGTCCTCCAGGTTGGGAGTTGGGCGTAGGGTCAATTCCCCTACCTCGTAAAAGGACTAATGTTACGAATATACTGCAGGAAAATCGGATAACTTGATGACGATCCGCCGAGAAAAACGGCTTAAGAGAAGGAAGAAATGATATCATAGTAGCAACGTGGAATATAAGGACATTAAAGAGACCCGGAAAGTTGAAGGAATTAAGGAATGAACCGGATATGTATAAAGTGAAGATAGCAGCATTCCAGGAACTAAGATGGAAGGGGCAAGGGGTAATAATATCTGGTCAACATATCCTGATTTACAGTGGAGGAGAAGAAGGAAGTAAAGGCACAGGATTCCCCTTACAATAGTATGTATAGTGTGATCAGCTTTACTGCAATCAACGATAGGATGGGCTCTTTGAGACTTCGGGCAAAATTCTTCAATGTTACAATGTTTTGTTTGTATGCCCCTACAGAGGAGGCAAAAGAGGAGGAAAAAGATGCATTTTACACTAAATTGCAGGAAGAAATTAACAGAAAGTTCAAAGACATGACGCGAACATGATCCTTGGAGATCTAAATGCAAATATTGGAAGAGAAGAGGTGTATAAGCACATAGTAGGGAAAGAAAGCTTGCACGAAGTCAGTAATGATAATGGTTTGAGAGTGATTGACTTCGCGAGTGGGAAGCAGATGATAATCAAAATTACTCGACACCCGCAGAAAAACATAAAGAAAGAGACATGGGTATCACCAGATGGAGTGGCAAGAAATCGAATACACCCTGTTATCACAGATAGGTGGCATGCGTCAGACATCATGGATGTCAGAAGTTGTAGAGGTGCTGATGCTGATTCGGACCACTATCTTGTAAGAATAAAATACAGAAAAAATATACATGGCGAGGACGGAAAAGGTAAAAAGAAAGACAAAGCATAATGTAGAGGGTCTTAAAAATAAGGAATTCCAAGAGAAATACAAGAAGAAAATAGCAGAATCTTTAGAAATAAGGAAGGAGTTATGGGAGAAAGGAGAAGTGGGAAGTAAGTAAGAGATACTGAGAACAACTATCAGTAAAGTTGCATATGATATTTTGGGAAAGAAGGAACATGTAAAAAGCGGAGAAGAGCCGATAAGATATCTAGATCCAAAAACAAGAACTTTTGAGAGAAAGGAAATCGAAGAACTGGATGAAACGAAGGATAGAAATGAGGTAGGAAAGTTTTATGAGAGAACAAAAGATCTTAAGAGAAGATTTCAACCAAGAGCTATTTTCTTTAAGGACGAGAATGGAAACCTCATCGTCGACAAAAGCAAAGTGCTCGAAAGATGGCAGGAGTAGTTTACAAGGTCCTCAATGGAAATAATGAGGATGATAGAGAAGAGGAAAACATTAGTGATGATGGGGAGTAAAAGAATCGAATGAAGAGTTAATAGAGCAGCCAGATTTGGAAGAGGTCGGGGCCCTGTTTCATAAAACATCTTTCACCAATATTTTTACTAAGAAACCATTAATATTACCTAATAACATTAGTTCTATATTTCATAGAGTTATTAGCTAATAATATTAGTAATTAGTTTATGAGTCATAATTATTAGTAGATATTCCTAATATTAATAGTAAATTGTTTCATAAATAACATGACTAAATAAAATTTACTCATATTATTGGGATTATTTCCATGAGTGTATTTTGACCCATAATTCATATTATTAGTGAAAGCAACGTGAGTGGTAATTTAATATTTTGGCATAAAATCGTTTAGATCACTGAGATGTTCAACTCTGATTCAAATAGTGATGAGGAACGAGTGTAGGTATTCACCGTTCAATAAATGTTACATCAAAAACAGCCTGTACTGGCATGTAACAAACATATGAATGCAATTAGAGATTTAGGTTAGATTACAGAACTTCAGAGTATTTGGTTGATAGGATTGGTAATAGAACGCTCCACGGCAAGGAATGAAGCATAAGCTCAAAACAGCAGCTTCACATTGCACTCCACGTGTTCGTAGTGATACACAGTATAATTGTGTTTCTCTAGTGCGGTTCTGCTCGGACACTCCAGGTATCCTTTAAAATCTTGGCTTATATCACCAGTAAACCAAGATGATGGTGGTGATGATTATTTTTTTAAGAGGACGCAGGCTACAACTAGGCAACCATAATCTATAATAACACTAAACGGATAGAAAAATGGAAAGGATCCGACATTTCGAAAAATGAAGGTATCGGCCAAAGAAAGAGAAGGGCCACGAAGGGCGTGAAAATTAAAGATTCTCCGGCCTCGCAACATAATACCGTCGGGGTCGGAAAAGAACAGCAGTTGAACAGGGGAGATCGGAAGGGTATATGAAAGTGAGGAGCCTGGTACCAGTAAGTGGAAGCAATGGCAGGACACATCTCAGTGCCCCGTAGTCGCCAACCCACGCTCCCAGGTTGAGAGCCCTGGTACCCCTTTAAGTCGCCTCTTACGGCAGGCAGAAGATACCCTGGCTGTTCTTCTACCGCCCCCACCAACGGGGGGTTGTAAACGAAGATCTTGCTAGTCCACCTCAACAGAGATTTTTAAGAGCACATAAAATGAAAAACCTATAACCTATTTTCCAGTCATTGACCGAGTCAGGGATGGAATGAATGAAGCTCCGATGTTGCGGCGAGGATAGGAATTGTGCCGGCTGCCGAGGCCTGTCGCACACCTCTGGGGCAATAATTAATGACTGACAGATGAAATGAAATGATAATGGAGAGTGTTGTTGGAATGAAAGGTGACAGGGAAAACCGCAGTACCCGGAGAAAAACCTGTCCCGCCTCCGCTTTGTCCAGCACAAATCTCACATGGAGTGACCGGGTTTAGAACCACGGAACTCAGCAGTGAGAGGCCGATGCGCTGCCACCTGAGCCACGGACGCTTTTTAAGGCCACATAAAATAAAAATGTAAAAAAACGAGGAGGGTTATAGTGTGCAAAAGGCTGCGAATAGTTGACGCTTTAACTCAATCACTTTCCGCAAAAAAACTTTCTTCTCTCGCATAATTTTCACTTCTTTTATCCATTCTCATACGTATCAAAATCGCAACAACGAAAATATCAAGTGAGCCTCTCGAACATGTGGATTAATCGTCGGTAGCAGTCAGGCTACCGCTAGGAACAAAACCAAACCAAGAACTTAAGCAACAGACCGATTCTAACCTCGATTTGTAACAGCTGACTAATGAACTAATATTATGAGTGAAGATATTTTATTAGTCATGTGTAAATCTTTATGAAACAGAATTTGCTTAACTAATAGAATAATAATTTTTGTTGCGGAGTTTTTGTGGATCACAGAGAGGTGAAAGAAGGTGCAGGCTTGAATGGGTCTATCTACGACGGTCAAAGATAAATTTAAAACTTTAAAAATAAAGGTTATATTTCTTTACAGATATTAAATTTTAACAAAACAATTCGCTTAGTGACAGAACAAGATTTCAGGTGCAGAGCTAGTTTGGTACAAGGTAGAAAAAAACAGAAAAACCAAGAAATGGCTAGTTACAAATTTGAGCTTCAAGCTCCAAATTTACAAAGGTCCCAACATTACTACTGTTGCGTTTAGTGAGATAGGCAAGGAGACGAATCTCCCAATTTCTTTTACAGGATATTTAAATCACAATTTTCAAGTGTACCTTTTGCTCCAAAGGTTACAAGTTACGGCCTTCCCAAGGCACCATTCAATATTCACAAAAATATCGTTTACATTACAAGAAAGAGCCCCTATGCTCTATAATTCTACCTAGGAGACTGCGCTCCAAACCCGTTACAGCCTACTCAAGGCTACCTTTAACTTTTACATTTGGGATTAAGGCGTCTTTGCTCAATAAAATTTACACTTTCAGGCCTCTCTAGGCACGACCTACAATTTACAAGACCGTATCAGTTGTCTTTTAAGTTTACAAGGAAGAAATAATACAGGGGTATCGAGTACCCATTCTACCGGGCCTTTGTGGAAAGCAACAGGCTCAATTACTGGCCCAAACATCAAAAATGTATGGAGGCGGAAACTTGCGCTCCTCGAAAGCAAACAATAAAACCCTACTTGGGCCTGTGGCCCGACAATACAGAGGCTAATCCTAAACTACTGAGATGAATAGATGGACAAGATAAGTTACCATTTACAATAGTGAAGACAGTTACAAAATCGTAGTCGCCTCCAAATTAAACTGAAGGGAAGTTCGAGAGGTTAACGCACTCTCTATTCACGCATTTCAGTTACTTGAACTTTCACATGAGGAAAATTGAAAGTTTACATTTTAGGAAATTTACAGTTACATTATTAAAGATAGGAAACCTGCCCCTCAAGTTAGCTTGCAGAGATAACTACTGAGTTAGAAAAATGGTGGCCATTACGTTAGCTGATGTTCTGCTTGCCGATGTATGAGGCCCCTGCCTCCTCTCTTAACATACACATTCAGTAACAAGACGATCAATAAGACAAGTTAGTTCGAAAAGGCGTCAGCTTTTATACCCGAGAGGAAGGTTCGAGTAGGCTCTGGAAAAGTCCAGACACACCCTCTACTTTTTATTGGACAATCGAAAAGTTACAAGAGCATGTTGTTGGCTGAAAATTAAATACACAAAATTTCTGATTGGCCAGACTCCAAAGCTGGCGGGATGAGTTAGAAGTGTTGCGAAATTTGAAATATCAAAACAAAGTAATACTCGATTCAGTTTAGAAAAATTTAAATACAAAATTTCTTTAAATTTTTAGTAGTTCCACTTTACACCAGAGTGCATGACATCAGCTTTTTTAACAGAGACATCTATGGAGAAATGGAAATTTCTTGAAATAGTTGTTGCAAACTTTATGTGTTAGATAGCGCTCTTCAA
This sequence comes from Anabrus simplex, assembly GCF_040414725.1. NCBI lineage: Eukaryota > Metazoa > Arthropoda > Insecta > Orthoptera > Tettigoniidae > Anabrus > Anabrus simplex. Next base: position 1,028,406,560 of record NC_090266.1, on the reverse strand, counting down.
GGCGCTTCATTTAAATGCATGGGGTTGAGGTGTACCTCCCGGTACAATTTTTATGAGTCTAATATTGTTAGGTAATATTATCAGTTAGTTTTATGAAACAGGGCCGAGGACAGCAATTAAAGCATTAAAGAACAACAAAGCCCCTGGTGGAGATGGGATGGAGACAGAACTGTTGAGATATGGGGGAGAAGGATTAGAGAAGGCTGTTCGTGAGTTGATAAAGGAGGTTTGGATGACGGAGGAAATGCCCAAGGATTGGACAGTGGGCATAATATGTCCAATACATACGAAAGGCGATAAGGCAGTATGTGGAAATTACTGAAGGATTACATTGCTGGATGGAACATACAAGGTTTTCAGCAAGATATTAGCCTCAAGACTCGAACTATGGATGGAAAAGGTACTAGGGGATTACCAAGCAAGTTTTAGAAAAAATGTTCTACACTGGATCAGATTTTTATATTGCAACAGTTACTGGAGAAGTTTTATGAGTAAGACAGGCGTATGACAGTCTAGATAGAGTAACGGTCAGAAGTTTAGGAAAACAAAGAAATCATGAAATGTCATCTAGACCCTAAAATTGTACCACTAGACCTCTGTAATTGTCTTTCTGAGCTCTCACATCTAGTAGGATATATGTCACCTAATTTCATTGAATTAGTCCAAATATTGTAGAAGTTGTGAAATTTTAAATCTTGGAAGTTCACACCAAAAAATCAATTTTTTTTGTAATACAATGTACTGTATAGGGCCTACTCTGATAGGTTGCAAGTATCACCACCAATATTTTTTTGGTAGACTTAGCAATAAGTGGGGGCCATTTTAGTATAAATATAAAAATTCCAGAAATATGCGTCACCGGTTTTTTCGCGTGTTTTATTTTTTTCGAACCAAGGCCAAAATGGTTGATTTTTCTTTGCCTTTGTTATGTATGGTCCAAGGTCTCAGGACGAGCTATCGGCGCCAAACATCTGTCCTGATATCTTAGAAGTGAAGCTTCCACGGTGTGAAGAATTATTTAATTTATTTTCCGGGTTGAACCGTGTTGTGCTTGTACGCATATCACGTACAGTTTGCCGACGTTTCGAATACATTGCAGTATTCATTGTCAAGGCGACTGAAATACCCCTACTCGATCCGAGGTAATCAGTCTCCCAGGCAGAGTTACACTACTAGAGTGGCCTTGATCTTGGCCTTTTATATCCTAGCCTATCTGGCTGGCGTAAGCCCTGGCTGTCTCGCGAGGCTTCTGGAAAGTTTATGTCACAGCCAGGTAGTGGGGGCTTGCCCGCGCTGTTATGTAATGGGGTTGCGGCCCGTGTGTTTATGTTGTGGTCTGTATGTCTTAAGCTATGAATGATGGGCATCCAAGAATTACTGATTTTGTATCCTTCTTCTAAATTTATGTTATTCGGATGTTTCTTGATTTCGATAGCCTCGCGGATTTTTCTTTCCAGATTCCAAGGGATAGCTGCTAGGATCTTGGTCTTGTCAAATGATATTCCGTGCCTAGTTTCGTAGGAATGCTTGGCTACTGCTGAAATATCTGTGTTTTGGTTCTTGGTGTGACGGATATGTTCTTTTAGGCGGGTGGAGATCAGACGTTTTGTCTCACCTACATAACAAGCTCCGCAGCTACATTCAATGTGATACACTCCAGGGGCCTGTAATTCTATTGTGCCCGTTATCTACCACCAGTAAAAGACACAATAGAATTACAGGCCCCTGGAGTGTATCACATTGAATGTAGCTGCGGAGCTTGTTATGTAGGTGAGACAAAACGTCTGATCTCCACCCACCTAAAAGAACATATCCGTCACACCAAGAACCAAAACACAGATATTTCAGCAGTAGCCAAGCATTCCTACGAAACTAGGCACGGAATATCATTTGACAAGACCAAGATCCTAGCAGCTATCCCTTGGAATCTGGAAAGAAAAATCCGCGAGGCTATCGAAATCAAGAAACATCCGAATAACATAAATTTAGAAGAAGGATACAAAATCAGTAATTCTTGGATGCCCATCATTCATAGCTTAAGACATACAGACCACAACATAAACACACGGGCCGCAACCCCATTACATAACAGCGCGGGCAAGCCCCCACTACCTGGCTGTGACATAAACTTTCCAGAAGCCTCGCGAGACAGCCAGGGCTTACGCCAGCCAGATAGGCTAGGATATAAAAGGCCAAGATCAAGGCCACTCTAGTAGTGTAACTCTGCCTGGGAGACTGATTACCTCGGATCGAGTAGGGGTATTTCAGTCGCCTTGACAATGAATACTGCAATGTATTCGAAACGTCGGCAAACTGTACGTGATATGCGTACAAGCACAACACGGTTCAACCCGGAAAATAAATTAAATAATCTGTCCTGATAGTTTCATTTGCACTCTGCGGATGGCATCCAAGAACACATTTCTGATGCCGATAGCTCACACTGAGACCTATGACAAGAACAAGGAAAAATTGACCATTTCAGCGCTGGTCTGCAAAAAATCCCGCACAAAAATCGGTGCCGCTTTTTTTTTTTTAATTTTATATTTATACTAAAATGACTCCCAACTGTCGTCAAGTCTATAAAAGAGTCTTGGTGGTGATACTTGAAACCAATTAGAGTATATAGTACATAATAATTCCAAAAATATTGAATTTCTGATGTGACCTTCCAACAGTTAAAAATGTATAACTTATACAATACCTGGCGTAAAACACTGAAATCAGGCGACGTATATCATATTAGATGCGAAAGCTCTGGAAAAAAATTCAGAGGTCTAGTGGCACAATTTTGGGTTCTAGATAGAACTTTTTGATTTTTTAACGTAGTCCTAAACTTTTGACCGGTTCTGTAGGGGCAACATTTACATAATTATGAGAGAGTTTGGAATCCCGAGGAAATTGGTTAGGTTGACAGAAATTACCATGAAAACAACAGTATACAAGGTGAGAGTGGAACAGGATCTGTCAGAGGCGTTTTTAATTGAAAAGGGGCTGAAACAGGGGGATGTTCTCTCCACACTCCTATTCAATTTGGCACTGGAAGAAGTAATACGCCAACTACCCATCAACCCAGGGGTAACCATTCTGAACAGATTAGTACAGCATATGCTGATGATGTGACAATTCTTGCACGAGACTACAGGGCTCTTGAAGAGAACTATGCTTTGTTAGAAGAGAAAGCACGGGACTTAGGGCTAGAAGTGAATACAAATAAAACAAAGTATATGAAATGGCGTATGGCTTTTAGTGCCGGGAGTGTCCGAGGACAAGTTCGGCTTGCCAGTTTCAGGTCTTTGGTTTGACACCTGTAGGCGACCTGCGCGTCATGATGAGGATGAAATTATGATGAAGACGACACATACACCCAGTCCCCATGCCAGCGAAACTAACCAATGATGGAGCCGGACTACAAAGTATATGAAGATGGGAGACACAGGTGAAGCAAGAGGAAGGACCACAGTGAGAATACATGGGAAGGAATATCAAAGATATTCAAATTTCAAATATCTGGGCTCAATAACAACTGCAGACAATGAAACCTCTGTGGAAAAACAGGAAAGGATAACAAGTGGGAACCGATGCTTTTACGCCTTGCAAAATATGTTTAAATCCAGGAATGTCAGTAGGAATACGAAAATAAAAATATACACAAAAGTACTAAGACGTAAAGTGATGTGGCTCAGAATGCTGGGTGATGACTACTAGAGAAGAACAGTGGCTGTTACGGAAGGAAAGGAAGATACTGAGAAAGTTATTTGGAGCAGTTAGAGATCAGGATGGATGGAGAATGAGGAAAAGTGCAGAGCTGCAAGGACTATTTGGCCAGCCAGCTGAAAATGAAAATCCACAGCCTGTTTCCTGTCATTCGACCTGGTCGGGAATGGAATGAATCAAGCCCCCATCTAGCGGCGAGGATAGGAATTGTGCCGGCTGACGAAGCCTGTGCACTCCTCTGGGGCAATGATTAATGAATTACAGATGAAATGAAATGATATTGGAGAGTGTTGCTGGAACGAAAGATGACATGAGAAACCTGCCACGCCTCCGCTTTGTCCAGCACAAATCTTACATGGAGTGACCGGGATTTGAACCACGGAACCGAGCGGTGAGAGGCCGCCCGAGCCATAGAGGCTACTTTGGCCAGCCGGATATTGCTGTTAAAATGTAAGCAGGGAGGAATTAGATGGACTGGTCATGTTCAGAGAATGGCAGAAGTCAGTACTGTCAAAAAAGTCTTTATATGAAGGAAGAAGGAGGAGACGAAGGCCAAGGAAGAGATGGATTCATGATGGTGAGGACGACCTTAGAAAGAAGAGAGTTACAGTAAATGCTGGAGAAGGAGAGCTGAGGACCGGGAAGAATGGAGGCCAAGGACCTACATGGACTGTAGCGCCGACTAGTAAGCATGTAAGTTTACGTCGCACCGACACAGATAGGTATTATGGCGACGATGGGATAGGAAAGGCCTCGGGGTGGGAATGAAGCCACCGTTGCCTTGATTAAGGTGCAGCTCGAGCATTGCCCTGGTGTGCAAGTGGGAAACCACGGAAGACCATCTTCGGGGCTGCCGACAGTGGGGTTCGAACCCACTATCTCCCGAATACAAGCTGACAGCTACGATCCCAAACCGTGCAGCCGCTCTAACGGTACAGACATACCAATTGTTTGTTATTGTCGACCTCTGTGGCGCAGTCGGCTAGTCACCGACTTTCTGCTCCTAACATAGCAGGTTCAATCCTGGCTGAAGTCAGTGACATTTAAGGGTGTTTAAAGGTTACTACTCCATATTGTTGGCTTTGAGCACTTAAAACCTCTGTGGGACAACATTCTGATACACCGTCGTCTGCTAAGATCAGTAGCAAGAACAACGGAGTTAAACAATTGTTATTATTAATGATAATCCGTGAGAAGATATTCAAGAAGCAGAAGAATAAGAAGAAAGATGAGAAGAAGAATAGTCAGGCCCCTTCGCTGGATGGTCAGCGTACTTGCCTTCGGTTCAGAGGTCCCCGGGTTCGCTTCCCGGTCTAGCCGGAGATTTTATTTGTGTATGGAGCGTAAATTCCTACGGCTTCGGGACTGGGTGGCCGTGTTTGACCTAAAACATTCCTCTTTATATTCACGGAGCACATCACACTGCTAACCACCACAGAAACACTCAGTTCTGAACATACCCCTCCACAGAGAATTCGCGTCAAGAAGGGCATCCGGCCATCTATCCGGCATAAATGCACATGTGCGACACAGCTCGCAACCGTGGCCCCACCAGTGTGATAAGTGTGGAATAATAATAATAATAATAATAATAATAATAATAATAATAATAATAATAATAATAATAATAATAATAGTTTTACTTCCCACTAACTACATACGTACTTTTACTATTCGTCGAAGTTCAAGAATATTGTCCCGCATGAGTTCTTCAACGAACCGGTAAATACACCGACACGAGGCTTGAGTATTTGAGCATCTTCAAATACACAGTGGTCAGATATGCTTTACTCCGGTGCGCGCTGGTTTTTTTCGCTATGGGCGAGCTTCCCTTCTCGTTCGCCGCGCGTGGAAAAGGGCGCCGTACGCCATCACATGTTTTGTTCCCTGACCCCGTTCTTTGTTTTATGTGCGCGCATCCCTGCTAGCATGCTTTGTACACATGTCCAATGTCGCAGTCGTATTTCAGCTGTTCCGAAACGTGTGTGCGTGTTTTGTTCTTTTCTTAATTCTGTAACAAATAATGCAGGATATTATGGTTCGTGAGCTTTCAACGGCACAGTGTGTTTCCATAGCTCGGGAAGTAAAATACGGTTTCAGGAAATATTCCCGGCTCTAGACGTTCCAAGGCGTAAAACAGTCAATAATCCAATTATGCATCCAGCCTAAGAAACAAAGGAAACCAAAAAAAAAAAAAATGCAGCAGCGTAGGACTGACACAGAAGAAGAATTAGATTACATTGGTCATCGTTTTGGAAAATTCTTCAAAAAAAATCGTCATCTTGCACAACAATTGGGAATTTCATATGGGCCTGTGCAAAAGGCTACTAAATTACTACGCCTGTTGCTCACGGTAAAATTTTCTGTCAAATTTATTGTACAGTAATTTAATTTTCCAAAATTTCTGTTGCTCACGGTCAAATTCGAGTTTTATAAAACCTTTGATAAAACTTTTCATAAAATAGGACACGTTCTATTCCGCAAAAATTAATTTTACGAAACGAACCAATCAGCGAAGCTGACATCACGATGATGCTGGCGCTACGTCGTGAGAAGATCGTGAAGCTCGACTGTAAACAAACACTTCTTTCTAAAATGGCAGGATCCGGGTGGACTAAGGAAGCTGTTAGTGTTTTACTGGAGGAATACCAGAAATACCCTTGTTTGTACGAAGTTAAAACGCCACTTTAACACAACAGAAATGCAAGAAAAGAGGCAGAAAACACAATCGCCGAATTCCTATATGAATGCTGGCATTTCCTGGCATTTCTTTTCTTCTTTTTTACCACTGTACAACATATAATTGCAGCTAAAGCAACAAGCTTTGCTTTGTTTGTTGGAGCCATACTCTCAAACACACTGTAAGTTGAACAGCTAGTTCTTGGTTTAAAAGTTTATCGATAGATGGCAGCATATACACATCTAAGTTCAGAAGTGAGTTCATAGATGGCCATCCTGATGCTTCCACGGATTTTATAAAATAATTTTACCGTGAGCAACACAACTTGTGTTCACCAAATTTTTATAAAATTAATTGTACAACAAATTTTACGAAACATTTTACCGTGAGCAATAGGCATTACTCTCAAAGCCGTATAAAATAACTGTGGAATATGCATTTCAAACAGGTGACGTAGGCGTATATTTTGTGAGTGGAGCCTGGAAAAATGTATACAGTGGGCAAATAGACACACATTTCGTATTCTTCTTGGACAAGGTCTGGTTCCACCTTAATGATTATGTGTGTACATAAGACAATCGTTACTGAAGTGCTATTAAACCAGACTTCGTACACGAAATGCCCCTCCAAGATGCAAAAATCGGTGTATGTATTGTGTGCCACCAGAGTTGAAAGAATCATCTGACCCATTTTCTATGAGAATAGGCATACAGTTGATTCTGCTGCTTATGTGAATACAATAACAACACTTTTTCATATAATTTACCGATAGAGAGCGTCGTTTGCATTTGTTTTTTCAACAGGACTCAGCCACTGCTCATACTGTGAATAATTATGTGCGAGAAATCCGTAAGTGTTTCCACAGAACAGAGTTATTAGTAGGTGTCGATAGGCCACCTCGGTCGCCCGATTTATCTGCGTGAGATTATTATCCTTGGGGTGATTTTTTTAAAAAATGACGACCGATCCCGATAGCTGCAGTCGCTTAAGTGCGGCTAATATCCAGTATTCGGGAGATTATGGGTTTGAACCCCACTTTCGGCAGCCCTGAAGATGGTTTTCCGTGGTTTCCCATTTTCACACCAGGCAAATGCTGGGTCTGTACCTCAATTAAGGCCACGACTGGTTCCTTCCCACTCCTAGCCCTTTCCTGTCCCATCGTCGCCATAAGACCTATCTGTGTCGGTGCGACGTAAAGCAACTTGTAAAAAAATGAGTTGTACAAGACGAACCCGCACACCTTGCAACAATTGAAACATAATATTGGTCAGAAAATTGCCGGGATTCCTGTACGTGAACTGCAGCGAATGATGATGCAAAATATGTCTGAAGAATGAAGGTGGTGAGTTTTAACACCTCCTTTCGTAATTTGGTAAGTAATGAACTTCATAAAATTGCTTCTGATACTGTTGTATGGCTTACCTTCTGGCTACTTACCTCGACCCTCATAAAAGGTATTCAACCATTTCTCCCCTATTTTCACCCCCCGTTAATGGAATTTTTCGAAAACAAAACACGCGTTTCTTTATTTTTAAAGGAGATTCCAAATAAAAATGTTTATATCTGTAAACTTTTAAGTTTTCGAGATATAGATATCCAAATTTTAAAATTTCTTCTCCCCTCCCCCTTTTTCACCGCCTTAGCGACGGAATACCCAAAATCCTTCCTTCTTTAATGAGCACCTATTACCTAATATAAATGTATCCTCAAAATTTCATTTCATTATGTTCAGTAGTTTTGGCTCGGCGATGATGAATCAGTCAGTCAGTCAGTCAGTCAGTCAGTCAGTCAGTCAGTCAGTCAGTCAGTCAGGACATGTTATTTTATATATAGATATTACAAAATATACATACGTCTATCGTAATTGATATCGGCTAAATTAGCGGTTGTAATATGAACTTATTACAAGTTCCCATGTCAGCTCAGCGGAAACATTATGGGCAGGCTTCTCCAACGAGAATTCATGGTTTACTAGGCCATCGATCAGATTTTATGCAATCACAGAACCAGGCTGAGTTATTTATTGCTACGAGCTTTACGTCGCACCGACACACATAGGTCTTATGGCGACGATGGGATAGGAAAGGCCTAGGAGTTGGAAGGAAGTGGCCGTGGCCTTAATTAAGGTACAGCCCCAGCATTTGCCTGGTGTGAAAATGTGAAACCACGGAAAACCATTTTCAGGGCTGCCGATAGTGGGATTCGAATCTACTATCTCCCGGATGCAAGCTCACAGCCGCGCGCCTCTACGCGCACGGCCAACTCGCCCGGTCAGGCTGAGTTAAACTGTATTAAAATGATGTTTTGAAATAAGGAATGAGACTTCCTTCTCTTTTGATATTTTTGCTTGTGAAAGAAGTGGAAGTGTATTCCTGTTGTAAAATGCTTCGACTACGAGTTCTTGAAGTCAAAAATACATCAGTTGTTATGTTTACGTTAGGTGTGGAATATATAATCGATTTATAGCATTATTCTTGTAAAAAGATCCGTTCGTGTCCCCTAATATCCCTTTTTTCAATACCAAATTCCCTATCAAACGAAAGTAGTGGTGATTCTTATTAAATTTACCATTTGCTCATAACGCCTAGAGCAGGGCCTCTCAGGGTGCATGCGCGTGGTGCATGCACTGTGCACGGTGCAAAAGACGACTTCGCTTGGTTGACCAGAGTGCAGACCCCCCACTCCTCTCTCCCTACACCTGTCTCCCCGTTCGGCCTGTCTCCGCGTTCCTCACCTTCACTGCTGTTTCTCCCCCACTGCGAAATGTTTACGTGTGGTGAGCAAAGACGCACAGTTGTATGGGACAAGGTTACCAGTGTTATTAAAAAAATTAAAAAAGTGAATTAGAAATACACATACATGTTTGAGAGGAATGTAAACATAATTTTAAAAAAATTCAGAACCTGTAACCAAAATGAAAATGCTACAGTACTGGAACAAACCTCATTTGTGGATATAGAATGCTCTTCTTCAAGCTGTTTCAACTTCCTTAATTCTTTCTCTCTGACGTCTCCTATGATTTCACAATAATTTTCCGAATGTAGTCTGTTGTAGTGTCTTTCAGTAGACGATTTTCTTACGCACGTAATTATCGTCCCACAGATTTGGCGTTATCGTCACGACAAACAAACAAAAAAAATACGAAAGTTCCCAGTTCGATTGAAATGGACTTTCGGAAGTCTTTGCTTTCTTCGAAACAGGTTGCTCCATTATTATGTTGTAGTCGTGCGCTTATCAGTTCCACTGATAAACACGTCGTCTACCATCAAACGCTTCGTCGCTCTTAGCACACTACACCATCCGAGTCAAGCCGAGTTGAGGCGAAGCGTACCGATGCACAGTGCACAGAGCCTATGCACCTCGCTCTGCACGCGTGAGAGTTTGGGCGTTTGAGAGGCACTGGCCTAGAGGAAACAGATTACTACTCCATTACAATTTTTCCCACGGCAATTATTGTTGAGGAATGAGCAAAATTAACGCCTTTATGGTGTGCACGAAACGTACATAAACACACCATCCTCTCAGTCACAGGTAATTTCAAAAGATCATATACAGAATGTTTAAAAAATGGGGGGCATAATTTCAGGTATGTATTTGTTATATGTAGACAATCAAAATAGTTCATTGTAACATGTGTCCGGAAATGCTTCATTTCCGAGTTATGGCGTTCACAACACTGAACTTCACCGAAACGTTTTTCTTCCGCAGGTCATTGTCATTACAGAAGATGTTCAAAATGTCCATCTCCTGCTTGAATACAGACCACACATCGATGTCTCATTGACTTGGATCGAATGTTTCCTGATCGATGGATAGGTACAAGTGGCCCGATTGCTTGGTCTTTATGCTCACCTGATCTGAACCCTCTCGTTTTCTACTTGTGGGGCCATTTAAAATCATTGGTGTATTCGTCTCCGGTTCCTGATATGGAAACCCTTCGGAATCGAATTGTGGCATCGTGTGAGGACATACGCAATACTCCTGGAGTTTGGGATTGTGTTCGCAGATCAATGAGACATCGATGTGAGGTCTGTATTCAAGCAGGAGGTGGACATTTTGAACTTCTTTTGTAATGACAATGACCTGCGGAAGAAAAACGTTCTGGTGAAGTTCAGTGTTGTGAACACCATAACTCGGAAATGAAGCATTTCCGGACACATGCTGTAATGCACTATTTTGATTGTATACATGTAACAAATAAATACCTGAAATTATGCCCCCCTATTTTTGAAACACTCTGTATATCCGGATTTTCTTACCTCTCCTATGTAATAGAATTAGTGTAGTTCGAAAAGGCCGTTTCATAGTAAACAAGTGGCTTTCGTGAAAACTAGATATGTGGCTTTTCCTTCCAATTAAAATTCAATGAAATCAGAAATTAACTAAATAATAAATTCGATTAATTTAAATTAAGTCAATTAGATGAACTGTTAAATCTACCGTCTCTTCATGCATTCCGCCTGGAAGAACTTTAGCGTTATGGAGGCGTTATTGATAACCTCGAGCAGTTGAAAGCTAATCCTGCCCTGGATGTCAACATACAGGGATAGAGAATTTCTCCATCTTGTCACTGCACGGTCAGGGCATCGTTTAACCCTGCTACTGGCAGCCAACTTTCTTTGAAGACACTTCTTCATACAAGTATTTTATTTTGATCTCGAATTCACTAGGGTGAAAAGACACCAATTACAATGTATTGAATTCTTTGTTTCAGGATACTTATATCTCAAAAACTAAAGATGTTGTAGAAGTGAAAATTTGTATTTGGAATCTCCTTTAAAAATAAAGAAAAAGGAATTCCTTTGTTTTCGGAAAATCCACTTAAAGGGGGAATGTGAAAGGAAGTGGAAACGTTGAATTACTTTTATGGAGAAACTTATATCTCAAAAACTGAAGGTTACAGACGTGAAAATTGGTATTTGTAATCTCCTTTAAAATAAAGAAACACATATTTTTGGATGGGGGAGGAATGAAGTTAACGGACGGGGATTGGGTTGAGAAATGAATTGTATTCGTTTTATGAGGATACCTATACCTCAAAAACTAAATTTGTTACACACGCGAAAAGTTGTATTTTGAATCTCCTTTAAAAACAAAGAAAACGGACATTTTTGAGTGGGGGTGATAAAATTAGCGGGTGAGGCTGGGGGCGGCTGAAAAAGGAGTTGAATTATTTTTATGAGGATACTTACATCTCAAAAACGGAAGATTTTAGAGACATGGAAATTTGTATTTGGAGTCTTCTTTCAAATTAAAGAAATAGCTATTCTTTTGACTTCGAAAAATCCACTTATGGGGGAGGGTGTGAGTGAATTGAAAAATTAGTTGATTTCTTTGTGTGAGGATACTTATATCTCAAAAACTAACGATGTTACAGACATGAAAATTGGTACTTGGAATCTTTTTTAAAAATAAAAGAACACGTTTTTCTTGTTTTTGGAAAATTGAATTAAGGGGGCTTGAAAATAAAGAAAGAAAGAGTTGAATTCCGTGTATGAGGACGCTTATGTCTTAAAAACGGAAGCTGTCACAGACGTGATAGTTGGTATTTTGAATTTCCTTTAAAAATAAAGAAACGCGTACTTTTTATTTTCAGAAGTTCACATAAGGGGGGAGAGGGGTGGAAAGATGTGAAGAAGATTTGTATTATTTTTATGAGGATACTTATATCTCAAAAACTGAAGGTTTTACAGACGTACAGACGTGAAAACAGGTATTTGGATTCTGCTTTAAACATATTGAAACACGTATTTATTTATTTATTTATTTTTTGCTTTCGGAAAATCCATTTATGGGGCTGAAATGAATTGAAAAAGCGGGTGAATTTTTAAAATCAATACCATTATATCCACAGTATATGTCAAGAACTCAACATGTGCTAGACAATAAATTTGGCATTTGGAATGTCCTTTAAAAATACAGAAACAGGTACTATTTGTTTTCGTGAAAGGCATTTAACGGGGGTGAAAGTAAGTTGAAAAGTGAGTCGAATTATTTTTATGAGGATACTTATATCTCAAAAAATTAAAAAGTTACAGACACGGAAACTGGTATTTGTAATCTCCTTTAAAAATCAAGAATGGTGTACTTTTTCGACTTGTGACAAGACTGTTTCTCACATGTACAGTTCTGCGTCGCTTGGTCGTCTTAGCCCCAAAAGGCAATACCTAAAACGTAGTGTACAAAGAGTTTCTGGGGTAAATGAAACTCTATTTTTCGGTTGAGTTTTTATACATTAGGGATTTTCAGATAATATTATTATTTACATTTGAAGGATCCTGCGGTGAACTCTGCCACCTATTTACCCGGATATTTTGGATTATTATTATTATTATTATTATTATTATTATTATTATTATTATTATTATTATTATTATTATTAAATTAAAATCAAGGCCCAAATGTGAGGCTAATAATAGTAAGAGTAGAATCGAGGTACTTCAAACTCCTTGGTCTGTACCAGACAAATTTCAACGAAAATTGTGTGAGTGATCAATTAGCATACCCTATGTTTAATGGTAATAATCATTTGGTCGTAAAATGGACGGTGGTGTTATAATTAATTGTTGAAAAATACTGGGTACCTTGCAGTAGTTAGTTCATGATGAAGCAGAGTGACTTTACATTGTGGATATAGTAGATATAGTCTATACTGATAATTCTAATAATTTTAAAGTTACATAAAACACTTTATATCGAGAATGATATTTTGGCAACTCGACCGGAATATCACTCTCTAGAAACCTATTTTATTAATACGTACAGTGTACGAATATATTAAAATATCAAGGGCTTAATACTTTTTAATGGAAGTAGAAATATTATGTAATATGAAAACTTGCTCACCCACCTAAGCCTGCGTGGTATTAATGCAATCGTTTACTTGCGAAAATTAGGAAACTGCCGGATTCCAGTTCAGAATCAAATATTTTCTCATGCTGTGGGTAGTCTATGTAACAAGGCCGGACGTGCAGCAATGTTCTGATATCTTACATGATCATCCTACCAAGTTTCATTACAATCGATGCCTTCGATACCCAACGTTCCATTTACAATTTCCATCACAACTAAAGGCCTACTATTTTTTAAGTGCGCACACATGTTATGGCATAATGAATGTTACCACAGGTGATTGATTGTGCAGTTGGTCTGGTCGAACACAAATAGTTGCCTTGCTAGTGGCACAGACGACAAAGCGCTTACCTTGCGAGCGCAAGTTGGGGATTCAGTCCGGTGGTATTTAAAAGTACTCACACACATCGGCTTGTAAAAATATTCCAGCATCTCAGTGTCTCCGAAACCCGTAAAGTAGTTAGTGGGACGCAAACCTTATGTAATTATCATAAAAATTGTCCAGTAGACGTGCCCTCAACGATAAAATCCCCATTAATATAAGACGCATAAACGAAATAAAAGAATTGTTACAATATGCTGATTTGAAAGCTCATTGCTGTGCGCCCCTAACAGCACGACCAATACACTCGGTCAAAAATTCTTGCTATTGTAAATGCTAAAGCTTCAGATGAAAGTGTCTAAAAGGGAAATGGCTGCTGAAGAATTCCTAATATTGGAAACAAATTCCTTGTTTGTTTATAGCACCATAATCTCGAGCATTAACAATGTAGCTTTAGATTTACATTTCCCATTATTATGGGCTGCTCAGTATTTAAACATAATTTAATGCCTAAATTAATTCAGTTACCATTATACAATCTCGTGTTTATAGTTCGTATAAGATACGTCATTCTGTATTTTTCCAATCTTGTACAACTGATTTACATTATAGACCTAAAACTACCTTCATTCTGGCTATATCATCCCTTTTATGATAAGCAAAATGTAATTTAATAATAATATATGCATTCTTTTTGTTTGTCACTGTCTTACCTAGTGCTTTAAACAATATTCGTCCAATGTATTAACATAATCTTCTAACTTCCGTAATATTTCAATATTATGCCGATTTCATGTATTCCAATTAAAATGGGCATAGAACGTTTTGGTATTTGATTCATTTTTCATCTCAATGTTTAATCTTTATTGTGAACATTTATGGGTACGTTTTCAAAAACCATGAACAAAATTTGGGTTCGACGAATGTATTTAAAATATTTTTTCAAGCTGTACACAGTTTTTTACTCTCCTCTAAAATTAGCCTTCATGGCACATAGAACGTTTTGCCAGTTGCACCCTTCAATTTACTTTGAATTCAGTATTCCGTAAGTTTTGTACCAGATTTTCTAAATTATTCACGTATTATTCCATGGTTCTTGACGCCAGTGAAATATAATATACGTATCTGATAGTAGCATCCTTCACTTCAGCTGTCGAATTTCTATCAAGTGCTCGGATAGGAGCTGACCATGCATTTTCAAACCGAAAGGCAGACAGTTAAACACGTATGTTTGTTTTTTCGTACAAGAGGGAACTTCTAACTAAATATGATGACAGGAAGAGGTGAGAACAAAGCTGGTAAAATGTTTCATACCTTTGAAATTTCTATTGATGTCTTCGACAGTCGGCGCGAACTTCTAACTAAATTTGATGACAGGAAGAGGTGAGAACAAAGCTGGTAAAATGTTTCATACCTTTGAACTTTCTATTGATGTCTTCGACAGTCGGCGCCTGTCATATTCTGGTACGAATTTTTCTTTAAGTTGCCTGGTGTCAAAGCACACACTAAGAGAACCATTAGGCTTCCTCACTACCACCACGTGTACTTAAAATCTGGAATTTTACCAGATTAGGAGCAAAAGAACATCGTAATACTGCGTCAATAGGTTGAATAACTTGCTCTTAACTTTCTCGGAACGCATTATATTTTCCACTTTAATTTTTAATTTTGGATCAAGATCAACACTGTCGTCAATTTCACATAAGGCCTTCTCTATTGAACACAGCATTTCTTCTGCGTATTCTACGCTTGTTTCTTCAAATCCCATTGAGCCTCATTATCAGTTGATATTCGTTCCGCTTCATTTGTTTTCCTAAAGCGAACTTCGTTATGAGAGATGACCGAATTAAATTTCCTCATAAAGTCTTCTCCAAGAATTACGTTAACGTTCATCCTTGATATGACCATAAATAGGTAAGATAATACAGTGTTAACCATTTTAAATCCAGATAAGTTTGCTCCTTACATATTGTGGTTTCTTCGGGAATAATTACATTAATTCTAACGCTGGAGACTGGAGTAGTAGGAATATCCGCTCTTTTCTTTAAATATTCGAACAATACTTTAGAACTAACACCTATAGCTGCCCCGCTACCAATAAGGCATTGCACTTGAAATCTACATACCCATACAGCTATTATAGACAACCCTTTAGACAATTATCTTCTGATTTAATGTTATATTCTATTAGAACTTCAGGCTTAATCAATTATCAGTTTGAGAAATAGTCCATCTGCAAAGACATTTCGTTACATTGAGCACACATTCTCAATTCTAAATCGACATTTTTTCTTCGGTTCTCCACTTGAATTATGCGAAGGTGGGGATGGATTCAGCTGATTAGAATTGGTCTTCTGCCTTTTGAATTTCTGGTATCCGAGACTCTCAGCTCCAGTGCAATCAACGTTCATTACCTGACCTAGGATAGCCTGTTTCTATTTTTCGTTGTCTTCTGCAGCCTTCCTTAAATCTTCAATGTATTTCAGACTACCCCGATATCTTTCTTCCCAGTGTTTATTAAATGCACTAAATCCATTAAATATGGACTTGTGTTAACTATACGGCGCCGCTCTTTTACATATATCTTTACATGTACAGTATTTCTACCTCGGTTGTCATCCTGGTATCTCCCAATACTTCTTTCTTCCCTTAATACATCGAGATAACGTCCTCGATGTTCTTCCTGTCAATCTTTTAGAATTTTTTCTTTCGCCATCGTCCTGATGTCTAGGATTGACATGATTATGAAATCGTAAAGATCGAACATTTTTGTTCTGCATTGAGGCATCCATAGTATTAATTTGTATGATTACAATCCTGACTTCGATGTTAAATCTCGTTGGAGTGTCACTTCTGCTTGTACTAACGAATGAATATTAGACGATACAAGTATCCGCTGGACATGTAGTGGCAACTGTTTTTGTATCACCTGAATCGTTTTTTTATATTGGCTTTACGTCGCACCGACACAGATATGTCTTACGGTGACGATGGGACAGGAAGGACTGGAAAGGAAGCGGCCGTGGCCTTAATTAAGGTACAGTCTCAGCATTTGCCTGGTGTGAAAATGGGAAACCACGGAAAACCATCTTCAGGGCTACCGACAGTGGGGTTCGAACTTACTATCTCCCGAAAACTGGATACTGGCCGATCACCTGAATCAATTCAGTTTCCGAGTGCATTCGATTGCTATCTTCTCTATGCGGCAATGTGTTTCTTCTCTCTTATAAATTATCGTGTCCATGCGTTAACTTAAATATTTCTCAAAATATGAAGCTGTCGGTCCATACCACTGATATGCTTGGTTTAATTTTTCTTTAATTTGGCTTACCATTATCAGCGCTATAATTGTCTATTCTTTGACCAATTTCTATCATCTACTGACCGATATCAACACTGGTATAGCTATCTGTTGACCCGTATTACACTAACATTGTCTATTCGTTGTCCCATATCAAAACTAAAATTGTGTATTCGTTCGCCTCTTATTATTCCTTCTGCTTCCTCTGAAATGCAAATTTAGGAACGGATGGCTCTATGGAGAAGGTGTTCCAGAAGCCTCCTCATACCCTCAGCCTCCATTGGTATCAGCTCTCCCATTTAAGCTGGCGTCGTGATTATGTTGAATTCCCTATGAGAATCCATCTTCAGTCACGAACATCCAGCGTCATAACAAGTTGAAAATTTCCTAGTCTCCTTCCATATGATGGTGGTTAATGTAGACTTCCGATTAATCAAGTAATCTGAAATCTATACAGTAGAAATCAGAAAAGACTGCACTACTCCTCAGCACGTCAAGGTATTATATCATACTCAACTTAAGTTGGAGACGATCCAGCAAACAGTAAGCGAAGTGTCTCCCAAGGCGAAATAACATATAGTAAGTCCTATGTAGTATGAATCACAGACCTTTATTCGGTTACCGACGTCATAGGTAGAATGTAACTCAATAGACGTTTAAAATTCATTTGTGTTATTGTAGACTTAAAGACTTTGCACTTTCGGAATGCCAAATTTTGGTTATTTAAATTTAAAGAAATTCACTAATTACACATTATTCACTAGTTAATATTATTAATTAATTACACACGCACTCGTAAATATCCTCCTTTCAGTGCATGCGGAAGGTTTTGAACCGTAGTCAAGTTGGTTTCTATTCATTTTATGTCTTCAGATTATTTATCTCTTCCGTCCTTCGTACCCAGCTGTTATAAATGTGCGATCAATACATCACAAGGTCGAATCGAGTGGACATAAAACAACGGTCAAGCATACAAAACCCTCACCTGACGGCTATCAAGGTGATAGTCCAAAGCATATAAAATGCAGCAGATAAGTCACTATAGAGCAAAGACAATGCCACTTGCATAGATGTAAACGGGTATGACATAGGATTGGTGACAGAAAAGGCATCCGACCATGAATGCTGGCTAAATCCATACAAAGTGCCGACCTCAGGTAATTGGGAAACGGCCAAGAAGAAGAATAAAAGACAAGATTTAACGACCGGCATTTGCTTGTGTCCCGTCCTTTTAGTCCACGACATACGAAGCATGCTTCTGTGGATCGACATTTCAAAAGCTTCCATTTACATTATCGAGTTCGATTTCAAATTCCACGTCGCAGCACCATATAGCAACACTGTCCAACAGTAGCTTTCAACCTACCGAGCAAGTTCGCTACGCGGTTTGGGTCACGTTGTTGTGAGCTTGCATTCGGGAGACAGTGGGTTGGAGCCCCACTGTCGGCAGCTCTGAAGATGATTTTCCATTGTCTGCCCATTTTCACACAAGGCAAATGCTGGGGCTGTACCTTAATTAAGGCCATGGCCGCTACCTTCTGAGTCCTAACCCTTTCCTCTCCCATTGGCATCCTAGGACTTGTCTGTGTACATGCAACGTAAAGCAAATGCAGTATTTAGAAAACACCTTTAACCCTTTTTTGACGTACTTTCAGACTGAGGTTATCATAACAGACCAGGTTTTTCATCTCGTTGGAGCTAATACTTGCTGCTTCGAATCGACACAGAATTTCTTGCTCAACGTCCAGGTTTTCGAAACCTAAGTATACTTAAGAAATCTTCCTTTCAATATTCTGGCCGTTTAACTGCAACGAAACCTCTTAGTGCTGTTGACTTTTGTCTTTGGAACATTGTTCATAAAACAGAGTTTCATTCTAGTGAGGTCCTTACGATTGTTAGACATAAGCACAGTGTTGGCTGCATACCTTAACGAGTTTACTACTATACCACCGAACTTCACACCGCCCTCTGAATCCGTAAGAGCTTCTATGAATATTCGATCTTAATACACTTTAAAGTATATCCATATAACCGATACAATTATGAACGGAAAGGGCATTTACGGGAAAGTAAAACAGATTGTTAAAATGTTTGAGGTGTCTATTTCTTATCTCTTCCACAACTTATCTTTGAGTGTACACATGTAAGAAACAACAAACTTGCAACAAGTAGCAAAATCAGTCCGAACTAAACAGGTATTATCGCTGTAATCATTATTTCGTGTTTCATTTATTCTTGTCAGATAAACTGTAAATCTGTAACTGTAGCCTATATTCTTACAATTGGATTCTGTTGACTGAAAATATTAATACGTTGAGAGAGACGCAGGTGATTTTATATCTGACAGAAGAAGAGTCACGCCAGGTTACATTTCCCGGCAAGGAAAACACACAAAATTCACGCGGACTCCTACACTCCACATGGTCACGACCGATCGGGTACCGCGTACTTACCGTGTACAGCACTCATGATACCGGAGCTACGGTAACAGCGTCCTTAGACACTATAATGGCGCAGGTACACATACAGTATGTACCTATTCTATTCATAAGGGCTGTTTGTTTTAGTACCTCAACTCACTGCCAGAAAATAATAAACTGAAAAAGATTTTATTCACTGAACATATAAAGCCTTCAGAATATATAGCTACTGTATCTGTTTGCAACCATGTTAACAAAACATACAGCTTCTAATAAAGAAAAGCGCGCTCATAATCTTGCATCTTTCCTATTTGTACAAGCAAATTGAACACTTGAAATGAACAAAAAATAAAGGGTTCCTGGAACATGTTAGTATCTAGTAGAATGTCCCCTAGCTTTTATAACTGCCTGACATCGTCTCCGCATAGAATACACTAATTTCTTGCACATGTCCGGGATGATTTTCTGCCATTCCTGAAGAATCACACTTTTAAGTTCCTCTTTCGTACGCATACATTGCCTATGGATATTCCTCTTCAACGTAGCCCAAATAGTTTCGATGGGATTTAAATGCGGAGACTGGGGAGGTGTTCTAAGCTGCTTAGGAATGTTCAATATCAACCACGTCTTATTAATTACAGCACTTCCTTTGTGGTCATTATCATGCTGGAACATATAAACAGGTGGCATCCCCATTTTCTCGACACTCTGCTTTACGTTTGCCCTCAGGATTGCATTATAGACCTCCTTGTTCATTATTCCGTCAATGAAATGTATGTTACCCATACATCTGGCCGACATACAGCACCTAACCATTACAGACTCACCACCATGTTTCACATTTGGGAGTGTATTTGCCACATCATTGTCCGTACCAATTTTCCTCCATACTCTGTGGATGCCATCTGACCCGAAAGGGTTTATTTTCATCTCATCAGACCAGATAACATTATGCCAGCATTCTTTCTCCTTATTTATATACTCCTTAGCGAATGTCAGTCTAATCCGTGTGTTGTATGGCCTTTTCCGAGGGATTCTTCCATAGTACCCAAGCCGATAAAGGATCCTACAGATGGTGAATATGCTGACCTTCTTTCCAGTTCGTTCCTCCGTGAACCGCCTCATTACTAATGCAATTAATATTAAATCTGACTTTATCAGCCGAACAACAAACCGTTCTTCCCTTTCAGTTAAACACTTTCTCCTGGGTTTCCTTGGCGAGTTCTTAATAGTGCCTTTTTATTTAAATTTATCAACCACATATTGCACCGTAGAATGTGTTCTATTGACCAGCTGTCCAATCTTTCGTAATTAAAATCCTAAGTGCCAGTTTAAGTATAGTGTTCTTAAGATCCGTACTTAACTCTGCACTCCTACCCATGTCCAGCACAGATACACTAACGCACTTGACCAGTCGTATGCCGCCGCTGCGACTTGAACACGTATCGCAAACAAACGGTACACCATCATCCTGTCCACGTGTACGAGTTCAACTGGTACACCCGTTTGTCGATGCCGGCACATTCATATCTAACTTCCTGCCTGTATGTAAATAAGTGTGGTTTTGACTAACGAATTATCATTGACAAACCATGTTTTTACCCGTAATGTATTGTACGTCGTCTTCATCATCATTTCATCCTCATCACTACGCGCAGGTCACCTACGGGAGTCAGCTCAAATGACCTGTATCTGGCGAGCCGAACTTGTCCTCGGACACTCCCGGCACTAAAAGCCATACGCCATTTCCATTTCACAGTGCGTTTCATTTCAGTTTCTCAATCGTTAATGTGAATGTACGAGACTTGATAAGAAATTGAAGCTTGTACGAATAACGGAGCTATACACTGTATACTAACCGAGCAAGTTAGCTGTGTGACATAGGCCGCGTAGCTGTCAGTTCGAACTCCAGCATGTGTACGTTACTTCATGAACATCTGGCAGAGTTTTGAACGGTCTAGCAGCAAGTATGAAACCAGAAAGAAATATAGTTATGTTCCTGACCTACACATATGTGTGGGCAAAGTCTGAAAACGGTTTATCTGGAAATACTTAGCATTCAAAAGGTTAACTTGCGATCCAGAAAATGTACAGAACCAGAGACGTATCATGAGTGCAGATCAGTTACAGTCGTAAACTGGCTCATATTATTATGCATATACGATAACCGTCGTTAGCAATAACAACGCTACGCCGCTAAAAGTTCAAAGTAGAGTAGTTCCGACTTTTATGATTCCAAAGTCACCGCTTAGAGCATATCTCCGATGAAATAATTCATTAGCAACAATTCAACCAAAGTGTTCTTTGTCACTGTAGCTCCAGGTCTGATCTAGGTCTAGGGGTCAGCCCAGTCAGTACAGGATCATTTCTAGGCTATTCGAGGCTGGTTGGGGGTCTGGAAAGTGGAACACTTATGTAACTTATTGTTAGGGGAAACTGAGAGCAACATTGGGTTTAAATCCCACCATCAGCTATCATGGAAGTGTCTTTCCGGGCGTGCACAAGGCCATTTCTGTTTTATGGACAGCCCAAAAATAAAATATATACACAGACATCCGAGTTATCAAATACTCTTCTCACCACTAAGTGCTTGATACTACTGACCGCAATATTTCAACCATATTATTTCATTCTGTCTTTCTACTATTCTTTTATTTTTAAGACTTGGGTCGGAGATGTTAACCGTAATTGGTTAATTCCATTGCCTCAGGAACTGGGTATTCCTACTGTCCCCAACTCACACACCACACAAAAAACTACTCTACACTACAATATCACGTACATTTTCCTACCCTCGTCGGAGGGTCTACCTTACAAGGAATGCGCCAGACTATAAATAGCCTTATTATTATTATTATTATTATTATTATTATTATTATTATTATTATTATTGTGGAGATATTTGGAATATAATCCAGGCTTTCGGCACGCAATCTAGTGATTGCCCAACATTCTGATAGAGATTATTTTTCGATCAAGGGGACTCGAACCGACTAACCACTGTGTCAAACCAGACAGACTTCATGCTTTAACGATCATGGCTACCAGGCGGGTATGAGGATTATATTCTTCTTCTTCTTAATCTGTTTACCCTCCAGGGTCGGTTTTTCCCTCGGACTCAGCGAGGGATCCCACCTCTACAGCCTCAAGGGCAGTCTCCTGGAGTTTCAGAATTTGGGTTGGGGTATACAACCGGGGAGAATGACCAGTACCTCGCCCAGGCGGCCTCACCTGCTATGCTGAACAGGGCCTTGTGGAGGGATGGGAAGATTGGATGGGGGATAGGCAAGGAAGAGGGAAGGAAGCGTCCGTGGCCTTAAGTAAGGTACCATCCCGGCATTTGCCTGGAGGAGAAGTGGGAAACCACAGACAACCACTTCCAGGATGGCTGAGATGGGAATCGAACCCACCTCTACTCAGTTGACCTTCCGAGGCTGAGTGTACCCCATTCCAGCCCTCATACTACTTTTCAAATTTTTTGGCAGAGTCGGGAATCGAACCCGGACCTCCGGGGGTGGCAGTTAATCACGCTAACCACTACACCACAGAGGCGGACATTATTATTATTATTATTATTATTATTATTATTATTATTATTATTATTATTATTATTATTATTATTATTATTATTATTATTATTATTATTATTATTATTATTATTATTATTATTATTATTATTATTATTGCGTATGTCCTCCAGGGCGGACTGATGCAAGTCCCAGTTGACGTTGACCTACGTATCTGTGAGGATGGGGCCCTACCTAGATTTAAATCTAAAGATGAAGACTGAAGCCATACGAGATATTCAATGAAGATTAAGATCCCCGACGCATCCGATAAATCGATCCCGGTACTCCTTGCATGAAAGGCCACCATGTTCAGCAGTTAGTCGTGGAGTCGGACATGTTCAGAATTGAAGTTGGTAAGCAGCTGTGACTCGCGTATTGTTTATTCTTTGTACCCGTAAGTAGCTCCTATGTACATTTTCCGTGGCGGCTATAAACGTCGTGGTACAGTACGATATACCCTACCAAGAAGTGAGGACAAGCGTGAAATGATTTCGCACCCCTCCCTTATCACACTTACACACACACGCGTACAAAACTACAGTATACACTAACTCAGACCGTCATATTTCATAAATGTACAAAATACACGGACTGACGTACAGATTGGTAAGCAATCTAGCTTGTAGTGTTATGTGATAGCTGTTACACGTTGAATTCGAACCACATGGACGTTACATTTAATTTCTTTGGGCGGAATTCGAAGTGCGACCGCCTTGGTGAGAAACCTGCATAAATATTTACGGTGCCTTATGTATTAACCGTAGATACATCAAAGTGTTAATTATATTCATTTCTTATTATAATCTTAGTATTTTGTAAAGCATCCGTGGCTCAAGCGGCAGTGCGCTGGCTCCTCACCGCTGAATTCCGTGGTTCAAATTCCGGTCACTCCATGTGAAAATTATGTTGGACAAAGCGGAGGCGGGACAGGTTTTTCTCCGGGTACTCCGGTTTTGCCTGTCATCATTCATTCCACCAACACTTTCCAATATCATTTCATCCATCAGTCATTAATAATTTCACCCGAGAAGTGCATTAGGCTTCAGCATCCGGCACAATTCCTATCCACGCCGGTAAATAGGGGCTTCATTAGTTCCTTTCCTGACCCGGTCGAATGACTGGAAACAGGCTGTAGGGGTTCATTTCAACTTAAGCATTTGTTAGCCTTACGTTGCATTAAAACGAACAGATAAATGTTTAATTAAAACAGAGACGTTTTAAAAAAATGCACAGATAGGTTTCACGGCGACGATGGTATAGGAAAGGGCTAGGAATGGGAAGAAAGCGACCGTGGCCTTAATTATGGTACAGCCCAAGAATTTGCCTGGTGCGAAAATGAGAAACCGCGGAATATCATTTTCTGAGCTGCCGACATTGGGGTTCGATCGTACCATCTCCCGAATGCGAGCTCTCAGTTGCGCTCTCCAAACCACACGGCCAAATCGCCCGCGTGCTGAAAAAACAGCTAGGCATCTCTGAGTAGTTAGCTGATAATTATGACGTACAATAAAAAACTTTGCGTATACACTGAAGAGATATACCGATGTTCAGTTTAAGAATAGATATAGCAAAGTAGTAGTGTTTTGATACTTCTGTGCCGTTTTGTTGCCGGGGCTATAGTCTAGATTTAGCGTGCCTGCATCGTACGCGGAGCTCCTGGTTCGATTAACGACGAGATCATGGATTTTTACCTGAATCTGAGGGCTGATGCGAGGTCCATTCAGCCTACGTGATTACAATTGAGATGCTATCTGACGGTGATATAGCGGCCCCGGTCTAGTAAGCCAAGAATAACGGCTGAGGGGATTCGTCGTGCTGACCACATGACACCTCGTAATTTGCAGTCTTTCGGGCTGATCAACCGTCACTTGATAAGTACAGGCCTATCAGGGCTAAAAGAAATCAAAGAGTTGAACTAAAAAACTTAGATTTTATAAAAAAGGGCTTCTTGTGATACTTTGTTTTGTTTCGTTTAGCTAAAATATGTAGTATGAAATCTTGTCATCTGTAGGCTATATAAGTGTGCATGCTATTAACTATTGGCACAAACGAGGAAGCCACCGGATTCCAGTTCAGAATCACACATTTTGTCGTGCTGTGGACAGCCTATGTGACGACGGCGGCAGAGCAGCGATATTCTGATGTTCATCTTACCAAGTTTGATTACCGTTGGTCTGGTCCAGCCTAAATAGTTCTCTTGTCAGATAATTCCTTGGGACAAACGGACGTTGAGACAACGACTCTATCCCAGTTAGTGTCGAGGTTATGGATCGTGGAAGCCCTTACCTCCCACTTTTCCGTGGCATTCATGGGGAATGCAGAGGTGACATTTGTATTGTTTTTCATATTTTATCACAAACTATGTTAACCGTTATGCAAAACACGCTAAAGGAGTCGCACTGGTTCTAAGAAATATAAATACGAAAGTACAAGAATTCAACAGAAGTTTCAAATTTAATCGCTATTGGGAATTAATGCCTTTGCTGGCAAGATGTAGTGTTTACAGTGCAGTATGTCTTCTGGTATGGGCTATATCAAATTTGTTACTTTCATTGACCTGTCTCAGTCTCATCCTTGGCTTTGAGAATATGAAAGTGACTGAGGTATGAGTGATGCTAGTAATACCATTGCTTCTGCAGCCAGTCCCTGTTATGAATGGTGTGAAAATATCGCTCATAGGGTCGGTTGGTGCATGCATTTCAGTGGGCTTGGCAGACTGATATGTAATAGCAACGGCTGGCTCGGTGAGGAAAGCAACGGGGAACTACCTCACTCCTCATTTCCCTAGTACGCATCTTCAGTGACGCCTAGGCTATTTATGACAGCTGTTGGCGGAGCTGCAGAGGATCAAACCAGCCTTCGGGCTGAATACCCAACATACATACAACATACATTGGGAATTAATTATGCGGGAAGACGACTCACCACCAGAAGAAGAACGTTCCATCAGATGATGATCTGCACGTAACCGGAAAGGCCTTCAAGTCACATGTAACACCTTCGCAGAGGCGCTATTTGGAACGGATATCATGTCATGTAGAGCTCTCGCAGCTGCAGCTGGGATGAGTCAGTGGTGGAGTGCAATGACCTCCTGGGTCCCACTGCCGGATGTAGGGGAAGTTGTGACTGTTTAGTTCAATAAAGAGGTACTTCTACGATCACAGAAACCTTCCTGCTTCCAACACGTCAGATTCGTTGTGCCATTACCACTATCTACGTGCTTGGCCTAATCTTCGAATTCCCCATCGTTAAATCACCTTTAATGAAGGACTACGATTTACCATTTTCACACCGTACAAGTGCTGGGGTTCTCCCTTAAACAAGGCCACGGCGGCTTCCTTCCCAGTCCTAGCCCTTTACCACTCTTCCGTCGCCGAAACCCTTTAATATGTTAGTGCAGCGTTAAACAAGTTCCGGGAGATAGTGGGTTCGAACCCCACTGTCGGTAGCCCTGTAGATAGTTTTCCATGGTTTCCCATTTTCACGCCAGGCAAATGCTGGGTAAACCTTGATTATGGCCACGGCCACTTCATTCCAACTAATGGCTCTTTCCTATCCCATTGTCACCATAAGACCTATTTGTGTCGGTGCGATGTCAAACAAATCGTAAAAAAAAGAAGTAGCAAAAAGAAAAGTAGGCCTGTTTCTTTGAAGAACCCACTGTATTTCCTTACCCAACATTTTGTTACCTTCTTCTTCTTCTTCTTCTTCTTCTTCTTCTTCTTCTTTATCTGTTTACCCTCCAGGGTCGGCTTTTCCCTCCGACTCAGCAAGGGATCCCACTTCTACCGCCTCAAGGGCAGTGTCCTGGAGCTTCAGACTATGGGTCGGGGGATGCAACTGGGGAGGATGACCAGTACCTCGTCAAGGCGGCCTCACCTGCTATGCTGAACAAGAGCCTTGCGAGAGGATGGGAAGACTGCAAGGGATAGACAAGGAAGAGGGAAGTAAGCGGCCGTGGCCTTAAGTTAGGTACCATCCCAGCATTTGCCTAGAGGAGAAGTGGGAAACCACGGAAAACCACTTCCAGGATGGCTGTGGTGGGAATAGAACTCCCCTCTACTCAGTTGACCTCCCGAGGCTGAGTGGACCCAATTCCAGCCCTCGTACCACTTTTCAAAAATTCGTAGCAGAGCCGGGAATCGAACCAGTGCCTCCGGAGGTGGCAGCTAATCACACTAACCACTACACCACAGAGGTGGACATGCTAATATATATAATAATAAATAATAATAAATAATATCATAAAGGTGGGTGGCCTCCGAAGAGGCAGGTCTTTGGAGTTGACGCCGTAAAGGCGACCTGTTATTAATTTAACACTTCAGTTAGAAGAAGACCCCTGTTTCACGAATATGTTCCCAACATTTGTTAAGAAACAACTGTTAAAGACAAATCAACACGTTTCCTTGAGATTTCTGAAAGCGTTTGGCAGTGAGCGTCTTTTGTTTGTTTACATAATGCGTAGGAATTGTATTTTAACACACATGGTTGACATTATTATAGGTTATGGGTAGCGGAGTCTTCGAATGTGTAAACATGTGCAGCAAGAGCAGTATCGTAGCCAGGATTGATCGATGGGCGGGGTGGGGGGTGTAGTTACAAAATGATGGTAGAACGCAATGTAGGTTCATGAATGACTTGCCATTATAAGGACACTGACACATATCTCTTGGTCCTACAATTATATGTTTCTGAATGTATACTTTGTTTATTGTCAGTTTCTGTAAATTTTCTTTTTGTAAAACTTCCATGGGGGTGTTTTCTAACCCCTAGTAACACCCCCCCCCCCGGGGCTACGTCCCTGAGCACGAGGCAACAAAATTGTTGTTTTAATGAATATGAGACAAGCGTTATTATAGATTTTATTTTGAAAATATGCGGGTGCGCTTGAAAAATAAAAGACCGGGCGGTTATATCACAACATATTCTTATATGAATGCAATCTAAGGCCCGTATAACACCGAGAAAATGTGATAATTGAATATGTCTTGAATGATTTTCTTTTACTGCGGGGAAAGTAATGTAATGCCTTGCCGATGTTGAAATGGCAGCGGAAACTCTTTGCACAATTCTAAACACGCTTTTGTCTTGCACTCATTAACATAGTCGCCTGCAATTACATGAAAAGAGTCTGAAACATAATATCTAAGAAGTAAAAGCAATTGCTGCACTGGAGACACGTTTCAGTTTATGGGAAACTATAAACCTACCTTCAATTTCTTCTGTATCTGGTTCATTATGGCTTTGGTAATTAGGCAATTAGGTATCTTCGTAGAAAACTTTCTTCTGACAACTGTAAAAAGTCGTTTTTCTAGGTATAAGTTGTCCTTTGCCTTCTTAACTTTATAGCTGTTCTTCATACAACAGTAAACCACAAACTTATGCCTTTTAGTTGTTACCATTAGGAAATTATAACAGTTGTTAAGAGGTTTAACACAGGGCTGGTGTCATGTTAGTTTAACACAACTATTGTCCGGCTCCATGGCTAAATAGTCAGCGTGCTGGCCTTTGGTCACAGGGATCCCGTGTTCGATTCCCGGCAGTGTCGCGAATATTAACCATCATTGGTTAATTTCGCTGGCACAGTGCCTGGGTGTATGTGTCGTCTTAATCATCATTTCATCCTCATCACGACGCGCAGGTTGCCTACGGGTGTCAAATCAAAAGACCTGCACCTGGCGAGCGGAACATGTCCTCGGACACTCCCGGTACTAAAAGCCATACGCCATTTCATTTCAACACAAGTATTAACAATTTGTTACTGTTAACAATTCTTGTTGAGGCGGTCATTTGTTTAAATTGTATGTTAAGACTACTTAACAGCACTTAACATTCGTTGAAGAAACCGGGCCTTACTGTTGGTTTTGTCTGTCTGTCAGGTCAACAGCCCAGAGGCTGGTTGGATCCTCAAATAGCACCACCAAAGTTTATGCGGTTATAAGGAAACCCCAAAAACCAATGCCAGCACCAAAATGAGGCGTACTAGGCAAGATGAGGAGTGAGGTAGTTTGCCATTGCTTTCCTCACTGGGTCAGAAAGTACTATTGCAGCACGACTGACCCTGTGAGCAGCACCTTTCATAACACTCAGATGCACTAGTTGTGCTCTGAATGTCATTACTCAGCACTACCCATACCCCAGCAGCTTCCATATTGTCACAGCCATGGATGTTGACTGGGACTTCGGTGGAAGCCATACTTTACTCTGGCCTGTGCCAAGAGATGGATGCAAAAGTACTGTATCCATCAAGAAATGACAGCAGGCATTTTTATTGTCCTAAAATTACATTGTTTCTCTTTTGTCCATTGAGCATTAACTTAAGAAAAAGTATGTTTGTATCTATAACGCCTATGACCTTAACAAGATGCGAGAGGCAGTGCTTCGCTGGTATGGGCACGTGGCCAAAGCTGATCAAAATCCCTTGCGCAGCCAGCCCTCACACTTAACCCTCGCTGGTATGGGCACGTGGCCAAAGCTGATCAACATCCCTTGCGCAGCTAGCCCTCGCACTTAACCCTCGCTGGTATGGGCACGTGGTCAAAGTTGATCAACATCCCTTGCGCAGCTAGCCCTCGCACTTAACCCTCGCTGGTAGGGGCACGTGGTCAAAGTTGATCAACATCCCTTGCGCAGCTAGCCCTCGCACTTAACCCTCGCTGGTATGGGCACGTGGTCAAAGTTGATCAACATCCCTTGCGCAGCTAGGTCTCGCACTTAACCCTCGCTGGTATGGGCACGTGGCCAAAGCTGATCAACATCCCTTGTGCAGCTAGCCCTCGCACTTAACCCTCGCTGGTAGGGGCACGTGGCCAAAGCTGATCAACATCCCTTGTGCAGCTAGCCCTCGCACTTAACCCTCGCTGGTATGGGCACGTGGCCAAAGTTGATCAACATCCCTTGCGCAGCTAGCCCTCGCACTTAACCCTCGCTGGTATGGGCACGTGGCCAAAGTTGATCAACATCCCTTGCGCAGCTAGGCCTCGCACTTAACCCTCGCTGGTATGGGCACGTGGCCAAAGCTGATCAACATCCCTTGCGCAGCTAGGCCTCGCACTTAACCCTCGCTGGTATGGGCACGTGGCCAAAGTTGATCAACATCCCTTGCGCAGCTAGCCCTCGCACTTAACCCTCGCTGATGGACGGAGACCAAGAGGAAGACCGAGAAAACGCTCGATGGACTGTGTACGTGAGGATATGCGACATGCGTACATACGACCTGCTGATGCCATTGCCTGGATGAAATGGAATGCCCGATGCAGACTTTGTATGGCGGATCCCGTATTTTGACCGGAAAACTCCAAGGTACAAAAACAACGCGTAAAATCTTGATTGAATGCTCTTTACTGTGGATTGTTTTTTTGTTAATAAATTGATGGTGGGAGGTGATTTAAATTAACATTTTGCGGAAAATCCTAAAAATGGAGGGCATTGCACTAAATTTCGAAAATTCACCCGGATGTTCACCTTGCCCGATAAAAGAGGACGAGTCTGGGAATACGAGGAGGAATTGCCATCCTGGACTGATTGCTGGTCGGACTTTCGAGGAACTACTCAACGTGATTTACCATAGAACTGCATTGGGTATGGACTACATAGCGCTTCTAGATCCTCGCGCTTTCAACTTCTACAACGGAAAGTATTAAGTTGACGTGCGTAGTCTTCAAAAGGACGGTTTGTCTTACTGATTAATGTCGTCTAATTGTCATAGCCGCAAGGCTCTGCAGGACAGCACAGCGCCATTGAATCACTGTCATCCATTTACGTGCAGCTGAAGAACGCTACGGGCGCGGGAAACAATGTTTTTTCCTTAAGTGTTTAAGGCATTTATTGGTGGCCGGTTCGAGAATTTTAAACTAGGTGTTTGTACTGTCTTCAACATTAGATTTCATCCTGAGGAGAGCCTCTTCCTCCTCCTCATAGACGCAAAAGTTGCGCATGGGAGTCAAGTCGAAAGACCTGCGCCAGAGCCTCTCCAGAGGCTACACACTGTTATTATATATTTCCAATTATTGAGAAATAACCTCCTGTATTTACAGGTTGCCATTAAAACAAGGTAATACATAACGAATTGT
Source organism: Anabrus simplex (assembly GCF_040414725.1). Taxonomy (NCBI): domain Eukaryota; kingdom Metazoa; phylum Arthropoda; class Insecta; order Orthoptera; family Tettigoniidae; genus Anabrus; species Anabrus simplex. Next base: position 1,028,375,627 of record NC_090266.1, on the reverse strand, counting down.
ATCTATACCAGGTAAAGTTCTATTAATTAAGGAATACACTAAAATATGACGAAGATATGGTTCAATTATTGCAGCATTTCTGTGCTGTAGAGATGGTGCCCCAGGATCTTAATATTATTACTACGCTAAATTAACCACGACCGGGCAAGTTTCCCGTGCGGTCAGTGGCACGCAGCTGTGAGCTTACACCCGGGAGATACAGTAGTGGGTTCGAACCCCCCCGTCGGCAGCCCTGAAGATGGTTTTCCATGGTTTCCCATTTTCACACCAGGCAAATGCTGGTGCTGTACATTAATTAACGCCACGGCCGCGTCCTTCCCACTCTTAAGCCTTTCCCATTGTCGCCATAAGTCGGTGCGACGTAAAACAAATTGTAAAAAAATTAAAAATGAACTAGGGAAAAGCTTAAAGTACTCTGTTATTCGGTATGATTTATAAGTAATCTAAAAATCGTAAGAGAACTGAGCATTGTTTCAAAACATGCTGAACCTTAGTTCAAAGAGATTTACTACAGTGTGTAGGGAAAAGTCCGCCTCTGTGGTGTAGTGGTTAGCGTGATTAGCTGCCACCCCCGGAGGTCCGGGTTCGATTCCCGGCTCTGCCACGAAATTTGAAAAGTGGTACGAGGGCTGGAACGGGGTCCACTCAGCCTCGGGAGGTCAACTGAGTAGAGGTGGGTTCGATTCCCACCTCAGCCATCCTGGAAGTGGTTTTCCGTGGTTTCCCACTTCTCCTCCAGGCGAATGCCGGGATGCTACCTAACTTAAGGCCACGGCCACTTCCTTCCCTCTTCCTTGCCTATCCCTTCCAATCTTCCCATCCCTCCAGAAGGCCCCTGTTCAGCATAGCAGGTGAGGCCGCCTGGGCGAGGTACTGGTCATACTCCCCAGTTGTATCCCCCGACCAAGAGTCTGAAGCTCCAGGACACTGCCCTTGAGGCGGTAGAGGTGGGATCCCTCGCTAAGTCCGAGGGAAAAACCGAACCTGGAAGGTAAACAGATGATGATGATGATGATGATGATGATGATGATGATGATGATGATGTGTAGGGAAAAAAGCCATCCAATAATGACAGGCCATGGTAAAGGTGATCAGGGATGATTAATATGAGGATAGGAACAAACCTTCTAACTCGCAATTTTCATCTTGATTGCACTAGGCCAGGGATGGTGACACGCGAGCACTATTTTGGTGGAACGCTACTTGAAGATTTTATATACATCTTTTACTACAGGCTATACATATATCGTGCATCGTATAATCATAGTGTTGTACGTGTAAGAAATAAATATAGAAAATCTGGCCGTCAGTCAGTCAGTGAGTGAAGTTTGACTTGTGTGAAGTAGCCAGTAGCTGGTAATTATTCTTTGTGTATAAATGTTTATTGAATATTGTTTTTATACCGACCCCACAAATATGTTTTCGCTGCCGAAGAAAAAACTTGACCAGATTCTTCATGAATAGTGGACAAGGGCATTCGGAGTGATAGAAAGAAGCAATAAAGCTTTGTGTTCCCTGTGTTCAAAAACAGTTGTATCCCGCATATTTTATGTCAAGCGCCATTTTGAGACGAATCATTCAAATGTTCGTTACATGCCAAATGAAGAAAGACGAGAACTCATCTCACGAAAATCTAACAATATACAAAACAAAGTAGTTGTTTTGTATCATATTTCAGTCCAAGGAATAATATCAGTGCGGCTGTTTCCATCTGTCTCACTGCACAGTACAGCATAGGAAACCGCTTTCTGACTGAGTTCTTGAAAGAGACTTTGTTACTGACGTCCGACACATTATTTCTAGACTTTCTTAACATACAACAAATAATTAACAGAATTAAAGAAATGCCAGCCAGCAGAAATACTGTCAAGGGTAGAATAATAAGGATGAATGAAGATGTTTCGGAGCAACTGAAAGCAAGGATAGCTGTTTTTGTCCAATTTCCTTGTTGAAATATGGTGAAGGAGGAATTACAGGGAAGGATATAATGAACGAAGTGAAGCAAGAACTTGTATTAAAATTGGGTTTGACTTAAAGGATAGTGTGTCTGGGATAACTGATACTGCCTCAAGTATGGTGGGTATTCATAATGGATTTGTGAAAATTCTTAAAGAAAACTGTAAACACCCTATTTTGCAGTTTCATGGTATGTTACACTAGGAAGCTATATGTGCGAAAGAGGTATGCAGTCATGTGAAAGAGTACTCTCGGGGTAAACAAAATTGTGAACTTCATACGTGCTCTAAATAATCGCTAGTTCTCGAATATTTACACGAAGTGGAATCTTACTATGGCGTACTTGTAATGTACAATACTGTTTGCTTGCTGAGTCGTGGGAAGGTACTCATGAGGGTTGTCGAGCTCTTGGACGAATTTCACTTCTTCATGATAGAAAAGCAGGAAGAATTCCCAGAACACACGGACCCTATTTGGCTGTGTGTTTGAATGTTCCTTCATGATTTTACAGCAGTATACAATGATATAAATAAGGAACTGCAAGGAAAGGAGCATATTGCAGATAGATTGTTTGAGATCATAAAATCATTCCTGAGAAAACTTAAAGTATTCGTCAAGGATTTTGAAACAAAGACATTTAAGTACTTTCCTTCACTTAAAGTACAAATTGAATTGATGCCAAATTTTTCAGATCAATTAACTTTTAAAGAAACAAAAAGTATTTGTAAGAAGTGTATGGACGTCTCACAAAATTCAAAACAAATAATTTCCAAGATATTTTCCCAATTTTGACATTTGGAGAAAACATTCCGTATTTTGGTGGATTCTCTTCCGATATCCTGATGTCAGTTCGGCTTCTGAACTCCTTTCTGTTGTTGATCACATTTTCTGTAAGTCTGCATCTCTCTTGACCCGTTCATGAGTGACATTAAGGTCAATTTTTATTGACCATTTAGGAATGGAGTTGATTGAATTTCAAGAAAGCAGTACATGGGTGAACAAATTCGTACAACTTGATGAAGCATTGGTGAAAATCGAGTGTGGTGTTGATGGTGAATATTCTATCCAGAAGCCAGAGAACATAATACTTGAACAGTAGAACAGCCTCCCACAAAAGTTTTCGGCCATGAAGGAACTTGCTACGGCGCAACTTACTTTGTTTGGGTCATCGTACGCCTGCGAGCAGCTATTTTCTACAATGAACTTTGTGAAGTCAATAGTTATAAACAGTCTTGTTTCAAACCTAAGTGCTTCTTGTGTTTTGCTGAAGCCATGTTATGAACCTAAAATATTTGACATTGCTACTAAGATTCAGCAACAAGTTTCACGCTAAAATTGAGAACGATATTTCACTTAAAGGCCATTGGCAATATTAGTATTTTTTATTGTTATATCTAATAATATTTAACGAAGAAGTGTGTTACAATGGGAGCTTATTATTTTCAAAACTTATCGATTTTTGATAAATTTGCAAAATACGACCACGAAACATGTAACGAATGTATTTACAAGATATAATTAATTAATTAATTAATTAATAACATATTATGGAGCATAATTGGGAATTAGTAAAGGAATTGGGGGGGGGGGTAGCCAGTCCTTAAAGGAAAATAAAAAGTGACACGGTAAACGGCTGAGAATAATAAACCAGACATAAAATGGCACACTAGCTGGAAAATGTTCGCCATCCCTGGACTAGGCCAAGTAACGTTAAACCAGGTCTGCGGCCAGGCGCATTGAAAGGGGTCCCAACCACGTCTTAATCACAGTTACGTTGCGAAACCCACTTTTTCGGTATTAAAAACCGGTTTGTCAGATTTGTGCCCGAATATAATACCCCTTTAATACTAAGCCCTAACTTTAGAGAGTAAAAATCCAACTGTAGCCTAGTAGAACGACCGCGGAACTCCCACCTGATAAATTATTACGGCAAAACTACATTACCTTACTTTCCCCCAGTAGACTCTGGACGAATATTATTTGAGCTAGTTCCTATCCCCGTTTTAAAAGTCCTGACCTATTTTATTACTGACTGATTACTGGACGATATGTTTCCTACCCCGGTCTAGAAAGCCAAGAATAACAGCCGAGAGAATTCGTCGTCCTGACCACACGACACCTCGTAATCTGCAGGCCTTGAGGCTGAGCAGCGGTCGCTTGGTAGGCCAAGGCCCTTCAGGGCTGTAGTGCCAGGGGGTGCATGTTTCCTACACTCCCATTAGTAGATAAGCACGTTGATACGAATGAAGGGGTTAGTGGACGTTCTTCAGTTAAGTCCGAGAGGATGGATCATGGAACTTTGGAACTGTGTTCTTCTCTCTTTCTCTCTCGCTCCTTTTTATTTTGAGTTCCTTTACGTCGCACCGACACAGATAGGTCTTATGGCGACGATGGAACAGGAAAGGGGTAGGAGTGGGAAGAAAGTGGCCGTGGCCTTAATTAAGGTACAGCCTGGTGTGAAAATGGGAAACTAAGGAAAAAACATTTTCAGGGCTGCCGACATTGGAGTTCGAACCCACTATCTTCCAAATACTGGATAGTGGCCGCACTTAAGTGATAGCAGCTATCGAGCTCTCTCTCTATATTTTGTATATTTATATAGCCTACACTCGTGTATATATATCATCGTCTTCTTAAGGCAACATCTTGTCACTGTAGCCACATCTGACGATCTTCTGCTAGCCTCTTCATGTTGCTATATGAACCACTTGCCGGTTCATCGACGGAGTTCTTGATGTATGACATCCTTGGGTCTCTTTCCCAGCACTTTACCTTTCTTCTTGCTAGGGGCTTCACGTCGCACCGACACAGATAGGTCTTATGGCGACGATGGGATAGGAAAGGCCTAGGAGTTGGAAGGAAGCGGCCGTGGCCTTAATTAAGGTACAGCCCCAGCATTTGCTGGTGTGAAAATGGGAAACCACGGAAAACCATCTTCAGGGCTGCCGATAGTGGGGTTCGAACCTACTATCTCCCGAATACTGGATACTGGCCGTCGGGAGAACAACTGAGTGGATGGAAGTTCGATTCCCACCTCAGCCAACCTCGATGTGGTTATCCGTGGTTTCACACTTCTCCTCCAGGCAAATGCCGGGATAGTACCTAACTTAAGGCCTCGGCCGCTTCCTTCCCTGTTCCTTGTCTATCTCTTCCGATCTTCCAATCCCTCCACAAAGACCCTGTTCAGCATAACAGGTGAGGCCGCCTGGGAGGGGCACTGGTCCTCCTTCCCAGTTGTATCTCCGACCCAAGGTGTCACGTTCCAGGACACTGCCCTTGAGGCGGTAGAGGTGGGATCCCTCGCTGAGTCCGAGGGTAAACCAACCCTGGAGGGTAAACAGATTAAGAAAGAAAGAAAGAAAACCTTTTTTAATGCAGCGTTTCCTTTAGTTTATACCTGAAGAATGGAAACTTGACATATTTGGTTTAATGACCTGAAATATAATAGAATATAGGAGAACTATCATGGAAAATTTGTTTACTTGAACAGCGATGAACGACCATTTCGCTCTATTAATTGACTACTTTTGCACTGTTCAAGATAAGAAATAAAATGAAGTTATAAGGATTTCATTTTTTAATTCTAAATTTTTGAAAAGATTTTATGGCAGTTTGTAAGAATATGAGGGACAGTACTAGAAATATCAATAAAGTACACTTAATTTATATCGATTATTACATTACATTTACTAGAAGAAAACGAAACATGAAGTACCTTTGTACATCCTCTGTGATTAGACAGAAGCACGGTGTCGCTGATTCAAAATGTTTAGTTATATCTGATCATTGTCTGGTTCTGTCTGGCTCCTTGGCTGAATGGTCAGCAGGTTGTTCTTCGTTTCAGAGGGCCGCGGGTTCAATTCCCGGCCGGGTCAGAGATTTTAACTTTAAATGGTTATATTCCCCCATTTCGGGGACTGGCTGTATGAAATGTTCCCAACATGCTCACACACCACACTATCCTCCACCACAATTAACACGCAGTTATCTATACACAGCAGATGTCACCCACCCTCATCGGATGGTCTGCCTTACAAGAGCTGCACCAGACTAGAAATAGCCGTACGATTTTATTTTATTTTTAAATACCGTCTCCGGTCATTCACCAGTACACTCACCCTATATCCCAAGAAATCTTATCAATTCCAGACATTTTTTTGTTTTAACGTTTGTATATTTTGTTTTGTTTTTATTCTCTGTTTTACGCCGCACCGACACAGACAGATATTATGGCGACGATCGGACAGGACATGTCTAGGGTTGGGAAGGAAGGTGCAGTCCCTGAAAGTGACTGGAGTGAAAATGGTAAACATCTGAAAATATTCTTCAATGCTGCCGACATTGGGGTTAGGATCCACTATTAGCCGAAAGCAAGCTCACCAGCTCAATAAATGAATGAATGAATGAATTAATAATATCAATCATCATTGATAGGCATTTAGGGCTGTCACCCAGGAGTCAGATTCCCTACCAACTGTTTACCTGCCGAGCTCGATAGCTCCAGTCGCTTAAGTGCGGCCAGTATCCAGTATTCGGGAGATAGTAGGTTCGAACCCCACTGTCGGCAGCCCTGAAAATGGTTTTCCGTGGTTTCCTATTTTCACACCAGGCAAATGCTGGGGCTGTACCTTAAATAAGGCCACGGCCGCTTCCTTCCCACGCCTAGCCCTTCCCTGTCCCATCGTCGCCATAAGACCTATCTGTGTCGGTGCGAGGAAAAGCAAATTGCAAAAAAAAAAAAAAAAAAAAAAAAATGCTGTTTACCTAGTATTTTCTTAAACGTTCTGAAATAACTTGGAAATTTGTCGAACACTTCACTCGATAAATTATTGCAATCCCTAATTCCCAAACCGTGCAGCCAACTCGCTCTATTGAATACTTTTATGATCATAGATACATTTCAGTACTTCGATATCGGGCGAGTTGGCCGTGCGCGTAGAGGCGCGCGGCTGTGAGCTTGCATCCGGGAGATAGTAGGTTCGAATCCCACTATCGGCAGCCCTGAAAATGGTTTTCCGTGGTTTCCCATTTTCACACCAGGCAAATGCTGGGGCTGTACCTTAATTAAGGCCACGGCCGCTTCCTTCCAACTCCTATGCCTTTCCTATCCCATCGTCGCCATAAGACCTATCTGTGTCGGCGCGACGTAAAAAGCCCCTAGCAAAAAAATAATCACATGGGTCGTATAAACACACGAACCGCTAAGCACCTGCTCGAGAATGACGAGAGATTTGCCGGAAATGTTATCAGGTTAAATTTTACGTTTTATTTGTCTTCTTCTTACTTGTACGGCATTTTCCAACACATGTGGATTTATCCCTGTTCTGTGGCCGGATGTCAACCCCATGAGGAGGAATATAATCACTAATGCGTGTTTCTGTGATGGTTGGTAATATGATGTGTTGTCTGAACATAAAGAGGACAGTGTATGCACAAACACAAACACCCAGTCCCCAAGCCAGAAGAATTAACCAGACGCGATTAAAATCCCCGACCCGGCCGGAAATTGAACCCGGGACTTTCTGAACCGAAGGTTTCAACGCCGACCATTCATCCAAGGAGTGGCAAACTAGCATACATTGAATATTGTTATATGAGCATTTTCACGTCAACAATGGTTATCGCTCCGGTGTACGAGGAGAATATTTTGTTCGCAGAACGCGTAACTGGATCACATAGCCAACACCAGAGCTCCGATTTCTTTTCAGGAAAAGTATATTTTGTTCCCAGTACTTAACTTGATCACATAGATAGCACTAGAGTTCAGATTTCCTTTTACAAGGAAATATTTTGTACGCAGATCACCTAAATAGATCACATAGCCAACAACAGAGATCAGTTTCGTTCATGGCAAATTCGAAATGAGTATTAGAAAGAGGAGTTTTACACCTAGCACCGTGTTTGAATGTTTCATTACCACACATTTTTTAATCAGCCTGGGTTGGTCACTTTTTAGGAAATTACTGTGATATTCCTTCCTCTGGCGCTCGTTCGTTAAGCTCGTCCATTTGGATCTGTTCCTTATTTATACGGAATTAACTTCGTACCTTTTCGATATAACTACAGGCGATCTAGAGAAATTCCACCGAGCTCGATAGCTGCAGTCGCTTAAGTGCGGCCAGTATCCAGTATTCGGGAGATCGTGGGTTCGAAGCCCATTGTCAGCAGCCCTGAAGTTGGTTTTCCGTGGTTTCCCATTTTCACACCAGGCAAATGCTGGGGCTGTACCTTAATTAAGGCCACGGCCGCTTCCTTCCTACTCTTAGCCCCTTCCTGCCCCATCGTCGCCATAAGACCTATCTGTGTCGGTGCGACGTAAAGCAAATAACAACAGAGAAATTCCATAGTTGTGGTGCGAATCAAGGTATTATTCGTGCAGGAATCCAAATAAACAATATTTACATCCATGTAATCTACAGGGTGCGAAGAAGCCGTGAAAGATGATAACGATGATTGTTGTTAGAAGGGGCCTAACATCTAAATCATCGGCCCAGTCGTGAAACAAACTTTTATGTGGATGGCGAAATATACAGTAAAGGGAGATATTGTAAGACACTTCATATCCCCTATTTCTCAACAGAAAACGTATTTTCTACTTCTTCATTATTAATTCCAAGTCACTGCTGTTAGCTTGTCCTCATTCTGACACTGAAACAGGATGGCCACTAGATTCGAGAGAATTATCCGAGATAGTACCTACAGCGATAACTCTGCTCCAACTTGAAGCCAGGCACGATTTAATCTGCGGGATGTGCAAGGTCTTCGTCACCAGAAGCCGCATTTATTTCTCTTCCATTATCTTCTGGCAATCATATAGACTAGAAATATTGAATTCAGAGTCCGGGATATCTGAGAAATCAATTATTTCAAGCGCTTATAGCATTTCTGTACCCTTAGCTGTTTTACTCTGCTATGAAAAATAAACTAAATAGCAAATGCTACGCTTATGGATCCGTTTATAGTCACCGTTCATCGAAAACATAAGTGAATCACACTTGTTGGGGAACTGCTCAGCGGGTCGTTTTCGAAAATTAGGAGATAATGAGCGATGCATACAGCTTACCAATCTTTCATCTATCTTACTCAAGTTTTAACTATCAAACACTGCAAAGTCGGAAATATTAACGTGCAGTACAAATAATTCTACTAATATTCATCTTTCTAGTGCAGACAGCTGACAGTCCATATTTATGGTATAAATTCCAAACTTCTATCATTCTCATTACCGTAACCTTCCATGTTAACTTTTGGTAAACTTACACCACTCGCTTCAATAAGCTACCAAATCACGGCATATAGCAGCAATTAAATAGTCCCCTGCGTAATTATCTTGAAAAAACATGTATAGTGGGGGGGGGGGGGCACTGCCACGATCTATTTAGAGTTGGCAATGCAACAGTTTAATATAAGATAGCAAAATTCGATGGGTAAAGAAAAACGACCTAACTGGGCACAAATGGGTCAATACACGACTACATACAACACACAACACTATCAACCACCGCAGAAATACGCAATAGTGAATTTATATACTTCCACATAGAATTGGCATCAGGCAGAAAGTCCGTCCGTAAAACCAGGCCAAATCCACAGAAGGTGCAGACTTCAAGGAATTGGGAACAATGCCAGGAAGAAAAATAAGTCTCCACCTCTACGTGGCTATTTTCCGTATATCCAACTGTCTTTACATACTGCCATCTAAATACTTCTGCCTTCTGTAAATCCTCACACATACACTCCAGAGCCTCACATATACACTCCCATTGTCTTTTAATGATTCCTGGTTTGTCCATGGTCGAACATATACTTCCATTTTTCACTACAACCTATATGACTGCCAATTATGCTTGCCATTATGTTATCCTTGGCTGATATTTTTGCTAAATTCAATTTCCTCATAAGTTCCTTCGATCTCTCTTTACTTCCAAACCATACCTAACTCTATTTCTTTCTAACCTACACCTCCTTCTTAACATGTTTACTTCCCTGTTATAATATAGCTGGTCTTTACCATTCCTTTCCACCTGGTTTCACACTCCTCAACGATTGCTTTAAACCCATCCCATAGGTTGCTTATAATTTTATTTACCTTTTTCCACCGTTCATAATTATTTTTTCTGTAAATTCCTTCTTGCCTCTCTTATCAATCATATGGTACTTTTACATTCATATTACTCTCCATCACATGTAAGTTATTTTAACTACAAATTCTTCCCTCTAGTTGGTTCCATCACATTCTGATTCACTTATTACGGTATCTTTCCCACATTAACTTATTTATCATTTGCTGGTCGTGATTTCTATCATTCGGATTACCGTCCATGTTAACTTTCGGTAAACTGAGACCACTCGCTTCAGTCGTATTCCTTTCTGTGTCGTTTCCCACATTTCTGAATATCTTATTAAATAACTCCGCATCAGCGTCAATGTCACCTTTTCCAGGTCTGTACACCTATTAACTTTACACCCAGAATTTCATGTTTCTCATCCTAATTTTTTCAGAGCTTACAAATTTTTCTTTCACCAGTATGAATACTCCGCGTTTTACCGTTCCTATCCTGTCTCTGCGATAAACACTCCAGTTCTGGGAGAAATTTTCCGCGTCCATAATATCACTTCTCAGCTATGATTCAATTGCTATTACAATATATATTAAACTACTTCTATTCCTTTCTTTACAATGCTTCTACAGTTTAACACTAACAATGTTATGTCATCCTTGGTTGACTTCCAGCTCCCTGTATTCTTATCACCACTTCGCAGTCCACCCTGATTCCCTGACTTTACCCCCTATAAACCTTTTAAACAAACCCCCTAAGATACGTATCACTGCGGTTCAAGTGAAGGCCATCTGAGCGCAGATCCCTATCTCGCATCCACGCATTAGGATCTACAAATCTCACTCCCACTTTCCCATACACCCACCCCATAGACTCTTGAATCCAAAGTGAAAGATAATCGTGTGATCACAAGACACTGTTAATGCTTCTACTGCACAATACGTTGACGAAAGACCACGGATAGAGTCAAAATGATCTGGAAGCCGATATCAATTAACGAGACGTCCGACTTCATGGCTAAATGGTTAGCTTGCTGGCCTTTGGTCCCAGGGCCCGGGTTCGATTCCCGGCAGGGACGGGAATGTTAGAAATAATTGGTTAATTCCTCTGGCACAGGGTTGGGCGTATGTGTCGCCTTCATTATTTCATCCTCATCACGACGCGCAGGTCGCCTACGGGAGTCAAATCAAAAGACCTGTACCAGACAATCAGAACATGTCCTCGGACACTCCCGGCACTAAAAGCCATACGCCATTTAATTTAATTTCATTTCATTTACTTGACGCCATGACCTGCCAGTCCATTGGAAAAAATTGCGTTACGCAGAGAGAGAGAGAGAGAGAGAGAGAGAGAGAGAGAGAGAGAGAGAGAGCTCCCGACCAGCTCTCACGAAACGGTTATTGGGTTCCAGCAGGACGTCTCACCCATTATTCTTCATAGCCTCTTCCTAATTGGTTGGGGTCGGAACTAGTGTGGATTAAGCTCAGTTTTACGTCCAGATGTCTTTCCTGACGCCAACTCTATGTGTACACTATTGCATGTTCCTGTGATGGTTCGTAGTGTGAAGGTTGTATTTACTGTACGTTAAAATGTGTATTAAAAGCCCTTAACACTCACATTTTTTCACGCCCATTGTGAGTGGGTGGATGGTGACTCTGTCCACACGTATTTGGCCACCTTTGACTTACTGAACTTAGATGAACAGTGGCTGAATATTTAGCCACCCAATATTAGGAAAACTGTGACAATCAGCAGTCAAAATACACTTATTCGATGCAAATTAAACCCATAAAAACTATACTAACTATACTATACTAACACAATATCAAACTCGGGAACGCTATGCTGACCATTGAGCCAAGGAGCCAGTCAGGACCTCAGGAGTCAGGAGTCAGGATAGTTCAGTGATAGTTTGATTGAAAAGCTGGCCTGATCGAGCTCGTGTCTTCATGTGTGAACCGAGGACAACACCTAATTGTAGAGGCCGTATTGGAATTAATGGCTAGGCAGACCCGCCATGCACCTCCGATTCTTTACTTTTAATGCTATCAGCTGATGATGACGATGGCGTGTGGCCTCCGGAGAGGTCTGGTTCAGGTCTTTTTTGATTTGACGTCCGTAGGCGACCTGCGCGTCGTGATGAAGATGAAATGATTATGAAGACGGCACACACACCCAGTCCCCGAGCCAGAGGAATTAACTAATTATGGTTAAAATTCCCGTCTCTGTCGGGAATCGAACCCGGGACCCCTGTGACCATAGGCCATTTAGCCATGGAGCCGGACCAAACTCGCTTCCTCGTTCCGGGATGGTGCAGCTCTTTTGAGGCACACCCCCAATGGAGGTGAGCTGCATGTAGGCTACCATTTTGACCACATACCAGCCCTCCTGCCATTCTTAAATCTCTGACAGTACCGGGAATCGAACCCGGGCCCGCAAATTTGGCAGCTAATAATGCTAACCGTTACACTACGGAGACGGTCCTATCAGCTGAAAATCATGTATTCATGCATTAGGTGAACCGACCTGCTGGAACCTGGGAAGATGCTGAATGCAGGCGCTAATGACCAGTATGTTGAAGACTCACATACACACACACACACAAAAGCGGCAGGACACCCTGGTAAATAGTTTGTAAATTTTCCTCTTTCCTACACTGCTCCAAAACATTCAACGTTGGAGGAGGAAAACACTCTGTATGAAGCTCTGATCAAGTAGAATGGGACGGAAGTTGGACTTCCTAACATCTCGATAACATAAACGTACATGGAAAGACTCTGTGCAATGTTTTCAGCTAGAGTATAATTGTGCTCGTTCCTTGTGTTTGTGTGTGTGTCATTGTATTCTCTTCTGAGATATATTTATACTATCTTTGTCCATCGTCAACATATTTCCGCCGATAACCTCTGTCCCCTCTCATTGTGCAGTTCAACGGACCAGTAGCAAATGAGTTTGTGCAATGAGCATCAGAAAATATTTCTGAGGCTGTGAGCTCGCACGGGTTGCTATGCAGGGGTCCATATCCGTACAGTGAATACAGTGTACAATATGGTTATATAATTATTTACATTTTCTTAAAAGACATGTTATTTCTTCTGTCACCTTTGTTCAAAACCCTCCGTGATTAAGAAATGGTTTACTCAAATACTTGGGGGTAAACAAGAAGGAATTCGTAGCGGTATCTATAGATTATAACAGAATAGTCTCTATTATGTTGTTGTTATTGGTTTGATGCAGCTCTTCACTCCACCCTATCCTCCCCTAATCATTTCATTTCTACGTAACTACTGAATCCTACATATGCTATAATCTGCTTGTCATATTCATATCTTGGTCTATCCCTACCGATCTTACTGCCTACACTTCCCTCAAAATCCAACAGAATAATTCCTGGGTGTCTTAACATGTGTCCTATCATTTTACCTCTTCTTTTGGTCAAATTTAGCCAAATCGATCTCCTCTCATCAATTCGACTCAGTATCACTTCATTCGTGATTCCATCCATCCATCCATCTCACCTTGAGTATTCTTCTGAAACTCCCCATTTCAAAAGTTTACATTCGCTCCCTTTCTGAGCTAGTTATGGTCCATGTTTCAATTCCATACAGTGTCACACTTCAGACGAAAGTCTTCAAAAAGATATTTCTAATTCCTATATCAATGTTCGAAGTGAGCAAATTTCTTTTCTTAAGAAAGGCCTTCCTTGATGTGCTAGTCTGCATTTTATGTCCTCCTTACTTCCGCCACCGTTAGTTATTTTACTACCCAAGTAAAAATATTCTTCTACTTACTTTAAGACTTCATTTCCTAATCTAATATTTCCTGCATCACCTGACTTCGTTCGACTGCACTCCATTACCCTTGTTTTGGACTTATTTATTTTCACCTTGTACTCCTTCCCCAGTACTCTGTCCATACCGTTCAGCAATTTCTCTAGATCTTCTGCAGACTCAGATAAAATAAATATCATCGGCAAATCTCAGGGTTTTGATTTCCCCTCCTTGGATTGTGATTTCCTTTCCAAAATCATCTTTGCTTTCCTTTACCGCCTGCCCTGTACAAACATTGAAACGGAGGGGGACAAAGTGCAGCCTTGCCTCAATCCTTTCTGGACTGCTGCTTCTTCTTATTCAGTCCTCGATTCTTATGACTGCAGACTGATTTTTATACAGATTGTAGATAATACTTCGTTCGTCCTCGGTATCTGATCACAATCACCTTCAGAATCTCAAATAACTTGGTCCAATCAAAATTATCGAATGCCTTTCTACATCAAAGAACGTCATGTATATGAGCTTGCCCTTCTTAATTCGATCCTCTATGATCAGACGTAAAGTCAGGATTGCTTCATGTGTTCCTAAATTTTTTCTAATGCCAAACTGATCTTCTCACAACTCACTTTCAACTTGTCTTTATATTATTCTGTAAATAATACGTGTTAACATTTTGGAGGCGTGAGATACTAAACTAATGGTGCTGTAGTTTTCACACTTATCAGCACCGGCTTTCTTGGAAATAGTTATAACAACATTATGTCTAAAATTGGATGGCACTTCTCTTGTATCATATATCTTACACACTAAACGGAATAACATCGCCATGCTGGTTTCTCCTATGAATATCAGTAATTCAGAGGGAATGTCATCAATTCCAGGTACCTTGTTGCTATTCAGGTCGCTCAAATCTCTGTCGAATTCAGACCTCAAAATTGGGTCAGCCATTTCATCATCATCAACAGCCTGTTCTTGTTCCAGAAATATATAATCTACTTCTTTAACTTGAGACAACTGTTGGATACGTTCCTGCCATCTTTCTGCCTTGTCTTCTTTCCGTATAAGTGGTTTTCCATCTGAACTCTGAATATTCATACACCTAGTTCCTGAAGTTTCCTTGATTTTCCTCTATGCAGCATCTGCCTTTCCTAGGACCATATAACCTTCATCATCCTTGCACTTCTCCTTCAGCCATTCGTCCTTAGCTGTCCTGCACTTTCTATCTACTTCATGTCCGGCTTCATGGCTAAATGGTTAGTGTGCTGCCCTTTGGTCAGTGGGGTCCCGGGTTCGATTCCCGGCAGGGTCGGGAATTTTAACTATCATTGGTTAATTTCGCTGGCACTGGGGCTGGGTATATGTGTTGTCCTCATCATTTTATTCTCATCACGACGCACAGGTCGCCTACGGGAGTCAAATCGAAAGACCTGCACCGGATGAGCCGAAAGTGTCTTCGGACACTCCCGGCACTAAAAGCCATACGCTATTTCATTTCATTTTTATCTACTTCATTCCTTATTCGCCTGTATTATTTTCTCCCCTCCTCATTTTTTTTTTTTTTTTTTTTTTTTTTTTGCATTACTGTATTTTCATCGTTCATCAGTCAGATCTCGTATCTCTTGAGTTATCCTTTGATTCTTTGTTGTTCTTTCCTTTCACCGAACATTTAATCAGCAGCCCTACTGACTTCATTCTTTACGACTGCGCATTCTTCCTCTACTGTGTTTCCTTCAGCCTTTTCATTTAGTCCTTGTGCATCATGTTCCTTGAAACAATCCCTCACATTCTTTCCTTTCAATTTATTTAGGTCCCATTTCCTTGCATTCCTTTCTTCAATTTCTTCAACTTCAGACGGCATTTAATGACCACCATGACCACCAAGTTGTGGTCGGAGTCCACGTCTGCTTCTGGAAAAGTTTTCCAATCGAACACCTGGTTTCTGAATCTCCGCCTAATCGTAATTAAGTCCATTTGATACATTCCAGTGTCTCAAGGTCTCGTCTACTTATACAACCGTCGTCTGTGGTGTTTGAACCAAGTATTAGCAAGGACTGAATTATGATCGATGTAGAATTCAACAAACCGACTTCCTCTTTCATTCCTTTGTCCCAGTCCGAATTCTCCTACTGCGTTATCTTCTCTTCCTTGGCCTAGCACTGCATTCCAGTCTCCAGTAACAATTTGATTCTTGTCACCTATTATATATTATATTAAATCATATATATACATATATGTATATATATATATATATAAAATAACATGTCCTGACTGACTGACTCACTGACTGACGGACTGACTGACTCACAGACTGACTGACTGACTGACTGACTGACTGACTGACTGATTCATCATCGCCGAGCCTAAACTACTGGACATAATGTAATGAAATTACGGGGATACATTTATATTAGAGTGTAGGTGCTCATTATGGGAGGGTTTTTGGATATTCCGTAGCTGAAGGGGTTAAAAGGGGGTGGTGTGAATTGTTTAAATGAATATATCTGTATCTCAAAAACTTAAAAGTTTACAGACGTAAAAATTGGCATTTGCAACCTCTTTTCAAAATAAAGAAACAAGAATTTTTTGTTTCAGGCAAATCCACTTAAGGTAAAGGTAAGGGTTATCCTGCCCGAAGGCAGGTCCGAACCTCCGCAGAGGTGTTCCTGGGCCGGAGTTTACGTGCGGTAGGGTGGGCAGTTCCTTTCCGCTCCTCCATTCCCTTACCGACCATCAACAGCGCGTGGCAACCCATCCAACTCTGACCACGCCCAATGTTGCTTAACTTCGGAGATCTCACGGGATCCGGTGTTTGAACACGGCTACAGCCGTTGGCAATCCAATTAAGGGGGTGGAAAAATGTGAGACGTTGTTTAAATACCTTTTATGAGGATACAATATCTCGAAAACTGAAGATGTTACAGGCATGAAAATTGGTAACTTATTTGGAATCTCCTTTAAAAATAAAGAAACACGTATTTTTCGGTTTTGGGAAAATCCAGTTAATGGGGGGTGAGTCCGGCCCCGCGGTGTAGGAGGCAACGCGTCCGCCTGTCACCCGGCGGCCCCGAGTTCGATTCCCGGCCGGGTCAGGGGTTCTTAATTGTAAATGATTAATATTTCTGGTCTGGGGACTGGGTGTTTGTGTCGTCCTTAACGTTCCTTTCCTCACATTCAACACTCTACACTTCCGCAATTACACTTACACCCAGGTTCCTATCATGTGGTGAAAGAAGTGGTAAAAGATCTACAGAGGTCGACGCCAGGAACAAAACTCATTTTACAAAAAAATGTGGGGTGAACAGGAGTAGCAAAGAGGGTGAATTTTTAGAAGGACTAGGCCTATATCTTCAGTATATCTCTATATCTAACATAAGTAACATATTACGGACGTAAAAACTGGTATTTGGAATCTCCTGCAAAAGTAAAGAGACATACAGGGTAGACGATTTTTTTCTAAAAATTCACTTACGGGGAACTAAAACAGGGGGTGAATCTTTAGAATGAGCATATCTACAGTATATCTCAAGAACTTGACATGTTACACAAGTGAAAACTGGTATTTTTAATCTTTCAAAAATAAGAAACTTGTATTTTTTTGTTTTCGGAAAAATCACTTGTGGGGGGGGATAGAAGAACTGAAAAGTGGGTTGAATTATTTTATTAGGATACTGATATCTCAAAAACTGAAGATGTTACAGATGTAAAAATTGGTGAATGGAAGGTCCTTTAAAAATAAAGAAGCGTATTCTTTGTTTCTGGAAAGGCCACTTATGCGGGGATGAAAATAATTAGTTAAATTAGTTGTATGTGACTACTTAGAACACAAAAACTAAAGATGTTGCACACGTGAACATTGGTATTTGGAATCTCGTTTAAAAGTAAAAGTAAAGTAGCACATATTCCTCTGATTTCGGAAGAATTGATATATTAATTGAATTATTTGTATGAGGATACGTATATCTTATGAAAACTAAAGTTGATACGGACGTGAAAATTGGTATTTGGAATCTCCTATAAAATAAGGAAACGCGGATTTTAGAGGGAAAGTAAACTTGCGGGAGGGGCAGAAAATGAGTTGAATTCCTTTTATGAGGACACCTATCTCAAAAACTGATGTTACAGTCGTGATAATTGGTATTTTGAAGCTCGTTTATAAATAAAGAAACACGTATTTTTTGTTTCCAGAAAATTCATTTAAGGGGGGAGGGTGAAAGAAAGTGAAAAGTTGAATTCTTTTTATCTGGATACTTATATCTTAAAAACTGAAGGTTACAGACGTGAAATTTGGTATTTGGAATATACTTTAAAAATAAAGAAACACGCATTTTTGGAAGTGGGGTCAACTTAACGGGAGTGGAGTGAAAAAATAGTTGAATTCTTTTCGTGAGGATACTTATATCTCCAAAACTAAAGATGCCACAAACGTGAAAATTGGTATTTGGAATCTCCTTTAAAAATACACGAACACCTATTTCGTATTCTTTTGTTTTCGGAAAAGGCACTTAACGGGGGTGAAAAGAAGTTAAAAATGAATTGAATTTTTTATGAGGATGCTTATATCTAAAAAAACACCGGATCCCGTGAGATCTACGACGTTAAGCAACATTGGGCGTGGTAAGGAGATGAATGGGTTGCCACGCGCTGTTGGTTGTGGGGTAAGGGAATGGAGGAGCGGAAAGGAACTGGCCACCCTACCGCACGTATACTCCGGCTCAGGAACACCTCTGCGGAGGTTCGGATCTGCCTTCGGGCAGAATAAACCTTACCTTATATCTCAAAAACTGAAGATGTTGCAGACGCAAAAATTGGTATGGTATTTATAATCTCCTTTAAAAGTAAAGCAACATGTTTTTTTTTCGGAAAATGGGAAGGACTGATGAAGGGGTTGAATTCTTTTTAGGGGGATTCTTATAGCCTATCTCAAAAACTGAATATGTTACGACGTGGAAATAGATATTTTGAATCTCCTTTAAAAATAAACATTTTTTTCGATTTGAGAGGAGACTGTTTCTCACATGTACAGTTCTATGTTGCATGGTCATCTTAGCCCCAAAAGGCAATAACACAAACGTGGTGTACAAAGAGTTTCCGGGGTAAATGAAACTCAATTTGTCGGTGAGTGTTTATACTTTAGGGATTTTCAGATAATGTCTTAGTACAGTACCAAGGAACGATTACTTTTATCATTTCACGAAATCCACGCGAGAAGCCGCGGAAAACTGATAGTCTCTTCATATATTCTTTCGATTTCTTCATCATCTGCTGAACTAGTAGGCACATAGACCAGCACTATTTTGATGGGCATTGGCGTGGTGTCTATCTTGAAAACAATAATTCGTTCACTATGCTAGTCGTAGCTTAAGGTAAATCCGGGACAGATGCCGCCCCGGTAGAGATGCCGCATACACTGTAGCTAAAGGTTCCCATCGTTACAGCTAGATGGCAATATGTGTGGTTTTTCAGTTTCTAAGGAAGAACTACTGTCTGCGAGTGTGACGAAATTTGCTCGTATATTACGCCAATCATAGCCGATATCATGAGGCGAGTACATGTTTCCTCCTGACAAAGTTTTTGCGTGTGTTAATTTATTGTATATTAAGTTGGCTTCAAATGCTTAAATCAGACGTTTTTAGTACAGTAGACGTCAGAAACATAACTGTAGTTGAGAGTAAGCTAATTTTGGGCCATGATAGCCTTGAGGTATGAAAACAGGAGGGTGCGGCGTCTCTCCCTGATAGTTGGCCTTCGGGCTGAGCAGCGGTCGCTGTGCAGGCCAGAGCCATTTCAAGGGTGTTAAGTGCCGTGGGGTTTTGTATAACACAGTGAAGAATCCATTGCACATGCACATTTATAGTAAATCGAAATTAAAACATGATTTTAATGTTGTAAATTATCAGATAGATTTTTTTCCATTGAATGATTATATTATGTGGATATAATTGTCTTGTAGTACGTTCTAGTGTTCGGTTATATTAAAGTTGAAGAAATTGGCTTAAATTTGATTTTGTTATTAATTATTTTACTCGCGGCATCTCTCCCGAGCAAAGTCGGCATCTATACCGGGATCCAGGGAGAGACGCCGCAGATGCAACAATTCCTTTGTTCACTCCTTTCTCCCATTTACTTTCAATTGCCAATATTTTGTTCATCCCTGATCAAATGTACATGTTTTCAAATTATGCTCGATGAATTTGCAAAAATTTTTAAAGTAAATATACCGAGATATAACAAAAGACATAAAAAGTGCGGCAACTCTTATTTTCTTATTCATTATTAAACCAAATTCTGCATTTCCCCAATTTGATTTTGTGTTGTTAATTCTGTAGTCGCCTGACCAAAAATCCTGCTCTTCTTGTCAACGTACTAACCAACAAAATCGACTTTAGTCTATCCATCTCCCTTTTCAAATTCTCTAACCTACCACAACGATTAAAACTTCTAACATACCACCCTCCGACTCACAGAATGTCAGTATCCGTCTCCCTATTGACTGCCCTCTCTCGTGTAGTCCCCACCCGGAGATCCGAATGGGGGACTGTATTACCTCCGGAATACATTAGCCAGGAGGAAACCATCATCAGTACATCATCCATATAGAGAGAGCTGCATGTCCTTGGGAGTTAGTTACGGCTGTAATTTCCCGTTGCTTTGAGCCGTGTAGCTGTATCAACACAGCTAAGCCTTGCTGTGTATTATTAAAAGGCCATATCAGTCAATCATCTAGACTGCCACCCGTGCAACTTCCGAAAGTTTGCTACACCCTATCGATGAACCATTTTTTAGGTTGGTCTCTCGAAAGATACCCATCCGATATGGTTGCATCTGCGGCTCGGCCATCTGATTTATTGGGACGAGGAAGCCCCCCTCCCACGCGGCAAGGTCACATGGTTTGCAGGGAAGGATCTCTATTATATAAAGCCAGAAGGCTAACTGACTGACTCACATACATTAATGTTTACCCCCTTCCAGATGGGGTAGAAACTTGAAATTAGGCAAAAATTCCAAAAAGTCACATTTTAAATTTTTACCGCTCTCTCAAACAAAATGGCTGACGCAAACTTCCGTGTGCACCAGAAAATTGAAAGTTGGAAAACGTTTTGCTCTTGGCCGGCAACCGACTGAGAAATTCCAAATACTGCCAGTGTTTAACGTTTTACCTCCGAAAAACATTGAAATGTGTAGGCAATTTTCATGACGGTGCAGACCATGGTTTCGAGGTATTTTGTGGCTAAACGGTAAGTCGTATCGGAAAAACGGACAACACATTCGGTACACATCATGAAGAGATCTACAACTTTGGAACTATGACTTTTAGTCGTATTTCCTTCCCTTATGCCGTAAGGTAGTTCTGCGTTTACCGATTTTACGCTAATTTTGTACATATTCCATAACTAATTTTACTGATTGGCACACTTATGAGATTGATATCATGAAATTTGATCAAATGAAAAACCACACATTTTCTCACTTTTAAGCCAACGGCCGTAGCCGTGTTGAAACACCGGATCCCGTAAGATGTCCGAAGTTAAGCAACATTGGGCGTGGTCAGGAGCTGGATGGGTTGCCACGCGCTGTTGGTGGGGGGTAAGGGAATGGAGGAGCGGAAAGGAACTGACCACCCTACCGCAAGTAAACTCCGGCTCAGGAATACCTCTGCGGAGGTTCGGACCTGCCTTCGGGCAGAACAACCCCTTACCTTACCTTCTCACTTTTAACGAACAGGGACTACGCTGCCGATCTAACAGTCCAAAGTTCCAGAGCTGGAATGATCAAAGCCACAGATAACCGTGATCCGTGAACACCCTTCTTCCTTTCTCGGCAGGGAGGGGACGAATAGTGGAGACTCCCACGGCATAAACTATGCCCTTCTACTAATCTGTTTCCTAGGAGTACCCGATGAGTCGGAAAATTTTAATTCACTACACTGGTGGCGGAAAAATCTATCTGACTTGGAGACAGATTTTTCCTCGAAGCAAGAGGAGAAGCCCACTCTTCACTGCTAGTTTGGAATAAAATGAATGTAGAATTTAATAAAAGTAAAGAGGAAGAAGCTTTAATTAAGAAGCGGCTCTTTTCAGGGTCGAATTTTGAGTTATTTAGTGAATTGTGGTGCTATAATTTGGAATAGGCCTAAATTGTTATTCTATACCAGGCCATACTACTACTACTACTACTACTAATAAGTGAGCCTCTGCCTTAAGTATGCACACTGCTCATTCAAAACAGCGCTTCAGATTAGGGATCATATAGCTGGAATACTATGATGAACCTGTGTGTTACGTACCAGCTGTATCAGAAAATGTATGAACCAGAGGAATGACATGCTAAAGAAGAAATTTTTCTAACTCCACAGCTATTTCCCGCTAATATTCAGTCAGGCTGTTATACTCGGTACGCAGCAGTAATCCCATCTGTCGGAGTTGAGAGGCAGCATAAGAGACAAAGAACATCACATCAAACAATGGTCAATGTAATGTTACTGTTGATCAATGCTATGCGCTTTTGATATTTAGGTCTTCACATTTAGTTTTCTTCCGACTCTGAAATACCACTCTTACCATAGTCGGTACGGTAAAACTGATTAAAACATAAATGATTGGAAATTGTATTCCCTATAACTTTTGTTATGTAATACTTTTCGATAGTACCAATAACATAGGTATTTAAAAATTACATTTTAGGCGCCTTCCCCTAAACTACAATTCCATCCAGGGTGAATAAATTTGTTTATACCTTAGACTGTTGTTTCTCATTCTCCAACTTTGCATACCGATTTTCATTAAATTCTCTTTAGCCGTTTTCTAGTGATGCGTGTACAGATAGACAAACAGGCAGACAGACAGAAATGAGGGAAAAGTAAAAAGTGCATTTCCTTGTTACTGTGTATATGACCGATACAGAAATACTATTCTTTTCAAATTCTGAGCAATGTACAGACAAAACTCGTTTTTATATATATAGATGAATTAATTCAAACTGGCTGGACGTTTCCACACGGTGACACTTAAGACCTGGCTTTTCACCTCGTTTCCCGGTCAAGAAAGCCAATAATACCGGCCGAGAGAATTCGTCGTGCTGACCACACGTCACCTCATAATCTGAAGGCGGTCGCTTGGCAGGCCGAGGCCCTTCGGGGCTGTTGCGCCATGGGGTTTGGTTTTTTTTTTCACCTCGTTGACCATTATACCATTGCCTGTTGTTTATCTTACAACATTATAGAGTTATTTTTACAGTCGCTCGCAATGCTGTAACTTATTTATTACTCTATACAGAATAACAACAACCGCAAAAAACCTTATCTGTGACTCCGGTTCTTTACTGATACCATATCCGAGGGCTGTAAATGCAGCAGTGGAAGTACTGATAGAACGCGATATTTAATGAACTAATAAGTACAATCGCATTCCATTCCTTCAATGTAGAAGTCTGTTACCTTTTTCCAAATATCGGGAAGCCATTGGGATCGTTGGCAAGGCTATCTATGATGATGGCAGCGGCGGAGCGCCGTACTGAGTGGAGTACAGATGCAAGCAAGCAAATCGGCGGCCTCGGAGGGGTTCCTTCAACTTCCGAAAAAGATCGAAGTCACAAGGACCCATGTCTTGTGAGTAAGACCTCCCAATGCTTCCTTGGCAATAAGAGCTTGACAATGTTTGCGACATGACGACGTGCGTTGTCATGCAACACAATAGGGCGATCGTCTCGCAATACATGTGGGCGTTTGCGCCGCATAGACGGACGTATATGTCGCTCCTCCAGGCAAATGCCGGGATGGTATCTAACATAAGGCCACGACCGCTTCCTTCCCTCTTCCTTGTCTATCCCCTCTGACCTTCCCTTCGCCCCACAAGACTCCTGTTCAGCGTAGCAGGTGAGGCCGTCTGGACGAGAAACTGGTTCTCCTCGTCAGTTTAATCCCCGACCCAAAGTCTCACGCTCCAGGACATAAGGCGGTAGATTCCGAGGGAAAAACCAACCCTCGAAAGTAAACGGATTAAGAAAGTAAAGAAAGAAATAAACTTGGCGGGGAGTTGTAACTCTCGGAAGACATGGGCAGGCCATGTTATTAATAACGTTTTACTTACTTGCCGTCCGGCTTCTTGGTTGAATGGTCAGCGTAGTGGCGTTCAGTTCCCTGCTGGGTCTCAGATTTTAATCTTAAATGATGTCTTTCCTTGACTCGGGGCAGAGTTTTTGTGCTCTTCCCAACATTCCAGCAACTCATGCAACACACACAAGACTCCACAACAACACGCAGTTCCCTACACACGGAGGTCTGCCTTACAAGGGCTGCATCAGGATAGCGTTAACCACACGAAATTAAATTCTAGCTTATTTATTGTATGTGATTCATTTACATTTCAATGCTGTGTTGTCCCTCTATGAGACTACTATCCTTCTTGGTCCCGGCAATGACTTCACACTTGACTTGGCAAAGTAATCACAAGAAACGACTTCCTTGTTGTAGTGGACTT
Organism: Anabrus simplex; assembly: GCF_040414725.1. Taxonomy (NCBI): domain Eukaryota; kingdom Metazoa; phylum Arthropoda; class Insecta; order Orthoptera; family Tettigoniidae; genus Anabrus; species Anabrus simplex. The sequence goes on along the minus strand of NC_090266.1, from coordinate 1,028,351,363 downwards.
TTGACAACCGACTAATCTCCAGGGAAAATCCAGTGCTGTGTATATGAGCTTGTTTGCTAAGCTTTGGCATATATATAAAAGCACAAGGAGAAACCGGTACATCATTACACTTTTTATCTCAAAGAGAGAAACTCATCTTTTTCTCCTTTTCTTGCTACTCGTTTAACATCGCACTAACACATCGAAGGTTTTCGGCGACGAAAGGATGGGAAAGAGCTAGGATTAGGAAGGTAACGGTCGTAGCATTAATTAAGGTACAAATCCTACCATTATCTGGTGTGAAAAAGGGAAACCACGGAAAACAACACTCAGGGCTGCCGATGGTGGGATTAGAACCCACCATATCCCTATTTCAAGCTCACAGGTGCGCGCACCTAACCGTGCGGCCAACTCGCTCGATAGAGGCTCATCTAATTCCTCATTTGACAAAGGAATTTTCATGGCATTACTTGCAACGAAGTTAAATGAGTTCCCCGTTGTAGGACGCTACCTCCAAATCAGTGATCTTGTTTTTGCAATTGTCGGTTGATAATGACAGGTTACTATGGACATAAGGTTTTTTTTTTAAATTAGGGACGTTTTACATCGTTGTAGATAATCTCGTGCAATCTATGCGTGAATGAATGATACCGTTTCAGATAACCTCTATTAGTATACAATCTGGTTCTGTGAAAATGTAAGTTATTTCGGCTAGAAAAGGTAAAGAAAACGTAGTTTTGAGAGAGTTATCAAAAGGCCGGTAATTTTGTAGTTTAACGTGACTGTAGATATCGTGATACGTAGGTGCTTTGAAAAGTTCTCGGAATGTACTAGAATTAAGTATCTTACCTCGGTGGAACTGCTTTCATTTTTCAACATAGTCTCCCTGTAGACTAATGCATTTGGTCCAGCGATGTTCCAATTCCTTGATCCAATCTCGAAAATGAGATTCCTCCAGGACTGCAAAATACCTCTCCAATTCGGCTGTCAGTTCTTCCCTTGTAGAAAATCTCCATCTACCGAGGAAAATTTTCAGCTTGGGGAATAAATGAAAGTCTGATAGTGCCAAATCAGGTGAATAAGGTGGATGTGGCAACAATTCGTACCCCAGTTCATGGAGTTTTGCCATGGCAATAACACTTGTGTGCGGCGGAGCGTTGTCCTGATGAAAGATGACCGTTTTCCTTGCCAAACCAGGCCTTGTTTCGCGTATCTTTTCCTGTAGTTGGTCTAGGAGGTTTGCATAGTATTTCCCCGTAATTGTTTGGCCAGTAGGAAGATAATCTATCAGCAGAATGCCTTTTGCATCCCAGAAAACTGAGGCCATGACCTTTCCGGACGAGCGCACTGCCTTTGCTTTCTTTGGTGGTGGTGAAACAGCATGTTTCCACTGCTTTGACTGCGGTTTTGTCTCTGGGGTATAGTAGTGGACCCAAGTTTCATTTGTAGTCACAAACCGGCGCAAAAAATGTTGTTGGTTGCACTGTAAACGGGCCAGACTTTGTTCGGACATTCCCAATCTGGTGCGTTTATTGTCCAATGTCAAGAGCCGCGGCACCCATCTTGCGGTTAATTTTTTCATACCCAATTCTTCGGTTAAAATATAATATACCCATTCAGAAGACATCCCTACAACTTCAGCAATCTCCCGCACTTTCAGTCGACGATCCTCCATGACCATTTTATGCACTTTTGCCATAAATTCTGGGGTCGTAACACTTTTTGGCCGTCCACTACGCGGATCATCATCCAAGCTCTCCCGACCAAATTTAAACTCGCTGGTCCACTTGGCAACAGTTGAAAATGAAGGAGCAGAGTTCCCCAGTGTGTTCTGAAAGTCGACATGTATTTCCTTTGCTTTCATACCTTTCTTTACAAAGTATTTAATCACTGCTCGAATCTCAGTTTTTTCCATTGTCACAAATCACTACGCGGGAACAACAACAAAGAGTCGTCACTACCAAACTCCTGCAGCTAGAGATCTGACGCGCCACGTGTTCACTCACAAAGGATGTTATTGCGCGGCAACCTCGTTGCTCTAGCACTGACATCTAGCGGTGATTCCGAGAACTTTTCAAGCCATCCTCGTATAAACTTTGGTTGAACTCTACTTGTGCATAGAATCCGAACCACAGTGGCCTGACTAATATTTCAAAATTCGACATACATTGACTGAGATTCGGACGGCAACTATTTTTGTAAAAAAATACACCATCCCAGAATTTGCCGAAATAGAAAGAAGGACCGATGTCGGCATTCGAACCAAACTGACTTTCGTACCGCTGAATTACAATGGCAGCCACATACAAGTGAATTGTTGAAACTTACACCTTACGCGATCTATTCACAACAACGAACGTTTGAAGCTATGCCTTTCACCTTGAAATACTGTATTTGAATATCAATTCTAACATTCGTTTGATAACCCTACCTCTGCTTAATATCCAAGTTCCTACATCTCTTCTGCAAACCATTCTCATTTATTTAGAACAAATGGCCCTATCATAAACAGTGATTTATGCGCGCAGCTTCATCGAGCGTGTTTATCTCTCCTTTACGAACACTAATCCGCGTGTTGCAACTCATTCTTGCTGCGTTCGTTTCCTTCAGATATCCGGCAGCGCCAGTACCCGCTGATTAAAATTATTATTATTATTATTATTATTATTATTATTATTATTATTATTATTATTATTAACAAATGTATCGCAATTGGAAAATAACCCGGTGGTAGTGATCACTTACAGTAGTGTGATAATGAAGTAAAGTTAAAACATAATTACAAGAGTACAACAAGCAATTCTATGGAAAGAAAACATTACAAGAAACACTACCAGTTTAACATTCTAAATCCAGCATCATCATATACAATATTCCGCACCCATAAGGCGCATCACAAGTGTACAATACATATACAATATACAATGGTAATTTATGCCTCGCTAACTGACTGAAAGCTGTCTTACTTAATGGTCGATGACTTCAATATTAGGCCCCTTGAAATAAAGAATTACCAATTCCTTCTTTACCACTAGTCCAGAAAGAACTTTCTCAATCCTAAAACTACCAGATAATACTGTATTCTCAAACACATTGAGTGCATGAAGGTGATGACCACATCTTTGCCAACAAAAACACTGCTAACTACAGTGGTCTACGAGGTAGTCTGGTCAAATCCCACTGTCGGCAGGCCTGAAGATTGTTTTTCGTGTTTTCCCATTTTTATTCCAGACAAATGCTGAGGCTGTACATTAATTACGGCCACAGCCACTTCCTTCCCACTCCTAGCTGTTTTCCTCTCCCACTGTCGCCATAAGACCTATCTGTGCCGGCGCGATGTAAAGCAAGTATTTTTTTTTTTTTTTTTTTTTTTAACCTGTCCCTCCGCATACACCACCACATGCATTACTGAATGCTTCAGGCTACAGCCACAAATCAATGAACACATCTCATGTCCTGACAGAGGACCCTGCAGGAAACCCACCGTAACCCATCAGGGTCTTCTTCTAACACTCCAAGGTTGGTTTCACCCTCGGACTCAGCGAGGGATCACACCTCTACCTCCTCAAGGGCAGTGTCCTGGAGCGTGAGAGATTGGGTCGGGGGATACAACTAGGGAGGATGACCAGCACATCGCCAAGCCGGCCTCATCTGCTATGCTGAACAGGGGCCTTGTGGGGTATGGGAAGATTGGATAGGATAGACAAGGAAGAGGGAAGGAAGCGGCCGTGGCCTTAAGTTATGTACCATCCCGGCATTTGCCTGGAGGAGAAATGGGAAACCACGGAAAATCACTTCGAGGATGGCTGAGGTGGGAATCGAACCCACCTCTATTCAGTTGACCTCCTGAGGTTGAGTGGATCCCGTTCCAGCCATCGCACCACTTTTAAAATTGCGCGGTAGAGGCGGGAATCGAGCCCGGGCCTCTGGGGTGGCACCTAATCACGCTAAAAACTACACAACAGAGGCAGGCATTATTATTATTATTATTATTATTATTATTATTATTATTATTATTATTATTATTATTATTATTATTATTATTAACTCGGCTATGAAGGGTAAGAAAAGTAGTGGAATGCCAAGGCGGTGATGGTTAGACTCGGTTTTTACTCATTTAATGATAAGAGGTGTGGAAGTAAATGAGGCCACAGAGCTTGGTACAGAGAACTGTAGAGGTACTTAGTTAATTCACATAGGCTCGCAGACTGAACGCTGGAAGATACAACAGTAAATATTGAGTATATATATATATGTGTGTGTGTGTGTGTGTGTGTGTGTGTGTGTGTGTGTGTGTGTGTGTGTGTAGGAACGTATGCATTTAAGAAAAGTAAATTCGTGTTCTCGTCCCGAGGTGCCAGCTCTTTTCAGGCACATCCCCCAATGGAGGAAGGCTACATGTAGTCTACAACTTTTAACCACATACCAGCCCTCCTATCAAACTTAAATTTCCGGCAGTAAGCCGTACCGATAACAGAACCCGGGCTTCCGAGGACTGAAGCTAACAGCGATAACCGTTACGCTACGGAAGTGCACGTCCGTAAGATTATTATTATTATTATTATTATTATTATTATTATTATTATTATTATTATTATTATTATTATTATTATTATAACTCGGGTTTCCGTCAACGGTGGGAGTGAAATGAGCTTGAACAGAAAAGGGTGCCCCTGGGGCCTTAATTAAGGTATAATTGCGGTATTTATCTGATGTGAAAATGAGGAAAAAAGCATCCAGCAGCTGGCGTTATAATATACCATCATTGTAATAATAATAAGTAGTTTTTTTTAAATGCTTTACGTCGCACCGACACAGTTAGGTCTTATGGCGACGATGGGACAGGAATGAGCTAGAAGTTGGAAAGAAGCGGCCGTGGCCTTATTCAAGGTACAGCCCCAGCATTTGCCTGGTGCGAAAATAGGAAACCACGGAAAACCATCTTCAGGGCTGCCTACAGTGGGGCTCGAACCCACTATCTCCCGAATACTGGATACTGGCCGCATTTAAGCGATTGCAGCTATGGAGCTCGGTAGTAGTAGCAGTAGTAGTAGTAGTAGCGTCCGACTTCTTGGCAGAATGGTCGAGGTAGTGTCTTTCGTTTTAGAGGATCCTGGGTTCGATTCCATGTCGGCTCGGGTATTTTAACTTCATCTAGTTAATTCCTCTAGCTATAGGGCTGGGTGTTTTTGTTCATCTTAATAAACATCTTCTCTTACATTATAAGCCACCATGGAAGCACGTAATAGTGACTACATCCCTCCATGTAGGATTGGCTTCTAGAAAGGACGTAATAATGGGCTAAATCTGGAAAATCTGGCAAAAAGTCCGAAAAAAGAAGATTAATAGTAGAATAACTACTGTAGCTTTTAAGAGACGCCAGAGTGCTGCAATTTTGCTTTAGAAATGAGTGCTTCAACTTGCGAGGAAATTTACCGAATTGGGTCTCACGGATTTAAGACAACTTACTTGCGCTAGGATTCGAATCATAGAAGACAAGTGATTAATCAGTCAAGCAAGAGTTTATGACTATAGGCTTAATGACCTAGAATAAGGCGCCCCAACTTCAGGTACATGGTTTTCCTTCGCTCCCGCATTCCCCCTTCTGCACCTGCTAATGCTGGCTATGGCCGTTACCTTCCCAGTTAACAACAAACATACACACAACACTACAGACACCACAACCATACAGGATATCAGATTCCATACGAGGCTCTGTAGATCTTGATGTCCCAAGCTACTTGTACGCAGCTAACTGCGAAGAGTGAACAATCTCGAAGATAGGCGGCAGTTAGAATAGTACCTGGCGGTAGAGCCTCTCTGATACATTAGTTATTGCCTTTCATCAGCATTTCACACACGCTAGCCATTCTCTTTCTACCCGTGCTCTACTTTACTCACTTCTTCCGTCTGCAGCAATGAAAGGGAATATCAAATGGCAATGTTCTATTCTAAGCATTGTCACAAGGATCCGGATGCTGGAGCAGGCGGATATGTGACATATGTCTCCTCGCTGAGGACTCAGTGACGTTCGTTGAACAAAAACTCAGAGGGAATGTTTTACTATCCTTATGAGTGCGAACTGCCTGACCTACAACGAGAAGAATTTCGTGAAAAGGAACAAGTACCTTCAAGTCATTGTTTTGACGGGGTAGAAAATGTAGTCATGTATGTCGTATTCTTCACGTCTACCTACTGTTTCGGAATACGTAGTAGACTGAATATAGAGCAAACTATTTTACTTTCAAATATCATGGTTACGTACTCCTAGTCATTTCTGGGAATGCAAATGACGCCGAAGTTCACTCAGTCCACAACAGGATATGTACCAGGTTAATGCCTGGGTTACGGAGGCCTCGGGTTCGATTTCCGCCCAGTCCAGGAATTTGAATTCTGGACGAAATCCAAGCCATACGACTGAAGATATTGTCACGCAGACCACGTGACTATCCGATATCTACAAGGCATCCGCCTGGGCAGCAGTCGTCTTGGACACAGTTCTTTTAATCATTGTGTACTGTGGCGGCTAATCAGTCTATTTCACACAACGCCGGTGTTACGGCCTGTTCGACAATAGCATTGCTGTTTTCTTACCCTCACTAATTGTGCCTTGTGAGAAATGTATATGAGTAAGCATACAAACATTATAGCGTCCTATATACTTTCTTGTACTTATTAACAGTGCATCCTAGTCGAAATATGTCTGCCACAGACATGAAGTGACCCCATCGTATTCTTCAGCAGCGGCCAATCGTTATAGCCTACTTGGCGAAGGTTAACTCAAAGAAAATAACGCCGTTGCGCCTCGAAATACCGCTACGGGACAGTCATATAGAAGTTCTTTCCGCCAATATTCAGGCATGCTGTTTTACTCGGGAAGCAGCCGTCATCCCATCTCTTGGCGATGAGTGGCAGCAGAAGAGACAAATCACATTACAACAATCTTCAATATAATGTTAATGTTGATCAGTTTTATGAGCTTTCGATATTGTAGGCGTTCGCATTTAGTTTTCTTCAGAGTCAGGGATATTAGAGCATCTAATGTAAATACAGTCCTTCCTTCTTTCATGACTCCCTCTTGTCTTATTCTTCAAGGGATCGATCCTTTACGATATTTTCCCATTTCTTTATAATCATCTTCACATTTTTCCTTGTCGATACGCACTGATGACCACACGGTTTTACACCTTAAGACAATGATAACAAAAACTATCACCAGTTAACACGATTAAAAAATATCTCCATGTTAGCATTGCTTGGCGTTGAAATGGACTAAACAACAAAAGTCTAAATTCATTATTCTATTAACATATTCGTTAGAATACACCTGTATAAGACATAAATGATTATTTTTGTTGCTAGTAGCTTTACGTCGCACCGACACAGATGGGTCTTATGGCGACAATGGGACAGGAAAGGCCTAGGAGTTGGAAGGAAGCGGGCATGGCCTTAATTAAGGTACAAACCCAGCATTTGCCTAGTGTGAAAATGGGAAACCACGGGAAAACAATCTTCAGGGCTGCCGACAGTGGGATTCGAACCCACTATCTCCCGGATGCAAGCTTACAGCCGCACGCCCCTAACCGCACGGTCAACTCGCCCGGTCATAAATGATTACACATTGTAGGCCTATTCTCTATAACTTCTGTTACGGCATGTAATACTTTTCGATAGGACCAATAACGTAGGTACAGTATTTAAAAAAATTAATTTTAGGCGCCTTCCTCTAAAATACAATAGACTGTATCACCTTATTCACAGATTTTACATACCGATTTTCATTAAATTGCGTTCGCCGATTTTCTCGTGGTTGGGCGTTGATATGGACTTAGCAACAAAAATAGAAATTCACGAATATCTCTCTTATCATAGCTGATACGGTAAAAATGTGTAAGACGTAAATGATCGGAAATGTAATTCTATAAAACTTATGTAGCCTAGTATTTATCGAGAGGATCGTTAATAACATAAATATTTTAGAATTATATTTTAGGCCTTCCCCTAAATTGCCATTTCACTCAGCGTGAATAAAATTATTTAGTGCCTAGATTGTAGTGCATCTCCCTGACTTTACATACCGATTTTCATGAAATTCTCTTCAACCATGTTCTCGTGATCCCCGTACATATATACAGACAGGCAGGCAGAAATGACGGAAAAGTGCATTCCTTTGTTACTGTGGACACGACCGGTACAGACAATACCATTCACAGACAAAACTCTTACTAATTACTTTTACTGTTTTAGGAGATGCCGAGGTGCTGAAATTTAGTCCTGCAGGAGTTCTTTCACGTGCCAGTAAATCTACCGACACGAGGCTGACGTGTTTGAGCATCTTTAAATGCCACCGGACTTAGCCAGTATCGAACATGCCAAGGGGTCAGAAGACCAGAGCCTCAACAGTCCGCCCGTTGTTTTGGTTCACGCAATACTGAACTGTAGATGACAGAACCTTTCTGGTCAGAGTTCTAACCTGAAATATTATCACATAGCGGTTTTTCTAGGCGCAACGACTACAAACTGCATTCATTATCAATTTATCCAGCTCCATGACACCTAATAAAAGGCTTGTGCGTGCTGATAGAATGTTTTTACGTCCGTATCTCTATATTCTAGGTCATGTCCCCCTCCTGATAGCTTAAGCGCCGCGCGCTGTACGGATTAAAGCAAGAATGACCTCTCGAGCTAGCGTCATCATTACCCTGACTGGCAGTCTGTCCAATTGGTGAGGGAGGATGATTTGGTGTGTAACAACAAGAAGCTGACGTATTTGAGCGCCTTCAAACATCACCGCACTGAACTGGGATCGAACCCGCTAACTTGAGCTCAGAAGGCCAATGTTCCACCGTCTGAGCTACTGAGCCCGACAGGGTTGAGTAAAGGGTTGAGTAAAGATACTGAATGAATGAATCACGCATAAACGGTAACAGGAGAGAGAGTATTCACTTACTATGTTTTTTAATACATGCAGTTAGTCGTTTATAATAAGATATACTTAAGATGTCCCAACTAACAAAATATTATCAACAATTAATATACACATAATTAAAAAGCATACGTATACAGCATATACCATAAATATTTCGTGGACGTATATTTAATAATTAATCAGACTTAGACAAGGTATCTACCAAGATCTTGACGAACCGGATCAGTTCCACCCTTGATTCTGCTCAGACAGTCGAACAAGCTGGTTTCAGCTGTACGACCCTCTATAACTAGTTGTATGTAGCGCTCCACGGCCCTGTAGAACTAGTTATATGCAGCGCTCCACGTCCCTGTAGAACTAGTTTTATGCAGCGCTCCACGGCCCTCCAGTACTTGTTATATGTAGCGCTCCACGGCCCTGTAGAACTAGTTATATGTAGCGCTCCACGGCCCTGTAGAACTAGTTATATGTAGCGCTCCACGGCCCTGTAGAACTAATTATATGCAGCGCTCCACGGCCCTCTAGTACTAGTTATATGTAGCGCTCCACGACCCTCTAGTACTAGTTATATGCAGTGTTCCACGGCCCTCTAGTACTAGTTATATGTAGCGCTCCACGACCCTCTAGTACTAGTTATATGCAGCGTTCCACGGCCCTCTAGTATTAGTTATATGTAGCGCTACACGACCCTCTAGTACTAGTTATATGCAGCGTTCCACGGCCCTCTAGTACTAGTTATATGTAGCGCTACACGACCCTCTAGTACTTGTTATATGTAGCGCTCCACGGCCCTCTAGTACTAGTTATATGTAGCGCTACACGACCCTCTAGTACTAGTTATATTTAGCGCTACACGACCCTCTAGTACTAGTTATATGCAGCGTTCCACGGCTCTCTAGTACTAGTTATATGTAGCGTTCCACGGCCATCTAGTACTAGTTATATGCAGCGTTCCACGTCCCCCTATTACTAGTTATATGTAGCGCTACACGACCCTCTAGTACTAGTTATATGCAGCGTTCCACGGCCCTCTAGTACTAGTTATATGTATCGCTACACGACCCTCTAGTACTAGTTATATGTAGCGCTCCACGGCCCTCTAGTACTAGTTATATGTAGCGCTACACGACCCTCTAGTACTAGTTATATTTAGCGCTACACGACCCTCTAGTACTAATTATATGCAGCGTTCCACGGCCCTCTAGTACTAGTTATATGTAGCGCTACACGACCCTCTAGTACTAGTTATATGTAGCGCTCCACCGCCCTCTAGTACTAGTTATATGTAGCGCTCCACGGCCCTCTAGTACTAGTTGTATGTAGCGCTCCACGACCCTCTAGTACTAGTTATATGCAGCGCTACACGACCCTCTAGTACTAGTTATATGTAGCGCTCCACGGCCCTCTAGTACTAGTTATATGTAGCGCTCCACTACCCTCTAGTACTTGACTTAACATAACTGACACATTCTCACCCTTCAGGAAGCAGACCAAATGAATATCAAGTACGGCCGTCATACAAGAATTAACGGGGTTCGAATCCCACTGTCGGCAGCCCTGAAGATGGTTTTCCGTGGTTTCCCATTTTCACACCAGGCAAATGCTAGGGCTGTGCCTTAATTAAGGCCACGGCCGCTTCCTTCCAACTCCTAGGCCATTCCTATCCCATCGTCGCCATAAGACCTATCTGTGTCGGTGCGACGTAAAGCCCCTAGCAAAAAAAAAAAAAACATCATAGTCATCCGTAACACCTATGAAATCTCTTCAGTCTCTGTAGATATCTACAGAGCAACGGCGAGTTCCCCATTGAAAGAGCCTGAAACCAGGCGATCCTAAATCGTACAAGCTATTCACAGCCGTGTTAGAAATGGCTATGTCAAAGTAAATTGGCACGAAGGGGGAATCGGGACTAATGGAAAATTTGAACAAATTTGAGTCTTGCGGATGACATCGTACTACTGGCTAATGGCAACGAAGAACTCCAGTCCTCAGTCAGCGACCTCGCATCGAAATGGCGAGAAGTGGGCCTGACCATAAACCTTTAAAAACCAAACTTATGGCTAACTAGCTGGTGTACCCGTGCTTCGCTACGGGATTCTCAGAAAGACTGTCTTCGTGGTTTTCCTAACTGAAGTCAACTTAGGCCATTACAAAAATTTCAGTAAGAATGTAGTAATTAAAAGTAATGTTATCTTACAAAATACTCGATCAAATGAAAAATCGCACATTTTCTCACTTAACGAACCGTACTACGGTGCCGATCTAACAGTCCAAAGTTTCAGTGCTTGAATGACCAGGCCGCAGACAGCCGTGAACACTCCTCTGCCATTATTCCGTTAAATATGCTCACTGCTCATTCCAATCAGTGCCTCAGAGTAGGGATTGAATAGCTCGAATGCTATGATGAACCAGTGTTATGTAACATTAATATCAGAAAATGTATGAACCAGGGGAATGGCATGCTAAAGTACTAAGTTGTCCAAATCCTCATCGACTTTCCGCCAATATTCAGGCAGGCTGTTATACTCGGCACGATCAGGCGAGTTGGCCGTGCGGTTAGGGGCGCGCAGCTGTGAGCTTGCATCCGGGAGGTAGTGGGTTAGAACCCTCTGTCGACAGCCCTAAAGATGGTTTTCCGTGGTCTCCCACTTCCATACCAGGCGAATGCTGGGGCTGTACCGTAATTAAGGCCAGGGCTGCTTCCTTTCCACTCTTAGCCCTTCACCTATTCCATCGTCGCCATAAGACCTATCTGTGTCGGTGCGAGGTAAAGCAAATTTTTAAAAAACTTGGTATACAGCAGTAATCCCATCTATCGGAGATGAGTTGCAACAGGGACACAAAGCACATCCTAACAAACAATGGTCAGTGTAATGTTATTGTTGATCAATGTTATGAGCTTTCTGTATTGTAGGCCTTCATATTTAGTTTTCTTTCGACTCTGTGATATTAGGGCGTTTTACAAAATTATTCATAGCGTAGACTGTAATTCCTTATTCCCCGATTTTGTATACCGATTTTCATTAAATTCTGTTTACCAATTTTCTCGTGACTCGGCGCTGATATGAATTTAGCAACAAAAATCAAAATTCATTAATATATCTGTTATCATAGCCGGTACGGTAAAATGTACGACATAAATGATCGGAAATGTAATACTATATAACTTTAGTTATCTAGTAGGTATTTGTCGATAGGACCACTAATAAAACAGATATTTGAGAATTAAATTTTAGGCCTTTCCCTAAACTACCATTTCACTCAACGTGAATAAAATTATTTATATTCTAGATTATAGCAACTTATTCCCTGACTTTTCAAGCCGATTTTCATTAAGATAGGACCACTGATAACATACATATTTTAGAATTAAATTTTAGTCCTTCCCCTAAACTACCATTTCTCTCAGCGTGAATAAGGTTATTTATAGCCTAGATTATAGCGACATATACCCGGACCTTACATACAGATTTTCATTAAGATAGGACCACTAATAACATAAATATTTGAGAATTAAATTTTAGGCCTCCCCTAAACTACAGTTTCCCTCGGCGTGAATAAGATTATTTATGGCCTAGTTTGTAGAGACTTACTACCGTATTTTACATACCGATTTTCATCAAATTCTCTTCAGCTGTTTTCTCGTGATGCGTGTACATACATACAGACAGATAGACAGACAGACAGAAATTACGGAAAATTAAAAAGTGCATTTCCTTTGTACTATGGACATGACCGATACAGAAATACCATCCTTTTTCAATTCTGAGCAATGTATAGAAAAAACTCTTATTTTATATATATAGATAAATGGGTCCCAGCAACAACTGTCCATGTTGAAAACATCCTACTAGAACATGTCCCTGAATACACCCACACACATAAGAAATTGTTTTCTTTATCACCCATGTGTGTCATTTAACTGTGTTGCTATCTTGGCCTGTCCTATGCAGACAGGAGAGATAACGCGTATGATATTTGTAAACATACTCATAACTGCACGTACCCCAACCCACAGTCTCGTTTGAGGTACAGCTGGTCGCTTCACTCAACCAGTAGTGCAGTACGTATAAAGAGGAACAGCGCCTTATACAGGATGGTCGGAAACAACGTCAATCAGATATATTTCTTTTAGAGGGTTCCTCATACCGATAAATAATTTGAAAGAAATAATTCTATATCCCGCGCCGTGGCCATTTTATCAGGTGCTGAAGTTAGCCAATGAGATCGCTTCGCGGGCGAATTCAAATGGGCTTTGCGAGGCGGGGTTGAGTTCGTGCCTTGCCTGTGGCGTAATCTACTATCAAAACTAGCCTGACACGACTCCAGCAACAAGTTGAATATACTTACCCCGGTGCGCAAGAGCGTTTGACCTTCCAGTATTTCATCCGCATTCCATCCAATCCCTACCAAACAAATTCCTGTCAAGAAATAATTCCAGGCCGGGTGCCTGTTCAACCCCCGACCATTAACCTTTCAGACATCGAAGAAATTTCCAAGACAGTAAACCAGTTCCTCTCCTCCCCACCGTGTGTTTATGCTGATAATTGATGTTATGCTCGGTGTCGTCCCCTTTGCGATCAGTCCCATTTGCGATCACTCTTATCAGTGACATACAAACAGTCAGGTTGCAGTGAGGGAATTTCCTACTGAGGAACTTGTACAGGAAGACATCTCTCAAGTAACTGGTGAAACTACGAACTACTGTCCGAATTTTTATTATGGACACTCGAGATTAGGCTTTAATTACAAACGAACCGATAGGCCTATTGCAATGTGAGTTATACCAATATTTTCCTTGTTTAATTATACATTAGGGTATATAAGACACATTGTTTTCGAAGTTCATTAAATATTTTTTATTTGCTGTTGTCGTAAATATTGTCCGGGATTTCGGCTTCTTCTCTAGGAAGCGCTCACATAGAAATATATACAGGGAAAAATACTTGTCTGAGTGGTAATGAAATGTTTATATGCTATAACCACATGTATTGGTAGTGTAATACTGAAGTTAATTTTTTTCAACCACCCCGAAGAAAGTTCTTATTATTTTTATAAAGCAATTCTTTCTCAGCCCAGGTTAAACGTACAGCAGGAAACTTGGGCTTGTTTTGGAACACTCAGTCATGGTTATAAGATACTACAACCACTGTAACCATATAGTGTGGTACCGAATTTATGAAGGATAATATTGAAGGGAGGTTTTATGCACGCCGGACCGTGCGATTAACAGCAGGCCGAGTGGTGATATCGGGCGCATACGAATCGTATGTTGAAACTCTCTATGTACCGCTTGAGACTAATGAGTTAATATCGGGACTGACAGAGAACAAACAGGACTCGAATGAACCTTTTATTTAGAGTTACCAGATGGTTGTTGTGTTTTTGTGTTTTTTTTGTTTGTTTGTTTTTTTCTTTGCTTTACGTCGCACCGACACAGATAGGTCTTATGGCGACGATGGGACAGGGAAGGGCTAGGAGTGGGAAGGAAGCGGCCGGGGCCTTAATTAAGGTACAGTCCCAGCATTTGCCTGGTGTGAAAATGGGAAACCACGGAAAACCACTTTCGGGGCTGCCGGCAGTGGGGTTCGAACCTACTATCTCCCGAATACTGGATACTGGCCGCACTTAAGCGACTGCAGCTATCGAGCTCGGTGGTTGTTGTGTAAAGGCGGTTAAATGAGTTTTAAGAAGTAAGACAAAAATGGTCGGAGGATCGAGAAGGCAGTGACTGATGATGTTCGCGAGTAAATTACCTTGCTCAAGTTTTGCTATGTAATAGAGGTTCGTAATCGTTACATTGGTGTAAGAGTGATCAGAAGTAAATATTTAGATCACCTACTACATTCTTGTAAGTAAGATACCTGACATTGTTACCGTGGTCTTTGTGTGAAGTGAAGAATTATACAGATAACCTTAAACCCTTTGTTGACCCACTCAAAATGGCCACCTCTGTTGATAGAGGTCGGCATCTATCGAATTCAATGATTTTCCTCAACAGACACCAAGTAAGCCAACAAATAATAATAACAACACCGTAAATAACCCTCCACATCCTAACAGTGCATCAGGTAACCAAATGACAATCGTCACAAGTAGGCCTAGTAACGAACATAATTCAAGGTTAAGCTATTCTGCTGCAATACAGTCGTACCCCTCCAAAGAACAAGCTATTGTAATCGAATCTCATGACGGGATCAGTCTCAAGGATTATGTGCTAGCTATAGGTAAACTTACAACCCCTAGCAACATTCGGTTTGTTTCACGTATATCGAACGGAAGGATATGCATCTTTCTATCTAGTAAGAAAAATGTCGGGGATCTGATATTGACAAACCCTAAGATCTTAATAAACAATGTATCACTTCTAACAAAAAACCGTTCTAACAAAAAACAAGCGTATTATATTATCCAACGTCTGTCCTGTGATCCCAAACTATGTTACTGAAGAGGAATTGTTAAAACTAGGTGTGAAAATCATGTCTAGGATTACCCCAATCAGAGCAGGTTTGTTAATTCCAGGATTGTCCCACATTTTAAGCTTTCGAAGACAAATGTACATTCAAAATGAAGACTTTGATAAACTCCCCGAATCCCTTCATCACGAATACGATGGTACAAACTACTGGATTTACCTATCATCCGACTCACCCACTTGTTTTCTTTGCCATACCGAAGGACATCTGGCCAAAGATTGTCCTAACAACGTATCATATCCTAAATATGAATCCTCTTCGAATAATTTTCCCCAGCTCCAAGAGATTTCACAAAAGTCAGAGGTCGAAAACCCCAAAACAGACATCGGTACTTCTAGCTCTTCTAGCTCTCTCCCAAAAGATAGGCCTAATCAAGAAGCCACTTCAATGACCAACCCTGACTTAGCACTTAGCCAAGTCTCTAATGATCCTCCCTCCTCCAGAATTCAAATTGAGAGAGAGATTGCAGCACCTATGTAAACACACGCCACCCCTACAACAGTGAATTTTCATGGATGTAAAAGGCCAATTTCACTAGCTAGCAGTGAAACAACTAATCCAAATCCTCCTGATAGCAACAAATCCGTACTGGCCTCTCCTGAACAAATCGAAAACCGTGAGACAAATCCCACTTCCAAGAAACCCAAGACAGACACGCAAAAATCAATAAGTGATGTGTTCCTGCCAGTAAAACAAGTTCTGGAAGCTGACCCATCAATATTCCCCCTCAGCTACCTACAGCTCCAGTCCTTCTTTGAAAATACAGTTGGTGCCAAGGACATATCAGCAGTTGCTTCAAACTACACACAAGACATAGAAGGTCTTGCTAAAGCCCTTCAAAAACTCTATCCTTACTATGCCGATAAAAGCATAAAAAACAAAAGCACTCGAATATTAAAAAGCTACTGAAATCCGCCAGGCAAAGTGAAGACCCAACGCATATCAATGTAACGCCAGTCTATTCCAGTGACGACAATTCCTTCCCAATATAACAATGGAGATAAACCTCGTTCTGCATTTGATCATTATTATGACAACATTACTCCAATGGAATCTTAACAGTTATCGATCACAGTTAGAATATCTACAACTAATAAACAAACACCAATCATCTGTTATCTGTCTCCAAGAAACAAACTTTCAGAACGACTTTGCTGCCAATCTAAGACTCTACAGCGTCTACCACAAAAATAGAACTAATGTGAATCATGCGAGTGGAGGAGTAGCTACTTATATCAAAAACAATATCTATGCCAAAGAAATTACTGTTAACACTAATTTGGAAGCTGTAGCAATTTCAGTCCATCTACCACCTTCTCTACGTATCTGTAATGTTTATATTCCAAACAGTTATTTGTTTCAAGGTGGTGATGTACGAAACCTTATCCACCAACTACCTAAACCATTCATCCTAGTAGGTGACTTCAACAGCCATAATACGTTATGGGGTAGCCATAGTTCTGATGCAAGAGGAAAAGAGATAGAAAAGATACTTGATGAATTTGATTTAATTCTAATGAACTCTACTGCTCCAACTCGCTTTGACATAGCCCACGGCACCTGTATTAGTATAGACATAAACATCTGCACTCCGGACGTAGCAACCCTTTTCAACTGGCCCGTTTATTCAACACTCCAAGGAAATAGTGACCATTTCCCGATACTAATCAATAATGAAAATTCTTCTGTCAACTCCTCATTTATTAACAACTCTAAATGGAACTTAAATAAGGCAGATTGGACGAAATTTAGGCAGACAGTCAATAATCACTTAAAAGACTTAACTCCTCCAAATGATTTCCCTTCTAAGCACATAAATACCATTGTTCAAGATTTCACAGAAGTTCTTGTTAAATCTGCGGACATGAGTGTTACAAAAGTAATCTCAAATTCCCTTAAGAAAACAGTACCTTGGTGGAATGACACTTGTAAGGAGGCTATTAAGAATAAGAATCACGCTTTCTACCTCTACAAAAGAAAATCCACACCTGAAAATAAAGCCCAATTTCAGAAATATAGAGCAATCGCTCGAAAAGAAATTAAACTCAGTAATCATGGCTATCATTTGTGTCCTCGCTAAGTTCCCAAACCCCACAAAAGGAAATGTGGAACAAACTTCAAGGAATAAATGGCAAATATAATCACTTCTACATTACTTCCCTCAGAAACTCGGTTGATGGAACCTTCATAAACAAACCTCAAAACATCGCTGATAAATTAGCTGACACATTTGCTGAGATCTCTAGTGACAAAAATTATGATCCCGAATTTCTCCATACAAAGAAATCCAGTGAATCCGTTGATCTAAGGAAAGCCATCTCTGACCCCAACTATAATCTAAACGATACTTTTCAACTACAGGAAATAATTACTGACCTTGACAAATGTGGCAAATCTAGTCCTGGCCCAGATACGGTCCCTTATGAATTTCTAAAACAGCTTCCACTAAGTGCAATAAATTATCTTCTGGCCATTTTCAACCACATATGGAGTTCTAAGACATTTCCTGATCAATGGCGAAATGCCATTGTAGTTCCAATACCCAAACCAGGGAAAGAAAACTCAATTGCAGAAAATTATAGCCCTATTGCTTTAACTAATGCGATGTGAAAACTCATGGAGAAAATAGTCAACAAAAGATTACGCTGGTATCTCGAGCACATAAATTTCTTCAGTAATGTGCAAAACGGGTTCCGTAAAGCACACTCCACAACAGACACTTTGATAAGTCTGGAATCTGAAATACAGGAAGCGTTCCTCAATAACCAACACCTAATAGCAGTCAGTTTAGATATTAATAAGGCATATGACATGGTATGGAAAGACTATGTAATCAAAGTACAAATGACACATAATATATCTGGAAATATCCTATATTTCATTTATAATTTTCTCAAAATGCGCCGAATTCAAGTTAGAGTAAACGGAATGCTGTCAAAGGAAGTAGTAATCAAAAATGGAGTCCCACAAGGATCAGTTATCAATGTAACACTGTTTCTTGCGGCAATTAATGGTATAGTCTCTAACATCCACTCACCAGTTAAGTGTTGCCCTTTTGCTGACGATTTGATAATCTTCTGCCCAGGGAAAATCATTACGACGACTCAACTTCCATTACAAGAAACAATTGTAAATATTCAAAACTGGACTAAAACCACAGGATTCAAATTTTCTAAAACTGAAACCAAATGTATTCTCTTCTCTAAAAATAAACATACCATCGCTAACCCTGAATTATATATGGAAGATCATAAAATTGAATCAGTTCAAACTATTAAAATTCTAGGACTTCTATTTGATAACAAGCTCACCTGGACCCCATACCTTAAAAATCTTAAAAACGAGTGTCAAAGAAGAACGAATATCATGAAAATTCTCTCAGCAAAAAACTGGGGAGCAGACTACCATGTCCTAATGAACACATACAGAGCCACAATCAGATCCAAACTGGATTATGGCAGTATAGTATATTGTTCTGCCAGACCATCTACTCTTAAGATCCTTGATACCATCCAATCTTCAGCTCTTCGAATTGCCCTAGGAGCCCATCGCACCAGCCCCATAGCTAGTATAGAGATTGAAGCCAACGAACCACCACTTGAAATCAGACGTAAACAGCTGAGTTTGACATACGCACTCAAGATAGCTGGCTCAAGTAACCAATACTTGAAAAAACACATACTTTCAAAGAGACATAAAGGAAAACTAACTGGACCTCAACCCCAACCCTTTAACATCAGAATATCCAATCTTCTCAAAGAACTAAACCTCAGCCTTCCACCCATTTTATTTCCACACAACTCACTAGATCCCCCTCCATGGAAAGCTCATTTGCCTCCAGTCAACTGGGAATTGAACAACAATCTTAAAGCTCAAACTGACACAGCAAAATCCCAACAGTTATTTAATGAAATTTGTAATAGATACTCATCATATAGTATAATTTATACTGATGGATCAAAATTCAATGAGAGAAATGGTTGTGCTGTGAAATATAAAGACCATAGTAAGCTATACAGATTACCAGATCTTTTCACAGTTTTTACAAGTGAACTGTATGCTCTTAAACTGGCCATGATTCATATTTCAAAAGCAAGCTACAATAACTCATTCATAATATTCTCTGATTCAAAAACTTCAATACAAAATCCATCAACAACACACCTCCTTGTTAAAGAAATTCAAATGCTGTACCACAAGGTCAAGATTGCAGGAAAAGATGTTATGGATACCATCTCACAGAGGAATACCAGGCAACGAATCAGCTAATCAAGTAGCAAAAGAGGCTACTAGCCTTCCAATCAACGACCGTCAAATTGCCACGCCACATTCATCGCTTGTATCAAAATCAAACTACACGAACAATGGAAAATGAACTGGCTTAAAACTTCCACTAGCAACCTCCAAAAAATTAAAATGATATCTACGAGAATATATCCTCTCCAAAACCTCACCAGACATGAACAAGTCTTAATCTCCCGACTAAGGATAGGACATACGAAGATCACCCACAACTATCTCCTAGAAAAGAAACAACCTCCCACCTGCAACAAATGTAACTGCTCTCTCACTGTCAACCATATCATCTCAGAATGTCAACTGTATGACCATTGGCGCCAATACCACAACATACCTAAGGAAATGGAACTGACACTGTCTTCTCCAGCACTGAGTCATCAAGTCATCAACTTCCTCAAAGACATTGGCTTGCGCTCCAAAATCTAATTACATTATACTTATTTATTTTTCTTTACATGTTTATAACTACAATATTATTATTATTATTGTTACTATTATTCTGTCAGCATATGTAAGAGTCGCGATAAGACCTAGGAGTTAAAGCGATTATAAACAACCCTAATAAAAAAATGGGCCTATTAAAACTGTTGAATTTTACACTTTCCAATTTCAAAGCAAAGGATTTTGCTGTAGTCCTACCCTTTTTGAAGCAATTGTAGCTCACCTCAAACTTAACAGTTAACTTACACTTTCTTATACAGTAGGGGACACTATCAAATTACTGCTTAAATAATGCTCAAACTGTTCAAACTTTCATACTGACACGTTAAGTAAACAGCTGCTCAAAATATAATTATCCTACTATCATCTATCTGTATGTATGTCTACACCTGAGTCTCGTTTCTTGATACTGGGTCGGGATGAGATGAAATTCATTTATACGGATGTTTCTACGGCCGGATGCCCTTCCTGGCACCAACATCAGTTGAGGAACTAATGAAGATGTAATGTGTTATGATGAATGAAAATTGGTAAGGGATGGAGAACTCAGCTCTGAGCTATGGATAGGAACTGTACCGGCATTTGCCTGGAAGTGAAAATATTAAACCACAGAAAACCATTCTGAGAACAGCCGACGGTGGGGTTCGAACCCACGTGTTTCCCGAATGCAGAGCTTGGCTCCATAGCCGTAGCACGTTATAACGCGCGGCCAATCAGCCTACTTTCACCTAAATAAATAAAATTATAATTTTTGTCTGTACGCTCGGATTAGATGTACAAGATTCCAGAACTGAATGTTAAGAAAATGTTTAGAATAAAATAAGTTGAAGAAATTATAATTCTATAATGATAGCGCGAAAAGATGAGATTGCTTTCGGGAAATAGTGGGTTCGAATACCATTGTCGGTAGCCCTGAGGATGGTTTTCCGTGGTTTCCTATTTTCACAACAAGCAAATGCTGGGGCTGTACCTTAATTAAGGCCACGGCCGCTTCCTTCCCACTCCTACCCCTTTCCTATCCCATTGTCGCCATAAGACCTATCTATGTCGGTGCGACGTAAAGCCAGCGATAAAAAAACCATGTCACCAAACACCTCTGACTTTTCCGTAAATTTCTGTAAGAGTATCCATCATATAAAGCACAAGGGTTGCATTTCTTCGTCTCAGTAACCTGCATGTCGTAAGTAAGCACGCAAATAACAACATAACAACAAGAGCTACATCAACGATGGGTGTCTACAGCTGGAATAATTACAGTATGTTAAATTTTATAGAATAATAGAATAGAATAATATAGAATATAGAATAATATAGAATATAGAATAAACCTCAAGAGAGAGGTTGTGCGGATTACGCCCTAATTAGCAGTCCCCCTGCTGCATGGACGTCGGAAAACCCTGCTAGGCCGCTGATAATTTTACAGTGATCGCAAATGGGACACAGACTGGTCTTTCTTCACATTCTTGTTTTCCACTCTAATGGGACTGATTGCAAATGGGACACAACCTTATGCTCAGCTCGTATTTACATTAGTGGAGGAATGAAGACAAGGTGACTACACGATTAAATCCTTCTCTTTTGCGTGAAACGTTACTTCAGTGGATTACTAGTAACAATGGCACTTAGTACTTTATAATGGAACTGTAGGTCAGCAATTGCTATAATAGGGAGAGTATTAAGTGAGAACTCACTCATCGGAATGCAATGTTGCCGCTCTCTATGAAACATGGGTTGTACCATTATAAAAGTGTGTTTTCGGAATTATTCCTTAGTTTGAATTAACAACTTTGGCGCTGCATTACCAGTCAAAAAATATCTCGCTTACCAGACTCTCGCCCTCATTTTGGCAATACAAACTACAGTGCACGTAGCAGCTGTCCGTATACAGAACCTTAGAATCAGTAGCGTAGCCAGGATTTCAGTTTGAGTGGGGCCCATTAAGGTAGGTCTTCATCCAGAATTTTACTTTGGTGGGTGTCCAAACTTCCAGAGAGTTTACTATGGGTGGTATAGTATACCTAATAAGGAAATGAGTATCCTTGGCTCCAAGTAAGAATGGCGGATACGTGCGGGTTCCGGAAGCTAATAATCATATACATTATATATAAAATGATTAATAAAAGTGAATTCGTTTAAAACCCCCGAGGTGTCTGGACTCCTTGGACACCCCCTCCCAAACACCTCTGGATACGCCCTTGTCTTCATCTGTTATTCCCTTCAACTGCAGCATTTCATATATTCCGAAATGAATGCAAGAATAAATACTTTGAGTAAAGATGCAATATTCTGGTTTAGAATAAATACGGTAAATTTATTGTAATAGCCTAATGGTCATGTGATAAGCTATAAAGAAGTGACACTTTGTACAAATAATGCGGTGAAGAAATATACATAAACACAACATTATATAGAATGTAAGGAGTATGGGTATAGATATTTTGTTAGTTGTTAAAAAAATACATGTCACAACATATGCTAGGTAGGGTCTTCCATGTCCTATTAGCTTCCCTCGCAAGTCTGGGATACAGAATATAGCAGTATAAAGTTACATTTTTCTTCTTCTACCACTTTAACCACATCTGTGAGGTCTCGGGTGCGAACTGTGCCGCACTGTGTACTGTTTTACGGCCGGATGCCTTTCCTGACGCCAACCTTATATGGAAGGATGTAATCACCATTGCGTGTTTCTCTGGTGGTTGATAGTGTATTGTCTGAATATGAAGAGGAAAGTGTTGGAACAAACGCAAACACCCAGTCCCCGAGCCAGAAGAATTAATCATACACGATTAAAATCTCCGACCCGGCCGGGAATCGAACCCCGGACCCTCTGAACCGAAGGCCTCAAAGCTGACCATTCAGTCAATGAGTCAGACTATAAAGTTACAGTTTTGTGACGCTAATATACGCATGTATAATTTTTATTAACTTTCCAGAAACCAACGACACGGAGCGGTTGCCATTAAAACACCCTCTTAAGGGCCACCTATCCAAGCCGGGATTTGAACCCGCGAACTCAGACTCAGAAGGACAGCGACTCAATCAATTGAGCTACAGCAAAATGAGGCGTTTGTATTTATTGTTATAAATAGACGCAGTTAGTATATTACAAAGGTTTTATGAGGAGCATTTATTAAGGTGTACATTTTCCGGACAGAAAAACTAGCTGGAAGCTTTTTTTTTTTGCTAGGGGCTTTACGTCGCACCGACACAGATAGGTCTTATGGCGACGATGGGATAGGAAAGGCTTAGGAGTTGGAAGGAAGCGGCCGTGGCCTTAATTAAGGTACAGCCCCAGCATTTGCCTGGTGTGAAAATGGGAAACCACGGAAAACCATTTTCAGGACTGCCGATAGTGGGATTCGAACCTACTATCTCCCGGATGCAAGCTCACAGCCGCGCGCCTCTACGCGCACGGCCAACTCGCCCGGTAGCTGGAAGCTAAAGAGCCTGGCAGGATTGTCGCTTCCTTCTCTGCTTACTTTTCCAAGCCAAACCACATGGCGCAATAGCTCCGAAGGACCATCGCCTACCAAGCGACCGCTGCTCAGCCCGAAGACCTGCAGATTACGAGGTGTCGTTTGGTCAGCACGACGAATCCTCTCGGCCGTTATTCTTGGCTTTCTAGATCGGGGCTACCATCTCACCGTCAGATAGCTCCTCAATTATAATCACGTAGGCTGAGTGGACCTCGAACCAACCCTCAGATCCAGGTAAAACTCCCTGACTTGGCCGGGAATCGAAGCCGCGGCCTCCTACACCGTGAGGCCGGCTGTTTACTTTTAGGTTTCATTATTTTAGAATTTTATTTAAAAGACCCTGCATTCGATTCCCGGCACTGACAGAGTTAAGAAAGGCATGGATGGGGAAGATACAGCCTTATTTGTGGGTGCAATATAGTTGGCCTTGAGTCTCCCGTAATTGAAATATCTATGACCTGGAAGGTAGTCACTTTAACGGGCCGAAGTACGGAAATGGTTCCTTTTTTTAAGAAGACAAATTAAGTGAAGATTCTACTTCCTCACAAACGAAGAACGATATTAATAATTTTACGATCATTTTCAATAATGCAGCCGGTTTATTTTAACAGAACAGAAGCTATGATTTCGATTATTGGATATAATTACATAGCAACAATCAAATCCATTAATATCTAATGAAGATCCTTCACCGCATTCGGTGGGACCGGCTTTCTTTTCATATTCCCCACCCAAGAAAAAGTCGTATCCACGCTACTGACCTGGACTTATACTCTACCCACTGAAATTATGTTCTGGGTACGCCACTGAATCCACTCACCATTTAAGTTACGAGGTAAGCCCGAAGAATATTTGGATACTCAAAATACACCACCATAAATGATGCGGTTATGATTCAATAGTACTAAAGAAATGTAAGCGACAGGATCTACGTTTTTACCGAGCTCGATAGCTGCAGTCGCTTAAGTGCGGCCAGTATCCAGTATTCGGGAGATAGTAGGTTCGAACCCCACTGTCGGCAGCCCTGAAGATGGTTTTCCGTGGTTTCCCATTTTCACACCAGGCGAATGCTGGGGCTGTACCTTAATTATGGCCACGGCCGCTTCCTTCCCACTCCTAGCCCTTTCCTGTCCCATCGTCGCCATAAGACCTATCTGTGTCGGTGCGACGTAAAGCAACTAGCAAAAAAAAAAATCTACGGTTTTAAGTAAGTTAGAATCCGAATCAATATAGCGTGACTTTCCATTTTAAAAATTTTGCACGCATCGATTGCGATTCTAGCTTCGACCGTCTTGATGAGAAGATATAGCCATTGGAACTGTGTTATCACGCCCGCCAATTACAAAATAGTTGCCCGCAATTTTGATGGTACTATCTGAGGTTCCAGTCAGTCCCCGAGCATTTTACAAAACAGACAGGCCTACCTATAAAACTTACGAACGCATCCGCGATCATGTCTTTGTACTACATGCTAGTGCTGCTGTTAGAATAAAAAAAACGTTTTCATAACTTACCGAGGACGTAATTTACATAGGTACTTTTGGCTTCTTTATGACAAAACGGTCCTTCTTCAAGAAGGTCACTAATATAGCACAAAACGAGGAACTAACGTGCAGCTCCCCAACACTGCAGCTTAAATACAGCACATCTCTCAAGCACAGTACAACCCGACAATCGCGACCACGCTGTGCCAGGGTCCCTGAGATATCGTTCTTTACGGGAACCGAGGTGCAAAAGCTTACACGATGATGTAAGCTTAAAACTGTTTCTTGTCGTGGGTCCCGTTGTCTTGGTGGTCACATTTCGACCCTCTACAGAGCAATCCCTTGATAATTGGCCTTCTCCTCATCTCTTGAGATTTGTCAACATGCAGTTGTATTCCCAATACTGAAGCATCTACAAGGGAATATCCCCGCGCATCACAATCCTTTCATTCAAGCTCATTCAAGCGGCACAGACATGGAGAGTTATGTATGGCCCTACTGACCCTTGCTAGTAGATTCTTTGTCTCTACGTTAATTTAACGTTTCGACGTCAGTTCATAATTTGTTCGTACCGTACGTAAAACAACGCCTGAACCTCGCTGTGTTTTACTTTTCTTTCTATATATTGCCCTCCGAAGACTCATGTTGCTACTGTTGTTTGGAATGTGATTGTCTCGATACTCCCCTCCCCACCCTCTAAACCATCATACAGAACATTTAGAGGTCATTTTATTTGTTCTCTATTCACTCTCAATGAACTTCAGATAGCAATCAAGAATACAACAAATACTAATCCTGGCATAGATGATGTGCGTTATCCTATGTTAAGACATCTGCCATTGGAAGCACTGCAGTTAGGTACTTCTTGGGATAATAACAGCATTTGGACTGAACAGGCCATTCCTACAGATTGGTTTCGCAGATCATTATCCCCATTCTAAATGCAGGAAAAGATAATGTGACATAATCATCTGTTTCTCAATAACTTTCACTCTAATATTTACTTTCTTACTCAAGTTCTAATTTTCGTGTTGAATCCATTTATTCCAGTAATCTCCAATTACTGTTCGATCTAGCATCATTTTCACCTTGGTTATCCAATAATCATCGTGTAAATGTTTCACCTGATGTTGGTATGATACATTTAATATCATTCTCCCATTTTCCTTCTTTAACTTAATCAATGTTATTTTTTTTCAGCTATATCTGCTTGTCTACGTATTTCTTCACATAGAATTCTAACTCTACATTCGGATAGCCTCATTGTTATTTTTCAGAATTTATTATCTGTTACCTCTATTTCTTTACTGTCTTCTTCATTGCCCCGTATTTCTGCTCCGTATGATGCTGTGGGTCCGCCTCTGTGGTGTAGTGGTTAGCGTGATTAGCTGCCACCCCCGGAGGTCCGGGTTCGATTCCCGGTTCGCCACGAAATTTGAAAAGTGGTATGAGGGCTGGAACGGGGTCCACTCAGCCTCGGGAGGTCAACTGAGTAGAGGTGGGTTCGATTCCCACCTCAGCCATCCTGGGAGTGGTTTTCCGTGGTTTCCCACTTCTCCTCCAGGCGAATGCCGGTTTTTTTTTTTTTTTTTTTTTTTTTACTTCGGGGGGGCCCCCGAAGCCCGCTCCCCCCGCGTGACCAACGACTCAATCTACATGGCCTCCGACATGCTATTATTTCTAAGAAGAAGAAAGAGATAGCAGGGAAGAGTGGGAAGTGATACAAGGAGTATCTGCCTGTTTCCATGTCAAACACGCTACCAGGCGATATTGTATTAGGTATATGGTATTGAAGTTTGGTATTGAAGGGTCAGGGAAAAACCACATAGGCAGAAAGAAGAAAGAGCCTACATGTAAAACCTGACATCTTTTGATAGCACATGCAAGGATGTGGGCTGGAAAAAGACCAGAGGTTGTGTTAGTTAGGAACAGGTAACATGCACAAAACATAAACCAATTCCTCGCCATTCCATCGCCTGGGGATCAGTCCGTCTGGGCACTGCTGGGACTAGCGCGGTCCTTGCCGGCTGCGGAGCCATGCGTCAAGTACCACTAGGGCCTGTCGCACGACTCCACCTCCTTGGGGTACCTCGTACCCAGTCTCCGATCCCGGAGAATGAGGCCAAGCCCGCCGAGGCGGGGGCCTCCTGGAATGGGGTGGGTCATGGCGCCGGGCCTCCCTCCTCTCTGCCCGCGCCATGGCCCTGTAGACTGGGCAACTGCGGTGGGAGGCCGGGTGGCCCCCCGCGCAATTGGCGCACACCGGCGCCTCCTTAAGTGTTGCGCAGGCCGTGTAGTGGTGATCACCACCACAGCGGTTGCACTTCACTTGGAGTCCACAGCTAACTTGACGGTGGCCCCACCTCAGACAGCGGAAACACTGCAAGAGCTGCTGAGGGGGACGTTTTACTCTCACCTGACTGCCGCTACCCGCTGAGGTCCTCTCCTGATTGGCTCCTCGGTTGACTGCTGTCCTGGGAGCAGTCCTGGGTTGCGGCTTGGCGGTCCTCTCCTGGTGAGCCAGCGACGCCTTCTGCTTCCTGGTGCGGCGTCGTCTTCTTCTTCTTCTTCCCGGGGGTTGCTTCTCGGCGGGGGAAGAGGCCTCGTCCTGGTGGCCCTCCTCCCGGCCTGGTGACCCCAGGGTAGTTGATGGCTCCGCTGCGTCGCCGTCTTCTTCCTTCTCCTGGCTGGCGGCGGCGGCGGCGTCGGTCGGTGCTAACGCCTGAGTGCATTCCCTGTCCTGTGGGGCGCACATCGAGGTCTGCAGCTCGACAGACGTGCTGTCAGGCTGGGCCTGGACAGCAGCCTCAGAACGCCAGGGGGCGTCCTCCTCCACTGAAGTCGCACCGTCGCGGCGCCAGGGGGCGTCATGCCCCACCTCCGTGATGGCGTCGCTGGTCGCCGGCTGGGTGGCCAGGACTAGGTCGGTATTAACCGCCCTATTCCTTAGCCTCCTCGGCGTCTCCCTGGTCTCCGTCGCGGCCCTGACTGCGCCGGTGTTCATCCCTGGCACGCCGTCCCTCCCTGGTAGACGGATGACCTGGAACAGAGTAGAAAGCTCCTTCTCTGCGTCGCGCATCCGCTCCTGGTCGTGATGCCGGATAATGAGGCCTCCTGGTAGGAAGCTCTCAACGGCCATGGTTGTCGAGATGATCCTGCCTCCTCGGCGAGGGCGCCGCATTCTGTCCAGGACGAGGCCCCGTTCAGAAGTTACAGGGCGCCCTGGCCTGTAGTACACGAGCAGCGCCTCGTTCTCCGGGTCGGTGTGGCCTTCAGAGAAGAGAAAGCCGTCAGGGGGGTCGCACCCGTCCCTGTACGGCTCCGTCTCCACCTCGGTCTCCGGCTCCGGCTCGGGTGCAGGCGGCTCGTTCTCCTCCGATGCCCAGCAGTAGTCTGCTGCTCGCCACACGTCCGTATTCTTCTTCATCCTGGTGCTCCTGAAAGAGAATAAGAATAAGCGAGCACTGAGAAGTGCTCAGCTCAGACAAAAGCCCTTTCGAAGTCGTACTAATAAGTACAGCTGCCTGGTTAGCACTTGAAAGTACTGAGCGCCTGGCAAGGAGAGAGACAACGGAGCGACAGGCACGTACGACCTCTCGCTACGACAGCCAGCTGCTCCTTCAAAAAAAAAAAAAAAAAAAAAAAAAAAAGCGAATGCCGGGATGGTACCTAACATAAGGCCACGGCCGCTTCCTTCCCTCTTCCTTGCCTATCCCTTCCAATCTTCCCATCCCTCCACAAGGCCCCTGTTCAGCATAGCAGGTGAGGCCGCCTGGGCGAGGTACTGGTCATTCTCCCCAGTTGTATCCCCGACCAAGAGTCTGAAGCTCCAGGACACTGCCCTTGAGTCGGTAGAGGTGGGATCCCTGGCTGTGTCCGAGGGAAAAGCCGACCCTGGAGGGTAAACAGATGATGATGATGATGATGATGCTGTGGATTCTACAAGCGAATTTAGAACATTTTTCTGCAATTTATTTTAAGTATTTGGCATCTTCCTCTCCGTAGTGTTAAGCACTGGAAATACTTTAGTTGAGTATGAATTTGTGTATGATGATGCTGGATTTAGAATGTGCAACTATTAGTATGTCTTGTAATATTTTCTTTCCATTGAATTGCTTGTTACCGGGCGAGTTGGCCGTGCGCGTAAAGGCGTGCGGCTGTGAGCTTGCATCCGGGAGATAGTAGGTTCGAATCCCAGTATCGGCAGCCCTGAAGATGGTTTGCCGTGGTTTCCCTTTTTCACACCAGGCAAATGCTGGGGCTGTACCTTAATTAAGGCCACGGCCGATTCCTTCCAACTCCTAGGCCTTTCCTATCCCATCGTCGCCATAAGACCTATTTGTGTCGGTGCGACGTAAAGCCCCTAGCAAAAAAAAAGAATAGCTTGTTGTTGTTGTTGCTGTTGTTGTGTAATTATGTTTTAACTCTACTTTATTATCACACCACTGTAAGTGACCATTGCCACCGGGATATTTCCAAATTGCGATGTATTTGTTAATAATAAATACAAATAAACATCTCGTGCTAGATAAAGCTGCCAGACTTTTCATTCTTGCTCGCCTTATTTGTGTTTTCCGCTTACCATTAGACGCTAGTATTATCCCTAAATATTCCATTTTATGGAGTACCTCCACCACTACACCTTCTATCTACCACCTTTCTTTTTCTTTCGATTCCCTTTTTACATAACATAACATTCGTTTTTAAATGTTTAAATTCTAGTTTGCACAATATTCAGCCGTTTTTGTGCTTCCTTGCATGCCAACTGATGTTAAAGATAACAGAAGGATTTCGTCTGCGAGAACTAGGCCAAGAATTTTTTTATTGTCAAGACATAGGATCGTCGTGTTCTCATTTCCTTCGTTTTGCAAAATATCATTAGTAAATTGCAAGAACCACGTGGATGATAATTTGCATCCCTGCTTTATCTGAATATCACCAAAACCAAACGAAACCCATGGCGCAAAAGCCCCGAAGGGCCATGGCCTACCAAGCGACCCCTGCCCAGCCCGAAGGCCTGCTGATTCCGAGGTGTCATGTTGTCAGCACGACGAATCCTCTCGGTCGTTATTCTTGGCTTTCGAGACCGGGGTCGCCATCTCACCGTCAGATAGCTCCTCAACTGTAATCACGTAGGCTGAGTGGACCTCGAACCAGCCCTTAGATCCAGGTAAAAGTCCCTGGCCTGGCCGGGAATCGAACCCGGGGCCTCCGGGTAACAAGCAGGCACGCTACCCCTACACCGCGGGGCCGGCTCTCTCTACCACTACTAAGCCTTATTTTACTTTAGTTGTGCATTTAACCTCTGAATGCATTTCTTTTATGGAATGAATAATGTTAATAGACACCCCTATTTTAGCCACCTTCGCAACGACCGCCCCTCTGCCTACAGAGTCAAAAGCTTTCTGTAAATCTAGAGCTGTAATATACAGCTCAACACCTTTCTGTTTAAGTATTTAACTATTACTATTTTTATGATAAATATTGTCTGAAGTTCTCATTCGCTTCCTAAATCCGAACTGATGCACCGCGAGTACAGAATAATCCTACACCCGTTTTATACATATTTTTGATATCCAACTATAGATCTTGCTGAGTGTGTCCAATAGAATAATTCCTCTATAATTATTTGTATTAGTTCTGTCCGGCTTCATGGCTAAATGGTTAGGGTGCTGACCTTTGGTCACAGGGAGCCTGGGTTCGATTCCCATCAGGGTCAGGAATTTTAACCGTAATTGGTTAATTTCGCTGGCACGGAGGCTGGGTGTATGTGTCTTCATCATCATTTCATCTTCATTACGGCGCGCAGGTCGCCTACGTGAGTCAATCCAAAAGACCTGCATCTGGCAAGTCGAACTTGTCCTTGGACTTTCCCGGCACTAAAAGCCATACACCATTTCATTTTTGTATTAGTTCTCTCCCCCTCCTTTTGTATATGGTACATAATACACCTCCTTGCCAAAATCATGGAATTTTCCTACCATCACAAATTATGTTAAATACTGTTATAATTCCCAGTGGATAACTGTAGATAACTGCTATTTCCAAAATTCGTTAGTTATTAAACTAATAGCACCTGATTTCCCCTGTTTCCTTTATTCATAACCCTTCATACTGTACCGTACCCTGTCCTAATTTCGGCCTAGCTCAGGCGTAGAAGCGCGTGGTGCGTCTGAATAGGGCCAATATCAAAATTTAAAAAAAATTATCTAACATATAATAAAATACACCAAATAACATGGACAGTAGTACGTACATATAAATCTAGTGAATGAGAACTCGAGAAATCGGGTAAAATGGATTTATTAAACCAAAAACATAAAAAGAAATTACTCTAAATGAAAAATAAATCAAATTAAACAACCGTCCACTGGTTGTGTCAATAAAAAAATCACTCGAATCTTTACGTAAATTACAATTATGAAACCAATCGTTTACAAACGATGCGGGTAACGAATCCGAGATATTAAAAGAGTTTCTTATGGACTGGAATATGTCTAAATTTACACATTGTGGTTGCTAGTGGCTTTACGTCGCACCGACACAGATAGGTTTTATGGCGACGATGGGAGTGGAAAGGCCTAGGAGTTGGAAGGAAACGGCCATGGCTTTAATTAAGGTACAGCCCCAGCATTTACCTGGTGTGAAAATGGGAAACCACAGAAAATCATCTTCAGGGCTGCCGACAGTGGGATTCGAACCCACTATCCCCTGGATGCATATATTGTGGTTGCGCACTTTGTTAAGTCCCTAGTTCTTTGCCCGAGGGCTCGATTTCCTAAACCGTTCATGATATGCGATAGTAATACCCGATCCACTAGTATTGGCCCAAATTACGTGCATATTCCAATCACTCGGACACAAACATATAAAATACTTGTTCAGGACTGCATCTGAATCACCCTTCCAAAATTGTCACCGACCCTACTATATGGGTCCGAACCAATCATTACAGATAAGGTCTGAACCTCTCTTCCCAAAAATAGCCATCGGGCTATGTCTCCCCATTGCCGAACAAATGACAACATTACAACAAAGAAATATCACACTGGACACAAGAACACAATATGGAAGTAAAGAAATCCTGAAGAATAAAGCATACAAAATATATGCACTGAGTTGAAAGAGCTGTCGGGTCCAGAACCCAACACATCCGGGCACTGGACGTCGCATATCTCATGTATGTGCAGCATAGTAGTACCATTTAACACGGCAGGGAAATCAGCTGATTGGCAAGAGAAATAACAGCTAACTAGGTCTTTGTAGCATAGGCAATTCACAAACATAACGGGACTACTTGTAAACTTCACTACCCTTCCCTGACCAGCGTACAGCTGAGTCAAGGATCGCCAGCTACCTGGGGCAAGAACAAAGGGCGCATCCGGCCTTGACAACATTCTCATTGGTACAAAATATGCTCATAAATGTGGCCAGCAAAATGCGGCTGATAGCCTTACATAATTTCACATTTAACAGGCCGGTCCATTATCCCATTATCATCACAGCTCCAAATATAATATCACAGCTTTCATAGCCTATCACTTAGCCTCTCAGCCCCAGTAAATATCCACAGGCAACTCTCTAGCTTCACATATAAATAAACCTCGGTTCGACGACCGTTACATATCCATGAATGTGCCTGCCACCACACTTAAAGACCATACTCTACTTTCGACGTTGTAAAGTCTCGCCTTGCGCCTTCTCATAGCTGAAATTCATGCAACAAAACATCCTAACATACACTGGCTCTAGTTTAATCCACTCTCCCGGTTCAACATTGGTGGCGTACAGTCCACTGGATTTTTCACGAAAAATCTACCCATACAACTCTACCTTAACTCAATATAAACGTGAATAAAATACAAGTAACAGTGACACACACCTGTATCTAACCTATTCTTTCCCTTATTTCCCATCCAAATATTTACAACACACAGCTCGGATACTTGGCATGCAAGCAGCCCTAAACGCATTTAAATGTACTGAAATGAGCAATACAAATGCCACTCTGGCTTACATTTGAGAGTAAATTTACATATTTAAAATGGCCTTTCCTAGCGAATCTAGCTATCACTTCACATGCTTAAAGAACAATAGGACTTAACTTGGTAGCAACCTCTTCATCAGCGGCGAATCACATGCAACTATTCATGCGGGCTTAGCCCATGACTACGACACACAACACAGGTCCTCTTGTCGACACCTGAGTAGTTCATGGCTGCTGTCTTCTTGATGCTGGACTGTATCAGGAACTGTTGAATTAAATTAGCACCATCTACTTCTCCGCTTAGTGTGCTCGAATGCACGATCGCAAACTTAGTATTGGCTAACAATTAACTATAGCAGCCGCTTAGATATAAGTCCGATCTACGCGTCACTATATTAAGGGAACTGGGTCCGGTTGCTATCTGTCCTTCTCAGCGGTTATTTATTAAAGAATTGCACACGTTAATATCACACTTCGAGTACGCGTCGTGTATTATCTATGTGTACAGACTGACACTAGCTCTTGTGAGCTAAATCACAACGATTTAAGTTCAAGTCTAACATAAACCTCACAACGTTATTGTTTTATCTGCTAGCGGTCACGATACTTTACTGTCGCCGTTCAAAATCCAATAGGCGCGCCTCCCTTGTAAAATCAGCCTTTATAGCTTCAGAAGGTCTCGAGCATCAAGAGAAACTACCGTCATACTGAACCCTTGAACTTACCATTCCATCGTTGGTCGGCCACGGCTGCTATAGTAGAACAATTCAGAACTCTTAAATCTTGGGTCGTTGCGGGAATAAATTCGGTCACGATCTTAACCAAACGATGGGGTTCAGAAGAAAGCCTAACTACTTGAAATGAGGAGCAAAAATGTGCTTACTAACTTTTATTAAACTGAAAGAGCACGATAACATCGTTAATTTAATATGCATTCTTGCCACAAAAATATAAAAAAAATTTAATTATTGATTTTTGAAAAGTTCCAAACACAGTCACATTACATATCGTCACTTCTACTTTCTTCAAATGTCGAAGAGTTGCTTCGGAGAAGCTAATATTTTAGTGGACAGCGAAACTGAAAAACTGAAAAAGGGAAGACCTGAAAAACCGGGCACCTATTATTCCAAACAAGAACTGAGAGTTAATCCACACGATCCGTGGAAAATCTGACTTTCAACAAGTAGAACGCCTGATTTTCTCTTAATTAAGGTTATCCACCAGTCAAATACCCTTCACGGATACGGAACATCCGCCGAATGGACCCTTAATCGAACCAAACTGACTATCAGTTGCTTTGGATAGGTTGCGAAATATTATGGGAAAGCATGGTGTTCACTACAAGTTAATAGCATCATTCACAATTGACATAAAATTCCACCATGTATTTGTCATTCATGACACCCTTAAGTGATACGTTAATCCCGATGCTAACTGTGCATCACCCAAACAACTGTTCGGAAGGAACCAACAACCACATGATCCGGGAGGATCTTACGTTAAGTCGTTCTAAAGGAACAAAACTGCGAAATGCAGGAAACACTTACTAATCATGCATTTAGAAGAAATGCCAAACACTGAAGTTAATCAAAAAAGTGAAAAGTCACTTGAAAATATTATTATTGAACCGATTTTCAGGTTAGAAATGGGTTTGTTATGCTTAATAAATTTACCAGTCCACGCTAAAATTTACTACATATTTAAGGAATTCTTTCCCTTGACAACAATGCTACCAGTACAGATCTCTCTATTTACTGTCTGTCCCAACACACTACTGGTAAAGTGAATACTTACTTACTCTAACTATGACTACGAATGAAAATACGACAAGGTGAAAATAATATAAATTACTGGCTGACGAATCAAAACCGCATTCGCAACTCAAGTCTCATTCTAAAACACTGAGTGTCAATATGCACACCATCAAACGAAAACGGACGTTAAAACGAGAAACAATGAAGTTCGTAAAAATAAATTAGCATCTCGAAGTCATACAGCTTAACACGCACGAAGAAACACAGTAAAAATATTTAATCTAGATCGGGTCGATGTCCCGCACTTGGACAGCCCTCATTTGTCAACAGCAGTCCCGTTATCTCAATGAGAGCTTCGCATAGACCCTCTACAATAAATCATATCGCACTGTAATGGCTACCTTCCCCCAGGCCACTTCCACAAAAGAACAAACAAAAGAGAACATCTAAACCGAGACTTGAGTGTGTACAGCTACCATCCCAGACCTATCGTCGGGCTCACTTGAAATCTGTACACCCTAAACCTAATCAGTATATACATGATGCCTTCCAAATCCTATCGTCGGGCGTGACCTAGGACGTCTCATCACCAATGACTCCAAGAATAAACACGTGACGTCCTAAATCTATCGTTGGGCGTCAAAGTGGGTCGCACCACGTCTCCCTTAACATATCAGGCGAACCGCAATCTCCAACAAACCTCCAACAGTAACACTGAATCTGGTCAGACAAAAAATACGCACGACGGAACTACGTCTCTTATCAAAAGAATGCAAGTCGAAACACGGTAAGTGCCTACCTCTGAAAAAAGTACAAGTGTCTACCTCATCATAATATGTGAACTCACAAATAAATAGACGTGACGAACGATTCTCCACCTCGAACACAATCTCAGCATGTGCACTGAAGTGTCAGGGCAGCCAATGAAAATTCCCAACACACGTTTCCCTTTTAATGGATGCCTTCAAAATAATAATCATCACCATCGCATTCGAAATTCTCAGATCGCCTATCATCAATTCCAACCATCTTATCCATGACCTCTCCAATGAACAAATTAAATATAACCCAACCGTGTGTCAAAATTGCTCTTCAATCCGTGAGGCCGTACCTTATCTTAACAAAAATCACTGGATGTTTACTACCCAGACCTTTACATTTTACTAGAGTCGTTTTCACTTGGAATCGTTCTATCAATTTACAATGCTTCACATCATAGTCGTCTCAAGTTCGGATTGATTGCGGAAAACAATACAGCCTGTTTCACACAGCCTGTTCCTAAATACTTCCTCTACAAAAATGTCTCAACACTCTTTCTCATCGCTTTATTTCAGCGGTAACACTTCTCTCTCATCTCCACGTACATATAAATCCATCGCTTTCAATCCCTTTTCCTTCGAGACCCTTTTTCATACTTCGATCCCCTGGTGAAAACGACAACATTATTAAGCACATCTCTGACTTTACTATTATTACGACTTTCGAACCTCAAAAATCCAAGAGCACGCATCGACCTTTCGCAACATTGGTATACACGATGTCTCAAAATTTTCTTCCCATTAATGACTGTGACTCTAACAAATTTTATTGACATTATCTAAATATGCCTACGATCCTTGTAAAAATAACTGGTTAAATGAAATTTGACATAGAAGAATTTCCTTATCCCGCGGTAGACATTATTATTATTATTATTATTATTATTATTATTATTATTATTATTATTATTATTATTATTATTATTATTATTATTGACCAGCATTTCTGAATGCAACCGACACCTGAAATTACAATATTCGCCACGACAAATTTACACTTATAACGTTCACAAATCCGCACTTTGAATGATATCTCATCTCAACACAAAATTTTAAGCGTCGCATTTTACCGTTCTTGACATGAAATTTACACACTGAAAATTTTCACACGCTGACCAAAATTTACAACGCCTTTCGCCTGATAATTACGCATATCACCCGACAATCATCTGGAAATTTGGTTAGGACAGACAGTAACTAACTAAACTAACTACAACATAATATAAAATAGACAGACCTGCACAATGGTGACATTCTCAGCATTCTGATTGCATCATCCCAGCAACCTCGTACTTAGCCACTCATTTTCACAAATAACATTTTCATTTTTAAAAACTCACTCATCCAAACACTACCCTTCACACACACGAGATTAAAACTACCATATAAACAATGCACTTTCTCTGTAACTTGCACCACGAACTTCCCTCGTTCTGCAGTCGGCTATAACTGTCTGATGCGTCTCCCAGAGTGGTTTCTCTCCCCGTTGTTTCAACAAGAACAGGTGTTCGGCCGATAAGGGAATCGAACTATTTTGAATCGCTTCCCCCAGACCTTCTTCACTTACAAGAGTACAGGAAATGATAAAAATAAAATCTGCTGTGTATTTTTCAACCAGCCTACACCTTCCCAGTTCGTCTGCAAACGTTCACAGCTTCTCCAATTCACTTTTCTTCTTACTAAATATATGGACTTTAGCCACGAACATGTATTGAAATATTGTCGGTCAATCTGGCGCGAAATTCTAATGACGACGGGCACGAGCTCCCGCGGCCTCAAGTTCCAGATCGACACTGAAAAATCTACGGTGGGGGGGTTTCTTTTATAATTTCCGGAAGGACGCTATCCCCTCTATGAGGCTCGGTTGTGAAATCTGCCAAATTTGCTTCTAGTAGACCAATTTTGATAAGACTTGTCCCAGAACTCCGGACAGACTTGCACTTATGTTCGATGTTAATTTTATAATTTTTCTGCACTCACAACAGGAGAAATAAATTGTTTCTGCCCGTGCGTTTCGCGCGTTTTTCTTCTGCCCACGACCTTGGCACGTGTAACTAGCTCGCTGTTCTCACGCTAACACACACTTGGGCTTAACTGCATCTAAATTGTCCCTGGTGTCACTACCTTCACAGAGGGTGTATGAATAATTTCGCTTATATATTTCTTCCTTTACTATCTTGTCAAAATCCCTCGTTGTGCAGAATTCATTAATTTAGAAAATTGTCGGGCACTCGAGTTCCACCGAGGTGTCCCGGCAATCCACGAGCTCGCCTTGCGGGAACCTTCCCACGCAACATCGGGCTCTTGGGAGCGCAAAATGGCTGCCCTCAAACATACAGTAGTTTCTGAATACCAAATAAATATTTGGGAAAAATAAAAATTTTTCTCACCGTAGAATTATGGGTTCATAATCCACCTACAACCACGAAATGTTTACCCAGAAAGGGGAAATATTTAAACAAATATATTCCTTCAAAATTCTAAAGTGTACATGGGAATTTTGATACAGATGAACCATGATTCTACGTAAACTTTCCCAGCCGATCTCACTCTTGACGTAGGGCTCTGTTACTTTCACGTATTTCCCTGTTTTCTTCTTCCAACAATAGGATTGCGTTACAGATGTCATCAACAAAGTCTTCTCTTAAGAATGAACATTGTAAACATTCAGCGTCTTCCTCTTCTTTACTCCCACTGCTTGCCTGTCCTTGGAGTGGTGCCTCGACCTGTCTTCCTCTCGACGTGACGATCATATTTACTGGTTGTACCTCTTCTTCTTCTTGTTCGGTGACCATTTCCCCAGCTGGTAAGGCTGCGTCATCCTGTAGTGAAATTCTTTCTTCGGCTCTATGATAAATCTGTAAATTTTATTGGGTTGCCATCATCATTTTATTGGGAGTTGCTAGGAGTCTGTTTCTGGCTGTTATCGATGTTATGTGCGTCATTTGGTCGTCTCTCCTTCAGAATTTGGGATGAAAGACTCTGAACCTCTTCCTACTGGGAATTTGAAGTTGGTTTTCTTCTATCAAGCGTCGACATTGACTCCTGCTCAAAGTTCGGCGCAAACGGGTTCAGACCGGAGTTTCGCTGGTCTTGCCAATGTGCCTTCTGGAATTCCAGACTTTCAGCCCCGAAACAATCGGTGTTGACGTCCTGGCGCTGTATAGCCCCCTGCCATTTTTTCCTTTCGTGGTCCTTCCTTAACCCGTCGGTGTACTGAACACGTTCACGGTACCGTTCATCCTCATCACGGCGGAAGTTCTGGGATCGATTCTTTCCCCAGTCCCTGCGGTTATTAAGTCCATTCCTGAAATTCCTCTGGTTTTCTCTGTCCCCATCGTATCGCCTCCAGTAAGGGTTCCTCCTTTGTGGATAATTCCAATTGCCCCTACGCCTTTTCCAATCCTCATTTCGTGGATGCGAGGGTTCCCAGTTATTCCGAAACTCACGCCTCCGCTCAATCGGCTGTGGTTTCCCCTGCTCAGGTGCCTCTGGACTTCCCTCTGGGACCTGGCTAACAGTGTTTACATGTTGCTCGTGCGATCGTCCCCCTCTGGGTGCTATTTGATTATGGGTATGATCCAATTGCCTAAGGATCATTTCTGCCTGCATGGGGGTCTCTACCTTTGATGCAATGAGCATCCTTTGTACTTCAGGAGGTAGCTGCTTCTGGATGGCCTGTACCAACTCTTGCTCCGAGGGCGGCGCCTCAAGTTCTCTGAACTTTACCATTTGTGCAATAAAGTATTCACTGAACTTAGTAGGGCCTATTGCATTATACCGACGTGAGTATAGCTCTAATCTAAGACTCTGCTGAATTTCCGTACTCCAAAATTTATTGAGAAACGCCCTCTGGAATTCATCAAAGGTATCAAAGTGGTATCGGAAGCCTTTAAACCATAAAAGTGGTGCCCCCTCTAAATATCTTTCAGCTACCCTCAACTGACGTTCCTCAGGAATCTTGGCGTCCCGGATGTACTCCCTGAGATCCTTAAGGAACCCCTTTGGCGTGGTATGTGGACCTCCATTAAATTTCTTAGGCTGGTCCTCATGTAACTTGATCATGTTAATAACGTTGGTGACCCCTGAGCTTTGAGATCGACTGGTATCTACATTTGAGCTCTGACCGTTGTTATTCACATGACTGATATTTGGTAATTGACCACTGAGGTCAGAGTTAACAGCTGTCGAGGTTTGACTTAATACTTTGTCCACCTTGGACTGCATATCTACCACGCTGCTAATCCAACTGCTCACTTCGCTCTTAATGAACCCAACTTTCTTGTCTGTCTCTTCCTGGGCTGACGTGATTTCCCTTAAATCCTGTTCTATACTAATCTGCCTGTCATTGAATTCCCTGGTATGTTCATTTTTCATTTCAACTAACTCCTCTTGAATTTCTTTAATTAAAATTTCGGAGTCCTCATTAGCCGCTTGGAGTTTACTAATTGCTTCCTCATTAACTTGCAACAATTTCTTCTCCATGATTTCGGTTTTTGCCAATACCTGACTCTCCAATTCCACACTAATTTTATCTACCTTGTTATTCAGTGACTGAATGTCCGCAGATAATATTTGACGTTGTTCCTCTATTATGGTTAGCGTTTTCCCCTTTTCCTTATCACTGGAGATCCGCATCTCTACGACCTGTTGTGTAATGTCGTCCTTAAATTCAACCTGACTGTCAATCAGCTGTTTATGCGCCGCCTGGCTCTCCAGTAAATGCTTGTCAAGTTCCTTTCTCATCTCATCCTGACTATCGCATAACCTACTATACATGTCGTGGCTTTCGTCAAAACGCTTGTCCATATCGGTTTTTAAACTGTCATGGATTTTAGAAAACTGTTTGTCGAAATCGTTCTTTAAACTGACCTGCACTTCCGCAAATTGTTTATCAATCTCATTCCTAATTTCCACTCGGCTATCATCAAAACGCTGGTTGAGTTTACCTATCTCACCCCTAACTTCCTCTTTAAGTTCGGTGCACATAGTGTATGTCTCACGAACTACGTTCTTCAATCCAGCCTTCAACTCATCACTAGACTCTTTACACCTAGCCTGGGTATCCTCGATACTACTCTGTAACTCCTCACGAGTGTCTTTCAAACTCGACTGCAACTCCTCAATCTTACCATCCAAACTTTCATTATGAGCCTTCATGTCCTCTCTCAAATTCTCACTCTGGACTTTCGCGTCCTCCATCTTATTATCCAAACTATCTATCTTACTATCCAAACTATCTAACATTTGCCCTTTCGTATCCTCCATCTTACTACTCAAATTCTCATTCTGGACTTTCATGTCCTCTCTCAACTTATTATCCAAACTATCTATCTTACTATTTAAACTCTCATTTGTCTTAATATTTAACATCTCATTATGAACTTTCATGTCCTCCATCATCTGCTTTAGCAGATCCACGGTCACCTGACCTTCCATCTCACAATACCACAAAGAATACAATAATGAGTACGCTGGCTGTTGATGCAACCAGAATACTCCAAACTACTAGGGAAAAAATTCACTATCTACTGCGTTTTCACATACAAACGCTGTTATAATTTAATACCGAAACTGACAACATTCCAACGGTTGTCTTATAAAATTTTGTTTACATGGCTGGTATCACAAACTTGTTTAATAAAAAGAAAATCTGAAGTTAATAAGTTACTTTGGATAAATATCCCAAATAGTTTCGCTTCCGTAAATTAAGTAAATAAAGAACATGTTAACGCATAAACTTTGAATGTAATTCAGCATTACCACTTCCAAATTTTATATTGGCAACATGACATAAGCTTCAATAAAGCTTTAAGTATTAATTTCCTAAAATGCATTGTGACTGTTATTATTATTATTATCTACCAAGTAGTTACGCTCCTCATTAAACGTGTTAATATCTAGCACTCTCATTGGGCATAATTCGTTTAACTGTGGCTCAGCCATAATTTTCACCCGCTTGTATTATTTATAATGTGGCTTAGGCCTCAACATTATTTTATATTTTTCTAACATTTATTTTCAATGGATAATTTCATTATCGTTATCGTGGCATCATATCGTTATCATGACTTTGGGCTCCTCATCGTTATCGTGACATTAAGGCCCCACGTTGGGCGCCACTTCTACTGAACCCTTGAACTTACCATTCCATCGTTGGTCGGCCACGGCTGCTATAGTAGAACAATTCAGAACTCTTAAATCTTGGGTCGTTGCGGGAATAAATTCGGTCACGATCTTAACCAAACGATGGGGTTCAGAAGAAAGCCTAACTACTTGAAATGAGGAGCAAAAATGTGCTTACTAACTTTTATTAAACTGAAAGAGCACGATAACATCGTTAATTTAATATGCATTCTTGCCACAAAAATATAAAAAAAATTTAATTATTGATTTTTGAAAAGTTCCAAACACAGTCACATTACATATCGTCACTTCTACTTTCTTCAAATGTCGAAGAGTTGCTTCGGAGAAGCTAATATTTTAGTGGACAGCGAAACTGAAAAACTGAAAAAGGGAAGACCTGAAAAACCGGGCACCTATTATTCCAAACAAGAACTGAGAGTTAATCCACACGATCCGTGGAAAATCTGACTTTCAACAAGTAGAACGCCTGATTTTCTCTTAATTAAGGTTATCCACCAGTCAAATACCCTTCACGGATACGGAACATCCGCCGAATGGACCCTTAATCGAACCAAACTGACTATCAGTTGCTTTGGATAGGTTGCGAAATATTATGGGAAAGCATGGTGTTCACTACAAGTTAATAGCATCATTCACAATTGACATAAAATTCCACCATGTATTTGTCATTCATGACACCCTTAAGTGATACGTTAATCCCGATGCTAACTGTGCATCACCCAAACAACTGTTCGGAAGGAACCAACAACCACATGATCCGGGAGGATCTTACGTTAAGTCGTTCTAAAGGAACAAAACTGCGAAATGCAGGAAACACTTACTAATCATGCATTTAGAAGAAATGCCAAACACTGAAGTTAATCAAAAAAGTGAAAAGTCACTTGAAAATATTATTATTGAACCGATTTTCAGGTTAGAAATGGGTTTGTTATGCTTAATAAATTTACCAGTCCACGCTAAAATTTACTACAAATTTAAGGAATTCTTTCCCTTGACAACAATGCTACAAGTACAGATCTCTCTATTTACTGTCTGTCCCAACACACTACTGGTAAAGTGAATACTTACTTACTCTAACTATGACTACGAATGAAAATACGACAAGGTGAAAATAATATAAATTACTGGCTGACGAATCAAAACCGCATTCGCAACTCAAGTCTCATTCTAAAACACTGAGTGTCAATATGCACACCATCAAACGAAAACGGACGTTAAAACGAGAAACAATGAAGTTCGTAAAAATAAATTAGCATCTCGAAGTCATACAGCTTAACACGCACGAAGAAACACAGTAAAAATATTTAATCTAGATCGGGTCGATGTCCCGCACTTGGACAGCCCTCATTTGTCAACAGCAGTCCCGTTATCTCAATGAGCATAGACCCTCTACAATAAATCATATCGCACTGTAATGGCTACCTTCCCCCAGGCCACTTCCACAAAAGAACAAACAAAAGAGAACATCTAAACCGAGACTTGAGTGTGTACAGCTACCATCCCAGACCTATCGTCGGGCTCACTTGAAATCTGTACACCCTAAACCTAATCAGTATATACATGATGCCTTCCAAATCCTATCGTCGGGCGTGACCTAGGACGTCTCATCACCAATGACTCCAAGAATAAACACGTGACGTCCTAAATCTATCGTTG
Source organism: Anabrus simplex (assembly GCF_040414725.1). Classification (NCBI taxonomy): domain Eukaryota; kingdom Metazoa; phylum Arthropoda; class Insecta; order Orthoptera; family Tettigoniidae; genus Anabrus; species Anabrus simplex. The sequence continues at coordinate 1,028,307,917 of NC_090266.1, read as the reverse complement.
GGCGTCAAAGTGGGTCGCACCACGTCTCCCTTAACATATCAGGCGAACCGCAATCTCCAACAAACCTCCAACAGTAACACTGAATCTGGTCAGACAAAAAATACGCACGACGGAACTACGTCTCTTATCAAAAGAATGCAAGTCGAAACACGGTAAGTGCCTACCTCTGAAAAAAGTACAAGTGTCTACCTCATCATAATATGTGAACTCACAAATAAATAGACGTGACGAACGATTCTCCACCTCGAACACAATCTCAGCATGTGCACTGAAGTGTCAGGGCAGCCAATGAAAATTCCCAACACACGTTTCCCTTTTAATGGATGCCTTCAAAATAATAATCATCACCATCGCATTCGAAATTCTCAGATCGCCTATCATCAATTCCAACCATCTTATCCATGACCTCTCCAATGAACAAATTAAATATAACCCAACCGTGTGTCAAAATTGCTCTTCAATCCGTGAGGCCGTACCTTATCTTAACAAAAATCACTGGATGTTTACTACCCAGACCTTTACATTTTACTAGAGTCGTTTTCACTTGGAATCGTTCTATCAATTTACAATGCTTCACATCATAGTCGTCTCAAGTTCGGATTGATTGCGGAAAACAATACAGCCTGTTTCACACAGCCTGTTCCTAAATACTTCCTCTACAAAAATGTCTCAACACTCTTTCTCATCGCTTTATTTCAGCGGTAACACTTCTCTCTCATCTCCACGTACATATAAATCCATCGCTTTCAATCCCTTTTCCTTCGAGACCCTTTTTCATACTTCGATCCCCTGGTGAAAACGACAACATTATTAAGCACATCTCTGACTTTACTATTATTACGACTTTCGAACCTCAAAAATCCAAGAGCACGCATCGACCTTTCGCAACATTGGTATACACGATGTCTCAAAATTTTCTTCCCATTAATGACTGTGACTCTAACAAATTTTATTGACATTATCTAAATATGCCTACGATCCTTGTAAAAATAACTGGTTAAATGAAATTTGACATAGAAGAATTTCCTTATCCCGCGGTAGACATTATTATTATTATTATTATTATTATTATTATTATTATTATTATTATTATTATTATTATTATTATTATTATTATTATTGACCAGCATTTCTGAATGCAACCGACACCTGAAATTACAATATTCGCCACGACAAATTTACACTTATAACGTTCACAAATCCGCACTTTGAATGATATCTCATCTCAACACAAAATTTTAAGCGTCGCATTTTACCGTTCTTGACATGAAATTTACACACTGAAAATTTTCACACGCTGACCAAAATTTACAACGCCTTTCGCCTGATAATTACGCATATCACCCGACAATCATCTGGAAATTTGGTTAGGACAGACAGTAACTAACTAAACTAACTACAACATAATATAAAATAGACAGACCTGCACAATGGTGACATTCTCAGCATTCTGATTGCATCATCCCAGCAACCTCGTACTTAGCCACTCATTTTCACAAATAACATTTTCATTTTTAAAAACTCACTCATCCAAACACTACCCTTCACACACACGAGATTAAAACTACCATATAAACAATGCACTTTCTCTGTAACTTGCACCACGAACTTCCCTCGTTCTGCAGTCGGCTATAACTGTCTGATGCGTCTCCCAGAGTGGTTTCTCTCCCCGTTGTTTCAACAAGAACAGGTGTTCGGCCGATAAGGGAATCGAACTATTTTGAATCGCTTCCCCCAGACCTTCTTCACTTACAAGAGTACAGGAAATGATAAAAATAAAATCTGCTGTGTATTTTTCAACCAGCCTACACCTTCCCAGTTCGTCTGCAAACGTTCACAGCTTCTCCAATTCACTTTTCTTCTTACTAAATATATGGACTTTAGCCACGAACATGTATTGAAATATTGTCGGTCAATCTGGCGCGAAATTCTAATGACGACGGGCACGAGCTCCCGCGGCCTCAAGTTCCAGATCGACACTGAAAAATCTACGGTGGGGGGGTTTCTTTTATAATTTCCGGAAGGACGCTATCCCCTCTATGAGGCTCGGTTGTGAAATCTGCCAAATTTGCTTCTAGTAGACCAATTTTGATAAGACTTGTCCCAGAACTCCGGACAGACTTGCACTTATGTTCGATGTTAATTTTATAATTTTTCTGCACTCACAACAGGAGAAATAAATTGTTTCTGCCCGTGCGTTTCGCGCGTTTTTCTTCTGCCCACGACCTTGGCACGTGTAACTAGCTCGCTGTTCTCACGCTAACACACACTTGGGCTTAACTGCATCTAAATTGTCCCTGGTGTCACTACCTTCACAGAGGGTGTATGAATAATTTCGCTTATATATTTCTTCCTTTACTATCTTGTCAAAATCCCTCGTTGTGCAGAATTCATTAATTTAGAAAATTGTCGGGCACTCGAGTTCCACCGAGGTGTCCCGGCAATCCACGAGCTCGCCTTGCGGGAACCTTCCCACGCAACATCGGGCTCTTGGGAGCGCAAAATGGCTGCCCTCAAACATACAGTAGTTTCTGAATACCAAATAAATATTTGGGAAAAATAAAAATTTTTCTCACCGTAGAATTATGGGTTCAATACAATCCCTCTTCTTTTGTGAGAGATTGCCAGATGCTAACGGCCGCTCACGTTAATGCGCAAATATATCTGCATGGCACAAGTAAATGGTTTTATCAGCTCCTGTTACTCTATAATTATCATCTTAACTACGTGTGGTATCAGATCTGCAGAACTCAGCTTTGTGGCAGATTAATTGATTAGAATTCAGGAGATTCCAGCCCTGGAAAGGAGAAGTTTGTCAACCTGTGACAAACGGTGCATCCCCTCGTTCAAATCTCACCCCCACCAAAGTTTGCTGCTCGCGTGGGGACTCGGCTATGGTGTCTTCATGATCGAAATCACGGCTTGCGGCTCAGGTCCAACTAGAGGGATTCGTTCCTACCGGAGCGCTACAGGGTTCTCACAGCCTATGGCGCGTCCATCCAAGGTTCCTTCCTTCATTCCTCGCGACTGTGTTGAACGCTTGAATAATATTATGCCACAGTGTTGTTATAACTAAATTGAAGGCTATATGATATGTTTCAATACTTCCTCCATAGTTATTGGATCATCTAATACGGGCAGCGTTTCCTCCACATTTCTAAGTATACCAGTCTCATTTTTCTTAGCTTGATATTTATCCTGAGTTCCTATTAATCCCTTGAAATGTTCCATTCATTCATCATTGCTTGTGCCTACTTGGTTATTATTCTTATTATATTTACACATTTTATTTCTTCTTTTCCATATCTTTTGGTTTCATTTTATTTACAACATCTATTCAACAACTGTATTTCTTGGGCCTGCCGATATTTTCTATTTTCACTTAATATATCTTTGTACTCCCTCCATTCCTTCCAGAATTCTGTCATTGATACCTGTGATCCCTCATTTCTGTACTTTTTAGGAACCTTATCATTTCATATTTCTTTTTTTACATTCACCCTTATACCAATCTTTTATTATTTTCCCTTCTCTTTCTCACAATTATTTTGCTACCAGCTATTATTATCTTTCTTTCCACCATTTGTATTGCAACATCAATGTCATTATGTTTTATCATATTTTCAATATCTATCTTCAAACATTTCGAACGTTTCCCCTATGAAATAATCCTAAAATTCGTCCCTCTGTTCATCTCTGCATCTATAGCTGATCAACTGTTTCTGTACATTAATAACTTTCGACTTTTCATTGCTTTTTCTTCAGTTATCTTCAACTTAACAACAACTGGAAAATGATAAGATGCTTCCCAGTTCTTTACTTGTATGTCTTTAACATAATTTAGTGCCTCCCTATAAGCTATAGCTAAATCTATCGGGCCTGAAATATCTTGGTTCTCGAGATATGGAGAAGCTACTCATTCGAAGCTTTCAATTGAAATAATGTTATTGGTGACGGTTTACGACCCCATTTAGGGGATTTTTGAAAGTATTTACTCCACTACCACCTCATCTTTCACTTTGGCAGACCATTTAAATTCCGAATATGTATAGTATTTTCGATTCCTCTTGTCATCTTTCTTGATATCACTATGTAAGCCTTCTTATGGATGGCAGTCCATCTACTCACCGAATTAAAAGTGTTCTCCAAATCGGTTGCAGTGATCTACAGTTTGCCTCCTTTTTTCTTCACGTATCCATTACTGTCTTCTTCTTCTTCTTCTTCTTCTTCTTCTTCTTCTGTTTACCCTGCAGTGTCGGTTTTTCCCTCAGACTTGGCGAGGGATCCCACCTCTACCACCTCAAGGGCAGTGTCCTGGAGCTTCAGACTCTGGTTCGGGGGTACAACTGGGTAGGATGACCAGTACCTCGCCCAGGCGGCCTCACCTGCTATGTTGAACAAGGGGAGATGGGAAGATTGGAAGGGATAGACAAGGAAGTGGGAAGGAAGCGGCCGTGGCCTTAAGTTAGGTACCATCCCGGCATTTGCCTTGAGGAGAAGTGGGAAACCACGGAAAGCCACTTACAGGATGGCTGAGGTGAGAATCGTACCCACCACTACTCAGTTGAAATCCCGAGGCTGAGTGGACCCCGTTCCAGCCCTCGTACCACTTTTCAAATTTCGTGGCAGAGCCGGGAATCGAACCCGGCCCTCCGGGGGTGGCAGCTAATCACCCTAACCACTACACCACAGAGGCAGACCATTACAACCATTATATTATCACTTGTCCTCATTCCCCTCGGAATCCTGACTGGAGTCTCGACAGGAGCGAGCACCCCTTTCCCAATTCCTAAGTCTTTTTGACTGGATGTGTAACAATGTAGCAGCAAGGAACGAATACACCTTATAGAAAAGTCTGTATCTTTATTAATATCGTATTTAATCCATATCGTCGCCATAAGACCTATCAGTGTCGGTGCGACGTAAAGCAGATTGTAAAAAAATCCATTGTTGTGAAAGGAAAGAACATGGAAACTCGGAATGTAAATATATTAACATCAAAATGCTGTCCGACTCGTTGGCTTAATGGTCAGCGTACTGGCCTTCGGTTTCAGAGGGTCCAGGGTTCGATTCCCTGCCGGGTCGGAGATTTTAACTTTCACTGGTTAATTCCAGTGGATCGGGGGCTGGGTGTCTGTGCTGTCCCCAACATCCCTGCAACTCACACACCACACATAACACTATCCTCCACCACAATAACACGCAGTTATCTACACATGTCAGATGCTGCCCACCCTCATCGTAGGGTCTGCCTCACAAGAGCTGCACTCGGCTACAAACAGCCACACGAAATTATTATTATTATTATTATTATTATTATTATTATTATTATTATTATTATTAGTAGTAGTAGTAGTAGTAGTAGTATCAAAATGCTACATCTTTATTTTTGATTCTATCTTCGCTTGGTTATTTGTAGCCTGATACAGCCCTTGTAAGGTAGATCTTCAGACAAGGGTAGACGGCATGTGATATGTGTAGGAAACCGCTCGTTGTTGTAGTGGAGGAAAGTGTTGAGTGTGGTGTGTAAGACGCAGGGCAGTTGGGGACAGTTCAAACACCCAGTCGCCGAAGTGAATTAACCGTTTTAAGGCTAAAATCTCCGACCTGGCCTGTAATCGAACACGGGTCCCTCTGAATCGAAGGGCATTACGCCGACCATTCAGCTAAGGAGCCGGGCATTTATATCTGACAATAATGCATTAATGATATCATTCACGATCAAGTAGGAAAGCAATATTTTCAATTGTTTTGTTCGGATGTTAGAGTCAACCACACGGGGCAAATGTATGTGTTCGAGGAATATAGCAGCTAACCCATGCACGGAACTAGCCTTGTCTTCCCTTCTGTTCAATAAGATGAGAAGTTCGTTTCTCCTTCAGCGAGTTAATCTAATCTCCCGTCTGGGCTGAGTTGATCAGACGGTAGAACGTTGGCCTTCTGAGCTTTAAATTAGCGGGTTCGATTCCGTCTCAAGTTGGTGGTATTTGAAGATGCTCAGAATAACTTCTGTGGGAAGAAATTGCGTTGTTTCGGCACAGAGCTCGTTGGCAGCGCAGTTCGGACCATTTAGCTATGAAATTGCATCCGGGAGACGGTGAGTTCGAACCCCACTATCAACAGGCCTGAAAATGGTTTTCCACGGTTTCACATGTTCACACCAGGCAAAAATTGGCGCTGTACTGCAATTAAGACCACGGCCGCTTCCTGCCTGCCCTACCCCACCGTCACCACGAGACCCCTCTGAAACGACGTGTTGTAAAACTACTAGCGAGAAAGAGAATCACTCTCCGCCATCCTAGAAGTTTACTCCCACAACTCAAGGCGAGAACAGGGATGGGACCGAAACATACAGATTTTCCTACTGAATACCATTTCTACTTAATGTCAAAGACAAACACTACGCACAGACTTCACAAGCTCTAAATTTCATGGGGCTGACGACCATTATGCGCAAAGTACGTTGCATGATGTCAACTGTAATGAGATGTACAAAATGGAGGTCATAGATTGACCTCCCTCAGAAAATTTTAACTGCGGATGTGTGCATTAATCATCATTTCGTTGAGTCAAAGGCCTTCCACAAGGTAAGCCCACCACTTGTTAACAACATTGCAGGTGCCCTTGACCCTTGAAGGAGCCACTAGACATAATGCCGATAACATTAGGAATGATTTTCCGGCTGATTCAAGTTCGTTCTTGATCCTGTAATAGGCCACGGCTCACGGTCTGTCCTTGGTGGTTAAGAACTCGCGAGGCCAGCAATGTTCAAGGCGGATCTTCTCAAATATATTAAATTATTATGCATAATATTCAAGTCATTTTGAATCTCCGAGTCTTTCCTGTGAAATGGATTGTTTTATGCTGGTGATTTTACGTCACATGGAATCATACAAATATCCAGTTATGGTGGTATGAGAAAGTGCTAGATAGCGTCTGTGACCTTATTTAAGGTACAGCTCCAGTGTTTGCCTGGTATGTAAATGCCAGAACATGGAAAAACACCTTTAGGACTGCTGACGCTGGGGTTCGAGCCCACCTTCTCCCAAAAGCAAGCTCACAGGTACATGACCTATGTCTCGTAGACAGCACCCTTCTGTTTCTTATTCTTCATCTTCTTTTATTATTATTATTATTATTATTATTATTATTATTATTATTATTATTATCTTCTTGTTCTTCTTCTTTGTCTGTTTACCTTCCAGGGTTGGTTTCTCCCTCGGACTCACAGCGGGATACCACATATACAGCCTCAAGGGCAGTGTCCTGGAGCTTGAGACTTTGGGTCGGTGGATACAACTGGGGAGGGGGCCAGTACCCCGCTCAGGTGGCCTCACTTGCTATGCTGAACAGGGGCCTTGTAGGGGGATGGGAAGATTGGAAGGGATAGACAAGGAAGAGGGAGGAAAGCGGCCGGGGCCTGGAGTAGAAGTGGGAAACCATGGAAAACCACTTCGAGGATGGCTGAGGTGGGAGTCGAATCCCCCTCTACTCAGTCAGCCTCCCGAGGCTGAGTGCACCCCGTTCCAGCCCTCGTACCACTTTTCAAATTTCGTGGCAGAGTCGGGAATCGAACACGGGCCTCCGGGGGTGGCAGCTAATCACGCTATCCACTACACCACAGAGGCAGACTTTATTATTATTATTATTATTATTATTATTATTATTATTATTATTATTATTATTATTATTATTATTATTATTCCTGAACTTTTCCCCAATTTGTTTGGGATGGCACTTGATGTGCATTTGGTCCAACTTTAAGGCCAGATGCCCTTCCTGACGCCACGCTCGGCTGGTATTAGAAATAAAACGACGTACCCTTTCCTCTTGTGTTAATGTTCCTCTGGCACAGGTAAAGTACTTTTCTGGTTCTAAATTGGTTCTGACGTGGATCATCAACAGAATTTATCATAATTTCGTCCTTGGCTGAAAGGTCAGCGTAGTAGCCTTCAGCTCATAGGGCTCCGGATTCGATATTAGACCAGGCCAGGTATTTTAGCGTGTTTGATTATTTCCTTTAGCTCGAGGACTATGTGATCGTGATCGTCCCAATATAAATCTTCATTTACATACGACACATCATACTACCAACCACCAAAGAAACACGCAATAGTGAATAGTGAATACTGTACATCCTTCCACATTGGGTTGGCATTAAGAAGAGCATCCGGTCGTGAAACTGAGCTTGATCCATATTAGAGTCGACACCAGATAATTGGGAAAGACCGAAAGCCACTATAGTGATCATTCAACCATGGAGCCGGACTGCAGGTGCTCTAAGGCCAATCATTAACTCAAATTCAGGGAAAATACTGGAGTTGTACATTTCTCAACATCACGGCTGGGTAACGTGACTTGTCTCCCAATTCTGAGGTGAGGACTTGATTAGACATCCGAAAATTCTATGTTCGAGGCTGCGGCACAGCCGTTTTGTCTTGGCATAATTATGAGAGTCTGCCTCTGTGGTGTAGTGGTTAGTGTGATTAGCTGCCACCCCCGAAGGCCCGGGTTCGATTCCCGGCTCTGCCACGAAAGTTTGAAAAGTGGTACGAGGGCTGGAACGGGCTCCACTCAACCTCGGGAGGTCAACTGAGTAGAAGTGGGTTCGATTCCCACCTCAGCCATCCTGGAAGTGGTTTTCCGTGGTTTCCCACTTCTCCTCCAGGCAAATGCCGGGTTGGTACCTAACTTAAGGCCACGGCCGCTTCCTTCCCTCTTCCTTGCTTAACCCTTCCAATCTTCCCATCCCCCACCAAGGCCCCTGTTCAGCATAGCAGGTGAGACCGCCAGTTGTATCCCCCGACCCAATGTCTCACTCTCCAGGACACTGCCCTTGTGGCGGTAGAGGTGGGATCCCTCGCTGAGTCCGAGGGGAAAACCAACCCTGGAAGGTAAGCAGATTAAGAAAGAAAGAAAGAACGAAGAAAGATAGTTATGAGAGTGCTCAAATGAGAGAAATCTCGTATCATCGTATGACCTCGGCTTCAGGTATTTGATTGTATACCATTTAGGCTGCCTGCTTGTCAATTTCGACATTCCGTTTTATTCTACCGGGTGGTGGAGAAATCGGAACTCTCTTGGGCAGTGTATGGTTGAAATTCATTAATTTTACCGGGAGAACACCAAATGTGTCACTAGAGACATCGTTCGACATGGAGTGTCGAATCGACTTTCTTGTACCGCCGTTCAAAAATCCGACTACCTCTGCCAGGTTTCAGTTCAAGGGCCCGTCACTCTACTATTTCTCCTCAGAGTGGGGAGAGCCCCCTTCCTGGCATAATTCCGTTCAAAATCTGTAGCAATTGAAAGGGCGTTAAAAAGCTAATTTCATTGGTCATTTTCGTGTCCAAAGGAGTGCGAATGAGGAGCGGAGTTTTCAAAAGCTGGTAACTGCATGAAAAGAAGTTTCGAGATATTTAAGTTTTGTTTTTCCACAGAAACGTATAAGTTCTTTTCAATGTCGTTTCTGATTTGCGTATGTCAAATTGAATGATGTAGTTATCGGGTTTTCTCGTCAGTTATTTAGGGGTGAGGAAGGGTAATGAGGAGGAACCACGTGGCAGTTCATTCATCGATCACGGAGGCCTCCCTCACGTCAACGACCTTCTCCTCAACTCACGCGAGCGGTTCAATTTTGTTTCTGTGTACCGGGAACTGGGAGGCGTGCGGTCGAATGACTCGCGCTTGACCTTCAAGTGAAATTTAATCTAGCTTGCTTGTCAGCGGGTGACACATTTGGCTTATGATTCACGTTAATTCTTCGTATTCCACTTTTATATCGACCGCCCCTCGTGACATATGGGAGAGGAGTGATGTTTTTCGAGTAGTGAATATGAAGCTTAAATCGATGGTACCCCAGCTCAGCCGTGAAGGTTTTACATCAACCTTCATCATCATCTACGGTAGTCAAGTTTAAACATCAGAACGGCATTCGCAATAATCGTACACGTAACACGAAGTAGCCTGAAAGCGACTGGTTGGTTGAGAGCTCGAATCCTGGAAGAGTGTATTATTATTTATTTATTTATTTATTTATTTATTTATTTATTTATTTATTTATTTATTTATTTATTTATTTATTTATTTATTTTCCTTAAATTGTACACATACTATCCAGGAGTGTTAGATGGAGAAAGGGCAAACCCCACATTCACGAAACTGCCCCATTGATGCCTTTTATAAGTGCTTTGATAGGCTATGGGTCATCCGCGCCAGCAAATTTACTAGCATATTAAGAAAACCAAGAGCCTCCGTGGCTCTGGCAGCAACGCGCCGGCATCTCACCGCTGGGTTCCGCGGTTCAAATCCCGGTCGTTTCGTGTGAGGTTTTGATGGACAAAGCGCAGGCGAGACAGTTTCTTCTCCGGGTACTCCGGTTTTCCCTGTCATCCTTCATTCCAGCAACACTCTCCAATATAATTTCATTCCATCTGTCAGTTAATAATCATTGCCCCAGAGGAGTGCGACAGGCTTCAGCAGGTGGCATATTTCATGTCCTCGCCACTAGATGGGGCTTCATTTATTCCATTTCTGACCCGGTTGAATTATAACATCTAGATCAAGGATGAATAATGGGATTTTTGTTAGTGGCGTTGTCTGTAGAGAGTAAATAAGAGTATAAAATATAGCGTATACTGATTGACAATACTGAGTTTCTGATTGGGTTTTAGTAGGCGTGATTTAGCTAATTTCTCTAAATTTGTATGAAAACTCGCGAGAGCGTCTTCATTGAAGAGAAGTTCATATTCAATGTGCAGCCGAGATGTTTAATAGTTTCGCTGCTCGATATGAATGAAGTCATTTCCCCTAATCCTAGGTGTAAAATGGATTGCGATATTTTGCCACGATTTATTACAATTCCTGAATATTTAATAGCGTTAATGTTAAAGTCTATAGATGGCAGAAGATAAATAATCCCTCTGTGGATCACTCGTCCTCCGGACCCCCAGGTCGCTGCACTTGCGAAGGGCGGAAATAAGTCCATTCAGCACTCTACAGTATGTCGTACGATGTAGGCAGCTAGAAGATCTCTGGTGATACAAATGTGTTAACCGACAAAATTAATGAAAACTGGTCCATAGTCCGCCCAACAGAGATCCATTCCTCTGCCACCTAGTAGAGTAAAATGGAGCGTCGAAATTGACACACAGGCAATCTAAATGTCTGTTCATGGTAGCTGAGACCATACGATTATTATTATTATTGCCTGACTCTTTGGCTGAATGGCCAGCGTTGAGGCCTTCGGTTCAGAGGGCCCCGGGTTTGATTCCAGGCAGGTTTGGGGTTTTTAATCGCATTTGATCAACACTTTTGTCTCGGGGACTGTGGTTTGTATTTGACCCAACACTCTCCTTTTCATATACACACAACACACTACACCACCAACTACCACAAAAACACGCAGCATGGCCAAATCCACTTGTGCGACACAATTCACACCCGCGGCAGTAGAAGAAGAAAAAGAGGAATATTTGTTTTACTATTTTATTGTTTTTGTGTTACTGGTTTTACGTCTAGCTAACTACTTTTACGGTTTTCTGGAATACCGAAGTGCCGAAGTTTTGTCAAGAAGGATTTCCATTACATGGTGATAAATCTGTCCACACGAAGCTGGCTTTAACCCCTCAATTACCACCGTACTGAGCCGGAATCGAGCTCTCCAACTTTGACTGTCTTTACATATTCAACCCGGTATTATTATTATTATTATTATTATTATTATTATTATTATTGTTAGGGGGTTTCCGTGGACCAGCAGAGATGAAGGAAGGTGCCGGGGTGAATGGGTCTAACTACTATGTCAAGAAAGAATTTAAACTGAAATGGAAGGTTATATTTTAAAAAAGCAACAAGTTAACAAATTCTCACTTAGTAAGATAACAATGACATAGCAATTTAAAAACAAGACTTAGACAGGTCTAAGATTTTAGAATTTTCACGCTCTTGGGCTACAAGCCCCTAGTTTTACAATTTTTGAGTTACCAGCTCAAAGTTACAAAAGAGTACAAATTTATATCAGGAGAGAAATCCCTCAATACATGGAGCGCTGGCTTCCAACTCACAATATCAAGCCTTCAAAAGGCATTCAGCAATCTTACTTTGAAAAAGAGCTAACAGACTCTCAGTTTTCACGCCTATTCAAGGCAACACCAAAATTATCTTACACCTTTTGGCCTCCCATGGCCCAGCTTACAAACTGATTCAGGGGGTATCTCGTACCCAACCTATAGGGCCTTCGTGTAAAAGAAATAACGGTTAAATAAATGACCCGAACACAAAATTAATGGAAGCGTGTACTTGCATTCCTAAATATGCATTCTTAAAACCTAAAGGGCACTAGGCCGATGAAACAGGGGCTATTCCCAAACTATGGAGGTGACTCGTATAAGAATAAATTAAGACTTTACGGAAACGAAGAAAACCAGTTACAAAACGTAGTCACCTCAAACCAATATGGAGGGGAGCTCGAGAGGGTACATCACTCTCTATCCCCAATTTACAGTTAAAGATGTTATGAAGAAATTACATAAGCTGGCAGAAATTACATTTTCAGAAAAGTAGGTTACATAGTTAAGGTTTCGGACCTCCCCCTCGGGTTAAACCGCAGAGCTAGCAAGAAATAAAGATGTTAATAGGCCATTACCTTGCTGAAGAACTGCTGCCTGGTGAAAGAGACGCCTCCCGCCTCCTGCTTGACACACACATAGTTAGATGTTGATCAAATGGCCAAGAGATGAGAAAATCCGCAGTTTATAAACCCTCGGGGAAAGTTCGAGACCTTTCACGAATAAACCAGCCCCACGCTCTCAATTTAATTGGAGAATTTAAAAGTTACACTCAAAATCGAAGAAGAAGAAGAAGAAGAAAAGAAGAAGAAGAAGAAGAAGAAGAAGAAGAAGAAGAAGGTGATTGGTAGAAAATTAATTACAGAAATTCTTGATTGGCTACATTCAAAACTGGCGGAAAGAAAAGATAAATATTGCCAACCCAAAAATGAATGAACATAATTTAGTTAAAAAAAATAACTTATGAGTACAAAACTTCTTTGAATAAAGTTCATCCACTTCGCACCAGGGTGCATGATCATAGTTTTTTAGCAGTGACCTCTGTTGAAGAAAGTCCAAACTTCTTGATGACTGGTAAACAAAACACGTAGAATTTCATGCAGTACATGAAACTTCACAATAAGAAAATTACGTCAAATTACTGTAGTGACATCTTCTGAGTAAAGGTTTAAGTAGGTCTAGTTTCAAGTTCACTGTTTCTCCAGTAGAGGAGTTCTATTAGGCGCAACATTTAAATGTGCGTCTTAGAGGTGTACCTCCCGGTACAATTATTATTTTTATTATTTTTATTATTATTATTATTATTATTATTATTATTATTATTATTATTATTATTATTATTATTATTATTATTATTATTATTATTATTTTGAAATGTGTTCACAATTCTGTCAGCGATTACTGTCAGTCCCCATATTATTCTTACCTTTAATTACTTTATAATATTTTTATATCATTATGCAGTTTATTAAGCTGCACGTACATAAATATTTAGTTTCCACAGTGATGAGAATTTTTCTGCATAGAATTAGTTTGTACGTCATTATGCAGTTTATTAAGCTACACGTACATAAATATTTAGTTTCCACAGTGATGAGAATTTTTCTGCATAGAATGAGTTTGTACGTGAATTAGCAGATTACTCCATAACTTTTCTAGCAGAGTATTCATAGTTTAGAAACTAAATGGAACAGACATTCAGATCTCCATATTATAGTGAGGAAAGAACATTATAAGCAAATATTGACTAGAACGCTTTAGATACTCACAGAAGACATGGCAAAGTCCACATTTATTTAACATTTAACAAACGGTGTGGGAAGCAGTTTTTTGCCGTCCCCATTCGCTGAATCTCGTCTATGTCGGTTTCCCTGCAGTTGATCTTCAACCTCTCATTTATTAGTTCAAGCACTTTAAATACCAGATCTTCTTTAGCGTCCTCAGGTAACCCGTATTTAAAAATATTTTTCTTCTGAGCTTCCTACTGGAGCTTTTCCTCTAGCCACCTCAGTTCTTTTATCTCTTCTTCCATTCTTTTCACCTTATCCCTCAAACTTGATATTTCCTTATTATTTTCGACCACCAGTTCTGTTACCTTTACTAGCTCCTCTTTCATTATTTATCTTAGTTCACTGGCTTGCTCTCGTAGGAGCTCTCATGTTTGTTCTGCTTGACCCCTAACAATTTCCCTTATCTTCTTCATCTCTTCCCATCCAACCGTACCAGCAGCACCTGGTTCAGGGTTCATCTCGACCCTTCCAATGACCCACAACACTGCCATCAGAATTGAAGTCAGTCCCACCTGCTGTCCGGAACTGTATTCTATGTTAACGCCTCGCGGGCCTGCCTCTACCGTGCCAACGACCTGTCGTCGCGCGGTACAATTCTGTCGAAATCCCATGTCAGTACTCACACGCTTAACAATCTTCCTCTTCGCTTGCACGATTACAACTGAGGGAAGTATTTCCATACCTCCCTGTCTCAAAGAATTCCATTAATTTCAGCGGATGTCGTGATGTTTCGCTCTTGCCGTTTCCATTATCAGTCCATAGCACAGGAGTGATGCTCCTGTTGCTCATCCTCGCAATGAGCAGCAGGATTCTGAAGCCGGAAGCGTGCGGCCGCCGCCATCTTCCGTCACTACACTATTCCGTTGCATGAATGTAAAATAGTAGCCGAACAGGAATATTGGACAGAAGATAATTAAAATAATTAAAAACACATCAAAATAATAACAATAATACTGATCAATTACACCCATTAATTCCTTTACTTTACTCTTAAAGAAAGAAACATTGGTATATCAATTTACAAATGCTTAAAAATAGCCATCCTCTTAAGACCGATCTATGGACAGATCGGTTTCCATTCGACTCTCTTACAGCATGATTCACACGCATTTTCAAGAACAGTGATGATGAAATTATGCTAATAAGGCGATAAACATGCGTGTCCATTGGGTTTAGATCTAAAGCACGTGAGCTTAAACTTGGAAACATATTTATTTGATACAAATGAGCTGTGGCTTCATTAGATATGTTCCCTTTCATGACTTGAGCTTAAACCAATAAATGTATTCCCTCTAAAATACATCTCGGTATGTTTTCACACATGAACAACGTCTTCCGTAGGAACATAGAGACTACCCCTATTCTTCAAAGAAATGAATGGATAAGGATTTTCTTTTTGTCCAGCTGCTTCCTTACAAATATCATTATATAGAGAATTGACTAACAGTTTACCACAAATTCTGAAAAATAAACAATAATATTCTGTGATAATAAACCTAACCTATCGATTTATGCAAGCTTACTAATTTCCACTCTAATTCTAACAGTAATTTTGATATCCTTAAGGAATAGAAGAGACCAAGACCACTATTATTTAGTCTAATTACTAATATAACCAAAACAAAAACTCAACCTATAACCAAGTGTTGCAGTAACATTATTATTATTATTATTATTATTATTATTATTATTATTATTATTATTATTATTATTATTATTATTCCGCACTCTATCACAAAGGGGATAACGCCAACAAATATACATTGGAAGGAAGCTATCTCTGTCTTCTATATAATTAGGCATCTTTAACAGTAAATATAATAGCATTAATAACTAGACAACAAATGTACATGAACACATGTGAGCCTTTTACCGGTGAATTGAAACTCCTGTCCCTTCGTTCTTCGTGAATAGGAAAAACCACACCCAAACACTACGCAGGTATTCACCATTCTGCCACGCAGTAGTTAGCCGAAAATAAAAGTGAAATGTGAATAAAACAACATAAACCAAAACTTCACGTAACACAGTAACATACATGTTTACAGTGGATCTGTAGTGACGCAAGATGGCAGCGGCCGCAAGTTTCCGGCTTCACTAGCACCAATGCTACGAGTCTATTAACTATATGTCTGTGGTCCATTGTCATGTTGGTTGAAGGTTTCAGTGTCAGTGCTACCTCACCCTGCCCTATTATTCTCTTCTGTATGTAACTAGAGACCGATGACCTCGAAGTTAGGCCCTTATTTTGCTAGTGGCTTTACGTCGCACCGACACAGATAGGTCTTATGGCGACGATGGGATATGAAAGGCCTAGGAGTTGGAAGGAAGCGGCCGTGGCCTTAATTAAGGTACAGCCCCAGCATTTGCCTGGCGTAAAAATGGGAAACAACGGAAAACCATCTTCAGGGCTGCCGACAGTGGGATTCGAACCCACTATCTCCCGGATGCAAGCTCACAGCCAAGCAGCCCTAACTGCACGGCCAACTCGCCCGGTGTTAGCCCTTTTAAACATCAGTCTTCTCGATATGCGTAACAGTTGAAACCTGTATCTCTTTGTCATATTTGCAGCGTTAGCTTCGCATGTTACCAACAGATGTTTATAACATTTTGTTATCAACAAGTTTTGACAACAGTTGTTAATAACAAATATTGGTAACAGAACACCAGTGTGACTTTAATTTTCGATGTTAGCAACATTTTCTCCGCTCTCCCTCCTGCCTACCTCCACTCGTCATGCGATTACATGATCACCCTCTTTTGACAGCCAGCGAGCGCGAGAGGTGCGTTGGTAACATTCACTGTAAACGCAACTTAACATGTGTTGGTAACAAATGTTGATCTTTACCGACTTCTTGTAGATTTATTTTATTTTTTATTTTATTTTTTTGGAACACGTGAACATGAGATGCTGATAAGAAATTCATTAGCGTGTTCCCAAATGTTACGAACATTTGTCAGTAACCTGAGTTAGCAACAACAGCGTAAACGCGACTTTAGCCTGCACGTCTCAAGATATTCCCTAGCAATCTATATCTTTTGGTTAAATTTCAAGATATTCTCTTCTCCCCTAGGGGGAATCAACATCCCTTCGTTTGAGATCCAATCTAGTCATCTCATCTTCAATAACTCCACCACAAGACATTACAAAAGTTGCTTTTCGTTTTTCGTTCCACATTAGACATTGGCCATGTGCTGGCTTATTGGAGCAATCTCAAATATCATCGGACTGACCCGGGACCCAACCCGCCAACTTGGGCTCAGAAGGCCAGCGCATCTACAACCTGAGATACTCAGCCCTGCACTTGTATACATGCTTACCTGTACTGTACACTGACTGAGCAAATGTCATGGGATAGGTGTGTTGTACCAGCGGCAGTTGTATAAGAGACCTTGTGAGCAGTGGCTGTGCATGTGACAGGTGTAACATGGAACGTCGTCGTGAGCTGACACCGTTCGAACGTGGTATGGTGGTCGGTGCCCGACGGATGGGAAGTGCGATTTCGGAAGTGGTGCGGGAATTCGGCTTCACACGATCAACCCTGCCCAGGGTGTATCGCGAATGGTTGAATGCGGGAGCAACCCTCGATGACCGTGACCGGCGACATCTGAGACGGATTGTCAATAGTGACAGACGGGCAACCGTGCAACAAATCACGGCTCAATTCAACACAGGCCGTGCTAGACACGTCTCAAAGTAGACAATCCGTAGGAACATGGCTTCTATGGGGTATGGGAGCCGGCGCCGCACGCAGGTGCCACTGTTAACCCAACGTCATCGGGCACAACGAAACGCATTTGCCGCCAGTCACCAGGGATGGACAATGGAACAATGGCGTAACGTGGTATGGTCGGACGAATCACAATTTCAACTGCACCATGCCGATGGGAGGCACCGTGTATGGCGCAGACCACATGAAGCGATGGATCCCGCCTGCCTCGACGGTGTGGTCCAGGGCGCTGGTGCTTCTTGTATGGTCTGGGGTTCATTTCCCTGGTATGGAATGGGCCCCCTAGTTGTTCTGGAAGAGACTTTGAATGGTACGCGGTATGTTGAGCTGCTCGGAGACCATCTCCAGCCATTTTTGGCCTTCCAGCGCCCAGACGGTTCTGCGGTGTTTCAAGATGATAACGCGCCGCCACATCGCTCCCACGTCGCCCGGGAATGGTTCCAGGAACATGCAGCGGAGGTCCAACGACTGCCATGGCCACCCAGGAGCCCCGATATGAACCCTATGGAGCATATCTGTGATGTCCTGGAACGCAGTCTCCGTGCCATGGATCCTGCACCCACGAACAGACCAGCATTGGCGGCCGCTCTGCAAACGATTTGGTGTCAGCTGCGTCCAGAGGACTACCAGGGACTTGTCGACTCACTTCCACGGCGTCTCACTGCAGTTCTCAGTGCCAGAGGAGGCCCCACACGCTATTAGGTGACCATCCCATGACATTTGCTAAGTCAGTGTAGTTCGTTCACGGAGTTTTACAGAAAACGACACAAAACATTACGTTCTTCGTCCGGTTTGGACCATATCCGCTGCCTCTGGAATTAGACAGCTCCTCAGTTGGTTTCGCGAGACTGAGTGAACCCGGTTCCAGCCCTCAGCCCAGAATAAAATTCCCTGGCCTGGTCGGGAATCAAACCCGGGCCGCATTTATTAATATTATTATTGGAATTTTGCTCGGCGTAAATGACAAACTGGAGGAATTTTATATGTTTCCCGAAGACTTTGCTCCAAGTTCTCAGAGGAGAAACTGAACAAACTAGAGCAAAAATGGCTACATGATTTTCTTCTCAGAATATCATAGCGTATAGTGAGCCATCATGGGACGAAAGAGAGTATCGTTTAAACAATAGAGAAACGGTTAATTGACCTCATACCTTTCGACATTATTGGAACAGTTGTAGTCGTGGTCGGATGAGTTTCTCTCCTGATGACGCGTAGCAGTCTTCGCGAAACGTGAAAGTTCCCTGCAGTTTGTAGAAACCCAACATAAGTTATATCATGTCTGTAGATCTGCGCGGGGAAGTATAAATCTATTATAATTATAAATTATTATTATTAGTATTAGTATTATTATTATTACCTGCATCCCTAATAATGGATGTCATACCTGAGGGAGTCATGGTGTATTAAATTCGCAGACGATGTCGTCCCTGGCGGTGTGAAGAAGAAAGCTGTTGAGGACAAATCGAGAAACTGGAGAATGATTCTTGAAGATAGAGGCCCAAAGATTAGTAGGCAGAATACTGAGTACATGGGATTTGTTTGGAGTGTCTGATGAGGGGGATGGGATGGAGAGATTCAGTTGAGGGGAGCAAGGCTGAAGAATGCTGACACTTTCTAGGATCTGAGGCCAACGAAGGGCTAAGATGCAGATCTAAGCCTAGAAACAGCCTACTCTTACCCTCGTTCATTTCAAATACTCTCCTCCCAACACACAGTAACTTTGACCCCGTCTCGAAATACACTGCGCCTGTCTTTCTTACAATTTCTTTGATATCTCTAGCACCTCTACACATCCTCTGATTACTGCATATTTTATTCGGTCGATCCTCGCAAAACCGGGCTAGTTGGCCGTGCGGTTAGGGCCACGCAGCTGAGAGCTTGCATCCGGGAGATAGTGGGTTCGAACCCTACTGTAGGCAGCTCTGAAGATGGTTTTCCGTGGTTTACCACTTTCACACCAGGCAAATGCTGGGGCTGTACCTTAATTAAGGCCACGGCTGATTCTTTCCCACCGAGCTCGACAGCTGCAGTCGCTTAAGTGCGGCCAGTATCCAGTAACCGGGAGATAGTGGGTTCGAGCCCCACTGTCGGCAGCCCTAAAGATGGTTTTCCGTTGTTTCCCATTTTCACACCAGGCAAATGCCGGGGCTGTACCTTAATTAAGGCCACGGCCGCTTCCTTCCAATTCCCAGGCCTTTCCAATCCCATCGTCACTATAAGACCTATCTGTGTCAGTGCGACGTAAAGCAAATAGCAAAAATAAAATAAAAATATTTCCCAGTCCTAGGCCTTTCCTATCCCATCGTCACCATAAGACCTATCTATGTCGGTGCGACGTAAAGCAAATTGTAATAATAATAATAATAATAATAATAATAATAATAATAATAATAATAATAATAATAATAATAATAATAATAATGTATGCTTGAGTCCATTTAAATTGTTAATATTTCGTTCTTGTCCGCCACGTGTAATACACCCCAGTCTAAATTAGCACTGCAAGATTATATTGACAGTAATACAGCGGAAGATGAATAACTTAATGTCCCATTTCTACGGTGATTTCGTCCAGCTCGTAAATTCGACACTTGCCTCCGTGTTGTTCAGGAGACGCAGTAGCTCAGCCGCAATCAAGGTCTTGTCAACCTCGCAACCTCTGCGATAGCTGCCTCGCATGTGTAGCTTGAAGGGCGATTTCCCTCCATATTAAGAACTACACATCACATTATCTATAACAGTCGCGTCATTTTATCCTTGCCTTCCCAATATATATACAAAATATTACTAAAATTAATTCGGGGCATGATAGACGAGTGGCTAAATAATTAGCTTTTCGTCAAGGTGACCGCGGTTCAGTTCCCGGCCAAGGAATGTGGGAGATTTGAAAACAAAAAGCATGCCCCTGTGGTTCGGATTCGACGTAAATCTGAGGTCCCGTGGCTATTACCACGACACCAACAGTCAGGTAAGACTACAAGACTATTCAGCAATGTATCAGATGAAAACCAGCGTTTCATTACTTATAAATCCATGCATTGTTCAGCCAGTAGGGTAATTACACGTTCACCTTTATTACGGGAACCTTTAAACCTCCAGAGACCGTGGAATCTTGCCAAGCACCTGATGAAGGTTTTCTATTTAGGCTACTCATGTCTCACCCAAACAAATACTAGGTCGAGAGTAGTCATTATGTTTAACCCTGTCTACTTTTATTTATATGGTTTCTGGTGTGGATTTCTGGGTTCACGTCCTAGCTTGTGAACCATGGGCAACGGCTAAGTGGGCAAGTAAGTGGCCACGAGAATCGGGATAGCAGTTGCTATGGAATGGGAGTGGGCATCTCGGACATATACTGAGTCATGGCCCTCCTTGTGCAGACGTGGATAGGACTATACAATCCACCAGTGGTCCCTAACCCGTCAGAGGAGAGATTTTCACTTTGACTCAGTTTAAGAAGTGTAGCATTCTGCTTCACAGAATTATTACCGAGTACACCCAGAACGTTTTAAGAAAGCCTCGAGCCTATGGGAGTAACGAGTCCCACTTCCATCTCAAAGGCAAGAAAGGAAGTAGAACTGCTTGAATAAGCAAAGAGCATGGGTCTGGATGTGTCAGGAGTTGATGATAGTCGACGTGAAGGGAGTTACCGAGGAAGAGATAGGAGATTATAAACTGTCATTGACAGGTGTTAAAACAGGGACGGGCAGAGTAAGGGTCAGGATTGTTCATCAGGAATTGCACGCAACATAGTTTCTGTTAGGCACGTAAAGGAACGAATGGTGTGGGTAGATTTAGCAGTTCAGGAATTAGGACGAGAATCGTCTGAGTGTATTCACCATCCACGGGTGCTGATGAGGATGAAGTTGGCAAGCCTTATGAACCGCTGATTGATGTCGTAGTTAGGGTCAACAGCAAGGATGCAGTAGTGCCGATGGGCGATTTCAATGCGAGAATCGGAAAGAGAACTGAAGGATATTAGAAGCTGATAGGTAAACGTTGGGAGGATGTAGAAGCTAATACGAATGGAAAGCGTTCACTGTACTTCTGAACTACTATGGACTTGGTGGTTACGAATACATTCTTCAAGCATAAGGCTATTCAATGCTGCACGTGGGAGAGTTGGGGCACCAGATCCGTAATAGACTATCTCTAAACCGACTTTGAATTCAAGAAACCTGTTAGGAATATGCGGATTTTCCGGGTAGTTTTCGATTATACAGGCCACTGTCTGATCTGTAGTGAACTAGAAATGATAGGCCTAGGATAGAGAAACTGAAATCTGTTTCCAGACGATGGGTAGGGAATCTCCAGAACGAAGAAATTTGACAGACGTATATGAATATGGTTACTGGTAAGTTCCAAACAATAGACGGTAAGCAGGTTCCGAAAATAGAAAGAGAATGGGTGGAAAACGAGGATGCAATGGAATTCCTAGGAACAACTCTGTGTGTGTGTGTGTGTGTGTGTGTGTGTGTGTGTGTGTGTGTGTGTGTGTGTGTGTGTGTGTGTGTGTGTGTGTGTGTGTGTGTGTGTGTGTGTGTGTGTGTGTGTGTGTGTGTGTGTGTGTGTGTTTTTTCCTTTGATACGGTGTCAGGATGAGGTGAGATCAATTCATATGGCATGTTTTTACGGCTGGATACCCTTCCTGACGCCAACCTCAGCTGAGGAGCTAGGGAAGTTGAAATGAATAATGGTGAATGAAATTGGGTAAGGAGGTGGAAGGAATCGGCTGTGGCCCATGAATAAGAACTATCCCGGCATTTGTCTGGAAGTGAAAATGGGAAACCACAGAAAACCATTTTCAAGACAGCCGACGGTGGGGTTCGAACCCACTCGTCTCCCGAATGCAGAGTTCCGTAGCCGTTAAGCGTGAAACATGGGCTGCCACTCCGCTCATTTAGGAACAACTGTGTGTAAAGATGGGGAAAAACGAACATCTTGGTGGAACAATGAAGTGAGGACAGCTTGTAAGCATAAAACGAAGGCGTATCAGAAATGGCCCCAAACAAAGATTAATGCAGCCGGGAATTGCAGGTAAAATGAAATGGCGTATGGCTTTTAGTGCCGGGAGTGTCCGAGGACAAGTTCGGCTCGCCAGACGCAGGTCTTTTGACTTGACGTCTGTAGGCGACCTGCGCGTCGTGATGATGAAGACGACATATACACCCAGCCCCCATGCCAGAGAAATTAACCAATTATGATTAAAATTCCCGACCCTGCCGGAAATCGAACGCGGGACCCCTATGACCAAAGGCCAGCACTCTAACCATTTAGCCATGGAGCCGGAATTGCAGGTTAAGTATATGAAAGAGTAAAACAAATAATTCTTGAATCCAGGAAGTCATGGGAATAAGCTGGAAAGGTTTGGTCAAGCGGCAGCGAAACATTCCTGGACAGTAATACACAATCTTAGAAAGGGAGGGGGAAAAATGGACAGTGTTTTGGGTAAATCTGGTGAACTCATAGCAGAGCCCATCTGACTCCCTAGACCGGGGCCGCTGTCTCATCGTCAGATGCCTGGTCCGTTGTAATTACGTTGACCGAGCGAGTTGGCTGTACGGTTAGGGGCGTGCAGCTGTGAGCTTGCATTCGGGAGGTAGTGGGTTCAAACCCCACTTTCGACACTCCTGAAGATGGTTTTCCTTGGTTTCCCATTTATACACCAGGTAAATGCTGGGGCTGTACCTTAATTAAGGCAACGGATGCTTCCTTCCCACTCTTAGTCCTTTTCTATCCCATCGTCGCCATAAAACCTAAATGTGTCAGTGCGACGTAAAGCAAATAGTAAAAAAAAAAAATTGCAACCACGTTGGCTGAGCGGACCTCGCACTAGCCCTCATAACCAGGCATAAGTCCCTAACTTTTCCAAGAATCGAACCCTGGCCCTCAGGGTAAGAGGCAGGCACGTTACCCGTGCACTGTTGGTCGGGAATCATTGGACAGATGGAAGGAATATTTTGAAAATTTTCTCAACGTAAAAGGAGATATTTTGTCGGTGTCGCGAGTAATCGAGCTCATGGTGAAGAGGACAATGTTGCTGTTGTTGTTGTTATTGCTTAATCAGCATAAGGCGATTCCGCGTGTAGTGAAATTACGCTTGAGGAGGTGGAAAGGATTATAAATAAAATCCGTTGTTATAAAGCAGCAGGAATAGCTGAAATTATACCTGAAATGATGAAATATAGTGTGAAGGCAGGGATGAAATGGCTTCACAAGGTAATAATATTAGTATGGAATGTTAGTAATGTCGATTGTGCGGGTAAGTAATGCAAGGGCGGAAAAAAACTATTTATCGACGCTTCAAAATGGGGATACGTCAGCTAAAGGAGACAGAAAACATCGGTTGGCGAGGGGCTGACAACCCAGTCCGTTAATCAAACTCGTAGTTCTTTCCGACGACGTGGCAAACGTTTACTGGACTTCAGATTAGATCGTGTAACGTTTTAACGTTGTACCAGACTCGATCCCTAAGTAGGCTTTTTAGTCATCACTGCTATCCAAGAAGTGAGATGGACGGATAACAGAGTAATAGAAATGAAATGTCACCAGTGGCGTATGCTGGTATCAAGACGTGGGCTACACAGAGCGGTTTTTGCCGACTGTGACGAAACCACTGCCTGCTCGAACTGCATCTAAAATGACTGCTTATAAGCAGTCATCGGGTGCGTATCGAGCAGGCAGTGGACAAAACACATTAGTGAGCGTGACGTTAGGTGAGGAAGCTAGCTAAAATTACCGAAAAATAAAGGATTGTTCTTATTCTTATTCCAAAAGTCTACTTACTCTATATGTCCTTTTACGTGTATATTATTGGATTTCAAAGATACTTCATGATATCTAATACAAGAATACCTACCAATGATGCAATCGCCGCGTAAATTCAGCCACGCCCGACTAGAGCGAAGCATCAAGTCGGCCGTGATTCAGCTGAATGTACTAAATCTATGGCGCTAGAGCGCGCACAAAGTTTCAAAACGCTCGCTGCACCGCCAGCTACACGACAGGCCGAGTCGGCAAATCTGCCGCCTGTCGACGAGCACCGCTCTGTCTGTTTCATCCCATCTGATACAATAGAAACATGCGCCGACTCGGCTGCCGACTCGGCGAAAACCGCTCCGTGTGTCATCAGCCTTAGGCTAACCTTTTTCGCTGCTCGCTGTGTTGTCAAGGCTGCTTCACAAGCTACTGCCCTGGCCTCTGCCACCGCCAATATTCAACACCTGATCAATCGAGTTGGTAGCCTAAGGTTTAGCAAATTGAAGTCCAGCTTTGAGGCTAAATGGATAGAATGCCTGCCTTTGGTCCGACGGGCCCGGTTCAATTTTCAGAATCAACCCCCTCATACTGTTAATTCCCCTGGCTTGGGAACTGGGTGTTTATGACGTCTTCGCCATTCATTTTATCCTTATTAGGTCACCACCAAGCCTATGTAGATGCCATGCACCATTATTATCATTATTATTATTATTATTATTATTATTATTATTATTATTATTATTATTATTATTAACAACATCATCATAATCGTTAAATAACAACGTTGAATTTTACAGCGGTCGTACCCATCGTTCAATAGTTAATTATCTTCCTCGGAAGATCAGTGGCGGTGTCCGACCCATGATCACGGGTTCGATTCCAACCAACAAAAGAGAACACTAAACCTGAAAGATTGCGTTTCATTTTAGCAGATCTTCCAATAAAAAGAAAACTATATTACTCCTATAACAGCAGCCCTGCAATGTCTTCCTACAAGGATGTAGAAGTAAACGGGAGTGAAATGCCAGCACTCCATTATCTATATATTTAAGGCAGAAGGATGAGGTGAGGAAGTATATACGATGAGTAACGCATGGTGATAGCAGTGGCGATCTGACGGACCGAAGCCTAGCACAGCTATCGTCCGCCGGTCCCCGCGCCTGTAGGCAGACAGCAGCAAGCCGCGTGAGGCGAGTCGATGGGAAGGGACGAGAGTCTGGGCTGCAATATCAATCTCCGAAGCCTTGTTCTCAGAAATACGTGCGACGTGTTTTCTCATTGCTTTCAAGGTTTGTAAATGGAACAATGTGTCAGATGCTTACAATATAATGTGCTTTAGATTTCCATCGCTCGCATTTGAGGTTTGGACTTCACTGATAGCCTTGTTAGCCCTCAGTATACGCCACTGAATGTCACATAGTATTCCACAGCTTCCACGTGAAGGAACACAAATTTGGAACTGGTTTTGTTGTGAATATGAAAAGAAAACATCTCATTTTGGTTTTTTCAAGCTAAATCCCAAAGAATGTGCAGGTTACATGTTCGAGGAAAGTTTCTCACCTATAGCCTCATCTGTGTACACTGTTCATCTGAAGTGAAAGACTTCTTTTATGATGAGTTGAATGAGCTACATAATGTAGTGAGTGCCCAAGATCGGACTGCAATATAATGTTCAGGGATATCAATGCCATGATAGGACAAGAAGCCTTAGCATATGCCTGTGATCGGTAAACACAACTCGCAATGCGAATCAGTGACAATGAGAACAGGATAATAAACTTTACGTCTTCAAGGAACATGGTAGTGGGAAGTACAATTTTTAATCATACGTACATAAAATGACGTGGAAATCTCCAGATGTCAATCATTTTAATCAAACTGACCACCTCTTGATAGACGCAAGGCACCTATCCAACATGATGGACATAAGAAGCTACAGTAGCTGGATGGGGGGCAAATGTTGACCCTCATCATTACCTTGTTATTGCAGAATATGTACTGCAAGAACAGAACATGGATCCCAGACAAGGGAATTTAACACTAAAAGAACCAGAAACTGCTCGCAGGTAGAATGATTTAATCAACGGGTACTGGCAGTCTACCATAATAGCGAGAGTATTGGTGAGGTCTGGAGGGACCTCAAGGTTGTCCTAGCAATAGTTGCAGATAATGCCTTAGGAAAAATAGATGGGCAAAAATTCAATAGCTGGTTTGATGAAGAGTTTAAACATGTGGCTTTTTAAAATGAGGCATACAAGGGGATGCAGCGGAACCATGCCAGAAATGCTGCGGAAGAATACAGATATGCTAGTAGGGAAGAGAAGAGACTACGCAAGAAGAGAACTCATGGAGTTAGAGCATCTGACAGGGTTCACTGAAGCAAAGGCTTTTCATCAGAAGTTACATAAGATTAGAAAGGATTTCCCACCAAGAACATCTCTGTGCATAGTTAAAGATGGTAAAATATTGAGCAGTGATGAAGCGACACTTGACCAGGTGGGCTCAGCATTTTAATGATTAATTGAATGTAAATATACCTGATAATCAAGGAAGGATAGTCATCACAGAAAATGCAGATAGCCTGGGCACTGAAGTGCAAGCGCCACTGCCAACCACTGATGAAGTACCTCTTGCTATTACAAACTTGAAAAACAACAAAGATCCAGGAATGAACTTCATCCAGTCAGAACTTGTTAAAATAGACAGGAAAAGATTATACTAAATTCCAACATAACCTAATGACAACGACGTGGATTGCTGAAAAAACCTTATGAATGGAACTTGAGCATTATATGTCCAATTCACAAAATAAAATAAAGCGATGTTATGGTATTTTGCAATTACAGGGGAATTAGTTTACTGTGCATTGCCGATAAAATGTTCCCGACCATTCTGTTTAACAGGCTTGTTGCCTTTGTTGAAGATGTCATTGGAGACTACCAATGTAGATTCCGATACGGAAGATCAACTGCCGATCAAATTTGTACGATACACCAAATTCTTGAAAAGTGCATAGAATTTGGTATTAATACACATCTCCTGTTCATTGACTTCCGATCGGCATATGGCCGGATTGATCGACGTTGTCTGTATATGGGCAATGAGGGAGATGTACATTCCTCAAAAACTGATTTCATTAGTAAAAGCTACCATGGAAAATACTCGGTCTCAGATTAACATTCAAGATATGCTGTCCAACCCTGTAACAATTACATATGGTGTAAGACAAGGAGATTCTCTGGCCTGCCTTCTGTTCAACATTGCATTATAGAAGGTAGTTCCAGATTCCGGCATTAACATGAGAGGCACTATCTTCTATAAATCAGTCCAGATTTTGGCGTATATCGATGATAGCATACCAAGAACACCAAGAGCTGTGAAAGAGGCCTTTACTAACCTGGAAAAGACAGCAAGAAATATGAATCTGCATATCAGTGAAGATAAGACTGAGTGCAGTACAGTAAATGCCTGTGATTAGGAAACATTATGCAGAAAGATCTCCATACATTGAAATCGGCTCATACAAATTTGGAGTTGTGCGTAGTTTCACCTACTTGGGATCAGAGTTCAATTGTAAAAATAATATTAGTGATGGAATAAAAAAAAGGATTCTCTGCGCAAATAGGTGTTTTACAAAACATCCGAAATGTCGGTTATTGAAGAGGAAGATAAACAAAAAGTGACCTACAAGGTTTTTTTAGAAGTTGCTTTACGTCTCACCGACACAGCTCTTATGGCGATGGGACCGACTACGCCAGATGACATGAAACAAAGTATTACTGCTGCCTGTGCTGAAATTTCCCGCCACTTTCCGTACAATTCTCGAAATGCGACTCGTTTTTCTGCAACAACAATAAAAAATAATCAATCATCAGCATAATATACTAGATCACCAAGTGGTGCACTTCGGTGATCTTAAGTGAAATAATCACACCTTATGTATAAGCAAACCCCTTAATCTGACACCAAAAATGTTAAGTCTACCTGTCGTGATCCTCAGGACTGGACAGGCTGGGGACTTAGGTTCGATTCTAGGAGCAATACACAACACATCAGATTGACCTATCACCAGAAATATCACCATGTATTAATAAATCTTAATCGTTTTCCAAACACTTTTCTTATATATTAAAATTTCAGACCTTCCCCTAAACTACCATTTCACTCAGCGTGAATAAAATAATTTATAGCCTAGACTGTAGTGGTTCATCACCCGACTTTACATTCCGATTTTCATTAAATTCTCTTCAGCCGTTTTCTCGTGATGCGTGTACATACATACATACAGACAGACAGACAGACAGACAGACAGACAGACAGACAGACAGACAATACGGAAAAGTAAAAAATGCATTTCCTTGTTACTGTGGACATGACCGATATAGAAATACCGTTCTTTTCAAATTCTGAGCAATGTACAGACAAAACTCTTATTTTGTATATATACTAGCAAGGTACCCGTGCTTCGATACGATATTATACTGAAATTTATAATTGAATGCTTAACGTCTTATATATAATCCGCCGATATTCGCGATCTGACTCGTTTTCTGAGAGATTACGGCAACGTTCCTCCCATTTTTCAATCTTTTTTCCAGCAATCGATTTCGTACTTCCCGGGCTATGTCTAGGTATTCCACCTGGTCAGTTGGATCCCTAAATCTTTGCCATCTTTTCCTATAAGCATTTTTAATGTGGATCAAATCCTTGAGGAGATCCGGGGTGGTGTCGTCTTGGGTGCTTTGGCGGTACTGAACCCGCCGCCGGACTGCATTCGTAGTAATTACCCGTCTAGGACCCGTTTCCAGCACGGTGCGCATATTTTGACGACGACCCAGAACATTAATATTATTATTATTATTATTATTATTATTATTATTATTATTATTATTATTAATATTATTGATGTTCTGGACCCCACAGCAAGATGCAAGACCGCTACTTGGCGGTAAATTACATCTGCTGCCATTTTCATTCATGACAAATATGACCAGCAACATTGTCGCCTGTAGGCAAGTGCGCAGGACTTCTGGCGATACGAATGACATACTTCCGCGCATTATAGAGCTTATTATAGAGGTTAAAAATTGAACGGCCAATCTCATTCCTATCGTTTATTTCACATGACTATGTTTAAATTTTTATTTATATGCTGTAATCTAAGAATGGTTCATGTTTGTGGGTTACTGTAGTCACGTCCTAGTTTGTGAACCATGGGCTACGGCTGAGTGGCCTAGTAAGTGGTCCTGAGAGTCAGGATACCAGTTGCTATGGAATGGGAGTGGGCATCTCGGACATATTCCGAGTCGTGGCCCTCCTTGTGCTCAGGCGGCTAGGACTATACAATTCACCGGTGGTCCATAACCCGTTAGAGGAGAGATCCTCACTTGGACTATGTGCAAGTAGGGCAGCATCCTGCTTCATGAATTTACCGAGCTCAGAACACTTTAAGCAAGCCTCGGACCTATGGGAGTAATGGAGTCGCACTCCCATTTGACAGGCGAGGTACTGCTTGGATTTCGATGGGGAGCTATCAGTATTAATGGGGCTTATGGAAGAAAGAAGGTAGAACTGGCTGAGTCAGCAAAGATGATACATCTGGATGTGCTAGGAGTAAGTGATATTCGGGTAAGGGGAGATAATGAGGAAGAGATAGGAGATTATAAAGTGTACTTGACGGGTGTTAGAAAGGGAAGGGCAGAGTTTGGGGTAGGGCTCTTTATCAGGAATACCATTACACGCAACATAGTTTCTGTTAGGCACGTAAATGAGCGAATGATGTGGGTAGATTTGTCAGTGGGAGGAATTAGGACAAGAATTGTGTCCGTGTATTCACCATGTGAGGGTGCAGATGAGGATGAAGTTGACAAGTTTTATGAAGCATTGAGTGACATCGTGGTCAGGGTCAACAGCAAGAATAGAATAGTGCTAATGGGCGATTTCAATGCGAGAGTTGGGAATAGAACTGAAGGATACGAAAGGGTGATTGGTAAATGTGGGGAAGATATGGAAGCTAATGGGAATGGGAAGCGTTTCCTGGACTTCTGTGCTAGTATGGGTTTAGCTGGTACGAATACATTCTTCAAGCATAAGGCTATACACCGCTACACATGGGAGGCTAGGGGTACCAGATCCATAATAGACTATATTTTAACAGACTTTGAATTCAGGAAATCTGTTAGGAATGTACGAGTTTTTCGCGGATTTTCGATGATACAGACCACTATCTGATCTGTAGTGAACTAAGTATCTCTAGGCCTAGGGTAGAGAAAGTGAAATCTGTCTGCAAACGAATAAGGGTAGAAAATCTCCAGGACGAGGAAATTAGACAGAAGTACATGGATATGGTTAGTGAGAAGTTTCGAACAGTAGACAGTAAGCAGGTTCAGGATATAGAAAGTGAATGGGTGGCATACAGGGATGCTGTAGTAGAAACAGCAAGGGAATGCCTAGGAACAACTGTGTGTAAAGATGGGAAAAGGCGAATATCTTGGTGGAATGATGAAGTGAGAGCAGCTTGTAAACGTAAAAAGAAAGCTTATCAGAAATGGCTCCAAACAAGGTCCGAGGCAGACAGGGATTGGTACGTAGATGAAAGAAACAGAGCGAAACAAATAGTTGTTGAATCCAAAAAGAAGTCATGGGAAGATTTTGGTAATAACCTGGAAAGGCTAGGTCAAGCAGCAGGGAAACCTTTCTGGACAGTAATAAAGAATATTAGAAAGGGAGGGAAAAAGGAAATGAACTGTGTTTTGAGTAATTCAGGTGAACTCATAATAGATCCCAGGGAATCACTGGAGAGGTGGAGGGAATATTTTGAACATCCTCTCAATGTAAAAGGAAATCATCATGGTGGTGTTGCAAACAGCCAAGCTCATGGGGAGGAGGAAAATGATGTTGGTGAAATTATGCGTGAGGAAGTGGAAAGGATAGTAAATAAACTCCATTGTCATAAGGCAGCAGGAATAGATGAAATTAGACCTGAAATGGTTAAGTATAGAGGGAAGGCAGGGATGAAATGGCTTCATAGAGTAGTAAAATTAGCGTGGAGTATTGGTAAGGTACCTTCAGATTGGACAAAAGCAGTAATTGCACCTATCTACAAGCAAGGGAACAGGAAGGATTGCAACAACTATCGAGGTATCTCATTGATTAGTATACCAGGCAAAGTATTCACTGGCATCTTGGAAGGGAGGGTGCGATCAGTCGTTGAGAGGAAGTTGGATGAAAACTAGTGTGGTTTCAGACCACAGAGAGGCTGTCAGGATCAGATTTTCAGTATGCGCCAGGTAATTGAAAAATGCTACGAGAGGAATAGGCAGTTGTGTTTATGTTTCGTAGATCTAGAGAAAGCATATGACAGGGTACCGAGGGAAAAGATGTTCGCCATACTGGGGGACTATGGAATTAAAGGTAGATTATTAAACTCAATCAAAGGCAATTGGGCTTCAGTGAGAATTGATGGTAGAATGAGTTCTAGGTGCAGGGTACTTACAGGAGTTAGACAAGGCTGTAATCTTTCACCTTTGCTGTTCGTAGTTTACATGGATCATCTGCTGAAAGGTATAAAATGGCAGGGAGGGATTCAGTTAGGTGGAAATGTAGTAAGCAGTCTGGCCTATGCTGACGACTTGGTCTTAATGGCAGACTGTGCCGAAAGCCTTCAGTCTAATATCTTGTAACTTGAAAATATGTGCAATGAGTATGGTATGAAAATTAGCCTCTCGAAGACTAAATGGATGCCAGTAGGTAAGAAATTCAACAGAATTGAATGTCAGACTGGTGATACAAAGCTAGAACAAGTCGATAATTTCAAGTATTTAGGTTGTGTGTTCTCCCAGGATGGTAATATAGTAAGTGAGATTGAATCAAAGTGTAGTAAAACTAATGCAGGGAG
The DNA here is from genome assembly GCF_040414725.1 of Anabrus simplex. Taxonomy (NCBI): domain Eukaryota; kingdom Metazoa; phylum Arthropoda; class Insecta; order Orthoptera; family Tettigoniidae; genus Anabrus; species Anabrus simplex. The sequence continues at coordinate 1,028,275,672 of NC_090266.1, read as the reverse complement.
CTCGCAGTTGCGTTCAGCAGTATTCTGCAAGAAGGAAGTCAGCTCCCAGACGAAACTATCTTTACATCGGTCTGTTTTCAGACCAACTTTGCTTTACGGGAGCGAAAGCTGGGTGGACTCAGGATATCTTATTCATAAGTTAGAAGTAACAGACATGAAAGTAGCAAGAATGATTGTTGGTACAAACAGGTGGGAACAATGGCAGGAGGGTACTCGGAATGAGGAAATAAAGGCTAATTTAGGAATGAACTCGAAGGATGAAGCTGTACGCATAAACCGGCTTCGGTGGTGGGGTCATGTGAGGCGAATGGAGGAGGATAGGTTACCTAGGAGAATAATGGACTCTGTTATGGAGGGTAAGAAGAGTAGAGGGAGACCAAGACGACGATGGTTAGACTCGGTTTCTAACGACTTAAAGATAAGAGGTATAGAACTAAAAGAGGCCACAACACTAGTTGCAAATCGAGGATTGTGGCGACGTTTAGTAAATTCTCAGAGGCTTGCAGACTGAACGCTGAAAGGCATAACAGTCTATAATGATAAAGTATGTATGTATGTATGTATGTATGTATGTATGTATGTATGTATGTATATGTAATATAAGAAGGTTCTCCAAAGGAACAGATGGCTCTTGAAAACGAACCCAGGAAAGATTTTAAATGATCGGTTTATGATCAGAATAAGTACATTGAAAATCCACAGCCTGTTTCCAGTCATTCAACCGGGTCAGGAATGGAATGAATAAAGCCCCCAGCTAACGGTGAGGATAGGAATCGTGCCGGCTGCCGAAGCCTATCGCACTCCTCTGGGGCAATGACTAATGAACGACAAATGAAATGAAATGATATTGGAGAGTGTTGCTGGAATGAATGATGACGGGGAAAACCGGGGTACACGGAGAAAAACCTGTCCCGACTCCGCTTTGTCCAGCACAAATCTCACATGGATTGACCGGGATTTGAGCCACGGAACCCAGCGGTGAGAGGCCGGCGCGCTGCCGCCTGAGCCACGAAGGCTCCTTATAAGTACATTATGATCAGTAAAATCAATTGCCCTCACCTCCTTTTTCACCCCACCACGGTAAAGTTGATTTACCCCCACCCCCGAAAAAAGAAGGCGTGTTTCTTTATGTTTAAAGGAGATTCCAAATACCAATGTTCACGTGTGTTACCTTCAGTTTTGAGATATAAGTATCCCCATAAAAATAATTCACTTTTTCACTTACTTTCACACTTCCCCCTCCCCCTCTCCCCTCTTAAGTGAATTTCCGGCAAAAAAATATTTGTTTCTTTAATAGTAAAGCATCTTCCAAATACCGATTATCTACAGTTTTTGAGATATGTGTCCTCACGAAATGAAATTAAACTCCTTTTCACACCCGCCCCCAAAGCTGATTACCCCCCCCCCCCCCCCCGCAAAAAAACGCGTTGTTTTTTTAAAGAAGTTCTAAATACTAATTTTCACGTCTGTAACAACTTTAGTTTTTATTAGATGTAGGTATCCTCATACAATTAATTCAATTAATATTTCAATTTTTTCACCTCTCCCCTCCCTTCATTGGATTTTCCAAGAATACCTGTTTCTTTACTTTAACAGGAAATTCCAAATACCAGTTTTTACATCTGTAACATTTTACGTTTCTGAGATATACCCTAGATGTAGTCTTTCTAAAAATTCACCTCAATTTTTCACTCATGTTTTACCCCCATTAAATAGATTTTCCAAAAGCAATAAAATAAATGTTTCTTTATTTTAAAGGAAATCCCATATACTAATTTTTAGGTCTGTAATATCTTCAGTTTCTGAAATATGAGTATCCTCATTAAAGACATTCAACAATTTATTCACACTTTTCACCCCTCCTGTTGGGATTTACAGAAAACTAAAAAATACGTGTTCCTTTATTTTTAAAGGAGATCCTAAATATCAACTTTTACATCTCCAAACGTTTAAAGTTTTGAGATACAGATACACTCATTTTTAAAATACACCCCCCTTTCACCCCGCCCCCACTATTTGTATTTTCCAAAAACAAATAATACAATTTCTTTATTTTTAAAGGAGATTCCAAATACAGATTTTCAGACCTGTAACATCTTCAGTTTCTGAGATATAAGTATCTATATTAAAGGCATTCAACCTATTTTTCACCCATTTTCACCCCCTCCTATTGGGATTTTCCGAAAACAAAAAATACCTGTTTCTTTACTTTTAAAGGAGATTCTAAGTACCAATTTTTACATCTGTAAACTTTTAACGTTTTGAGATATAGATACACTCATTTTAAAAATTCACCCCCCCCCTTTTCAACCCTTCACTATTTGGATTTTCCAAAAACAAAAAGTACATGTTTCTTTATTTTTAAAGGAGATCCCAAATACCTTTTTTCAGGTCTGTAATATCTTCAGTTTCCGAGATATAAGTATCCTCATTAAAAACATTCAACCCGTTTTTCACTCCTTTTCACCCCTCCTATTAGGATATTACGAAAACAAAAAAATACGCGTTTCTTTATTTTTAAAGGAGATTCTAAATACCAATTTCTACATCTGTACAGTTTTAAAGTTTTGATATGTAGATACACTCACTTTAAAAATTCACCCTCCTTTCCACCCTCCATTATTTGGATTCTGCAAAAACAAAAAATACGTGTTTATTTTTAAAGAAGGTTCCAAATTAAAATTTTCTTGACTGTATCTTCTTCAGTTTTTGAGATATAAGTCTCCTCATAAAAGGTGCTCAATTCATTTCTCCCCTTTTCACTCTCCCCCCTTCATGGGATTTTCCGAAAACAGAAAATACGTATGTCTTTATTTTTAAAGGAGATTGCAAATACCAATTTTTATGACTCTAAACCTTTAAGTTTTTGAGATATAGATATCCTCATTTTTAAAATTCACCCCCTTTTTCACCCCCTTAGCGATGGAATATCCAAAAATCCTCCCTTAACGAGCACCTACATGTTAATATGAATGTATGCCCAAAATTTCATTTCTCTATGTTCAGTAGTTTCGGCTCGGCGATGATGAATCAATCAGTCAGTCAGTCAGTCAGTCAGTCAGTCAGTCAGGATAAGTTGTTATATATATATACATAGATATAGATTTATGAGGTTTTATTCTCCAAAAGAAATGATCGTTTTTTATTACTTTTCCTTGCAATGACATTCAGAGCGCGATTAGTGCATCTAGGTATTTTTCAAGGTACTCCTCATAGGGCCAGCCGTACTGACCCGGCGAGGAGAGCAATGGCAAACTACCTACCTCATTCCTCATCATGTCTTGTACGCCTCAATATGTCATTTTCGATATTTGCTTTTTCGCTTATAATCGCATAACCTTTGGTGACTGAAGATGTAACAGACAGACTACAACTTAAGACTTTAGTCCTCTAACGAAGGAAGTTTCTTAGTTCCCCGTACCAGTCTACTTTCCTCCTTAAACCAGAAAAATACTCCGACCATATAGGACTCTAATATCTGTAGTCCCATGGCCGAATGGTTGTAAGTGCACGTGCACTAAAGGTACCACGAAACGCAAGCACTTACAGGCATTGTCCGTATTACGCGGCAGAAAATTTACAACTCCTTTAAACGCTCCTAATTTCGGATTTAAAGACACTGTACTAAAATTCCAATTACTCATTGTTCAATACGTTACGACCGTGCTATTGAACCAATATAGAATAAGATGACCAATGCAAGGTCGGAGAAAGATACAACTTGCACTGAGTTCATGAACGTAAACTGTACAAGTATGATGGAAGTAAATCTTCAATAAATCTGTCTCACATGCATTCGACCATACAAGTACTGTATCAATCAACCTTGTGAGGTACGTGGATTACGTACAGTACATTAGCACACATAGGAAAGCAAAGCCATCTAATTACAACCCATGGAGGCCCCTGGAGAAGTGGAAGGTGAAGGCTTCCATTGGTCATAAACTCGACAGTAACTGGGACAGAATAGCTCGTTCTATGGACGAGGAATGTTAAGCTGGTTCGTGAACCTCAGAGCCGTGTGCTTCTCCAGAAGTACGTATGGAAGCCTCCTTTCAAGATCCTGTGGGCAATCGAAACTACGTCCTTCCGGCTGAACTAAGCACGACAGCAAGACGTTAATCTAAGAGCACTTGTAAAATCTTAATATTGATACTTGATGAGGGTACTGCTGGTATGACATATCACTCCCCAGGGAATAACATTGGTGAGCAAGTGGACAACTTCTTACTTTCAAGGGGACAGTGTTGCAAACTTAAATTCGAGTTTTGTCGCGAGAATTGACGTGAAAATTTGGTAGTTACTGCTAAATTAAAAATATTTAGAAGCTGCCACTTTTGTCACTAAGGGACTGCCTGGCCGAGAATTGACGTGAAAAGTTGGTAGTTCTGTTAAATTAAAAATATTTAGAAGCTGCCACTTTTGTCACTAAGGGACTGCCTGGCCTAGGTGGTAAAGGCGCGCTCGGTTCACCCGGAAGGGCATGGGTTCGATTCACCGTCCGGAAGTCGAAAATTTTAAGAAACAAGATTTCCACTTCCGGAGGTGCACATGGCCCTGAGGTTCACTCAGCATACACCAAAAATGAGAACCAGGTTAATTCCTGGGAGCAAAGGCGATCGGGCGTACAGCTAACCACTCTACCCCTGCAAGGGCCTTCATGGCCTGTACGGAGATGACTTTGCTTTGCTTTTAGATTTGTCACTAAATTACACTTGACGCTGGAAAGCAGTGCTTTATTGATGCCACGAAAGTAAATCGACAGGTACTCTACTCAAGACCCCGTCTTCTGCGGAGGATATACTGAGAATTCATCAATATTATAAACAACTAAAATGAAGTTTTGTAGACGGCAACATTCTGTAACGAAGTGAGCAGCAGAACAGAGGTTTAGTGTGACTGATCTTCAACTTGTGGTGGTCTTTCTGAGGACAATCAATACCTCCAAGCCGCATTGTGCCATGCAATTACCTCTTTGAAAAATTGGCTATCGTCGAACGATGAAATGAAATGAAATAGCGGGTGGCTTTTTTAGTGCCGGGAGAGTCCGAGGACATGTTCGGCTCGCCAGGTGCAGGTCTTTTGATTTGTATCCCGTTGGTGACCTGCGCGTCGTGATGAGGATGAAATGATGATGAAGACATCACACACACCCAGCTCCCGTGCCAGAGAAATTAACCGACCCTTCCAGTGACCAAAGGCCAGTACGCTAATCATTTCGCCATGCAGCCAGACGTCGAACGATAATTCCATTCTTGTGTTTGACACTGCAGATGAAGCTTGTTTGCGGAGGCTAGTATGGCATCGCCAGCGTAGAGAAGGGTCCAGGGTATCGGTCCATGCTGTAACAGTGTCGATTATAACGATGAACAAAAGTGATGATATGGCCAAGCATTCGAAGGGGAACACCGACTGTAAAGCGAAAATTATCGGATGCTTCTGCAGCAGCTTGGACGTAGCTTCTTGGGACTGTGAAAAGCATCTACACCCAACTGACAAGGTACACCAGAACGCCGGGTTGTCAAATGCAAACCAGAAATTAAAAACCAAGCGGTGTTTCTCATTGTAATACTACATGTATCACAACTCCGCATTATATTTATTAATACGTCTACTCTGTATTACATTATTCTGTCCGGCTCCTTGACTGAATGATCAGCGTATTGGTCTTCGGTCAGAGGCCCCCAGGTTCAATTCAGTCAGGCAGCGGATTTTAATTGCGTATGGTTAACTTCTCTGACTGGGTATTTGTGTTAGTATCAATACACTTCTCTCCCGTCAACATACAACACATCTCACAACAGAAACACGCAATAGTGAATCCATTTCTCAACATAGGTTTGGTTTCAGGAAGACCATCCGGCCATAAATAGGGAAGAATGCCAGAAAGAATAGTATGTATTTAATTAGTCATTTACTGCGATAAATGTAGAAACTGGAAAGTTTAACATGGTAGATTATGCGTTCGTACAGTATTCGGAAAATTCAGAGCTATACTGAGTGTAAAATGAAGGTATGATCAAACTTTCAGGACACTTTCCTCGGACGTATACGTTATATGAACTTGGGTTCGGAAACGCTTTATTTCCATGTTAGAAGTAATTTTCCACATTGATCTTGGAAAACACACAAGAAGAATACGTACCAGCACACAACACAACATGAAACACTTTCTTACATGAAATGTTCGAAAATGCCCTCCTGATACACGCATCATACACCGTCGCAGGTTGCCCGTGGGGCGTCAACTAGAGATACCAGTACCACGCCTCTCGGAAGGCCACGGGCTACGGTTTTAAATTGAAAGATATTTTCCAAAATTTCACATTTTGGAGAGTCTACTGTCGACTGAACCTGTAAAATACACCCTTAGTTCGTCCGTCAAATGGTTTTGGAGGAATAATTATTAATTTTCTTATCTAACAAACATTTGAACCCAGTACAGAAGAATTGGAATGCTTTTAATCCCTACCTTATTTAACATCTAAGATGTAAAAGAGATCAACCTATAACATTAGACATTGCACGACGAACAGTAAAAGAGGAATGAATGTTTCTTAGGCGGTGAATGTTTTAAACATTTCACTTAACATCTACGACATAGAAGACCACCCTTCATATAAAATTTTAAGATCGTGCCTGAAACGATTTCAGATGAATGGATATTGTGGTTTTTGAGAGTCAACCACCATCCAAATCCAATAGGGTAGAAATATTTTGAAGTATATGATATTTACATCTAGGACATAAACGAAGTACCTTCTCGTACAATTACAAATTTGTACGTCAACGGTTTTTCAGGGATGAATAATTTTGTTTGCGGAGATAACTACATTTAACACTTTAAGGATGGAATGTTTCAAAACATTTACTAATTCACACGAAGGATTTAAAATACATTCCGCTATTTTGAATTTTTTTCTTCGCAGTTAAAAGGTTTCGGAGGAAGGAATGATTTTATCTGTCTTCGGATCTTAACCCCCATTCAAATTTAAATTTGTCTCAAACTTTCTGTTATTTAACACCATTTGAAATTGTAACTTCGTAATTCAAACGGTTTCATAGAAGTAAGTATTTTTGTCATCATTCCTTATCCCCATGTCAAAAACCCTTAGGGTGTATTGTTTGAAGACCACTTCTTATTTAAAATCTAAGATATAGAATTTAGTGTGTATAGAGGGCAGCGACGATATCTGATAAAAATCGAGACGAAACTTATTTTATTATTTAGGTCTATTACATGCATTAAGACTGTGGAAAGTGATCAGTAATTTTGAGAGATTTAAATCTTTAAATATTATAATTCAACATGTGCAAGAATTCGAAGGTACAATTAATGGTATACAGTCTCAAAAAATATGTTCCTCCACTTGTGTATAGGTTCAAGATTATTTCAGTTAAACCCCTGAGTTTTACAAATAACTTTCTTTGTCAGGAAAGGAAAGGAGTCAGAAATTCGGTCGAGTACCTTGACTGTTGTGGAGACTTAGTTTTACAACTTCAACAACTTCTACACAGTCCCAAGCCTTATACGTGAAATATTTTTAATTATACTGTATTTGACACCTACAACATCCATAGATCGTGCAAAATGTCAAATTCATACGTCAGACGGTTTGGAGGGATGAATAATTTCGTCATAAGTTGTCACCCCCGAGCCAAAACCTCTAGGTGTATTGTTTTAAGACCTTTTCTCGGTTAAAATCTGAAATATTTAGCAGCAACCATCATGTGACATTTTCACCTCGTATGTCAAACGGTTTCATAGAAATGGATATTATGTCATCAGAACTCACCCCCAGTCAAAACCCCTTAAGGGTGTGTTGGTTCAAGACCACTTTTCAATTAAAATGTAATGCACATAGGAGCAATCATCATGTGGAGTTTTAACCTCGTATGTCAAGGGGTTTCACATCAGGGTTTGACATCAGGCCGCAAACTCCAGTCAGAACCCCTTAGGATTGTTTCAAGACCACTTATCATTGAAAATCGAAGATATCTAGGAGCAACAATCATGTGAAATTTCAACCTCGTATGTTAAATAGTTTCAGAGAAATAAATATGTTTGTCATCGGACATCACCCCCAGTCAAGACCCCTTAGGGTTTCTTTGTTTTATGACCAATTTTTATTTTAAAAATAAGATATTGAGGAGTAACCACCATGTGAAATTCCAATCTCGTACTTCAAGCGATTTCGGAGAAACTGATATTTTTGTAATCAGGCTTCACACCCATCCCCCAGTTAAAACCCCTTAGGGGTGCATTGTCTTAAGACAACCATCATGTAAAATTTCAAGCCCATATGGAAAACAGTTGGAGAGAAAAGAATATTTGTTATCAGCCGCCACCCCTAGTCAAAAACCCTAAGGAGTGCGTTATTTTAAGACTACATTTTATTGAAAGGGGCCATCATGTTACATTTCAACGTCATAAGTCAATACGTCAAACGGTTTCAGGAAAAGAAATATATATGTTTTCGGGTTTTAACCCTCATTTTACCCTGAAGGGCTGCATTTATTTCTAAACCTGCCTTATTTAACATCGAGGACATAAAGAAGCAATCATTGTGTGCCATTTCAATTTTGTGTCGTCAATGGTTTCAGAGGAATGAATATATTGGTCTTAAAGGTTTCACCTCCATTTCATCCTCTTCGAGGTGGCATTTTTTGAAACCCTTCCTTATTGGGTGCCAATTGCCTATCATATAGATATAAACCAAACTTCACGTCTGTAACATCTTCAGTTTTAGAGATATGAGTGTCCACATAAGAAGAATTCAACTTCTTCACTTCTTTTCAATTCCCCCCTCCGCCCCTTAAGTGGATTTTCACAGAACGAAAAAGTGTTTCTTTATTTTTAAAGTAGATTTAAAATACCAAGTTTCACATCTGTAACATCTTTAGCTTGTAGAAATATAAGTATCCTCATACAAATAATTCAACGAATTCTTCTATTCTTTCCCCCCTCTAAGTGGACTTCCGAAAACAAGTAGACGTGTTTCTTTATTTTTAAAGGAGATTCCAAATACCAATTTTCACCTCTGAAACCTTCAGATTTTGAGATATAAGTACGAACACAAAATAAAATTAAATTTCTTCACCACCTTTCACCCTTGAGTAAATTATCCGGAAACAAAGTACATGTGTTTCTTTATTTATAAACGAGCTTCAAAATACCAATCATCACGACTGTAACATCTCCAGTTTTTTTGGATATGTGTCCTCATAAAAGGAATTCAACTCCTCTTCACCCCCGCGCCCCAAGTTTATTTTCCCCCTAAAACGGGCGTTTCTTTATTTTAAAGAGGATTCCAAATACCAATGTTGACGTTCTATCAACTTTAGTTTTCATAAGATATAAGTATCCTCATACAAATAATTGAATTCATTTTTCAATTCTTTCACTCTCCTTAATTGGATTTTCCGAAATCAGAGGAATATGTGTTACTTTACTTTTAAACGGGATTCCAAATACCAATATTCACGTCTGCAACATGTTAAGTTCTTGAGATATACTGTAAATATGCTCATTCTAAAAATTGATTGACTAATTTTTTATTTTTTTTCACCCCCGCCTAAGTGGACTTTCCGCAAAAGAAAAATACGCGTTTCTTTATTTTTAAAGGACATTCAATTCACCAATTGTTACATCTGTAACACCTTCAGTTTTTGAGATATCAGTATCCTAATAAAAAACTTCAACCCACTTTTCAGTACTTTTATCCCCCCTCCCACAAATGGTTTTTCCGAAAAAATCATGTTCCTTATTTTTGAAATAGATTAAAAATACCAATTTCACCTCTGTAACATGTTAAGTTCTTGAAATATACTGTAAATATGCTCATTCTAAAAATTGATCCCCTTTTTTAGTTCCCCTTAAGTGGATTTTCCGAAAAAAATATCTGTCTCTTTACTTTTACAGGAGATTACAAATACCAGTTTTTACGTCTGTAATATGTTACGTTTCTGAGATATGCTATATATATAGTCCTTCTAAGAATTTATCCCATTGTTTACTCCTGTTAACCCCCCCATTAATTGGATTTTCCCAAAACCAAAAAACGTGTTTCTTTATTTTTAAGGGAGATTCCAAATACCAATTTTAATGACTGTAATATCTTCAGTTTTTGAGATATAAGTATCCTCATAAAAGGTATTTAAACCTCATTTCACCTTTTTCACCCCCCCTTAATTGGATTTTTCCTAAAACAAAAAATACGTGTTTCTTTATTTTTAAAAGGGATTGCAAATACCAATTTTTACGTCTGTAAACTTTTACGTTTTTGAGACACAGATATACTCATTTATAAAATTCACCCCCCTGTTCACCCCTTTAGCGACGGCGTATCCAAAAACCCTTCCTTAGTGAGCACCTACACTCTAATATAAATGTATCCTCGAAATTTCATTACATTATGTCCAGTAGATTAGGCTTGGCGATGATGAATCAGTCAGTCAGTCAGTCAGTCAGTCAGTCAGTCAGTCAGTCAGTCAGTCAGTCAGTCAGTCAGTCGGTGAGGAAATATTCTTATATATATATATAGATACAGACTAGGAGTTACCCGCGGTTTCGTTCGCGTGGTTTTCGTAATTTGATAAAGGTAATCGTTCCTTAGTACTGTACTTAGACGTTATCCGAAAATCCACAAAGAATAAAAAACTCACCGGAAAATTGAGTTCCATTTCCCCCAGAAAGTCTTCGTGAACCACGTTTGAGGTATTTATTGCCTTTTGGGGCTAAGATGACATACAACTGTACATGAGAGAAATAGTCTTCTCTCAAGTCGAAAAATAAAATACATCTTTCTTTATTTTTATAGGAGATGCCAAACACGTATTTCCACGTCTGTAACCTTCAGTTTTCTGGATATAAGCATCCCCATAAAAAGAATTCAATTTTTAACTTCCTTTCACTCAACCCCTTAAATGAATTTTACGAAAAATACGCACGTTTCTTTATTTATAAAGGAGCTTCCAAATACAAATGATTACTTCTGCAATATCTTCAATTGTTGAGATATATGTATCCTCATAAAAACAATTCAAATCTTTTTCATTCAACTAACCCCCCGTCCCCCCGTCCCCCAGCGAGTCCTCCCAGAAAATCTTTGTGAACCACGTTTGAGGTATTGCTTTTTGGGGCTAAGATGACATATAACTGTACATGAGAGAAATAGTCTTCTCTCAAGTCGAAAAATAAAATTCATCTTTATTTTTATAGAAGATGCCAAACACCTATTTCCACGTCTGTAACCTTCAGTTTTCTGGATATAAGCATCCCCATAAAAAGAATTCAATTTTTAACTTCCTTTCACTCACCCCCTTAAATGAATTTTCCGAAAAATACGCATGTTTCTTTATTTATAAAGGAGCTTCCAAATACCAATGATTACGTCTGTAATATCTTCACTTGTTGAGATATATGTATCCTCATAAAAACAATTCAAATCTTTTTCATTCAACTACCCCACCCCCGCGAGTTGATTTTCCTTTGAAAATCCATGTTTCATTATTTTTAAAGAAGATTCCAAAACCCAGTTTTTACGTCTGTAACATCTTCAGTTTTTTTTTAGATATAAGTAACCTCATACAAATAATTCAAATTAATGTTCAATTATTTCACTACCCCACCCCCGCATAAGTGGACTTTCCGAAAACAAGGTAGAGTCCAAAGGAGAGTACAAACAGAATTTTCAAGTCTGCAAAATCTTATTTTTTAAAATGTAAGTATCTATGTGCAAATAATTCAATAATTTTAAGTGGATTGTCTGAAAGTAAAAAATACGACTTTCTTTAGATTTAAAGGAGATTCCAAATACCAATTTTTACGTCTATAATATCTTCAGTTTTTTAGATATAAGTAACCTCATTCAAATAATTCAACTAAATGTTCTTTATTTCATTTCCCCCATCCGCTTAAGTGGACTTTCCGAAAACAAATGAATACGACTTTCTTCAGTTTTAAAGGAGATTCCAAATACCAATGTTCACGTCTGTAACATGTTACGTTTCTGAGATATACTGTAGAAATAGACTTTTCTTAAATTCACCCTCATTGTCACTCCTGTTCAGCCCCCAATTATTGGATTTTCTAAAAACAATAAAATACATGTTCCTTTACTTTTAAAGAAGATTCCAAAAACCAATTTTCATGTCTGTAACATTTACAGCTTTTGAGTTATAAGTATCCTCACAAAAAGGTATTCAACACCTTCTTAACCTTTTTTTCAGCCATTTAAGAGGAATTTCCGAAAACAAAAAATACGCGTTTCCTTATGTTGAAGGAGATTCCAAATACCAATTTTCACGTCTTTTAACATTTAAGTTTTTGAGATATAGATACACTCATCTTAAAATTCACTCCCCTTTTCACCCCCTTAGCGACAGAATATCCACAAATCCTCCCTTAGTGAGCACCTACATTGTAATATAAATGTATCCCCAAAAATTTCATCCCATTTCACCCCCTTAGCGACAGAATATCCACAAATCCTCCCTTAGTGAGCACCTACATTCTAATATAAATGTATCTCCAAAAATTTCATTCCTTTATGTTCAGTAGTTTTGGCTCGGCGATGATGAATCAGTCAGTCAGGACATGTTATCGATATATATAAAAGACCATGTCCTGACAGACTGACTGATTCATCATCGCCGCGCCAAAACTACTGGACGTAAAGAAATGAAATTTTAAGGATATATTTATATTACAATGTAGGTGCTCGGTAATGGAGGATTTTTGGATATTCCAGCGCTAAGGGGGGAAAAGGGGGATGAATTTTTAAAATGAGTGTATCTATATCTCGAAACTTTAAAGTTTACAGATGCAAAAGTTGGTATTTAGGATCTAATTTAAAAATTAAGAGGCACGTATTTTTTTTTTCGGAAAATCCCAACAGGAGGGGTGAAAAAGGATGAAAAATAGTTGAATGCCTTTAATGAGAATACTTATATATCAGAAACTGTAGATATTACAGACCTGAAAATTGGTACTTGGTATCTCCTTTAAAAATAAAGAAAGACGTATTTTTATATTTTTGGAAAATCCAATTAATGGGGATGAAAGGGGAGTGAAATTTTAAAATGAGTGTATCTATATCTTAAACCTTTAAAAGCTTACAGATGTAAAAATTGGCATTTAGAATCTCCTGTAAAAATAAAGAAACACGTATTTTTGGTTTTCGGAAAATCCCATTAGGAGGGGTGAAAAAGTGTGGAAAATAGGTTGAATGCATTTAATGAGGATAATGAGGTATACCTCAGAAACTGAAGATATTACAGACCTAAAAATTGTTATTTGGGATCTCCTTTAAAAATAATGAAACACGTGTATTTCTGTTTTGGGAAAATCCAATTAACGGGAACAGGAGTGAAAAATTGGTATTTGGAATCTCCTGTAAAAGTAAGGAAACATAGGTGATTTGTTTTTGTAAACTCTATTTAAGGGAAACTAAAAAGGTTGTGAAATTTTAAAATGAGCATTTTTACAGTATATCTAAAAACCTAACATGTTACAGAAGTGAAAAGTGGTATCTTTCATTTCTATTAAAAATAAGGAAATATGTATTTTTTTGTTTTCGGTAAAACCACTTTGGGGGTAGGGGCAAAAGTGGCTGAAAATGGGGTTGGATTCTTTTAATTAGCATAGTGATATCTCAAAAACTGAAGATGTTACAAACGTGAAATTTGGTATTTGGAATCTGCTTTAAACGTAAAGAAACACGTATTCTCGGAAAATCCAAAGAAGGCGGCGGGTGGGGGTGAAAGAATTGAAAAATTAATTGAACTAATTGTATGGGTATACTTACATCTAATAAAAACTAAAGTTGATACAGGCGTGAAAATTGGTATTTCGATCTCCTTTATAAACAAAGAAAAACGCATTATTGGGGGAAAATCATTCTAGGGGCGGGGGTGAAAAGGAGTTGAATACCTTTTTTGACACATATCTCAAAAACTGAAGATGTTACAGTCGTGACAATTGGTATTTACAAGATCCTTTACTTTTAAAGAAACAAGTTTTATTCACTTAAGGGTGGAAGGGAGTGGGAAAGGAAGTGAAGTAAAAGTGAATTCTTTTTATGGGGATGCTTATATCTCAAAACTGAAGGTAACAAACGTGAACATTGGTATTTGGAATCTCCTTTAAACATAAAGGACACGCCTTCTTTTTTGTGGGGGGGGGGGGTATATCAAATTTACGGCGGTAGGATGAAAAAGGAGTTGAGAACAATTGATTTTACTGTTCATAATGTACTTTTGCTGAGCATAAACCGATCATTTTAATTTTTTCCTGTGTTCATTTTCAAGAGCCATCTTTTCCTATGGAGAACTTAAAGTTAGATTCCAGTAGATTATCCTGGCATATAAATAAAAGTTTAAACACATTTGAAATAAACGATAGGAATGAAATTGTCCGTGCAATTCTTCACCTCTATAATAAGGTCAATAATTTACGGAAGAATATCATTCGTATCGCCAGAAATCCCGCGCCCTTGCCTACGCGCGACAATGGTGCTGGTCACATTGTCAGCAATGACAATGGTAGCAGATGTAATTTACCGCCAAGTAGCGGTCTTGCATATTGCTGTGGGATCCAGAATAATAATAATAATAATAATAATAATAATAATAACAATAATGTTAAGGTTCTGGACCGTCGTCAAAATGTGAGGAACGCGCTGGAAACGGGTCCTGGTCGGGTAATGACTACGAATGCAGTCCGGCCGTGTGTTCTGTACCGCCAAGGTACCCAAGAAGACACCACGCCTGATCTCCCCAAGGATTTGCTACATATTAAAAATGCTTATGGGAAAATATGGCAAAGATTTAAGTACCCAACTGACCGGGTGTAATGCCTGGACCTAGCAGGGGAAGTACAAAATCGATTGCTGGAAAGAAAGATTGAAAAACTGGAGTAACTTTGCCGTAATCTCTCAGATGGTGATGATGGTGGTGATTATTGTTTAAAGAGGAAGTACAACTAGGCAACCATCCTCTAATCTCTCAGGAAACGAGTCAGATCACGATTGTTGGCGGAATCTCTCAGAAAACGAGTCAGATCGCGAATTTCGGCGGATTATGTATAAAACGTTAAGCATTCAATTATAAATTTCAGTATAATAGCGTAGCGAAGCCTGGGTACCTTCCTAGTTTTATATATATGGATAACATATCCTGACTGACTGACTGACTGACTTACTGGTTCATCATCGCCGAGCCAAAACTACTGGACATAATGAAATGAAATTTTGGGAATACATTTATATTAGTTTGTAGGTGCTCACTAAGGGAGGATTTTTGGATATTCCGTCGATGAGGGGGTGAAAAGAGGGGTGAAATATTAAAATGAGTATATCTATATCTCAAAAGCTTAAAAATTTACAAACGTAAAAGTTGGTATTTGGAATCTCCTCTAAAAATGAAGAAACACGTATTTTTCGTTTTCGGAAGATTCCATTGGGGTAATGAAAAAAGGGGGAAATGGGGTTGAACACATATTATGAGGAGACTTATATCTCAAAATCCGAAGATGTTACAGACATGAAAATTGGTATTTGAAATCTTCTTTGAAAATAAAGAAATACACATTTTTGTGTTTTTGGATAATCCGATGAAAAGGGAGTGAACAGCAGTGACAAACGGGGTGAATTTTTAAAAAAGACTATATCTGCAGATTATCTCAGATACGTAACGTATTGCAGATTTGAAAACTGTTATTTGGAATATCCTGTAAAGGTAAAGAAACATAAATATTTCTTTCCCGGAAAATCCACTTAAGGGGAACTGAAAAAGGAAGTGAATTTTTAAAATTAGAATATCTGCAGTATATCTCAAAAACCTTAACATGCTGCAGACGTGGAAACAGGTATTTGGAATCTCCATTACAAATAAGGAAACACGTACTCTTTGGTTTTCGGAAAAAATCCTTAACGGTGGGGGGGGGGGAGGGTGTGAAAGAATTGAAAAATTAGTTGAATTATTTGTATGATTGTATTTGTATACATACCAAAAATCTAAAGATGCTACAAACGTGGAAACTGGTCTTTGTATATCCTTTAAAAATAAAGAAACACGCATTTCGGGGGGAATCAACTTGGTAGAGGCTGGATGAAAACTGAGATGAATTTCTTTCACAAGGATACATATATCTCAAAAACTGAAGATGTTGCAGTCGTGATAATTGGTATTTGGAAGCCCTTTTAAAGAAACGGGTACTGTTTGTTTTTAGAAAATTCACTTGAGTGGGGAGTGTGAAAGGAAGTAAAAGAATTGAATTCTTTTTCCGGAGAAACATATATCTAAAAACTGAAGGTTACAGACGTGGAAATAGGCGTTCGGAATCTCCTGTTAAAGTAAAGAAACACGCATTTTTGGGTGGGGGAAACCAACTTAACGGGCGGGGTTGGAGTGAAAAAGGAGTAGAATTCTTTTCATGAGGATACTTATATCTCAAAATTTGATGATGTTACAGACATGAAAATTTGTATTTGGAATTTTCTTTGAAAGTAAAGAAACGCGTAATCTTTTGTCTTTGGAAAATCCACGTAAGGGGGTGAATTAATTGAAAAATTAGTTGATGTCCTTGTATAAGGATACTTATGTCTCAAAAACTAAAACTGTTGCAGACGTGAAATACAGCATTTGGAATCTCCTTTAAAAATAAAGAAACAAACATGGTTTACAAAGAATTTCTGGGGTAAATGAAACTCAATTTTTGCGTGAGTTTTTATACTTCAGGAATTTTCAGATAATGTCTTAGTACAATGCCGAAGAACGATTACGTTGATCAAATTACGAAATTCACGCGAGCGAAGCCGCGGGTAATTGCTAGTTTTATATGTGCAGATAGATTGTAATATCTTTGGGGAAAAGAAAGAACATGTTTTTGTGACAATTTGACCTTTTCCGATTATCCTGTTTATTTTGGGTTTATACTATGTTTACAGAGAGCCTCCGTGGCTCAGGCGCCAGCGCGCCGGCCTCTCACCGCTGGGTTCCGAGGTTCAAATTCCGGTCACTCCATGAGATTTGTGCTAGACAAAGCGGAGGCGGGACAGGTTTTTCTCCGGGCACTCCGTTTTTCCCTGTCATCCTTCATTCCAGCAACACTGTCCAAAATCATTTCATTTCATTAATCAATCATTAATCATTGCCCCAGAGGAGTGCGACAGGCTTCGGCAGCCGGCACAATTCCCATCCTTGCCGCTAGAAGGGGGCTTCATTCATTCGATTCCTGACCCGGTCAAATGACTGGAAACAGGCTGTGGATTTTCACTATGTTTACACTCCGCATGTGGGGGTTTCCTATGCCGTTGTTCCCTAGTACACAATCGCCATACGAGCCGTTTCGGTAATTCGAAGGCAATAATATAATAGAATATTCCCATCCCCTAGCTCAGGATTTATTGCAATCCATTCTTTCTGATACATGCATTCGAGTTTACTTATTACATTTAGTCTATTACTAAATTACGAATTTACTTAAAACTAATAATATTTATACCAAATCTACAGATTATCACCTTCTTTTTCGTTTATATCCTGAATGTTATACAGTGTCATTCTGTATGTTCTACGACAAACATGAATACTACCCTTCATTAGTTCTGTTAGTACTTCTCTTTGCAATATATTTAAAATTAAAGGAACATTTTGCCGTTCTTCCCGCCGATGAAATGCCGGTGACATACTGGAAGATCATGTGAAGATCATTATAGTCCGCCTCTGTGGTGTAGTGGTTAGCGTGATTAGCTGTCACCCCCGGAGGCCTGAGTTCGATTCCCGGCTCTGCCATCTGCCACGAAATTTAAAATGTGGTACGAGGGGTGGAACGGGGTCCACTCAGCCTCGGGAGGTCAACTGAGTAGAGGCGGGTTCGATTCCCACCTCCGCCATCCTCGAAGTGGTATTCCGTGGTTTCCCCGGCAAATGTCGGGATGGTACCTAACTTAAGGCCACGGCCGCTTCCTTCCCTCTATCCCTTCCGATCTTCCCATCCCTCCACAAGGCCCCTGTTCAGCATAGCAGGTGAGGCCGCCTGGGCGAGGAACTGGTCCTTCTCCCCAGTTTTATCCCCGACCTAAAGTCAGAAGCTCCAGGACACTGCCCCTGAGGCGGTAGAGGTGGGAACCCTCGATGAGTCCGAGGGAAGCCAACCCTGGAGGGTAAACAGATTAAGAAGGAGAATATTTTAATGTAAGTTGAATTTGTTTGAATGTCTGCTATTCTAGTGGTAAAACTTTAAATTTGAATCTATGATATTTTAATGTTGGAATATGAAAGTAATAAACCCAAGTTTTGGGTAATCAAGTTTGCCGGGCTGAGTGCCTTCTGCCCCCAACTTGGCAGGTTCGATCCTGGCTCAGTCCGGTTGTATTTGAAGGTGTTCATATACGTCAGCCTTGTGTCGATAGATTTAATGGCACGTTAAAGACCTTCTGCGGGACTAAATTCCGGCACCTCAGCGTCTCCGAAAACCGTATATATATTCCCATTAGACCGGGCGAGTTGGCCGTGCGCGTAGAGGCGCGCGGCTGTGAGCTTGCATCCGGGAGATAGTAGGTTCGAATCCCACTATCGGCAGCCCTGAAAATGGTTTTCCGTGGTTTCCCATTTTCACACCAGGCAAATGCTGGGGCTGTACCTTAATTAAGGCCACGGCCGCTTCCTTCCCACTCCTAGCCCTTTCCGGTCCCAATCGTCGCCATAAGACCTATCTGTGTCGGTGCGACGTAAAGCCAATAGCAAAAACAAAAATATTCCCATTAGTTCCGTTTCCTGATACGGGGTCGAGGATGAGTTAAGATTATATGATGTGCTTCACGACCGGATGCCCTTCCTGACACAACCTCAATCGAGGAGCTAATGAAGATGAAGTGAATGATTATGTATTCAATGGGTAAGGAGATGGAATAAATGGTTGTAACTTGTGAATAGGAACTGTCCCGGTATTTGCTTGGAAGTGAAAATGGGAACCCATTCTCATGACAGCGGACGGTGGAGTTCGAACCTACTAGTCTCCCGAATGCAGTGTCTGGCACCATAGCCGATGCGCGTTAACACGCCAGGCCACTCTGCTCGGTGCGAGTAGTAATGTATTATATGTCAGTTCTCGTATTCACATTCCTTTAAATCATTAAGCTTTCATTATCATTTATCCTTGATTTATTACGCAGTCATGTTATTGGTCTTACGTCCCACTAATTACCCTTACGCCTCTCGGAGACACCGAGGTGACGGAATTTGTTCCCTCAGAAGTTATATTCCGTCCCTGTAAATTTACCGACACGAGACTGGCACATCCGAGCACCTTCTAATCATCGGAACTGAGCCGGGATCGAACCCACCAACTTGCGCTCAGAGAACCAGTGCTGTACTGCCTGAGCCACTCAGCCCGGGGTTATCATATAGTTATCTTATTCCCTATCGACTTACAATACGAACGTGCGAACAAATACCGTAAGAGGTCTTGAAAGCCCAGATCAAGACCACAATTTCTTCAATGTCAATCCTGATGCAGATTTTCCAAAACGTCCGAGACAAGAGAAAAATAAAGAGGAATTATTTAAACACAAATCCTGCCATGGCCTTTGCTCACCACCATTAAGTCCGACTCGTTGGCTGGATGGTCAGCGTACTGGCCTTCGGTTCAGAAGGTCCCGGGTTCGATTCCCGGCCGGGTCGGGAACTTTAACCGTCATTGGCTAATTCCAGTGGCTCGGGGACTGGGTGTTTGTGGTGCCCCCAACATCCCTGCAACTCACACACCACACATAACACTATCCTGCACCACAATAACACGCAGTTACCTACACATGGCAGATGCCGCCCACCCTCATCGGAGGGTCTGCCCTACAAGGGCTTCACCCGGCTAGAAATTTTAAAAAAACCACCATTAAGTACACAGTCTTCACACGCATCCCATTGCACAAGAGAAAATGTTCTATAGTATCAACCACCAGTTTGCCCCTATATTCGTCTGAGAAGAAGCGCACTCATAATAATAATAATAATAATAATAATAATAATAATAATAATAATGGCCATTCGAATGTGATTGGCATAACTTTGTAGGGTTTGGTTCCTTACAAAAAAATAGTTAATGGTTTCAGGATATGGATAGGGAGGTGGAAGAAAACTTTCAAATGTCCAATTAAGGGGACGGACATGTTCATAATTATTATTATTATTTCTTATTTATCCTGGCTAATGAACCTACCTTTCAGAATTGTTGGTCTTGCCGCCTGGTTTCGTCTTCACTGTTGTCTATAATGCACGTGTCTCCTTTTAAGAAATCTTATGATGTTTGTGAGTGGCAGGGTTTGATTCTTACAAAAAAAAAATTAAAATGTTGATGGTTTCTTGACATGGATAGGAAAGTGGAAAGAAATCAGATGTGCACATATTTCATAAAATCGTATTTTACCTGTTAACGAAGTAACCTTTTTAAGTGGAATATCATGTTTCATGAATGGCATCCAAATCTTTCCACTTTATAACAAATGCTTCAAGTCTTCAACCTGTCATTGCACTCAGCTTCCTTTGCTGACCGTGGTATAAAGGCTTACAGCATTTGGTAAAAAACTGAAAGTTCAGGATTTGATCCTCGTTTAAGTATATTATCAGAAAAGTCAACTACTAGATAATTCTTCATAGCACTAGAATCTTATTGCTCAGGTTATAATAAATTAAATCCTCTGAAATTCAACAATATTAGTGGAATATGACAGGAGTATGTAATTGAGGGAGGGTTGAAGGGCTGTGTGCAAATTAGGATTGTAGGATTTGGTGAATATTATAGACAAATAATATCCATATATCGGTAATTACAACTTACATAATTTTCATTAGTTACCTGATTTTCTGGTAATCTCTAATTCATTCTGTAATTTATTTACTTGAATGTGAATGTTAGTGATGGCTTCAGATGTTTATCTCATCACACCACTCACCTCAAGTACCAAGTCAGTGAATCTCAAATGTAAATGTCAAATAATAGGGTAGGGATTGAAATGAAAAAAACACAATTTAAATATTTCACCAGACAAAGTTTATTCTGACGACCTCAACAAACTCCCAAGCTTACAAAATGACATACAAGCACACACCACATTTAGTGGAGACCTTCTTGAAGGACAGTCTTCACCTCACTGACTTACTACAGAACCAGAAAGATGATCAAGAAGATTAGTTTACTACATGGCTACAAACGGTATGTAAACAGGTTCAGGTTGGAAAATAAATGCAAGGGGATACTGAAGAAATAACACTCATGTATCTAGAGGGATACTGGATGTTTTGGAAAGAAATTTCAGCTAACTACATTAATGCAATGAACTGATTCACACAACTATACCATCGCAAACTTTGTTGCAGTATTGAAACATCAATGTTTTTTCCTGCTTCATTTGAGGGTGCGCAGAACAACCAAGTCTTATACTTAGAGCGAGCAAAGGACGAAAAAAAAGATATAGGAAGTAACGGTCATCCGAACTTTTATCATCATCACACATTTTTTTGTAAATACCTATTAGTATAATAGACACAATACTTGGACAAACACACATATAGTAAAAAGGTATGGGTTGTTTGTTTGAAAAAGTGGGTGGGCAACATGTACTGGCCAACCGTTCAACATTACTAATTAATGACGACAGTTACAAGCCTCCAAAATAACAGGAGTATCTTAATGTACAAAAAAAGGAGCAAATTGCCCTCTTAAAATCTACCATTAACATTTCTTTCGATCTATTTCTTTTTTTGGTCTCAGATGCCGTATACTTCCCTCAGTCTCATAGCCCTCAGTAACTGAGGTTATCGCTAAAACCTTCCTCCTCGCATGCAATCGTGAAATACAGCGAAACAATGAACGATGAAAATAAGTTTACAAATGGATCTCAGTTATACAATAACATTTCACTTTACACAATAAAAAATGCACTGCCCTACAAAGTAATATATCACATGTAATATAATAGGATTGGTGCACAATGCCATGAGTGACATTCTTAAATAGCCATTAATGATTGTTTCCGTACTTTATGGTTTCGAAATAACTGCTAAACAAGGGATTTTGGATTTTTCTGGGAAAAGTACTTGAACTACAAACAAGAGTATAATAATTATCAAACATAATTATTACACTACAAGATGGCTCAAAGAGCAAATTAAACAATGGTAGAAGAGAAGGAATCACCATTTGGTCCAATATGTACAGAAGCTCGAAACTTACCACCTCTTGACCCAACGAACCCAACCAACCATCCCTTGTTCTGAAAAATCACCACACCTACCCTCGACCATCCCAGAAATATCCACCTATCCCTGAGTCATAATGGCGGGAATAACTGACATGAACGTCTTGTACGAAGATGACAAAAGAAATTGAAAAATGTGTACTACTTACACAAAGATCTACGATGAATCCTATTAGATCTAAGACATCAGTTGATAACATTTCTTATCTATATAGACTGACACTAAATAATAAAACTTCACACAACAACACATAGAATTAATTATTATTAAATAAATTATTTGGTTTGTAATACGGTTAAAGTGGCACCTTCATTTTTTGTACCGATACAAGTTCATCAGGTAATCAAAATCTTGACTTCCCACTTCTGTTCCTTAAATGATGAAAAAGACTGTCTGCCATGATTCCATCACTTGTTATTAGCATTCTCTCAAAAGGAACGTCCTATCAGCATTTACACGTTTGCTGTCTATATATTATGGCATCACACGCAGCAGTCCTAGTTAAGGAACACCAGGATAAAACATCCCACAATGTCGCGTATTATGACACAGCAGATTTTGAAACTGTCTTTGTACTATCACACAGTCGGTGGCGAGTCCGTTCAAAAAGAGTTCAGTCAACAAGTTAAGCCTCCAGCGAGACAATTTTCTGTGCCGGGGAGGTCATGGGGCGGGGAGATGGTGAAGGAGATTTCTTGGAGAGATTGAGCGGCTGCTGCGAGTCAGCTATGTCCACTTGCAGCTCCATCATCTTGGGCGAGGTGACAGCGAGGGCTCCACTCGACGAGGGTGAATGGGAGGATACAGGCGAACATGACGTGGGAGGACTCTTCCTGTGTAGTGGAGAAGGTGATGTGGATGAGGATGCATGGTGGGGTGACTGAGGATGGAAGTATATACGGGGGAACTCTGTGGGTTGTTGTTCCACATGAGGAGGACTGCTGCTAGTGCTGTTTGGCACCAGCAGATAGGCAGGAGCAACCCCCCGGCTGGTTGTCGTCGTAATGACACTAGGATTATTGCCCTGCCACCGAGCTGTGGCTGTCCCAGCTTGGTGCTGCTGGGGAATGTAGTGATAGTTTGGTCCGGCCACTGTCGGGGCACACGTTAGAAGGTTATTATTCGCAGGACGGTGATAACCGGGGCTGGTAGTTGTAGAGGCTGTTGCAGCTACGGGGGAGGCTGGTGGGAACTCCACAGTGACACCGGGACTGGAAACTGTGTCACGCATTATATAGTTGTGAATGATATCTGTCCTCTTGAGCTGCTCAGCAGTCATGCGTGGTCCTTCCATTAAAGATTTAGCCAGAGTTGAATGAGTGCTGGAAAGGAGTGACGAAGAGGAGGATTGCGTGTTTGAAGTAAGGTGGAGATGGAGTTGGGGAGATGTTTGGTGTTGCTGAATTGTAGACTGATGATGATGGGGTGACACAACGATCATAGGTTCTGCTTCAGCTGAGTCTTTATTCCTGAGAGCTCGGAACTTCTTATGGGGTTTATACGCCTCGTCCATGAGAGAGTTGGTATCATAGAGAGGGGGGGCTTGGAGGACACGTTTCAACACGGGCATATCTTCCACAATATGACTGTTGTGGTGATGCTTGTCTTCATCCTTGTCTTCCAAGGAAGATCGTGGACTTGAGCACACAGAAGTGGGAGCACTGCTGGTGCTACTGGTTGTCAGCTTGTCCAACTTCTCGGTCCCCGACTCTATGCCAGAATCACTAGGTGAATCTAGCTTGCGGAAACGGTGATGTTGCTGCGGCAGAGCTTTGCTAGCCATGGCACTACCCACAGATGTGATACTGAGGCCATGGTGGGTAGCATGAGGAATGCCCATCATGTCGTCGTCACCAGAAGTGGAACCCGAACTGGCACGATGGCGGTGAGGACACACTCCCCCAGCAAGTGTTGCTGCCAGAAGGGGAGCACTGCTGGCTTGTTGACTGCAGGGCTGGTATTCCGAGAGTGCTGCCACCTCTCCCGAGCACACAGATTCTGTGCTGGACACAGAGCCTAGCGGACTTTTCACTGCTTCATCCATTGTTACATCTGAGGCTGATGACCATGAAGACGAGCCCGGAGGACTCTTGCTGTTACTTTCATCCTCTGCACCCCACAGTTGTTGTTGCTGCATCTGTTGTTGGAGTTGCTGCTGCTCTGTCATCTTAAAGGCAAGTAACTTCTCAGAATGAAGAGTATTGAGCGTACGCAAGTCAGGAATCTTCTTCATCAGTTCATGGCAGATGTTCGGGTGCCCAGGGTGATTTTGACTCACTACCATCTGTAGTGCGGATTTGAGTTTGTTTTGCATACGCTCGATGAGTTCCGTATTTCTCAAACCAGGACGATCGGGAGCTATCACAACCACAGAACAGAAGAGCCCTACTTCTGCATCGGAGAGTCGCAACGTGTTGAGGCGCTCGGCGAAGTCAAACATGGAATCCATTAGGAACCGAGCATTAGAGCTGTTATGAATAGCTTCTCTCTTGAGAACTTGTCCATTGAGACATATCATGCTGTTCGTCTGAAAATAAGGAAAACATGTCCATTAATACCTGAGCCAACAATGCATAAAGCATATTTTTTGTATTTATTCACTTACTGAGTATTTCACAACAGAAAAAGGAAAGCTAATCACCTGAGCATCAAACATGCAGGCCAGCCGTACGAGCAGGACCTCGAAGACTCCAGCCTTGAGTAAGGTGACCTGGTCGTCTTGTGGGAGCAGGGCGAACCCCGGGATGCGCTTGGCGAATTCTACCACACCACGGATAGCAGGAGAGAATCGCTTGGAAAAATCCTGAAGCAATTCTTGTTGACCAGTCAGCGGCTGCGTATTGGGATTGAGCGGACACGCCTGCACATAGAGAAACATTTTGTTAATACATCTTTCAGGCGTGCTCATAGTCAAGTACATGAATAGTGAAAAAGTGAATAAGAAACAATTTTCTTGACATAATTTCCAGATTCAATTAAATTTAGGAGACAGTCCAATTCCGTGATACCGGGCGAGCTGGCCGTGCGGTTGGGAGCGCACAGCTGTGAGCTTGCATCCGGGAGATAGTGGGTTCGAATCCCACTGTCGGCAGCCCTGAAGATGGTTTCCCGTGGTTTCCCATTTTCACACCAGGCAAATGTTGGGGTTGTACCTTAATTAAGACCACGGCCACTTCCTTCCCACTCCTAGCCCTTTCCTATCCCATCGTCGCCATAAGACATGTCTTTGTCTGTGCGACGTAAAGCCACTAGCAAAGAAAAAGCATCTCCGTGATGTATGTCGTATTCAAACAACTTCATTATGAAAATGACTGAATGCAATGATACATATAGGGCTACCGAAACTTGAACCCCTGGGCAGACAGCCGAATGACGTCATGTAACCTTTGCTTGTCCAGGGCGCCGTGCCAGCTTCACTGCGAGCCAAGGTTACACGGGGAGGGATCAATATAACGAGCCTACTCTAGTGCGCTGGCAACCTCGCTGAGTGAGGCTCAAGGTCTCTGGCGAGCCACGCGCCACACGGAAGGGTGACACCACCGTTATACTAACAATTTCATTTGAGGGTTATTATGTGATTAAATAAAACTACGAGTCGATTGTAATCCAATAAAATGTATAGTTCGATACGATTTACCACTGATGATTTCGAATCACGACCACGAGGTTCGATAAAAAAAAGAGCGCTAACAAACAAAAGATCTGCTATATTAAGAATGTATAAAAATTTTCTAACATGAATTAATCACCAGTAGTATATTTTCTCCTAATGCAAAGTTATCTACCGAATAACAGGCCTAAAATGTTGTCTGGTACGTGTATCCTTCCTTCGTTTCATAGTGGAAACACATGGAGGTAGACTAATTGACTTCTATCCCCCACCATGTGAACCAACTACTCAGCAATATTCATTCAAGGAGGAGGCCAACAAGCATATCTCCACCTTACTGAGAACACATCGCTGCAGTTGCCTTACTAATTAACCATTCGGTATAACAATAAACAAATAAAAGCATTTAAAAATCCTAGTCGTGGCGTCGATAACACTTCCGATAAATCGGACAGTAGTAGGTTATCATGTCACATTTCCCCACGCGAGGCTAGAGGAAACTAACATACTCGCTCTCCCGCTCAGCCTTGAATATTTCCGCTTGTCCCCAGGAGCAGCGCAAGGTCAACTGGTCTGGCTGGATGCAATGCCTTTGTTCTGTCTTCCCGCCACTGTCTTGTCTCTACCCCACTTCCTCCCTTGGAACAATACTGTATTAGGGCCATGACCCCACTTGCTGCCTAGCAAATTACAGAATGTAAATAACATTTAAACAATATCAGTTACAAATAGCCAACAGGAGTAGCTGAGGGCCAGTGTGTAAGGCTACAAAACTCTGAGGTGCGTGTTAAGTCGGTTCGAGACCAGACACGGACATAGGCTTGTAATAAAAATAGTATTGGCTTTACGTCCCACTAACTACTTTTATGGTTTTCGTAGAGGCCGAAGTGCCGGAATTTCGTCACGCAGGAGTTATTTTACGTGCCAATAAATCTACCGACACATGGCTGAAGTATTTGAGCACCTTCAAATAACACCGGACTGAGCCAGGATCGAACCTGCCAAGTTGGTGTCAGAAGGATAGAGCCTCAACCGTTTGAGCTACTCAGCCCGGCTACAAAGGCTTGTGCGCCGAATGAATACACAGTACAATTTTAGAGTGTCTGAATTAGTAGCATAGGATGGATCGAACATAACTGCTAAGCATTTTTTAAAGACGTGTGGTTTAGAAATTATTCAGAGAATCAAAAGGAATGTAAATACTTCAACCGGGCTATGGGGCTGTTTTCGCCTCAGGACTACACATATCAAACAACATATCTTAAACGACAATATTTTATGTATGTTAGGATTTTACCTTTGTGTCAGCACTCATATGCCATTAAATACAGCCAGCTATTCATGCATTCTTACTACGGAAAACTGATGACCATATTACCATATAAAATGGAAGAGAGCACTACCGTCAATGTATTCGTCGTACATGTGGAGGTGATGATGTCAAAAACAAATAATTTCGGATCTTCCATATCGTGTATGGAAAGGCTTCCATGTCATAAAGTAATACAATCTACGTAACTTACATGTAATTTCCGAATACCTACACTTGTACGAAATAAGACACTATCCATAAGGTAAACTTTCAATAGGCTCTTTACCAATCACTCCTGTAAAGGTGACGTCAACAATTACTCAGCCATTGTACTGAACTTAAGAGATCAGGACACTTATCAAAGTGTTGATTTCAAAGTTCATAGTAAGCCAAGGCTGATATTTCCCAGTAAATACGCACAAGGTTACAAGAGAGACGAAAGGAGCGGCGGAGAGCCGTCAAGGCTTTAAACCAGGAAGCAGGCCTGCCCTGGCCTTCCCGGCGACCGCGACATCTTCCTGCCCATATCCAAACTCAATGTACCCAATAATAAGACATACAGTGACATACAAGTATCGACAATCATGCTTTCACTTTATTTATATGAAAGCGACCTTCGTATCACAGGATGACCTTATTTAATACCTCTGACACATGTAGCAGTTTTCTCTGCCCCTCATATAACCTCGGATACATTCTAAAGCAATTTATGCTATGCTCAGCTCAGCTAACCAGGCTATCATTACCACAGTTTTGAGTCTATTTCTCAATCTATGGGTACTGACACACATTAGCTTACTTAGTCTCTCTCTCTCTCTCTCTCTCTCTCTCTCTCTTACGACCATATCTGTCTAGCCTGTTACAAAATATACCATCGGGCGAGTTGGCCGTACGGTTAGGGGCGCGCGGCTATGAGCTTGCATCCGGGAGATAGTGGGTTCGAATCCCACTGTCGGCAGCCCTGAAGATGGTTTTTCGTAGTTTCCCATTTTCACACCAGGCAAATGCTGGGGCTGTACCTTAATTAAGGCCACGGCCGCTTCGTTCTCACTCCTAGGCCTTTCCTATCCTTTTGTCGCCATAAGACCTATCTGTGTCAGTGCGACGTAAAGCAAACAAAAAATATATACCAGTTAAGAATGTCGAGATTTTTATTTAAAGCATATTACACTCTCTACTTACCAAAGTTGGCGGACAAGCAGTGTACGACGGCTGGTCACGGGCTTGGGCGAGCATTGGTTCCACCTTCTCACGCGTGAAGTCACACGTGTCCAGGTGCGCGCGTATCACTGTACCCAGCAGACGCTGCTCATCTTCAAGCTCAGCCACCACAGCCTTCTCCTGAGATCGTGAGTTGGAGCTCTGCTGCATGGCGGCCAAAATACGCGCCTTTTCACGTTTGGGCACGCGTCCAAATCGAACCGCTACACACAAGAAGACACAGAATATAGTATATTATGCAAAGAGAGAGCACCACACATAACAAACATGCACATTAGAAACTGTCTCTAAGAAACACAGTTTTGTCAAACACCAATCATTGAATTCTTCATGCTAATACAAATCTATCTAATCAGCACACAAGGTTAACGAAATCACCTATTTGTTTAAAGAACTAAATCGTGTGTTTAATGTGTGACTGTAACATCACCCCTCCCACCTTTTGCCACACACTTCCTCGAGATTCATCTTTCGAAAAATAGAACAAATAACTAATGTGTCTCTCAATTTAAAGGGCAAGCCGAACAGCAGAAGCAAGCCGCTCACCCTACTGACAGGTGGCGCGTGCCGAGCGACTAGCATCTGCTGCCCTGGCAGCGGACATCTGCCTCACACGACCGTTACATGAAATACAAGGGGAAAAGTCTATATACATATAGTTCAGCAGCCTATCTGCCCTCAGAGTATCATGTTCGAAGAGAAAGCGAAAACGCGGTCAGTAAGACTCACTTTCACACTTTACTAATATGAAAGTAGTCTCCAGTGGGTCAAGACAGCACCGTAGAAAGTGACGGAACAGGCTAGCGAAAGGGATAGGGGAGTGGGGATTAAGAATTCGTTTCCAGGTCGCGAGATAGTTGTCGTTTTCACTTGAACTCACAAAATTCGGAAACCCTTGGAAATAACTATCTGTCATCAAGAATTAAGTAATCATGTCACAACACGACTTAATTAAAACATTTAACATTAGTCCTCAAAATACCTACGTGCATTATGGTAGTTCACTACGCCGTTCAAGATCCCTTTCAAAATGGGTAATTCGTCACCCATTTCAGGATTTTTTTAAAATGACAGTGTACTTCACACGCGTTTCACAATAGTGTATCTTACGAACACCACTGAAATCAAGTGACAACCACTTAAAACTGTTCAGAAATGGCAATATGAACCAAACAATAACGTGCACTAAAATCACATGGAAGTAACACACGGTTTATCCAGTCCAGTTCGTAGCAGTGGGCTGACCAACAACACGCTCGACTCGACGCGAAGTTGCATTCCCAACGACTACACTACCAGGCCAGACCGCTGGTGCTGCTGCCTCGCGCCCCTCTCCCTCTCCATGCGCTTACCTCCCCTCCTACCGCTCTACCCTTGAACTTGCTTTCAACGGCAGCCAGCAGAGGCAGAGTTCGCTAGCTGGGCTTCTCTCACAGGGTCGACCTACATATGTCCCCTCCCCTCCCAACATTGTTTTTTTCACATTAACCTTCAAATTCTAACACACGCTCCCGCCCCCAGTCAATCAAGCTCTGTAAGGGTTCTTTTCATGGCCAGTATGCGAGGCTAACGAAAGTTTGCACCTCGTGGAAATTTAACATCATATTTGAGGATAACTGGAATTATTTTTAATGAAATAAACAGCCTGAAACTCACGCACACAAAACATTATTATTATTATTATTATTTTTATTATTATTATTATTATTATTATTATTATACTCCCCCTTGGAATCAAGAAATCTACTCAGAGATTAAAACAACAATAAGTTAAGCAATATATCGGCCTATCATTCAATAATGGGCATCTACGACTCTTCCGGACCCTGATTGCTAGAGAATGTGAGAGAAGTGTGAGAATGACAATATATAGGCTAAAATAAATTGAGAAGAACGAAATATTACCACTTATCTGGTATAATTTACTATTACCGCATACGAAACGAGTTTCAATTTACAATGCTCTACACTTTCGTGTTTTTTGGGGTTTCGTCTTTCAATGCTTCACGTTGGGTTCAAAACACCGCAAACACGTGAGAAATTTGCGCTAGACGAAGCAGAGAGAGCTTCGCTTTCAACTTATATTCCAATAATGTTTCATGACTTTTCACATGTCATTTTCCCGGAGGTGTTCGACACGTTGTCTCGCAATCTGCGGCGGTAACTAGAGCTTCATTTCCCCACTCACCACTTCCCCGATATGCAGCTCACCTCCAATGGGGGTGTGCCTGAAAAGAGCGGCACCACCTCGGGATGAGGACACGAATTTACTTTACAGGTATCGGGAGAAATTAATTATTTGTATAAGTATGGTGTATTTTACATAAATAATTATGTACAGTACAGCTACCAATTATGTTTCGTTCATACATAATTTAGGTTCAGTCAAGTGGTAAGAGTAACAATGGGGGAGGAAATTCATACAAAAAAAGTGGATGCGTTATCCGTGCGATGTTACGATCTAAACTGGTATGAGAGAAACTTTACTGTAAACAACATTTAAAATATTAACAGACGCCACTGATTAATAACGTGATCTTGATAAAACTTTAGAAGAGTGAACACTTCCTTCACTAGTCAAAGATCCTCGTCTGTGAAACCTACAATTTTGATGAGGCCGCCTAAATTTGATTTTCTGCGTGTGTGCGATGTTTTAACTCTAGCGTGTCAAATGAAATAATAATACTGAGGTACATGGGGGTAGGTCTACACAATAATTAATTCACAAAATATTTCTGTAATAATCCACGGAATAATGATAAATAACAATACACGGATTTGAGAGTGAATATCCCTGTTTATTACCAGAAAGCTTAAGCACTAAAGTAATATACGACGCAATGGTGGTCAACACGTTCTAGATATCGGAAGGCCTAAAATCGAATAACTTCCTGTTTACTGAAAGGGATAAAACCGATAACTGCCATCCAGAAAGTTTCAAAAGTGACTACCTGATATCTAATATGGAAATTGGCATAATGAAGCACATGGTGGTTATACTGATGGCATTTCAGGAAAGATGCATTGACAATTCGCAAGAGAGTGATCATTAACAGCATTTTTCTAATGTACATACTGAAATGTTTTGGAAAGTCACATTATTTATTTGAAAAGAATGTTAGACGTTCTTTTTATATTCCCAAGTAGGGCGCGCGTTTAATCAGATTGAGAAACAACGAAGTCCACGTTTCACATAGTTCACGACTTTTACGCAAGGTAGCGCACTCGTACTGCGGAGCGCAGAGCGCTCTGTAGCAGACAAGTGAACTACTACGGGCCACATAGCGGTATCTACGTCACGGTATATTGACCTTCAGGAGCAACACAGCGTTGGGGGAAATTCCCAATACAAACAACAACTTCAAGAATCTGAGGCACATTGTTACTTCCACCTCCACATTGTTCATGTTTTTGAGATGATAAAAATTAAATCTCTTAAATATTAGTCGGTTTTGTACACTTCTTCGAATACAAAATCTGGACACGAATGATTGAATAATTACAATATACCGAAAAATACCGGCGTGAAAATAATTATAACTGAATGAAGTTAAATGCATTTTAAGCGATATTTGGAAATGATTCTTCAAGAGAAAATAGAAAGGTGAAAGGAGGAGGAAACGTACATTACGGGCATTACCTCGCGATGAAATCTCCGTTAACCCTACTCCTCGAGAGATACAATAAGGATAAAGCTGATAAGAAAATAAAGAATGAATGTTAGGAGTTGATTTAACGAAAGGTCACGTGCCAAGTCAGACTACGCAAAAATAAGTACCAGGAATGATTCTTTTCCACGAAGTCAAATTCACTACAATAATAATAATAATAATAATAATAATAATAATAATAATAATAATAATAATAATAATAATACTGTTATTCGTAACGTCCGTTCTAATTCCTAACATTCAAATAATCGCCTGAACAAATGGCAATGAAGTCCTTCATACAAACGACATCTATTTGGAAAAATATTACCGTCACTGACAGAAAAATTGCACACATTAATATGAAAAATTGGTACGTTATGACACTATTATACCAAATAAAATTAAATTCTGCATGAAATTCATAGGCTGCTTTCGATAGTTCGGGTTATTGCTATTCAGTGAGTTTATATTCTCGATTATTAGTGTAATGATGGTGTTGTAGTGGATGAAATGCTGATAAGAGAGCGCAGTAACATCCGCATCGCTGCGATTTCTGCAGAAATGTAACCCTTATCTGAATTTGTGAATCTGTGAAATTTGTGCGTGAGCCAAATGTATCCTCTCCAAAATTGATATTCCAAGACGGCATAACAAAAAGTCTCATCACAAGCGGTTCAAATTATACCGATTCGTCCTTGAGACTGATTATCGAAAGAAAAATAATATATCCATGCCTGAAGGTTGAACGTTTGTTAACAAGTACACCAAATTGCTACTGAAAAGAAATATATGGTAGTTGTCCTAATAAGCATGATTCTTATGCAATACGATTACGATAGTACGGATAGCTTCGGAGCTGGAACAACTTTCGAATACGTCGCGTCGCCTGACCCACAGAGCTGCAACCTGGCGGCGGGTAAATGAACTCACTACTCTCAGTCCGCATTACATCATGGTATACCCAGATTTTATGGAGCGAGACCGACAGCTGGAGTAAGAGAATTGGTCATTCTTCGTTCGAGATCACAGTTAACATAAACCTGTATGTCCATATTTGCATTTAGGTCTGTTATATGCTGAAAATTCAAGATTGTGCCTTTACGTTGTGCCTGTTTCTCAGAGACAGTTTAACGAAGCCAGAAACTTCTAAACTGAGTACATTAAAATATACAAAATTATCACAAATTTCGTTTCCTTAAACAAAGATATTTAAATCAAAACGTATGTATGGTTAGGTAGTTACTGAGCATTAATACTAATTGAAAATGCAATTAACTATCATATAATATATATAATTATTTGTAGTTAAATATATTGTCAAGGACGGCAATATTATGTTTTTATGAATTCCATGGGGTGCAAAGAATGTCTCAAAACGTAAAGAAATTTAACTAATGAATTGAATTAAATAATTGTTACGTGTCGTACATTTAGTAGTAGAAACTTACCATCCCTGCTCATCCCGACAGCGATGCACTTCTTCAGTCGGCAATACTGGCAACGGTTACGGTTGATCCTGAGGATGGAACACTGCTGGTTCTTGGTGCAGGGCCGATATTGAATCTTCTGCTGGATGCTGCGTCGGAAGAAACCCTGTGTACAAGATGATAACTCAGTCTGGTTGCCTTGATCACTAAAACACTGATTTTCAGTAGCACTTTTGATCACCGCGACATCGGGGTTAGAATGATCAACAGATTCTGGACAGGTCATGGCTGTCAGAGCATCACCATCACAATCACATACACAACCCATAACAGATCATCTCAATAGTGAGCGAGAGTTCAGTAAGTGAGCCTTACTCCGTTCAAGTCACGCAGAGAACTGAGCGAAGTGAGCAGCAGTGCTGGTTGGAGTTCATCCACAGTTGCCCGGCTGCCCTACTTAGGGGACGTTCACCTCTCAGTTAGCTGGCCACAGCCGAGGCCAGTTCACCGCGAGAAAGTGAGAGTTACCCCGCGCCCCTCTCCAAAGAGAGAGAGAGAGAGAGAGAGAGAGAGAGAGAGAGACGTATTTCGTCATGAGCAGCTTATAATGTAACGGCTCGAGTCCTACATTCCCCTCCTCCCCCTCTTTCTCTCTTAGCTCCCATGGAGCAATACCGAGAAAAATTGACTTCCGAAATTGATCAACTGCATTTGTGACATCTTTAATAAATAGCTCACTTGTTATTAACCTGAACTCTCGACTGGAACTGAGAAAAAGGAATAGTGGGACACGTCACATATGTCGGGAGAGAATAACATATCAATGATTATGGTCCTGTACTTGGAAGGTGACAGAGGAAGCTGGAGAAAGCCCAGTATGAAATAGTGAAAGGCGCCATGTAACCCTCTGAGATACGGAAAGGATTACTGTAAGTGGTACCTTACTGTCACCGATTACCATAGCTATCTAAGACTACTAACAATGTGTATACTCTGATAAATTAACTCTTACCCAACTGGAATTATATAATTTGTTCTAGCGGCTGTGTCCAGTACCCTAACTTCTCTATTCTGAGGTGGTACGAAATATTTAACGTATTATCAAAGAAACGAAGAGATCAATTGCTAGATCGTAAGCGTCAGTTTAACATTCTCTTACTAATGCAAAAAGCACGACTGATAATTTACTCATTCTCACATTATAAGTTTGACCCAAATAACCTTTTAAATATTTCCATTCGATTGATTTACTAAATTCAGTCACTATTCTTACGTGCGTTTAGCATACAACTTATTGCACGGCGTAATTTCTATACGTATTTGCTCTCAAATATTAGAATAAGTTTTACCATGTCGCACTCGGTCTGGACGTGTCGAGTGCGATCCACAGCTCATTACAGATTGTTTAGGCTAGTTACTGTGTCAGTAACTGTGGTCTATTGACGGAGGTACCTAACTAAAATAAACAGATTTTGATTCATTTAATTCGCACGGCAAAATATTAAAATGGATACTTTCAAACCCGTAGATGAGAACCCAAGAAGGTAAACAAGTTCGTTATAACTGGAAATTGAACAACAATCTTAAATCTCAAAATGACACAGCGAAATCCCAACAGTTATTTCGTGAAATTTGCAACAGATACTCATCATATAGTGCAATTTATGCTGATGGATCAAAATTCAATGAGAGAAATGGTTGTGCGGTGAAATATAAAGACTGTAGTAAGCTATACGGATTACCAGATCTTTTCACAGTTTTTACAAGTGAACTGTCTGTTCTTAAACAGGCCATGATTCATATTTCAAAAGCAAGCTACAATAACTCATTCATAATATTCTCTGATTCCAAAAGTGCATTAACTTCAATACAAAATCCATCAACAACACACCTCCTTGTGCGTGCGGCTGTGAGCTGGCATCCGGGCGATAGAAGGTTCGAATCCTACTATCGGCAGCCCTGAAGATGGTTTTCCGTGGTTTCCCATTTTCACACCAGGCAAATGCTGGGGCTGTACCTTAATTAAGGCCACGGCCGATTCCTTCCAACTCCTAGACCTTTCCTATCCCATCGTCGCCATAAGACCTATGTGTGTCGGTGCGACGTAAAGCCCCTAGCAAAAAAAAAAAAAACACCTCCTTGTTAAAGAAATTCAAATGCTGTACCACAAGATCAAGATTGCAGGAAAAGATGTTATTTTTATGTGGATACCATCTCACAGAGGAATACCAGGCAACGAATCAGCTGATCAAGCAGCAAAAGAGGCTACTAGTCTTCCAATCAACGACCGTCAAATTGCCACGCCACATTCTGATATCATCGCTTATATCAAAATCAAACTATACGAACAATGGAAAATGAACTGGCTTAAAACTTTCCACTAGCAACCTCCGAAAAATTAAAATGATATCTACGAGAATATATCCTCTCAAAAACCTCACCAGACATGAACAAGTCTTAATCTCCCGACTAAGGATAGGACACACGAAGATCACCCACAACTATCTCCTATCTCCTACACCTGCAGTAAATGTAACTGCTCCCTCACTGTCAAGCATATCATCTCAGATTGTCAACTGTATCACCATTGGCGCCAGCACCACAACATACCTAAAGAAATGGAAGTGACACTGGCTTCTCCAGCACTGA
The DNA here is from genome assembly GCF_040414725.1 of Anabrus simplex. NCBI lineage: Eukaryota > Metazoa > Arthropoda > Insecta > Orthoptera > Tettigoniidae > Anabrus > Anabrus simplex. Next base: position 1,028,239,540 of record NC_090266.1, on the reverse strand, counting down.
GTCATCAAGTCATCAACTTCCTCAGGGATACTGGCTTGCGCTCCAAAATCTAATTTCCTTATATTTTTTTATAATTAAATATTATTATTACTATTATTCTGTAATCATATGTAAGAGTCGCGATAAGACCTTGGAGTTAAAGCGACTATAAACAACCCTAATAAAAAATAAAATAAAAAGTTCGTTATTTATTATTTATTTTTGTACATACTACCAATGGAACTTACCATAATAAGAAAGAAATGCCAATTTGGATCCTAGAAAAGAAATACTAGCTTTCTAGTTTGTTACATGAGAAATCCCTAACACTAATAATAAAGATTGAGTTATAAATACAGCAAATATTTGGCTGTGTAGCGTAATTTCTCTCTTTCATTGCTGAAGGTCTCATCTTCGATTCCCAGTGCAGTTGGTTGGGACTTAAAAGTGCTCAAATGCCTGTGACACATGTACGGAGCTTATTATTATTATTATTATTATTATTATTATTATTATTATTATTATTATTATTATTATTATTATAACAAGTAAACTACTCCGTGGGTTTTTTGAAGACTGCGATTACAACCTATCAGAAATAATTCATCGATGTTGTGTAAGCACAAAGGATTACTCCTGATCAGAGGAGAAAACACTGAAATAAAACAAGTGCACAGTAACTGTTATCAGTGAGTTGAGGTCAATGACAGACGCAGACTCTCGTAAACAAGGAAGCACATGAGCAGGTTTGCCAATATACGTAATGTCCGACCCAAATGGGTGGGTGGAGGATGAGAAGCCTCGGTATCGTCCGTCCCGTGTTCAGGTAGGGGAGCTCGGCTGGCCCACACAAGTGGGTCATGACGTCACTCCGTGGGCGAGCACGCTATGCAGGACTACCTCAACAATGAAAGTCCCGTTTTCTGCACGCACAGTTTTAACACCATACTGCAAACTGATTGATGATAAATGAATGCACAACACCGAATACCTTGTACGGCGAAGGATGAATCTGAAGAAATTTTCCCGAATCTGGACTAATATTATAAATATTATACGGAAGCGAGGTGGGGCCTACCTCAAGATAACTAAAAATATACTTGCAACCTTGGGACTATATCAGGCATTATACCAGTTCTGTGTACATATTAGAGTATTAAAGTTACAATGTGTAAAGCCTGGTAATTTAGGTACGAAAGTTCGCTAAAAATGTATATACTCGGATACGGTATATTAACACTTATCAAACTGACTGTCAGAGCAGAATCCTTTGCTGTTGTTCAAATTGAATGTAGAAAGATTGATCACTCAATCAGAGAACATCAGTTGCTTATAACACCCTGCACCAATAAGATGTTCGGGCTTCATACGTAATCTCAAGATGTTTGGACATATTATTTCACACATAATTTTATATACAGTCACCTTCTTGAACTTCTTTCTTTGTACTAGCTTTTTTAACATGGAATTAAAACATTCCACTAATCGGTGGAAGGAACAGGTAAATGCTAGGACTCGGAAGGTACTGCAACGAATACGTCGTTAATCAAGGTAGAGCCATGGAATGTATTGGGTGTGGAAAAAAAGGAAACCACGAGACACGATCCTCAGGGCTGTCGAGAAGGGGTCCGAACCCAACAACACCCGAATAGTCCGGCTCCTTGGTTGAGTGGCCATTAGAGAGGCCTTCAGTTCAAACTGTTTTGGGTTCGATTCCCGACCGGAGTGTGGTGTTAAGTCGAGTCTGGTTAATTACTCTGCCTCGATGACCGGTATCTGCTCGTCTCTAATGTAAGTCATTTGCATCGCGGCATATACAAAAGACGGGTCAAAGTAATAAACCAAAATTTTTAAAAAAAAGATAACTCCCGAATACACACATAGAGCTAAAGAACTTGTACCGCGTACCCAACTCGCTCGTTCAAAATATTATTTCCCTGGCGCCACAATAAAAATTCCATAACTTAAATAAACCCAAAAGTCAAAATAATATGATGTAGTTTAGATACAAATAAAGAGGGGCAACGCCGACTACCCCGCGTTGAACAAAAGCATCTAATCCAATGCAGCTGGGGAGGCTCAGCCAGCCATGAGCAATAAATGTGGATATTAACCGAGGTTCGACGTAAACGTAGACCGGACACTATTACTCCAGGTCGTAAAATGAATGAGGGTCATTTGACTTGGACTGGGGTGGTTGACCACTTTGTGACCGCTACGCCCCCACTCCGCACAATGCGACTCCACTCGTTCCAGAGAGAAGGTCAGCAGAGAGCGTTCACCCCGACGGGAGTTCCTCGACCCGCTTCCTCTCACTGCCGCTCTTGCTTCAGCCACTTTTGTTTTCGGAACTGAAAGCCCGCCTACTGCCCTTAATTCGACTACTCTGATTCTGCATGGAGGCCAATGGTCCTATGTAACTGGCTACCTCACAATAATTGCGCATCACCAAAACGAAATAGGGTTAAAGTTACGAACATTGCATTGCGAAGTAGTTTAATTCATTAAATACCGAACAGGTCAGCTCAGTGCATTGTGGCACGGACAGTTATAGCTGCTAGCTCTGTACTCGGAAGACAGTTGAGTTCGGATCACCCGTCGGTCATTCTCGAAATGGTTTTCCGTGGTTTCCCATTTCAACTCCAGGCAAAATGCTGGTATGGTACTTTCTCAATGCCACGGTCGCTTCCTTCCCATTCCCAGCCCGTACAATTACACCTACTGTACGCCCTCAGACAACACCATCGCACAGCGGTATATGTAGCTCATCCCCATGGGGTGTATACCAGATAAAGCAGCAACAGATCTGGCGAGCGAAACATGTCCTCGGACACTCCCAGCACTAAAAGCCACACCTACGCTAAAAGAAGCATATTCAAGACTAAATTTTTCATTGTACCAAGAAGTATCTTATTTAAGAGGAAAGCCCATTCTTAAAGTAGCTGATAAGACGTATAAACAGGACTTGTTATGACAAAACATGGTAATTATGGTACTATACGGGAGGATGGCAGAAGTAGGGTAAAAGCAAAACAGAAAGACTATGTGTACTTGTTCGCTTTTCCTTTCCATGTATTCGTGGCAGATGAGGGCAATGACCGCAAGAAACTAGGCTGACGTGCTCACTAACTTGTAACGATATAGGTAAGGTATATATAACGGTGACGTAAAATAGCGCATGCGCTCTGTGGCTCGCTAGAGGGCATTCACATTTCTAGCTCCTCCTCTCTCTCCTTCTCTGTCTGTTACCACTGCTCTTCATCTACATTGTCATTACAGTTCATAAGCTCAGAAGAAACGGAGGACTAGTTGGCATCAGCAGAATCCTTTGCTGTTGTTCAAAAAGTACTGTTTCATTATGCTCTAATGAAACTCTGATAAACAAAGGCGGTATAGGGGAAGGATTGTAAATTATGTAACCAGTCGCAGGATGACATCATAAAAATACAATTTTGCCCTATTGGTTAGTAGTTAGAAAGTTGCGTCTCGCTCAATGCAGTTCGATATCTGCCCGTCATGATGAACTATCCACAGGAGGCGTTTGCCACCTCATTGTCTTCCATCATCACGAACTAGAGTACTCAGTTTCAAATATGAGATGAGGCATTTGTTTCTTATATCATCACCATCATCGTCGGGTGAAATAAAAGTCTGCTGAGACGGTAAAGCAAAGGCTGAGGAAAAGATAAGAAGGAAAGTAAATACGATACTCTCAGAATAGCGAAATGACATGAAGGGCCTTCTGGTAAGCTCGCAGAGAACATAAATAAACGCGTCGCCACGGGAGATATTCGGAATATTCAAATTTTAAAAATCTGAACCCCCATGGAACATGTATTCGACGTGGAGATGTCAGAGCATACAAAACTGTAACATCAATAAGACGATTGTATGCTGCTGATACTGAATAGCAAGAAACAATCTGGGTTGTGAAAGTTAAGTATAAACGTTTCCCAGGCTCAATTCAATGAACCATAGAAATAACCAGTTCAATTATAAAAAAAAAATACATTTATCTTGGTAGCCTCCGTGGTTCAAATCCCGGTAACTCCATGTGAGATTTGTGCTGGACAAAGCGGAGGCGGGACAGGTTTTTCCCCGGGTACTCCGGTTTTCCCAGTTATCTTGCATTCGAGCAACACTCTTCACTATAATTTCATTTCATCTGTCATTCATTAATCGTTGCCCCAGAGAAGTGCGACAGGCTTCGGTAGCCGGCACAATTCCTATCCCTGCCGCTAGATGGGGCTTCATTCATCCCATTCCTGACCCGGTTGAATGACTGGAAACAGACTGTGGATTTTCATTCTACATTTGTCTTACGATACTGAAACTACTGTAGACGTTGAAGCCTATTTTCTGTCCGTTTTCTCCAACTTTAACGGAGAAAAACAGTTCCAGCATATTTTAATTTGAAATAAGACAAATATCTGTAATACAGTAAGATCGAGTTACACTATACTGCCGGAACTTTTCATTTCATGTAAATTCCTGTGCACGTCTCCAGCTTGAGTGGAACCGCCACCAAAGGTCATTCAACCGACTGTCACACAGCGCTCCTTAAACTGAGGTAAAACATATGAAGAGCTCATAGGCAGTAAGGTTTAGCTTGTCCGACCCCGCGGTGTAGCGAGCAACGCGTCCGCCTGTCACGCGGCGGCCCCGGGTTCGTTTCCCGGCTGAGTCATTAGTTTTTAATTGTAAATGATGAATATGCCTGGGGACTGGGTGTTTGTGCCGATCTTAATGTTCCTTTCCTCACTCACTTACACTTCCGCCATTTACATAATACACGCAGGTTCCTCATATATGGTGCAAGTAGGGGGGAAAAAGTTTAGCTTAGCACTTTCTCGTCAATTACTCTCCAATCAGAACTACTTCTCTGTTCTCGCACAAAACGAGAAAATTAAAATTATTATTATTATTATTATTATTATTATTATTATTATTATTATTATTATTATTATTATTATTATAATATGGCCTATTAAATTTATTTCAAATGGCTTTAGGTCGCGCCGACACAGATAGGTTTCACGGTGACGATGGGAGAGGAAAGGGCTAGGAGTTGGAAGGAAGCAGCCGTGGCCTTAATAAAGATACAGACCCATAATAATAATAATAATAATAATAATAATAATAATAATAATAATAATAATTTGACGTCCCACTAACTACTTTCACGGTTTTCGGGGACGCCGAAGTGCCGGAATTATGTCCCGCAGGAGGTCTTTCACGTGCCAAAAATCTACCGACACGTGGCTTACGTATTTGAGCACCTTCAAATACCACCAGACTAAGCCAGGATCGAACCTGCCAAGTTGGGCTCAGAAGACCAGCGCAACGAGAAAATGTCTCCATTCTAGAATACAATTTAAGCATTTATTTCCCTTTCTTTAGACAAGTTAACTAGGATTCTGCTAATAATACAAAAATAATTATTTCGAGTTGTACGGTTTTAGTTATTTACAAAGCAGAATTTTGTATTCGCACCAGTGCTAATTACATTTATTTTTTCAAAAAGTCATATATTTGACATCACACCATGCAGTAATCGTAGCGTCATTAGTTTATTTTATTATTATTATTATTATTATTATTATTATTATTATTATTAATTTTTCTGTCCTTCAAAATCCGACTAGCTATACCCGGATTGAGCCCGTGATCCTGAGGCCGACAATTCGCCAGTGATCTATTTGTAGTTGCTACTGAGTCTTTTAAATTGGAAATGGGAATTGTTACTGCAGGGTAAATCTCTATAGGGAGTGGGAATTTTTAAAAAAATGATTCATCTGTACACTCTTGCGAAAAATAAAATAACACAAATACACTACCGAATTCGGGATAAATTTCCTTCATGCTGTGATTGGAATGGGGAAGTGCGCAGTACGCATGCGTCAACAGCTTACTGGGTCAGGTCATGAGGTAACACTTCCACTGAGTGACGTCACGTTGAGCAAGTGAGCGACCCGAATCCCTCTAGCGGCAGGAACCAGGTTGATGCTCTACATCAAGAGGCCGTGACGCAAACAAACAAGGGACTTTGCTCTAACTTTCACACCTGCGTCCTCGTTAAGACCATACATTCTATACACAGTACCTTGTTCCTCATAAACACCGAGTTCCCAACATTTCGACTGAATACATCCAAATGACTAAATGAAATAATGTTATTGGTTTCACGTTCCAGTAATTACTTTTAAGGTTTCCGGTGACGCCGAGGTGCCATAATTCTGTCCCGCATGTGCTCATTTACGTGCCAGTAAATCTACGGACGAGGCTTGCGAATTTGAGCACCTTGAAATAGCACCGGACTGAGCCAGGCTCAAACCCGCCGACTTGGATGATTGAATGAAAACCTTTTAATGAGACTGATGCAGTAAATACATATACCAAAACCGTAATCTGATGCTGAAAACGTATTTCTTCTGAAATTCACTCATGATTTAACATGGAAAATACTACGAGTGAATTCACATGAACAAAACAAAAACATTCACACCGATCTTTTTTTTTAATTTAACAATTAACAAAGTTACATATTATAGCGAACTGCATTTTAAAAATATATTTTGCTAATGCTCCACTTGATTTTCATTTGATTTTGTCTGATAAAACAGGAAACTTCGATCAGCCAGTCCCAAACACTATTTACGCTCGTACTTGTTAACATAATGCCACTATGCACAAGGAGTCAAGATTTTACGTAAATGTTAAGGGCTCCTGCGAACTCTAAGATAGTAAGGCAGAATCCAAGGAGTTTCACATATGGATATGTAGATAACCGGTGTCAGAGTGAAGCATGCAGACCAGGGAAAGTTCAAAAAGTTAGAAGACTTCTGACGCACTGTAACTTTCAAGAACAGAAATGATGCACGGCAATTGCTTCTGTACGAGAGTTACGAAACAGGATTGTCATAATAATTCACGAGAAGCAAACCCGTGTTAAATAATTGAATTTACATCCAGGTAAAATGCTGTCGGCTACTAACCATTGTAGCAGCATTAAATGAATGTCACTAAGCCCTAGGCATAGTGACATCAACTCCTTTATGACGGAGAAAATATTTATTATGTGAGGGCAATGACTGCCGTCAGAAATTTCTCACAGAGCTTCTATCATAAATCTCATTCTTTCACAAGCTGACCGGCAACAACCAATCGCAGCGTTTGTAATGTTATAATGCAGCCAATCACAGCATTGCTTACTTTGAGAGCGAGAGTTTACCGCGCGGACGGGAGGTAAATGACCTAGCCATAGAGCCCAAGGTCGTTCAGTGAGGAGCAAATAGGATGCGTAGGACAAGAGAGATAAGGGCGCCAACGGAACATATCATTGTGACAACTATCGGCTCAGTCCAACAACAATATGCTAGAGTTCACAGAGAATATGTTCCCACATGGACATGAAGGTCAGGGACGCGCACTGCCAGGTTGTTCGCCTGCCCAAGGTGAATGTCCGCTCCCTCCCCTCCCCTTCCCCCCGCCTATGCGCGCGTCTTCCGGCGGACATTGACACCCTGCGCTCGCGGCCTTCAACCCGTCGACCGAGATGTACGGCGCCATCTACTGCTCAACAAACGAACTTTAGGGATCAAAACTGGAAGATATGTTCACAAATATGTCTTAAAACTGTCATGAAATATACGTTGCAATTCTCTGACATTCAGCTGGACACTGAAATATATTTTTCCAGCGCATGTTAAACATATGTTTACTCTTAATATAGTCCAAATTACGTGAACGAGAAATAAGCTTGATTACATTTCAAGAACAAATGGAGATATGAAAGACAACCACTGCATAAACCTTATAATGACATAATTACATAACGCAGCATATTGAAGTAACCGCATTGTGACGTAACCAACTTTCTCCGTTGCTTTCTTCCAGCCGGGAACTTTCTTCGCACACTTCAGCAAGCTTGATCCTAGTACGCTACCTAGACACGGGTATGTCTGACTACCAACCACAAACTTATGAAGGAAGGACTTTTTTCCCAAATGAAGTTACCCTAGTTAACAGAATCTTAAAAATAAATGCGAAGCAATAGAAATAGCGGTATCAGGAAAATAGACTACTATATACAACAATTAAATTGATTGTCAATTTTAAGACCAACACAGGCTAGTTCTTAGGAAACGAACCTTAGATAAATTTAATACGGAGAGATATAGTAAGTAGAGCAATATGTCAGGCGCTCATCAACTGAGCTAAAAATTAGGATATCTTACCCGATGCCGGGCATTTAGCATTGAAGTGTGCTTCAATACGAGAGAACAAATTATTCGATTTACTGTTGTACGTTAATGCATTACTTTTCCGGTTAAAATCTCAGATTTCTGCCGTCTGTTAAAAAGTTGAAGGGGTATTAATTAAACTGCATTAGTAAATCTCAGTTTTGTTTATCAAGTTCTTTTTAAATATCACTTTCAAGGCTTTCAGGTAGCTCTCAATCTCTTGAAAATGAAGCACAGAAATGACTGGAAAATAGTCCAGTAAGTGAGCAGGCCGTGATTTATTCATGGTTCCTGGGAACGAGTACAGCTCTACCTCTATATACTGTACGTAATAATGGAACATGGAGGAGAGAAAAAATACAGTTTAGGCGCGATAATTTCACTGGCAAAATACAAGTGGAGTAACAATGAGGACGACACTAAGCTTACCAATGATATATTATTATTAGGATTACTCAGGAGTTATGAATACAATTGTTTAAGAACTCACCTTGCAGCCCTCACAGGAATGAACTCCATAATGGAATCCGGAGGCCTTGTCTCCACAAACTCGGCAGAGAACAGTAGTGCCATCAAACTCTGCAACACAAGTGAGACATGTCAATTTATTAGTAAGCAAATCACCACTAAATTACATTTTACACAATTGTATAGATAGAAAAATAATACATTGCGACAGTATGTTGCCAATATAATTTTATTTGCGCCGATATGATTGACAACTGTCAAAATATTGAGGAAACAGGAAAGGAACACAGCGTACCTATTTTTAACTCAGGTTCCCGATGACCTGTTGACGGTGTTGGCGTTGTATCCATGATAACACCCGTCGTAGACTCTGGCACTTGATCTGTCATCGCCTCAAAACCGTGGTGATTACTGTCCGTAACAATCATATTCGTAAAGCACTAACTTGCTCACAATAACACTATCTGTTCACACATGACACACGACAACACCACAACACTCAACAGCAGCCGGCGTGGTGAACCATTGGAAGTCCGCACGGAGAGTGAAAGTACGGCAGGCAGACGGCACTAAGACTAAGGTACCTCACACTCCTCACACTGCCACTGAACGAATGTCAATAAGTGTGGAAGCCTTCTTTACCTGAAGGGCAGTGCACACGATACTAGCCCTTGTTGTTGTAATAAAAGAGACTGAAGAGGGGGGACAGAGATAAACCTAAGTTTTAGCAAGTTTTTGAAGTTGGAGGTCATTGACAACAATGGCACAGTGGAAGCTCTGACCAATGAGAACAGTCCCCAAACTTGGAAGTCGCGCTGCGATTGGTTCACGGCTCCGGTACCCCTCGCACCCCGCTGCCTCCCTTCCCCTTCACACTATAGCATGCCGCGCCACTTCCCCTCGCGAGTTCAGTTCGGGGCTATGTCCGGGCACACTGTGAGAGGAGGAAGGAGGGGGGAAGGGAGGGTAGTTCAACGCCCCCGAACCTTGACTGAATTACCCAGACAAGCAGAGCTGAGGAGAGCGCCGGCCAAGGCCATCAACCAGCCTCTCCACTCTCCCACCGGCTGTCCTTTCACTTCCAAATTCCACCACCACCTAAATTGCTATCTCCTCTCGTACCCTTTTGATTCACTGGGCACACTGCCTAATATGCTAGAATATTTTCAATACTATTTAGATATTATATTTACCATGCTAATCATAATTTTATTTTTCATGCCGATTCACGCTGACCTCGTTACTCAAGCGGTCGAAGACAATGATCAGGGTAACTCAGACGCTAGCCATAACAATCGGGCGTTGAACCGACGATCTAGCAGCCAATGTGCAAGGCTGTTCACCCGGGAACTACTGCGTACGCGTGACGTCATATTTTCCCCTTCCTCCCGCAGCAAGCAAACAAAACACCTCACCAGTGTTAAGCTTGACATACAAACTGAAGCACATTCCCCACTGATAAGGCTGAGGACTATTCAGCACTATCTAGCTTTGTTTCCTTCAAAGAGAGTCTTTATTATATCGGTCAGTCACCGTTAAAACTGAAGGTTCAAAACTATGAAATGCCTGATGAATCATTAAGGCAAGCAGATAATCATGACAGCCGAAACGGTTAACAGAAGTGCATTCGTGACATTTTAAAAGTCAAGTCTGAGTTCCTAATGTGTCCAATTGTCAAACAATGAACTTCACTTGTTAAATCTCACTTCTAACTGACTGGCATTTCGAAGAATAGTGTGTTCCCATCTGTTAGTTAATTACACTTACACCCCACAACCAGCACCCAAACATAGTGGTACACGTACCTAACCCCCATAGGGTGTACCGGAAAAGTAGCTACAGAACAGGGGAGCCGAACATGTCCTCGGACACTCCGGGCACTAAAAGCCATACACTAAAGAAACGTAATTACACACTTATTTCTATTTCACGATTCACTATCGTCTATCGTACGGCAGTATTATCTCTGGTAAGATCCTACTACTATTACTTATATCTTATGATTCCTTTACAGTTCAACTACCTTTCTTGATGAGGGCATGGACCACTTTCCTACAACTCGCGTTACTATTCATTTGTTCAGAGTTAACAGTCGAAGACTGCTGGGATTCAAACAAAGCATCATCCTTGAGTAAGACATTCAGATGTCTATTTTCTCACAATTAGCTTGAAGTATTAATCTCACTAGGATGGCTGTGGTTCGAATCCCAGCCAATGCATGTGGCATTTTAAAGATTCCACGTGGCTATGAACACGATATCAGCAGTCACGTAGAACAACAAGCTTACTTGCTCTTGAACTGTTATTTTTTCAGTAAATACAGTAAAATGTCAACATGCACAAAGGGAGAAACATATCTTAAATTCCAACCTAATAAATCAATATCAATCAATACCCACGACAACGTTATCGTTATCACTGAAATGAAAGAGAATCCTTTCTTCTTTGCTCGTGCAACTAATAACAGGCTCATACCACCATCAAAATTAATAGTTTTATGTTAGCCTACTTCATTAATTACTGTAATTAACGTGGAATGTACAATATTTTGCTCTCACTTCCCCCAAATGCATGGGGCAACAGTAACTTTCTTCCCAGTCCCACCATCTACTTCTTTTTCTACCGCTTTTCCCGCACCTGTGGGGTCGCGGGTGCGAACTGTGTAGCGCATGTGGATTTGGCCCTGTTTCACAGCCGGATGCCCTTCCTGACGCCAACCCTATATGGAGGGATGTAATCACTATTGCGTGTTTCTGTGGTGGTTGGTAGTGTAGTGTGTTGTGCGAATATGAAGAGGAAAGTGTTGGGGCAAACACAAACACCTAGTCCCCGGGCCAGAAGAATTAATTAGAGGCGATTAAAATCCCCACCCGGCCGGGAATCGAACCCGAGACCCTCTGAACCGAAGGCCTCAACGCTGACCATTCAGCCAATGAATCGGACAGTCCCAACATCCACTAACTACTATATGTCTATCTGTTAGGTCATCAGCCCAGAGGCTGGTTGGATCCTCAAATAGCACCACCAAAGGTTATGCGATTATAAGGAAACCGCAAAAACCAATGGCAGCACCAAAATGAGGCGTACTAGGCAAGACGAGGAGTGAGGTAGTTTACCATTGCTTTCCTCACAGGGTCAGAAAGTGCTATTGCAGCACGACTGACCCTATGAGCAACACCTTTCATAACACTCAGATGCACTAGTCGTGCTCTGAATGTCATTACTCAGCACCACCCATATCCCAGCAGCTTCCATATTGTCACAGCAATTGATGAGACTGGGACTTCAGTGGAAGCTAAACTTTACTCTGGCCTGTGCCAAGAGATGGATACAAATGTACTGTATCCATCATGAAATGGCAGCAGGCAAAACTACTATAAAACAACCGTAAAGTTATAAAACACCTCTTAACACATATCAAGCACATAGGGCTGTCCATAAAAATATTCTAAAATAAATTAAAGAGTACATGAAGAGACTCTCAAACAAAAGCCTATTTTACTCAAATGCTACAAACCTAGGAAACTGAATACGGTAACCAATTCCTGTAAAATACAAAGAAAATTTGGCACATGTGAGTAATGAAAAGATGCACAATTAGCATATAGGACTGAAGGTTGATTAATTATGTGAACATTTTTGGAAAATTCGAAATTCATGCGAAAACGTATGTGACGAAATGTACAACTTGAGTATTCACTGCATAAACATAAAATACAGAACCGCATTAACAGTTACATATGTGGAGGAGCGAGAGTGCAGTCCTACTATCAGAGCCGAACAAATATGTATTTACTTTTTCCCACAATTATCAATAGATCTCCTTTAAAGCAATTCTCAACGCTCATAACCTGCCTGAAGGACGAGGTTGACGACTGTTTTGTATGGGATGTTTCAAGGTTCATGCTTACCGCTTGAGACCTCGGACAGAGCAACCCCTTTCATAATTGTGTTTTATTACATAAGGGCGGCCTACAGTTCTATTCAAAATTTCAGACCCCCAGTTGCTGACGTCAGCTACAAAAAATAAGGAAGAGATCGTGAAACTACCTTTTCCCTCATTCTACAATCTCCCCTTGTGAACCGGAGCAAACTGATATCATGACGCCAAATGACAACGTAGCACATAAAGTAAATTGACAGCTCAGATTTAATTTCATGTCTTCAGGATCACGTACAAGATCCCATCCTAGAATGAAGAGACAAAGCAGAGATCAGAAAATGAGACATACGAGCATCACTGTTTGTGTATCTCACTCTTCACTACAGCCGTGCACTGCAGATTTTCTTTTTGGTAGTGACTAAACTCGCGCTATCACATGGAAGGTTTTAGGGCACGCAAGGATGGGAAAGGGCTGGAATTGGGAACGAAGCAGCCGTTGCCTTAATTAAGTAGAGTCCCAATATTTAGCTGGTGAGAAAATGGTAAACTACGGAAAACCATCTTAAGGGCTGCCGACGATGAGGTTTGAACCCACCATCTCCCGAATGCAAACTCCAGTTACGTGACACGAACCACGCAGCCAACTCGCTCGGTGACTGCAGATTTATGTTTAAGTGTTACATTTCTCAATCAAGCATCTCGTGCAAGTACGGTTAGAAAAACAAGTCATGTGTTTTACACAGGTTGATAGTGACTAATCGTCAAGTCCTAGAATAGGTGCCAGTAATTACTATATTCCATTTCTATGAATATGGGATGGTGACTTGATTCTAAGAAATTACCAAACGTCATTGCCCTACATCCAGAAGTTCGGAGTCAATGGACTCGTCAGGTGCATGCTGGAACACACTGTGTCCAGGACAATCGCTTGAAGGCAGACTTCTATGTATACTGTAAGTATTCTTAACTTCCTTGCAACAAATGGGGTCATTTCTCTGTGACGTTAAGACGATAAATTTCACCATCACATTTACATCACACTCTATAGAAATATAAGGAGCGAATCTAGTAGTAGGTTAATATTTCACTACAGTATGTGTACATTGCAATATAGAACTGAAGTGCGTTCGGGTCTCGATCTTCTTACTTTCGGTGCAAGCGAAATGACTAGCGGTAGTTCAACACGTTTATCTAGTAAGAGTGAAAATGAGAGGTAAAAGTTATTTTTATACTCTTGTACATCACCACGTCAGGTGTACACGTTTCAAAATCGAACAAAGGGCACTGAAGCACTAGAATAAGCGTTATTGGCCTTCTAGATGTTTCTTCAAAATAAAACACAAACTCGGTCTGATTTCTTCGTTCAGCATTCTTGTTAGGGCGGTTCACTTTTCTATGGCTCTGTAAGTTGAGGTTGCTTCGGGCCACTGACCCACCGATCTAATCGGCAGTCTTCGGCTTCGCTCGGCTCGAGAGCGAGGTCATCCCAAGTCACTTACCCCAGTGGTACACAAACCCATGCCGACCCTGAGCTTCAAATAATAGAATAATACTATTTATATGTAGGCAACAAGTCAATAAAAGAGACCACTAGGAACATCTGCGACATGCACTCCTGTCCTTGCCAAAACGGTTCCTTTGTGTTAGTGTTACGGTCACTGTCTTTCTGTCACAACTGATGTTCTTTTCAGCCAGCAGGGTGTTAATACAGCTTGTATTGGTTCTATGGATAATTAACAACTGTAGGCGTTTTAGTCGGACAGAAAATAGAAACAAAATGACCAATTTGGACAGTTCTGATTAGCGATTTAAATTTCCAAGAGAATGATACAGTTGTCAGACTGCTGTGTCGCCGAGCAAATCGTAAATCAAACAACGATGTAAACTTCGAAGAATGCAACTTGAATGGTTTGCATAATATGTTTCAGTAAAGGGCCTTGCCATTTTTTTCTCACTGTCGATGGAGTAATATACAACAAAATATTCCCTCAATCACTTGACTGATGTTCCTGAATCATTAAAATAAGATCTGCTGAACTCTACTTCAGATGCGTTATTAGTTCGTCTCTTTGACAACCACAACCGCCCATCAAATTCATTTCATAATTATCATACTGCTACCACTTTACAGCAACTGTTATTCGTTCCCGAGGTAGTTTGTGATAGATAGGTGATACAATTTACTGGAGGTAGCTTCTGGCAAACAAATGCTAAAAGGGGAATTCTAAATCGCAGAGCATACTTTCTTCTTCATTTTTTTTTCTTTTGACGTAAAGAAAGTCTCAGTTCTATATTGAATGCAAACAGAGGGAACGTATTTCCCATTTATCCTGTAGATCAGAGAGGTTAATCGGTTTTGAAGAATTTGAATGGCAACATTTTACAAATAGCGTAGTTAAAGTGTTTAAGCGTCCCATGAAAACTTCACCTGGCAAGTGCGCGCTCAGTAGCTGGAGACGGTGAGAATGAGAGCGAAATGAGTGAGTGAAGAGTGACATTGAACTTTCTTCCAGCACTGCGATTGACCGCCTGAGTGCACGTGAAACATGAGATGATGGAATCCCTACCTGCAGATATTATCCACGACTATTTTTGAAACAGGTTTGCTGTCTACTTTCATAAGTATTCTAACCCAATAATAATAATAATAATAATAATAATAATAATAATAATAATAATAATAATAATAATAATAATAATAATAATAATAATAATAATAATAATAATAACAATAATAATAATAATAATAATAATAATAATAATAATAATAATAATAATAATAATACGTTAATTTCTTGTTCTATCAATACGGTATTACTCTTCTACCAATTGCTTATGAAGTATTCACAACAATATTACTCAACAGAGTA
Organism: Anabrus simplex; assembly: GCF_040414725.1. Classification (NCBI taxonomy): domain Eukaryota; kingdom Metazoa; phylum Arthropoda; class Insecta; order Orthoptera; family Tettigoniidae; genus Anabrus; species Anabrus simplex. Next base: position 1,028,224,097 of record NC_090266.1, on the reverse strand, counting down.
CAATCTACACTTGACAGTCAACTGGGTGAATATCAAGCTGGATTTAGATATCACGACCTTTAAGAATAAAAACAGGTGTCAGACAAGGTGATGGCTTATCTCCACTCCTTTTCTATATCTTAGAAAAAGTTTGTGAGAATTCGGAATGAAAAACTGAAACACCATAATATATTACCATTTATGCTGGGGAGAAAGAACAAAGGTGTTGCAATAAATTGCCTAGCATCTACAGATGTTTTTGCCATATTCTCTGAAAGCCTAACTAATGCAGGGATACAAGTAAATCTTCCGGAAGAGAGAGCCAACATGGCAGACTTAAGAATTCCGGCAGAGAAAACAAAATTAATGACGAATATAAAAAAATGCTCCGAAATTGCTAGGAACAAATGTTGGTTCAATCGAAAGGGTAAAGCAATTCAAATAGTGGGGGAAACAATCCAAGAAAATGGTTTGGAAAAATCTGCTCTAGAGGCAAGGATACACAAAATGGAAAGAGCACATGATATAACAAAAAATGCATACAACAAAAAAGTTTATCCAAAAATCTTAAAATAAAGCACTACCACACAGTTGTGAAACCAGAATGCTTATATGCCAGTGAATGCTTAGTACTCAATTATAAACTTGAAAGATTGGACGTACTAGAAAGAAGAATTGTAAGAAAAATATTAGGCCCTCTAAGAACTACAGAATTTTGGAAATTAAGAAGTAATAACGGAATTTATCAGAACATAGAAAGCATATCTATAACAGTACGGAAGAGGAGACTGCTATTTTTTGGATGTATTTACAGAATGGACGACAGTAGACTAACCAAAATGATCTTCATGTATCTTTGGAAGAACATGTCAACAACCACTTGTATTCAAGAGATCAAAACAGACTTGGAAAGAAACATCAGAGAAGAAGAAATGGAAAGAGAAATTTTCACGAAGAAAGTTTAAAGATGGAAGGCAAAGAAAACCGGCACAAGGTGGTCTGAAGGAAGAAAAAAGAAACATAGTGAAACAATGAAGGAATGTTGGAAGAAAGGAACAACAACAAAGGATGAAGAATTGAAATTAGAACGTAGTCCCTAGTAGGCTCTAACGCATGAATAATAATAATAATAATAATAATAATAATAATAATAATAATAATAATATAATACAGTATTCATAATAATATTAATAACAACATTAGCGTGTGGCCTCCGAAGAGGCCTAGTGCAGGTCTTTCGAGTTGACGCCGTATAGGCGACCTGAGCGTCTGTGGGCATAGGGCCCTATGTATGATGAATTTTAATGCTGATGACGGCACAAACACCCAGTCCCTGACCAATCGGAATTAACCAATTAAGGGAGAGACCCCTTGGACCAAAGGCCAGCACGCTAGCCATTCAGCCGGACTCTGCATTATGAGAAATTATCCATGTTTGCTAGGCGGCGTAAGTAACGAGCACGTAGTGTTCTGGATAAGAGTTTTCATCAAAATATGAAGCTCGCATAGGTCATGAGACCTGGATTATGAGTGAACTCTGAAGACCCCAGCGTTTCGTGGTATATAAGGTGCTTGCTTGTTGTTTAAAGGGACGTATCATCTAGGTCATCGGCCCTGATATATGAGTCAGATTATGCAAGAAACTACTTTCTCTCAACAGTAAGACGGGTTTCATTATTGTTACATGGACTTCCGGTGATGACGAGTTTGTTGAAATATTGTTAACAACTGTTACATTCTGAAATGCCTTCAGAATACGTCAACAACATGACAATATTGCTTCCATGATGTCGTAGCTATATTAGTAGTTCATCGCTCTTTGTCGACCTCCTCCTGCATTTCCGATGGAAGAGAGCCCTTCCCGACAGGTAAACGACCGACCGAACGAAGATGATTGAGGAACAGAGGAAAAGAAAGGACGGAATGAACGGAACGGACGCAGACGTTCGGACAGAGCTCTGCGGGGCCGAGAGGTTGCTGACCCGAACAATGTGGTCTAGCGCTCCGGCACGACGCAACTCTCTTCGACTCTATTCGGCTACGCTCGGTTACGCTCGAGTCGGGGATTCCGGAAGTGCTGCCACACCTCGCAGTGTGCGCGCGAGTGAGCAGGTCGCCTGCTGCCTACACTCATCCCGAGTAGGCTTATGCTAAGTCCGGAACACAAATTCCTTGTAGCCTACTGTATTAACCACGTGCAAGAAAATTTCACAGTTTTAAAAATCACCTCAATTAACTCCATGCTTTTTGGAAAAGGAGAGGTACTGGTACCGGTAAGCTGCTTATTTGTGGATCTTTAATTGAGAAAGCCAGTGAAACTAGCAAACGTTCTGTCATGAAATATAGCCCAACTCGTACGTCATCTCAATTAACGTAGTTATTAAATAGATTTATAACATCATGGCCAATGAATATTCCTACAACAGTCTGATACAATTCATGATACCGGGGTGGGGGAATGTCAGGCAGTTGCACATGCCCTTGATCCTCCCCAGGCTTTAATAATGTTTGATTTGTCTCCTACATTCCCGGACACCACTGAAGAACACGACATTGGAATATGCAAGGATTTCTAGACCGACAATGAAGCGAGACATAAGGTCCATTGGCACTACAGCCCTCTGAGAGCAAGTCTGAGTGCCGCGTGACATTTGGGAATGTCAGTTTTCGAGCCCTTAGGTTTTGGCCTTCCACTACAGATATGTAGACCACCTATTTTACCGACATCACACTCATCGCGGGTATGCGAATTTCGGAACAAAAACTCTTTGTACTACCCACATGTCAGGAAAATGTATAGGACATGAGCAGGAGTTAAACTACGATGCACTTATCCAGTTAGTTATGCAGTATGTGTCATGTGGATGTAGGCTTGCATTATTCGACACATGGTGACTTCTAACTCCAATACCGGCAGTCTTGAAAATTATTTTCTATTGCTTCCTATTATTACACCAACCAAAAGTACCCTGATTAAGACCACGGTCGCTTCCTTCCCTGTCCTAGCTATTTCCTATCCCATCATCACCATTAAACCTGTCTGAGCTGGTGCGATGTTAGATGGAGGAGGAAAATTTCACAGCCTTGGTTTGCAGCTAATAAGACATATTAATGGGTTATTGCAGTTTTCACAGTTGTAACCTAAAAATATGAAATTTTATGTAACCGACACGTTCTAAAATCATTATATGTTACGATGTGAACGAAGTTAGGATATTCCCAGTTCTTCTTCTTGCTGCGAGAGTTTAACGAGGATAATTTTGAAGACGACATTCAAAGACTAGAATTAAGGAACAGTTACTCTCGTAATAATGGCTATGTCGTTCTGAGTCACCTGCGTGTGGGAGTGCCAACACACAACGATTCCTTATGGCACAAACGATGAAGTAACATTCAGTTCCATGTGGTTTAGTTCTCGTATCTTTGCACATTATCCCTCTGACACTTTAGTAACTCTCTCCTAAGGTACAAGTCAGAGATAGCTGATTTTATACATAATCATTCTATACTGAACGTTCCACTGATTAACCTCAGGTGATGTCAATACTAGTGCGCCTTTGACGTCAAGCATTGTCGAATTCCGGGTATGCAGTATGAGTGTAACAGCATAAAAATACATTGATGTTGGTAGAGAACAATCTTTATGTGACCGTATAGTAAGTATGGAACAAATGGACCCTTTCAGGTACATAAGACATGTATTTTCTCAGTACAGTACAGTAATCGGATCTATATTTTCCGAACTGGAAGGTAATATAGAGGATACGACGATGTTGCCCGTCGGAAGCGAAAGGTGGGTGAAATCAGGATATCTTATTTTCATATAGGCCTACCTGATATTAAGTGACCTAAAAATAGTGAATGACTAGCTTAGAATAGGAGCAGGTGGCAACAGTGGGAGGAGATCATTTCCTAATGAAGAAAAAGAATAAACCAAACCGCATGGCGGAACAGCCCCAAAGGACTTGGTCTACCAAGCGACTGCTGCTCAGCCCGAAGGCCTGCAGATTGGGAGGTGTCGTTTCATCGGCACGACTAATCCTCTCGGCTATTATTCTTGCTTTCTAGACCGGGGCCGCTATTTCGTCTGTCAGACAGCTCCCCAACTGTAATCACGTAGGCTGAAAGTACCTCGAACCAGCCCTCAGATCCAGCTAGAAATTCCTGACCTGTCCGGGAATCGAACCCGGGGCCTCCGGATAAGGGGAAGGCACGTTACCCTTACACCGCGGGGCCAGCAGAAAAAGAATAAGTTAGGATTTAATGCATTGAGAGAAAGTGTAGAAGGGATTGGTTTAGACGGTGGAACCACGTGATCCAATTGAATGAGAATAGGTTCTCTGAGGGATGAATGAACTCGGCGATAGAGGATATGAGGAGCAAACGGAGGCATAGGGGAGATGTTTATAAGCATTACTGAATGACTTAAGTGTCTTCTTCTTGTTCTTATTCCTGGTCTTTTCCCGAATTATTATGGTCAGCAATTGATATGGATTTGGTCCAGTTTCACGACCGGATGCCCTTCCCGATGCCAACACTATGCGAAGGGATGTATTCACTATTGCTTGTTTCTGTGGTAGTTGGTAGAGTAACGCGTCGTGTGTAGATGACGGGAAGTGTATTAAGACCAACGCAAACCTCCAGTCCCCGAGCCAGAGGAAATAACAATACGTTGTAATAATCCCCGGCACGGCTCTATGAACCGTAGTACGCTGTTCATTTTGATTAAGTGTAAAGGCATAAAAATAGACGGTCTTTGAGACAGTTCGTGCAATCTGAACCTTTAAAGGCATTGCAGTTTACACGAAAAATGTGAGACCTTTGATGAATGTATGAACATATTCATTTATTCATGCATGGAGTAATAGGCCTACGAGATAGCCTTGCTGAAACACCATATTTTACGTAATTTCCGAAGTTCAGCAACGTTTGGCGTGGTCAGCATTTAGATGGGAAGACTGTGCGATCTTAGCTTGTGGAACATAAAGGAATTAGCCAACCTACCGTAGGTAAAGTTTGACTGAGTGTGCCTGATCCTGGCCAAAGTCCACCTTTTAGACCCCAGATTAGAAAGGTACGTCATTTATTTTCAGAAGCAAAGGGAAATATTTATGAGTGTATTGGGTACAACAGGTTTGTAATATGCGGTACACTAGATCTTACTAGGTATAACATTACATGATATTTCCTAGTTTCACATTCCATAGCCTGTTAAAATAATCTAAGTGAACTGTGTGAAAAGCCATATAAAGAAATGTTAACACTGACCAGACGACGGGAGCCAGCGACCGGCCCGAAAATAATCCAGGAATAGAGAAAGAGAACCTGGAGATAAACAAATACGAGCGGATCAACAGTGACAGGCTTATCCCAGCCAACCTTCTACTTCCGCTTCTTGTCGAGGCTGGGTCAATGACAGGGCTAAACGATGATGCTAAGCGAACCACGTACATATGTGACATGAATGGACAAAGTTTGTACATTAGGACATACGGAGGGCGATCACCTGTACGGTGCTATTCTGACGTCAGTAAACACAGAGTCCATTGCCCCCGTGACGTACTTTCACTGTTCGCAACACTCGGCTAATGTGGGCTAACAGTAACTTCGCTGATATTGTTTGATCCTTTGTCTACTCCTCATAATGGTTGCCCTCAACACAAGCTTCAATTCATCTTTAATACTCAAAATTTCGTTGGTACTAATCAACTGACAGGACCGAACTAAAGTAGTCTACAGTGCACTGATGTTTATTGTTCTTCTCATCGAAGTAAGCAATACCCGAGAAAATCTTTTCTTCGAGTTATCCTTACCCATAAAGGAAAGAAAACCACGGCGATAAGCTTATTGGAAAACATCCCTATCTGGTACCGGTAATGAAATTATCTTTGATCTATGTTTAATTCAGAAAGTAGGAGGTTTGAATCTTCACATGGAAGTAGGTTGCCAGGCGTAATAACTCGGTGAGATCGTCGTATGAGGGCCGTGGGCCGATCTAAGTCAATTAGTTGAGAGTTTCGAAACGAAAAGTAACGTTCTAATGATTTAATTTTCTATGCAAAATTGCTCGTCCCTTGACGATATGAAGTTATGCAGAGCAAGAAACTTTTGAACTTCAGTCATTAAGTCGTACCAAAATGGTTGACTACTTCAAACCCTCACATACCAGGGTGATTATTCTGTACTCCTTGAAACCCTTTTGTTATTTCTGCCGAGGATGAGATGGAGGAATTTGTAATTGCATGTAACATTACGACGCCAACCTTTGCATGTATTAAGAAACTATCTGCTAATTGTTTCGAACTGCTATTCTAGTCACCAATAGGTCGATTAGGGCAACGACCCCTCTCATTATGCACACATGTTAGCTAATTCGAAGTACTTGGTTATTTTCTTGGCCGCAGCTCCAGCGAGGCAGGGGGAGTGCGGTGAGGTAGGCGCGGGCGGGTCAAGGCAGTTCACTACACTAGGTCAATGATCTCCCGGCAGCGAACACACTGCTTGATTTCACTCCTCCGTCCACAGTTCAAATCCTACATTACTGCTTGTTCATAAATAAGGAAGCAGATGCCCAGTGACCTTCAATAAGATTTTCCTATTTAAGGAATCTGTGCTAACTAGGAATATGAGACGTTAACCTTTATCCCTTTCCTATTTTAGGTCTCACTTTCTTTTCTTGTGTTTATAGGATGATCCGGCCTCACGGTTTACAGGTAGCAAGCCTGACTCTTACTGAGAGACTCCGGGTTCGATTCCTGGTCAAGGATTTTTACCTGGATCTGAGGGCAATTTCGAGGGTCATTCAGCCTACGTGAGAACAATTGAGGTATTATCTGACGGTGAGATAGCGGCGGTCTAGAAAGCCAAGAATAACGACCGAGATGATTCATCGCGCTTACCAGGCGTCACCTCGTAATCTGCAGGCCTTCGGGCTGAGCAGCTGTCGCTTGGTAGGCCAAGGCCCATCAGGGCTGCAGAACCATGGGCTTATTTGTTTGGTAGTATGTTTCAGAAGAAAATGTGGGTTTTATAATTATAGATATGGGCTTTTCTGTTCTCATTTCCGATCAAGGGGAAAAGTGGGTTGCAGCTGCGTTCAGGAGCGTTGGAAATGACATGTTAGTTTCCGAACTTTCTTCCCTACTTAAAATTTCCAAAACAGATCACGACAAGACAATTTTTTTAGTTCAGTATTTGTACCCTTGCCTCCGCTTGAAAACAATGACCAATCGTTAAGACGTTAGCTTCCTTCTTGGAAGGGCTGAGAATCAGACCTCAGTAACAACGTACTGGACTGGCTGCGTAGGGTACTTGGTTGAGGCGTTCGCCTTCTATATTCATGGTTGGGGGATCGAATACTGTTGCAGTTGGCCGGCATTGAAGAGTGTTTAAATATGAAAGATCCGTTTCTGTAGATTTACCGGCATACAAAGAACCTCCAATGAGTGTTTCTACCGGGGTTAAAGGCCTGTGGAGGTGTAATACTGTTTACATAACCTAGTGTACAACTTCCCAAGAGTGTACTATTAACAGTCAAATATCTCAGTAGACCCCAGATTAGAAAGGATACATTAATGAAACACACGGGAATGTTTGGTGAGATTACTGAATGAAATTAACGGGATGGGGGATGTATATGAATTATAAATATGAATAAATTGTATATTTCTTTGTTATATTATTGTTTGTAATTATCATATCATCTGTAGTAGGAGTAGTGTCGAATCTTTGATTATAAATAACAAATCAAATCAAAATTCAATTTGGCTGTCTGGCCTTAAGTTGCTCTTAATGAATCCGGTTGCTCCAACATCTAGTCCTAACATAATGCGACAGCTCCCAAATTCAGCCCATTACTGCACTGAAGCTTGCCGAAAGTGCCTATGAATGTTAATAATATGATTCAAAATAATAACCAACGTTGGTTTTTATTTCTAGCAAGAAATGTTATAATGACAGTCTCAATGAGGTTGAAAAGACACCAGACAAACAATGCTAGAAAATTATTCTTCATCATTAAAAAATCGAACGAAATCAGAAGATTAACACGGTGAGAACTCCAAATGTAGGATTACAGAACAAAAGTAGGGTAGGAATGAGTCCAAGCTCAGCGGAATTGGGTCTTGTCCTTAATCTGGCTAGTGCTTTCGATAATGGCCGTTGAAGGAAACCAAGCTCGTTGCTCGGGTAACCGAGTTCATCGCACTGGCCTGCCCCCCCCCCCCTCCCCTCCACGATCCTCCGGCAGTCGTACGTCTCTAGGGAGCCAGCTAACGGGACATGAGTTCGTTGACTGCACTGCTCAAGAGGGGTTCGTTTACCTTCCCAAGTACTTGGAGCTTACTTCTCATAACACAAGGAAAAACAATGACTAGATATTCCAAGTATGGTGTTATAGTAGATACTACAATTCCATTGCGCCGTATATCAAGATCACAAGTGAAGTATGGGGATATGAGACTACCAAATGCTCCACAAGAACTCCACCTGAACATTGTTTCAAACAGCCATTATTTTCGAAGGAACCTCCGCTAAATTAGATAAACATGCAAGAATTGTTCATGGGCATAGTACAGCATAATGCAATGAACACTTCTTCTCTATTATAAAACAGTAAATAGGATTATTATTAATAATAATATTGCTATTATTAATATTAATAATATAGTAAATACAGTAGTAATCAGAAATCACTAACCAAAAGAACTGGAACTCCCCACTTTTCAACGGAGGACCCCTGTGTGTCAGTAGAATATGATGTTCGATACTTCACAGGAACAAGTGAGATAACTCCTACCGAGGATATCTGTGATCGTCCGATGGGGAGTGTTGGATACATAACAGGAGCAAGTGAGATAACTAGTACCGAATATATCTGCGATCTTGTGGTATGGGAAAGGGGTTCAACGGAGAAGAAAGCGGCCGTGGCCTTAATTAAGGTACAGCCCCAACATTTGCCTGGTGTGAAAATGGGAAACCACGTAAAACCATCTTCAGGGCTGCCGACGGTGGGATTCGAACCCACTATCTCCGAATGCGACCCTAACCGTACGGCCAACTTGCAGGTAATATGGTATTAGATAAAGGTGACAACATTGAAGTTCCTGTGTAGCAGGTATATGAGCTATTAGATACCACAGGAGCAGAGGTATAGAACGGTAACGCAAATTTGCATTAAAGACGAAGACAATAATTTGAAATTGATAAGGCTCGAGTATTGCAGCAAACGTATTTGCAGTAAATAGGTACTTATATTGCAGGTCTAAATATGTCCAGAACAGACCATTCGAAATCTTAAGAAAATACAAACTTCAACAGAAAATGATGATCAGGACACTTACACCACAACTTCATAGACATTAATCTAAGAGTCGATTCTGTGTTACAAGCAACATAACAAGGAGCATCGTAACGAGGATGGAATATATACTCTACAGAATAGAAATGAGGGTATGGCTGACATGCTTTTTTATGTTCTACGTTCGAAGTAGAGTCCGAACCACACGGACGTGAAATTTCGTTTTAAAAACTCACATGATTTGGTCTAAATTCCCACAACGGCCACCGTGGTGAGAAGCCAGAGAAAACCGCTATTCTGCTATCACGCCCCTAAACCAGTTCAATAAATAAATAAATAAATAAATAAATAAATAAATAAATAAATAAATAAATAAATAAATAAATAAATACTGTAAATACTAATAATAATGTTATAGGTTTTAACCACACCTGGGCGACTGGAGTGGGACATTGATGATGAATTGATGATGATGATGATGAATGTTATTGGTTTTACTTCCTACTAACTGGGTTAAAGGTTTTCGAAAACAATAAAGTGCAGGAATTTTGTCCCGTAGGCGTTTCTTCACGTGCCAGCAAATCTACCGGATAACTATCATTTATTGTATATTGGACAAAATAAGTGCCATTATGAGTTTAATCTAAGGGACAAAACAAACGATCCTTTAAATCATCTCGTGTAGCCTTAATCGCTAGTGTAGAAACCAGCAACCGGAGTGAAGGGACATCTCTTCGTTGTGGGAAGTATAGGGCCCCGTCAGATTATTCCGGAAGGAATGGGACGCGTGAGTATACATACCTAACGAATGTCACGTAATGACGTCGACGTCAACTAAGTCATCAAGGTCAGGGATATCTAAGACAATAAGCCACGTTACCAATATACTGAGCCTATGGATGTCTACTGAAAGTATGTTTCATATCGGGTGTCACAAGATATCAACTTGGTGACGTGAACTAGTAAACAAACAACGCAATATACTCGGATGAACTCTCGCCAAGTCATTCCCCTCTGGCCTGGCCTCCCACACGCTTAAGTAATCAGTCCCGTACTTTCCCAGAAGTGGCGCCGAGTAAGCTCTCGTTCCGCTTCCATGAATACCTTATAGAATGAATTTGAACGTTCACTTGCCGAAATACATTTAATTACAGGAATATGACATCGGGTTTGATTATCCTTTGTGATAGAAACCCTTATCATGGTTGTCACTCTCATAAGAAGACCCAAAATTCTTTAACTGCAAATTGAAATGAAATGGCGTGTGGCTTTTAGTGCCGGGATTTGTCCGAGGACTTCGGCTCGCCAGGTGCAGGTCTTTTGAATGACACCCGTAGGCGACCTGCGCGCCGCGATGAGGATGGAATGATGGTGAGGACGGCACATACACCCAGTCCCCGTGCCAGGCGAATCAACCAATCATGGTTAAAATTCCCGACCCTGCCGGGAATCGAACCCGGGACCCCTGTGGCCAAAGGCCAGCATGCTAACCATTTAGCCATGAAGCCGGACAACTGCAAATTAAAGTAATGAGACAAACAATTCCCGATAAATGGTACACACTGTTTATCAAATAGACCTAGTAAGATAAGTGAAACACTCTATGACCCGGAGTGAGCACTTTCTTATCTTTCCTCCTGCATGGCATAATTCATGGGCTAGGTTCGAATGGGCTATCTTACTGTAAGTGCTGACAAAGAGTTGACTTTCACTTTCGTAATAAACAGTAATATTTAAAGTGTTATCTCAAGAGTTGTATTCATAATTACATGGAATTTTGAACCGGAATGTTCAATGTGAATTTTCGACAGACACGGATTACATGTTTGAGGTTTTTACAATTTGGGGCCTATTCCATTCGAGTCATCGTTAGTAGAGCTATACCGCTGGGCATCCAAGCTCTCCTAGTAGGATCCAGACCTACCATCTGTCCAATGAGAGTACTACTAACTTTTCTTTCTTTCTTTCTTTCTTTCTTTCTTTCTTAATCTGTTTAACATCCAAGGTTAGTTTTTCCCTCGGACTTAGCGAGGGATCCCACCTCTACCACCTCAAGGGGAGTATCCTGGAGCGTGAGACATTGAGTTGGGGGATACAGGTGGGGAGGAGGACTAGTGCCTCGCCCAGCCTGCCTCACCTGCTATGTTGAATAGGGCCTTGTGGGGGGGGGGGATAGGAAGATTGGAAGGGATATACAAGGAAGAGGGAAGGAAGCAGCCGTGGCCTTAAGTTAGGTACCATCCCGGCATTTGCATGGAGGAGAAGTGGGGAAACCACGGAAAACCACTTCCAGAATGGCTGAGGTGGGAATCGAACCCACCTCTACTCAGCTGATCTCCCGAGGCAGAGTGGACCCCGTTCCAGCCCTCGTACTACTTTTCAAATTTCGCGACAGAGCCAAGAATCGAACCCGGGCCTCCGAGGGTGGCAGCTAATCACACTAACCACTAAACCATAGAGGCGGACTACTAACTTTTCTACGGGCGAATAATACGTTATACATTTGATCTAGTAAATTAAACTTTCCCATTGAACATTGAGATTCTGGCGTCATTTGAGTCTGTTTGAAAAACCAACCTAGTTTCGTTTCTTCCGCAATGGCGATAAGGTGATTAATTGCGTCTGACACATAGTTTCAGTCATAAAGTCAAAAAGTGAGGCAACACAGCTACAGTTCCGTGCTGACCCACCCACACATTGCGAAGTGTATTCACCCCGCTGCGCTTGCAGTAACATATCGAACGCCAGGCATCTCTGTCGGTAAAATCTATTGTGCAGTGACCCTATTTACAGTTCCAATATTCAACACGACCGAGCAAGTGGCCGCGCGGTTTGGGTTACGTAGCTACCAGCTTGCATTCGGGAGATAGTGGGTCCGAGCCCCACTCCCACTGTCGGCAGGCCTGAAGATGGTCTTCACATCGGGCGAATGATAGGGTTATGCCTTAATTAAGGACACGGCTGCTTCCGTCCCACTCCTAGCCCTTTCCTATTCCATTGTCGCCATACGATATATCTATCTATCTATCTATCTATCTATCTATCTATCTATCTATCTATCTATCTATCTATCTATCTATCTATCTATCTATTATTATTATTATTATTATTATTATTATTATTATTATTATTATTTGTAAAGCAAAATTGTGAATATACATACCGGTATACGACACAATGCAATTAGGATTTTTTAAGAAAAAACCTGTTATAGGTCAAATAATAATAATAATAATAATAATAATAATAATAATAATAATAATAATAATAATAATAATAATAATTGCAACAAAAAATTTCATTAAATTTTCAAGAATCCGGTCGGATCTCTCGAACTGATGTGGAAATAAACATCTGCAGTTTAATAAGCAAGGAGTTCACAATTCTATTATTATTATTATTATTATTATTATTATTATTATTATTATTATTATTATTATTATTATTATTATTATTGATTTATATTAAATTACGAAATAAATATGAATAGGAGGCCCATCCTGAAACGTAGGACATGAGTATGTTGAAAGCCCGCCAGGTAGTGAACTCGTGCTTACGTAATAGCGAGCGCGTATGAGTGTCCTCTTTCGCGGTCAATCACCTCAAGAGATTCAGCACACAGCAACATAGTATGATGCAGAAGGAAAAGTCCTTTCGCCTCAACTCTTCATGATGAAATAAGACTGAAATCCTGCCTGCAGAATGCTAAAAGTCAAGGATTAGCTTACCAACCAAAGATGTAGGTGCGTTATGAAAGAACAGAATGTCACAAATACGAACCGTAAGGAAATTGCGTAAGATGTAATTATAAATACGCTAATCAATTAATGAACATATTTTGAGCGTTGTATACGCATATTTACGGACAGTTAATTATGCCTTTATTTTTAGATAAATAAACGTTCTTTACTTTAGGATATGATGGCCCCTAAGAAGTGGAAAATAAAAGTTTCATCAATTCCGAACATCAGCTAAAAGCTCTATACTCGGCCGCTCTTGTACACTAGATATTAACAGTCCATGGTACTCATTCCTGTTGCAGGCCGAATGAACCCTAGGATCACATAGCTGTCCAAAAGTGGCAAGTCTAGATTCTAATTCCAACCAGCACCATGACGTAATAAGTTAGGCTCCTGTCTTTGTTCGAGGTTATGAGATCGCATTTTGGCACTCTTGTATCTTAAGACCTATAGCAATTGAAGGGACGTCAAATATTATTATTATTATTATTATTATTATTATTATTATTATTATTATTATTATTATTATTATTATTATTAATCTGTTTACCCTCCAGACTTGGTTTTTCCCTCGGACTCAGAGAGGGATCCCACCTCTACCGCCTCAAGAGCAGTGTCCTGGAATGTGATACACCAGTCTCACCGCTGGATACCGTGGTTCAAATCCCGGTCACTCCATGTGAGATTTGTGCTGGACAAAGTGGAGGCGGGACAGATTTTCCTCCGGGTACTCCGGTTTTCCCTGTCATGTTTCATTCTAGCAACACTCTCCAATCTCATTTCATTTCATTAATCATTCATTAATCACTTCCCCAGAGGAATGCGACAGGCCTCGGCAGCCGGCACAATTCCCATCCTCGCCACTAGAAGGGGGCTTCATTCATTCCATTCCTGACCCGGTCAAATGACTGGAAACAGGCTGTGGATTTTCATTTTCATCTAATGGTGAGAGGCCGGCGCGCTGCTGTCTGAGCCACGAAGGCTCTTCTAGCCTCTGAATAAAGGACGAATATATTAATAGGTAAACTACGCATGACAGAACAGCAGGCTTCATAAACTCAACCCTCCCATGTAAAATAAAACATTTAATAAGTATGAACCCGGAATGTGACAGAGGAAGGAAGAAAGGTTTTGAGGGAACTCGGTCTGATACATGTAAGTCAGTGGATGTATTGTGACCTCATTGGAGATCATCGACCCCTGCACGCATTCCAGCAAGGACAGTCACTACACTTCAACTTTCGCTAATTGAGTTAGCGGAGCGGTGCCGTGCCGTACACTACGCTTGTCATACGGGGCCCAAATTCCGGCCAATGACCCAGTAGCTCGACCACGCAACGCAGGAGGAAGGCAAGAGTGAATGAATTGGGGAACACGCTAACACAAAGCAGGGTAACTGGGATAGTCTTCTATTTGAACCTCAAAATGAGGCTGACCTTCACAAATATCTAAGGAGTCATTAAAAGAAGTTAGAGCAACAGGAGTGCACGGACTATCGAGCTTTTGCTCCTCCATTTTCAGTCTATAGAGCCTTCACAACATATAAATACTTTTGGAGTGAAGACGACAGCGTATTACGAAAAGGCCCCCTTTCCAGGCTGAAATACGTGACCCGGTGAGTACATAAGTGTCCTTCTTACCCTGGGAAAATGTTAGGACAGTACCCTGTTGAAATAACTAAAGCGCCTGATAATTCCTATGGAATACGACTAATATATAAAAATCATAGACATATCCCTATATGAAAAGGGGGCCCCTGGAGGAGTGGAAGGTTAATGTTTCTAGTAATTAGTTTGGTACTCCTTCCTGTTGAAGGGTGGAAACGTCTCCAGAAGTGGCAGTCTCGTTTTCAAAGTTCTTATTTTCATGAGGGAGAATTGAATACATGTCCTTCCTGGTTAACAAAGCATATCCTTGTTGCCTCAGTTAAGAAAATGAAAAACTGCAACTTGTTTTCCAGTCAGTGACCGGGTCAGGGATGGGATGAATGAAGCCCCCAACTCCGGGGAGGATAGGAATTGTGCCGGTTGCCGAGACCATTCGCACTCCTCTGGGGCAATGATTAATGACTGACAGATGAAATGAAATGATATTGGAGAGTGTTGCTGGATTGAAAGATGACAGAGAAAACCGGAGTACCCGGAGGAAAACCTGTCCCGCCTCCGCTTGGTCCAGCACAAATCTCATATGGAGTGACCGGTATTTGAACCACAGTATCCAGCGGTGAGAGACCGACGCGCTGCCGCCTGAGCCACGGAGGCTCTAAGCGGTCTCCATCCTCCCCTCCCAAAACACAACGGCCGATCTAAATTCATGCACAGCACGCAATACAGCCAAATGAAAAAACGTAATAACAGTCTGATTTACTATAATGCTTAAACCAAGTTAACATTTTGGCACAACATGTAAAATCGTTTCCTACTGACCGACGTCCGTCCCCCTTGGGGCCAAGATTAGGCGTCAGATGGTCAGTGTGACGAACCTGTCAATTAGACCGGGGCTCCCTATTTTTCTCGGATCAAACAGTACCTCAGTTGTCTTAATGACGCATTATGCACCACGTCCAAATCAAACTTCAACATTCCTTGACTGCAGCTTGCGACACTTAACGTCTAGATTTTGAACGTCAAGTGTATGACTTGTAGGAAATTTTACCCGTCTTCCATTGCAAGATATATTTAATCGCATCTCTTCGTATGAATGGTTACAGAGAATAAAATTACAGCCAAAAATATTTAAAACTTTCAAGCCTAGAAATATAGAAAGAGTCTACATAGAAGCATAGCGTGTAATATAAAGTAAGCTGAATGGGTGCTGGCAGAACTTCAATTCCTGCAAGTGATGATCATGTCACTAGTCCTTAACGTGAAATAACAGCTACTTACCTTGCTTGCCTTCTACAACGATATAATTTTATAAAAAACTACACGAAATTATATAAGTGATCCTCCATTATTCAGTTGCAAAAGAATACACATTTTATAGTTAAATTAATATGCCTCTTGGGCGTCGTGTAAGTGACAGACTCCTTGGCTCCTGAGAAACACTTTGCAACTACAGTATATACATAGCAAAATTAACGACATTTTGTACACGTTCATTTTAAGGTGTCACGGCTGCATCTTTGCTCTCAATCGTTTCTGTTCCTTCATCGATCCTTCCTCGCCATTCCATCCTTGCCTGCTTTTAGTTCTGGCGAACTTGAATTTTCGCTCTGTGGCACTGACGATCTTTTAGGTGAATATGTCCTTTCACATTAATGATCAATGTAGCAGAATACCCATTATGTTCACTTTCAAGCAACGGAAATAAAACTGGAGAGACACAATCTTTTCAATTTTCTGCTTTTACTGTTTTAATTTTGGCATATGCAGGACATGGCCGGTAAAATAATTTACTGTCTTCACGATGGCAAATGAAACATTATTTTCGTAAGGAAAACTGCACCGCTGAGATCAAGTAGTGGGGTGCGAAGATTCATGATAACGAAAGTTTTGAATGTAGGTAGGTAAGGAGGTAATTTCTATCAACGAAGTTGTGAGAAATCCTATGACTTCACGTAGGAATTCGAGTGAGTAACCTTGAATTAGCTGCAATAGGTGGGGTGATGTCAGCAAATGGAGAGGGAATTCCCTACAGCATAACCTGACCTGAAGAAACTTGATGACACAAGCAATATTCCAACGATTCCACTCCCCTCCGCTACCTGATCTTGGAATCACTTGTAACGTGATTCATCAAGGAAGTACTTACCAGATAGGTAATCAAAAATTGGAGGCGCGTTCTCATTTGTTCGCTGAGGTTGATGACCGGCCACTGATGACATTGCAGATAAGCTAGAAGACCGTCAAAAATAAGAATACACTCATAACGCCTTAAGTGGTTCGATTTCGAATTAATGCAAGTACCCATTACAATATTGTAAGAATCCTGGTAATCAGTTTCCGCGTACAACTAAATATGTCATTTATCACGGCTTCTCGGTTGCCATTCTACGCACAAAGGAACATCGTATTACCATTATCAAACGCATTTTAGCTAGTGTTAAGTGACACTTCCCACAGCACAAATTCGAATTCTGTCTGAAGAATGCATCCAATAACACACACTAAAAAATAATAACAGATCTAAAATTTAACCAACTTGTGATGTTCTAAACACCACTTGCATACATGAAGAGTAAAAAAGATACTGACTACAAATCTTGCTGAACATTTAATACTTACGATAAACAAGTACAGTATGAGGAAATCAAGAGACTGGGTTGATCTCTCTAATATGAACAATATTTAAATATGAATGTTCACGTCCTTGAACTCATGCTGCACCTTTTACACTGTTTGGCTTTGACCTTTCACCACTTCATCATCGGAGCATATGAAATCTATGCTAGACAATAGGCCTATGACGCTGGACAGCATTTCTTCAGAATCTGTGGTCTATCTAACCATTTCAGTCTGAAATATTTCATAGTGGGAAGGCAGGAATGAAATGGCTTCACAGAGTAGTAAGATTAGCATGGAGTGTTCGTAAGGTACCTTCAGATTGAACAAAAGCAGTAATTGCACCTATTTATAAGCAAGGAAACAGGGAGGATTGCAACAACTATCGATGTATCTCATTGATTAGTATACCAGGCAAAGTACTCACTGGCATCTTGGAAGGGAGGGTGCGATCAGTCGTTGAGAGGAAGTTGGATGAAAACCAGTGTGGTTTCAGACCACAGAGAGGCTGTCAGGATCAGATTTTCAGTATGCGCCAGGTAATTGAAAAATGCTACGAGAGGAATAGGCAGTTGTGTTTGTTTCACAGATCTAGAGAAAGCATATGACAAGGTACCGAGGGAAAAGATGTTCGCCATACTGGGGGACTATGGAATTAAAGGTAGATTATTAAAATCAATCAAAGGCATTTATGTTGACAATTGGGCTTCAGTGAGAATTGATGGTAGAATGAGTTCTTGGTTCAGCGTACTTACAGGGGTTAGACAAGGCTGTAATCTTTCACCTTTGCTGTTCGTAGTTTACATGGATCATCTACTGAAAGGTATAAAATGGCAGGGAGGGATTCAATTAGGTGGAAATTTAGTAAGCAGTCTGGCCTATGCTGACGACTTGGTCTTAATGGGAGATTGTGCCGAAAGCCTGCAGTCTAATATCTTGGAACTTGAAAACAGCTGCAATGAGTATGGTATGAAAATTAGCCTTTCGAAGACTAAATTGATGTCCGTAGGCAAGAAACTCGTCAGAATTGAATGTCAGATTGGTGATACAAAGCTAGAACAGGTCGATCTTACAAAACGAGTTGGAAGAGCTCTCATGGCAACTTGGTGCTAGTAGCGAAAGTTTACTTGTCGGACGGAGTTACGATAGCCTTCGCCCACTAGCGCTATCTGTCAGCGTAATGTGGAACCTCTTCAGTAACAAGTTAGTTCAGATTTCAACCGCTAGGTGCCAGTACTGGCTGATGTTTGCTCCTCATTGGTTCTCTCCTCCTGGCATGATTCTCGCAAATATCAAAACGCTTCAAAGCAGGAACAAAATTGAAATTTGTAAGGAATATAGTATTCACTGGAAACTCACCTTCGAGAGATACAGGTTTTCTTCATGACATTTTGAATTATGGTAGACAATTAGGATAATTGCATGTTAAAATAAAATCAACAATATTTAATGCTAGTGAAGAAGACAGTGTCTGCTCAACGAGTAAATAGTAAAATTACTGATTTTGAGCCATACCTTGCAACTAAAAGGTCTTTCTGAAAAGTGACCAGTAGAATTTTTTAAATCCGCAAGTTCTTGAACAGTTACTTTAAAGTTTAATTTCATAAGTAAGAATATTTTTGTGTGCCTCTGTGGTGTAGTAGTTGGTGTGATTAGCTGCCGCACCCGAAGGCCCGGGTTCGATTCCCGGCTCTGCCACGAAATTTGAAAGTGGTACGATAGTTGAAACGGGATCCACTCAGCCTCGGGAAGTCAAATGAATAAAGTTTCCCACATTTCCTCCAGGCAATTGCCGCTTCCTTCCCTCTTCCTTGTCTATCTCAATCTACCCACAAGGAACCTGTTCAGCATAGCAGGTACTCCGACCTGAAGTCTCACGCTCCAGTACACTGCCTTTGAGGCGGTAGAGGTGGGATCCCTTGCTGGAGGGTAAACTGATTAAGAAGGAATTGATATTTATAATGATTTTACTAAATATAAATTATTATCATTATTGCGTGCTGGTGCGCGTCTTTCGAGTTGACACCCATGGGCGGCCTGGACGCCTGTGAGGATGAAATTTAATGTTGAAGACGGCACAAGCACCCCGTCCCCAAGCCAGAGAAAATAGCCAATGAAAGCTAACATCTCCAACCCGACCAGGATGGAACCCAAGAACCCTTGGAACAGAGGCCAGCATGCTAACCATAATATTAATAATAATAATTCTACTTAGTTGGGAAAGAATTTGATGTTATACAAACTATTTGAATCACAAATCAAACAAAACACGTACGGTATCTGAAAAGATCTGATGTTGGTTTCTTAATCGCTTGTAACAGACCTGAAGTTCTGCACTATATCAAGAGACTGAATCCTTCAAATAAAACTGCACTGTAAATATTCTTCTCCACAAAAACAAGACATAACTTATTTAGTTAGGGGTAGCTAACCTGAGCCAAGTTTCATTTGGCGCCTCTGCGACGACCAATCGAAGCGACAACGTTCCATGACGACACCGACAGGGTGACTGAATTGTCAGTGGCTAGGGTCGGGGCGCGTGTTACTAGACTGAGAGGGTTACAGTGCGCCGGCTCACGTGCTCACGTGGCTCAAAAGACAGAGCCACGCGACACACAAATGACCGATATGTCAACACGTGGTCCTAAGAGAAATAATCCTACTGGCGAATAGGAGGCAGGTGTCGAATCTGAAACGCCATGAAATAACTTATCTTCCCTCCAGTCTGCAACATTTTGAAAATACTAGCTTACTGCGAGTTTTGTGAAGAATCCGAAAGTGTATTGGAATAGATTGTTTTACACTTAATATTAATTCATTTATTATTTAATACAAAATGCCGGAAAATATTTATTTCTGATTTCGTACTAAAAACATGGAGTAGGAAAATGGCGGCATGGTGGCGGCGCAGGTGAGTATAACACCATAGAGAAGATGAAAATTGTTGACGACTAAAATACACTGTCAGAAATGATAATAAAGAACTTCGTTGCTGGAGTTTAAGGAATGATGAATATTACCAAATTTACAGCATGAATATAGTTTTCCATATCGGTGCGACTGAGGAAAGCAATGGCATACTACATCACTCCGCATCATACCATGTATGTCTAATTATGTCGCCGCGATTGGTTTTTGTGGTTTTCCTATAGCATAATAATATTTGGTGGTACTTTTTGAGGACCCAGCCACCAAATTGAAGACATAACAGACAGATATCGGCGTGATAGCCGAATGGCAGTCACTGTCTTCTCACCAAGGCGGCCGTGGTTCGAACCCGAGTACAGTACATGTTAGTGTGATTTTATAATTATTCCACATTAAACTGGAGGTCCTGAGGGTATGATCACGATATCAACATTCACGTTAAACTACAAGATTGCTGTTTAGTTTTCTGTATTGACAAGTAACAACGTGATGACATGACTGGCTGCTGAGTCAACGGTGGTATATGCGTAATTGGCTCGCTCTGAAGAACGTGGGTGCAATTCACTGTCAGGAAGCCAAGAAATTCAGAATCGAGTCTTCTACTTCTGACATGACAGATGACCCTAGAGTGCACTCAGTCAACAACAAAAGAAAGAACCCGATTCATTCTAGGGGCAATTGGGGCTGGGCGTAAAGTTAGCCACTCTTTCCTACTAAGAGTCGAGGTTACGAATGTTACGAATAGTGCCTTTTCCTTCAACTCCTACAGGAGACATGTTTGGATATATTTTTATACTGTAAATAGCCCAGTATTTAAGTTGAATTTAACAAATGAGATTCATTCTTTCTAAGCAAGTGGAAACATACGTGTTGTGGAAATATGAGTTTCAAATAGCATAAGACATCTTCAGAGTGATTTATTTATATACAGCCACTCGAAAATAATAATCCGACCGAGCGGAAAGCGCGATACGGCTATGATGCCAAGCTCTGCAATCGGGAGACAAGTGTGTTCGAAATCTACCGTCGGCTGTCCTGCGAATGTTTTTTTCTGTGATTTCCTATTTTCACTTCCAGACAAATTCCGGAACAGTTCCTGTTCATGGGCCAAAGCCGATTCCTTCCACCTCCTCACTCAATTTCATTCACCATCATTCATTTCATCTTTATTAGCCTCTCTTCTGAGGTTAGCGTCAGAAAGGGTATTTGGTTGTAAAAGCACGCCATATCATTTCATCTTGAAGCCTCCGTGGCGCAGGCGGCAGCGCGCCGGCCTCTCACCGCTACGTTTCGTGCTTCAAATCCCGGTCACTCCATGTGAGATTTGTGCTGGACAAAGCGGAGGCGGGACAGGTATTTCTCCGGGTACTCCGGTTTTCCTATTTTATTCCAGCAACACTCTCCAGTATCATTTCATCTGTCAGTCATTAATCATTGCCCCAGAGGAGTGCGACATGCTTCGCCAGCCGGCACAATTCCTATCCTCGCCGCTAGATGGGGGCTTCATTCATTCCATTCCTGACCCGGTCGAATGACTGGAAAAAGGCTGTGGATTTTCATTTCATTTTTCATAATTTCATCTGACCTCATCCCTGCCACCGTATCAGGAAACGGGACTAAGGGGCAGGCATACAAACAATATGGTATTTCTGATCCTGGAGTTCTTGTACCAGTTCCAGACTCACACTAGTCAGAATTTCTCATACTTTCATAAGCTCAACAATCATTCTCCAGATTGTTTCCAGATACTAACACGTACACAAGGTTGATGAATAAAAATACCTCAAATCTTTAAAACGAATCACTAGCAGAATGATATGGAATATTTAAGAACGTACAATAACAAGCAAATAGTTGTACACGTGGTTGGAATCCTCCTCAAAATCTAAAAAGAAAAATTAGTATGTACTTACTCACACGCGTGCAGAAAAGGTCAATGAACTCCAAGAATTCCGACTTACCTGAAACAGCAAGGAAATACAAAAAACATTAGGCCTACAGATCATTTACAATGTAGATTCTCCTAAGCATACTTATTTTAACAGGTTCAGCACTAAGACAATGACGACACAGCAAGGAAATATGGAAGATAGTCTTGCCTAATACCCACGAGGTATCCAAGATTTCATAAGTTCTGACAATAGAGAATACCGATGAGTGAATAAAGCGAATTAAACATAAATATAGGATGAACAGGTTTCAACTGCTACATTTCAGTAAACATTTCTTTTCTTTTTTTATTACAAGTTGCTTTACGTATCACAGACACAGATAGGTCTTATGGCGACGATGGGAGAGGGAAGGGCTAGGAGTGGGAAGGAAGTGGCAGTAGCCTTAATTAAGGTACAGCCCCCGCATTTTTCTTGGTACGAAAATGGGAAACCATGGAAAAACATTTTCAGGGCTGCCGACAGTAGGGTTCGAACTCACTATCTCCCGAATACAAGCTCACAGCAGCGCGCTCCTAACCGCACGGCTAACTCGCTCAGTTTGCGGTAAACAAGAGCATAAGGTACACATAAGTATTCGAAATCTAACTATTCGGTCCACGTGACACTGGCAACTGCCGGTCACGCGTTCAAACCATGACTCCTGTACTAGGAAGGGATGTGTGAAGCCTTCTACGTGACGCTAAAATTAGAAAGAAACTTAACATTCACGCAGAACCAAACCAAGCCATACCGCATGGCATTACAGCGCTGACGGGCTCTGGCGTAGCAAGCGACCGCTGGTCAGCCCGAAGGCCTGCAGAATATGAGGTGACGCATGGTCAGTGCGCCAAATACTCTCGGCCGTTATAATATTCACCCAACTCTTTATAATTTCACGTCCTCAGGACACTGGTCATATCACTGCTTTGATGTTTTTGAATGCTTAACTTCTTTCAACTTACTGTAACTCATATACGGAATATACAATTACCACCTTCATGTACAAGCTGTTTTCTATCTTTTTCGTTGTGCTCCTCTTCCTGAAGCGATGCTCACCAGTATTTCTTGGTAAATGGGGTAGATAAGATGATAAGGATATGTGTAGTAGTAACTGGAACATCAAGAATTGCTTGGTACCTCTTATAATATTTATGCCAAGGGCCAACATTTTTCCTTTGTCTTTCTACAAAACAGTAAGAATCATGTGGGTCGAATTCAACATTACGAGGGAAAACTCAGGAGTAGTCCTGGCCAAATATTCCTCTATGTCAAAAGACGGGAATCTATGGATCAGGAGGGAATCGTTCTGTCACTGATAAATCGTCGGTAATTCTCTCTCTGAGAAAAGTTATATTCCAACTGGGCAGGCAACACTGTCTCTCTCTAACGTCGCATTCAATTATATCGCCATTCCAAATTTCAATCCTTCAGACAATAATATTTTCCCCACAGGTAGAAAGGTAACTTTCTCTTTGAAATTTCAACTCTTTGGGGGAATAAATAGACATTTACGACATATCCATTTTCACGAACGACGCGCTATGAAAGGTGTCTTTTTCGATTTTTATTCTCTTATGACTATATATTCTGATAAATACAGGTCAGTTATATCCTCTGATAAATCTCTGTTCTGCAACATAAAATGACATTTACTTAATAATAATAATAATAATAATAATAATAATAATAATAATAATAATAATAATAATAATAATAATAATTGCTTTACGATCCACTAACTAATTTTGACGGTTTTCGGAGACGCCGAGGTGCCAGAATTTGGCCCGCAGGAGTTCTTTTACGTGCCAGTAAATCTATCGATACGAGTCTGAGGTATTTGAACACCTTCAAATACCACCGGAATGAGCCACGATCGAACCTGCCAAGTTAAAGTTAGAAGGCCAGTGCCTAAACCGTCTGAGCCACTCAGCCCGGTGACATTTACTTAATCGTACATTTCAAGAGACTAAGATTGCCTTTATTGGTAGATGTTTCGCCACTTCTGTATAAGTTTCATTTATTTTTTTATTTTCACCAAGTCCTGATAGGTGGCATTGTGTTACCAAAATAATGGAGATGCAGAAGTCCACGAGCAAGTACAAGTTACTTAGGAAGTTATAAACTGGAATGAAGCATTAGAAAAGAGCTACAAATGGCTGTGCACAGAATAATGGACTCTCGGTCTGAATGTCTGAATGGACAGTCTCGTGGTTCACATCCCTGTAGATTCTATTGTTACAAACGGTGTAAATTCAAACGTATATTATTCCGGTGCGTGAAAATACAAATCAACCGAGTACAATAAGCTTCGTCTTAACAGCGGCTAGTTTCGGTAGCCTTGCAGCTCTACATTCGGGAGGCGAAAGGACTGGTCCCCCAACGTCGGCTGTCCTGAGAATGCCTTTTCGTGGTCTTCCATTCTCCTACACTATGGCAAAAGCTGGAACAGTTTCTGTTATAGGCCGCGGCCGCACCCATTGTATATTCTCCGCAAATCACATCAGCGATACAAATCTCCCTGGCCTCCCAGTCCAGGAGGCCCGTTATACCCTGCCCGGGTATGGAATGAAAACTCAATCCACCACCCCGCATATAAATCAACACTGAGCAGAGTAGCTTCGGCTAACAGTGGCTACGGTCCACCGTCGGCTATCCTGAGAATGCTTTTCCGTGGTTTCCCATTCTCCTCACTAAGGTGAATGCTGAGACAGTTCCTTTTATAGGCCACGGCTGCTGCCCTCTCGCCCTCTCCGCACCTGAAATCACCGCAACAAATCTTCTGGCCAGGGAGAGGGCGTCACACTCTAGGAAGTAGTAGTAGTATAAATCAAAATATTTAATGCTAATGTTATATCGAACTGGACCCAACGACAACCCCAATAGCAAATGACTAATACTGCAGTTGGATGTAATAATTCCTGCATGTCCAGTTGTATCTCTTCCTTGATCGAGTTTTATGAATACGTGAAAATAGTAACGCACATCTCCGGTTTCACGGGGCATGCTGGTAGCCTTTCTCACAGTATTATCCCGTCTTATTACCGCTTTCTTAAGCCACAGTGCTGAAGAAACTTCAACAGGACCAACTATCTTGCATTCTACGTTCAATCCTGTTACTTAGTTGGCCCACGTGTCTGCCTGTGAACACGTGAGGCTGATATGCTGAATTGGCTTCTAGGAACTCGCGTGGGACCACGAGAAGGCTTAGCGATACCCTGCGTCATTCCATTGCTTTTGTCCGTAAGGCCTCCCCGAAAGCTACTATTAACCAATGCATTCTCCTGTATCGACAAACATACATAGCCTACTCCCTACTGTATACTTAGACGTACCAGATTCTGCTCTGATCACGTTCTATTTCATGGTTATCATCAGAAGTGTCCGGCTCCATGGCTAAATGGTTAGCGTGCTGACCTTTGGTCACAGGGGTCCCGGGTTCGATTCCCGGCAGGGTCGGGAATTTTAACCTTAATTGGTTAATTTCGCTGGCACGGTGGCTGGGTGTATGCGTCGTCTTCATCATCATTTCATCCTCATCACGACGCGCAGGTCGCATACGGACGTCAAATCAAATGACCTGCATCTGGCGAGCCGAACTTGTCCTTGGACACTCCCGGCACTAAAGGCCATACGCAATTTCATTTCATTTCATCAGAAGTGAACACAAATGAAAAATGTAGGAAATAATCCAATACATTTCGCACGACTGGCTGGCCTAATACAGTATGCTTACGGAGTCGGCACGGACAAGACCAATGTCGAAATATTTTTTGGCACCGTCACAGCCAAGTTCATGCGAAGGGAAAGAGTGGAAATACTGTAAAATTGTGAGGCCAGTGTTTAGCCTGTGCTCTTCACCGTGTCAGTTCCGTGATTTTACTCAATATAGTACCACAGAGGAGGATAACTTCATCCCATACTGATTACTTCGCAAATTTCTTTTGGAGTTTAATGAGTATCTAGGAATAACAAGGTATCTCTGGTTTCCTAAAGCATTTTGGTAACCATCATCATAGTATTTTACATGATTTAATGATAATCTTCATTACACGCATGGGAGTGGTGTGCTATTTCAATGAATTATTTGCTACCTCTTCACGAAAGAGTCCGTGATTCGAATACCGGTCGAAGTAAGTGGGATACTATCATGATACTATCATGATACTATCAGGAACACGATGCTCTCGACTTCAATATGCCAAGCAACAACAAAGAGCAAAGCAAACTAATCTCCGTACAGGCCTGAAGGCCCTTGGAGGGATGTAAGGTAAAGGCTTCCACTATCCGTAACCTCGGCACTTGGTGGAGTAGTGTGGTTAGCTCTACGCCCGTCCGCCTTTGCCCCCAGGAATTAACCTGGTACTCATTTTTGGTGTAGACTGAGTGAACCTCAGTACCTGAAGTTTCTGTACGTAATTTTGACAAAAACTGCCAATTTTTTCAGTCTCTAAATTTAAAACACATAATATCTCATAACACTCAAAGGAGAAAAACACAAGTACTTAAAATATTAATACACAGTCATACTGGATACAAGATTTTAAAATATTTGGTACATGTACAAACAATAGCCTATATGTATACAGTATTCAACATTATCAGCAAAAGTACATCAGAATTTTTCACCGAAGAAGTACGTCAAACTACGATACAAATTACGAATTTACGGTATCCATTACTAACAGATTGAAAAGCCAGTGAACCTCCATCTCTATAATGATCATAGCATTATTCCTCTATTAGGCTTTTTGTTCCCTTCAGATGCTTTGGAAAGTGGGTCTTTTCCGGACCACGTGTAGGCCTATAGTAATATTTGTAAAATTTTATTTAGAAATATTATTATTAAACCGCGATTAAGTTACTAAGTCATTCATAAAATCGCTTTTTTTTGTTATTTGCTTTACGTCGCACCGACACAGATAAGTCTTATGGCGACGATGGGATAGGAAAGGCCTAGGAATTGGAAAGAAGCCGCCGTGGCCTTAATTAGGGCACAGCCCCAGCATTTGTCTGGTGAAAAAATGGGAAACCACGGAAAACCATCTTCAGGGCTGCCGACAGTGGGGCTCGAACCCACTATCTCCCGATTACTGGATACTGGCCGCACTTAAGCGACTGCAGCTATCGAGCTCGGTATTCATAAAATCGACCGTGAGGAACAACTTCGAGAATTTGTATGCTCAGTGCACTAGATACATAACCTCTATTATCTACCTCCTATGTGCAGCTACCTGGCCTCTGAGATACATAAAGTAATGTCCTCTAGTCGAGTTGAATAAGAATCAAGTAGGATATAATGGGGAATGCAAAAATTCTTCAGGAAAAGTAAAAGAAAGAAAGAAAGAAAGAAAGAAAGAAAGAAAGAAAGAAAGAAAGAAAGAAGGAAAAAACAAATTCTAGAAAGCATTATAAATCTGGTTTACGAAACATTACAACTATACGTGACTAAAGATTGTAGTATAGTTGTTGTATTTCACTGATTCAGAACACGAGAACTAATGAAGTTGTGTGTGCATTGGCCTTTATTCAAATCATGATCCCTTGCGTTTGGAAACTTTTAATGCAGGAAGTTAATGTCTACTGCCACACTCCCAACAAAACTTGAACGAGCTCGAGTGCATTATTCTTACTACTACTATACTACTACTGCATATTATGCATGCTATTTTTATTCACGAGCAGAGTAGCTTCGGCTAACAGTGACCACGGTTTTACAGCTCTGGATTCGGGAGGCGGCGGGCTGGCCTCACCGTCGGCTGTCCTGAAAATGGTTAACAGTGGTTTTCCATTCTCCTCACTAACAGGAATGTCGGGACAGTTCCTTTTATAGGGCACGGCCGCTCCCCTCTCGCCATCACCGCACCACATCTCCTGGACGGAGAGTGTGCGTCATTCTCTAGGAGGCCAACTGTACGCCGTCAGAGTACGCAATGAAAACATATTAGTGGTAGTATTCTTATTGACCGTGCAGAGTTCCTTCGGCTAACAGTGGGCACGGCTTTACCGTGGCTTTACAGCTCTGCATTCAGGAGAAAATGGGTTGGTCCCAACGTCGGCTGGGCTGAGAATGGTTTTCCGTGGTTTTTCATTCTCCTCGCTAAGATGAATGCCGGCTACGGCCGCTCCCCTCTAACCTCTGCAACTCAAATCAATGCAACACATCTACTGATCTGAGGGGGCGTCACCCACTAGGGAGATGATAAAAGCTATCATTCCGCACGAGGACAGTGTACGGCGGGCCAGGGAGATTTGTGTAGCTGATGTGATTCGTGGAGAAGGTAAGTTGGGTGCGGCCGTGGCCTATAATAGGAACTGTCCTGGCATTCGCCTTAGTACAGAAGAAAGGAAAATCATTTCTTCTAAGACAGCCGACGGTGGGGAATAGCTTCTCCGCCTCCCGAATGTAGAGCTGCAATGCTAATAAAACTAGTCCCTGTTAAGCCGAAGCGTATTCGGTTCCCTCCAGGAGCCCCACCATACCCTCATCTGGGTACAGCATGAAAATACTTTAGTAGTAGTATTTTTATTTCATCCTCGTTTTTGGTATTCAGTTATTATTTTAATATTTACATGTTATATTAATTCACACACACAAAGTACATGAAATAAAATATCTAAAGGGAGAAGCGGAGAAGTTAAATGAAGACAGCTCTAAAACGAGAGTAGATGGATACAATTCGTGTGCTCTCTCTCTCCTGGGATGCATCGTCGTAGTTCATTGAGATGACGTAAGGAGCACTGTGTCCTGTTGAACAAGACTAGTGGCGCGCCAAGCGGTGATCGTTTCAACTTATTGCAGCTAGTGTGCAACTCGCGCGGCAAGGCCTGGGACTACAATTCGGTCGTTGACCGCGCGCTCCAGAAGTAGGACGATATCGAGCTAGCGAGGCCTTGAGGTTAGTGCGCATGCCTGGCCGACTGACTGGCGCAGGGAGACCAAACTCCAGCGCCCTGGGCCAAAATAAGCCGCCAGCAATGTTGCCAACATCGGTTAAACCTGGTGGGATAGGTTAAGGAACAAGAAAATGCGGGCTATGCCTTGGAGATTTCTCGAGGTTTGTGGATATACTGTATATATATATTTGAGCCAGTCCGCCTCTGTGGTGTGTTGGTTAGTGTGATTAGCTGCCACCCCCCGGGTTCGATTCCCGGTTCTGCCACGAAATTTGAAAAGTGTTACGAGGACTGAAACGGGGTCCACTTAGCCTCGGGAAGTCAACTGAGTAGAGGGGAGTTCGATTCCCACCTCAGTCATCCTTGAAGTGGTTTTCCGCGGTTTCCCCACTTCTCCAGGCAAATGCTGGGATGGTACCTAACTGAAGGCCGCGGCCGCTTCCTCCTCCCTTCCTTGTGTATCCCTTCCAATCTTTCCAGCCCCCTCCCCCAAAAGCCCCCTGTTCAGCATAGCAGGTGAGGCCGCCTGGGCGAAGTACTGGTCCTCCTCCCCAGTTGTATCCACGGCCTAATGTCTCACGCTCTAGGACACTGCCCTAGAGATGGTAGAAGTGTGATCCCTCACTGAGTCCGAAGGAAAATCCAACCCTGGAGGGTAAACGGATTAAGAAAAAGAAGGAGATATATTTGAGTTTCTGTTTTTTACATATCTCTAATCTTCTTTGTTTAGAATCACCGTGATACAACTGCTCAGCAAAGGATCCCTCAATATTATTATTATTATTATTATTATTATTATTATTATTATTATTATTATTATTATTATTATTAATAATAATAATAATAATAATAATTACCGAGTTCGATAACTGCAGTCGCTTAAGTGCGGCCAGTATCCAGTATTCGGGAGATAGTAGGTTCGAACACCACTGTCGGCAGCCCTGAAAATGGTTTTCCGTGGTTTCCCATTTTCACACCAGGCAAATGCTGGGGGCTGTATCTTAATCAAGGCCACGGCCGCTTCCTTCCCACTCCTAGCCCTTTCCTGTCCCATCGTCGCCATAAGACCTACCGTGTCGGTAGCAAAAAAATTAATAATAATAATAATAATAATAATAAATAATAATAATAATAATAATAATAAATTCTACATTTCATAATATTAAGTCAATAGTTATAAACTATTTACATTACACAAATGATAATATTTAACGAAAAACAAAAAAGTAATTACTCTTCCGAAGGATCACGCCAGGTATACCATCCAGTGGCAATAGTATCAATGTATGTTTAAACTACTAACTTTTCTTATCACTTCAGAGTGTGGTACGCCAAACGCCTGCACATCTTCGACACCCCTAGAATGGGCCAAGCGCGACTCTGCTCACTTGGAGAGGAAAGAGTCTTGACCGGGATAGCGGCCACTGACCCGGGCTTGATATCTGGGCCGAACTCACTCACTCTCGCTCTTGCGAACGTTACGTAAATAGCCGCGCCAACAGCGAAAGTATGCTTAAAATATGTTTAAATATGCCACAGTAGAAATCTTAGAAGGCCAGGGAACGTGTGGCAACTTCAATTCTCTAGTGGTACAAATCAGTGGCACTAAAGGACAAGATTAGGCCCTATATTACTTGGCACATTACACGATATCGAGAAATCAGAACAGTACAAGACGGACATTTCTTGAACGGGTAGTACAAAAATCAGAGCTGGCCTCTTAGGGACCAAAATTCCCTACGTTCGGATTAATATGTCACAGGTTACATCCTTCCCGACGACTGTCATGGTACTAGAGAATAAACGTCTTAAACGAAAAGAAATGTGGGCAAAGATAACAAGAACCTGTCAAAGCGATAACTAGCCAGCCATGTTCAAAATGACACGACAATACGATTAAACCTACGACATACGATCTTTCCCATGTTGTTTGTCTCCTTTACGTAGAATAGGCTACATACAGTTCAACAACAAAACACTGAACGAGCGAGTTGGCTTCACGGTTCAATGTATGTAGCTAGTTGCTTGAATTTGGGAGCTGGTGGGTTCGAACCTCACTGTTGGCAGTCCTGAAGGTTTTCCGTGTTTTCCCACTTTCACACCAGACTAATGCTGGGGTTGTACCATAATTAAGGCCACCGTCCCTACCCTCCCAGTCGTAGCCCTATACCATCACCATAAGACCTGTCTGGGTCGGTGTGACGTAAAAGAAATAATAATAATAATAATAATAATAATAATAAACATTGTTTACTATATTTTATGATGAATCACACACCGAGTCACCAAGCGTGAAAAAGTGAGTCAGTAATGCAAACTCGCTAAGAAAATTGATATAATAAGGACCCACCTGAACCTGTACCTGGTGCCTCACGACAAAAGTTGCAAAAGTAGGAACGCGGCAAAGAGAACCAAGCTTGTAATTTTACGTGACTGTCGATATCCGCAATCATAGCCACGGGACCTTTAGTTTTAGGTGGAATGCGAACCACACGGACGTGACTTTCCACTGCAAAACTACCACGTACATAGGCTGAGACCTGAGCCTTGGTCAGCAGACACCAGTGACAATGTCACTCGTCTATCACGTCCCAAAAGAAATGGAGGTAAATTGACTTCACATATAATTCGAAACAGGACTTTCTGTAATTTTCTGACATCTGCAGCTCAGTCTGTTAGTTCGATCCTCGCTGAGGTCAGTGAAATATGACAACTCCGTATCTTTAAGGAACTCCTGTGTGACAAAATTGCGGCAACTTGGAGTCGCTTGAAATCTATACCAAATTCTATTACACAACATTATTAGACTTTAGTAGGACAATACCGAAGATAAACATTCGACGAACTGTTGAGCAGGAGGAAAAGTTGATAGAACAAGATTTAGATCTTAAAAAAAAAAAACATAGGAAATGATGCAGATATCTAGAAGTCACTATTTAAAGACAAACAGCTGATCGAGTCAGCAACCTACCTGTAGAAGGAGTGAAGGTAACGTCAACGGTTCGTCCCATTTCAGTAAGATTGAAAACGAAAGCACAGACACAAGTAAGTCATAGGATGCACTTGCTGCTACGTCACGGGTAACAGCAAGAATGCACATCTGTTTCCCCGGCCATTGAGTTATGTCGCGTAATGGCCTATTTCCAATGGCGCATGTGACCTCGGAAGACGAGGGTAATGACCGGGCTCCAGGTCGCTAGCTCGCGCGCGGTGACGTCATACGCCGAGCAACAGATAGCAGGCGCTAGCTTCTGATTTCCTCTGTAAACCTTGTCAATCAAATATTTAAGAATAGCCTCTGTTGCAGGTCTTATTATCGGTTGAAAATGTCCGTATTCTACCTGTGAAAGTCTTACCTTCCCGTTCTTTTCAATTTCTCTTTTTCTTGTTTTGTTGTCATCAGTCCATACACGGGTTTGATGCAGCTCCATGCCACCTATCCTGTGCTCACCTTTTCATTTCTAAATAACTGTTGCATCCTAGATCTGCTCTAATCTGCTTATCATATTCATACCTTGGTCTATCCCTACCATTCTTACCCCCTACACTTCCCTCAAAAACCAACTGCAAAATTCCTGGGTGTGTCCTATCATTCTATCTCATTTTCTCGTCAAATTTAGCCACAACGATCTCCTCCCACCAGTTCGATTCAGTACATCTTCATTCGTGATTTGATCTACCCATCTCACCTTCAGCATTCTTCTGTAACGCCACATTTCAAAAGCTTATATTCTCTTTCTTTCTGAGCGAGTTATCGTCCATGTTTCACTCTATACTATGCCACGCTCCAAACAAAAGTCTTCAAAAACATTTTAAAAAATTCCTATATCAATGTTCGAAGTGAGCAAATTTCTTTTCTTAAGAAAGGCCTTCCTTGCTTGTGCTAGCCTGCATTTTATGTCCTCCGTACTTCTGCCATCCTGTCTTATCACCAATAAATTTCTATTCTTATAAAAAAAGGTGAAATGTTACCATCTGACCTCGAACAGCAGACGTTGGGATAAAAAAAAGTCCCCTCAATAGCTCCATCAATAGCTGAAGGTAATAATAGCATGGTACAGTAAATTATGCTTGCCGGGCTAAGTGGCTCAGACTGTTGAGGCGCTGGCCTTCTTGACCCCAACTTGGCAGGTTCGACCCTCGTTCAGTCCGGTGGTATTTGAAGGTGCTCAAATACGTCAGTCTCGTGACGATAGATTTACTGGCACGTAAAAGAACTCTTGTGGAACAATATTCCGGTACCTCGGCGTCTCCGAAAACCGTAAAAGCAGTTAGTGGGACGTAAAGTGAATAACATTATGAGTAAATTAAGCTTAAGGAAACAATGTTGTTGATGTTAATGTTTTAAGGAACCAAACAAAGATCACTGGTCCCAGCATAGTTTGAATGAAGACAAGCCTAACTCGTCTCATCTTTAGACCCCATTCTGAAATATCCCTTTCCGAGATTACGAAGCAATCGCCGCGAAATATCTGTAACCAGGTATTACCCTGATTTGCAGAAGAACGAGGAGAGATAAGACAATGTTTAGGTAGAGAGACAAGGGTAACATATCTGTTGCTTTCTTTGTTCTTGTTGTTTGTTTTTTCTTGCTAGTGGTTTAACGTCGCACTAGCAGATCCAATATTTTCGGCGACGGAAAGACGGAGAAGTGCTAGGATTGGGGAGGTAGCGGCCGTAGCCTTAATTAAGGTACAGCATCTTCCTGGTGTAAAAATGGAAACCACGGAAACCATCTTCAGGGCTGCCGACGGTCAGATTCGAACCCACAATCTCGCTAATGCAAGCTAAATATATGTATTTGTCATTTCCCCCCAAGCTCAAATCAAGCGTCGTACCAAATAACTATGTCATGCGGATACAGTGTTAGTACCGACTTCCATTCAGTATAGCCTACAATAATGGTTGATGAACTTCCATGCATATTTATCACCAGACTTTCTAATCGTGAATGTTATTTTCATTAGGCATTTTGTACTAACATGATACAGTATAGGCCTTCTCACTCGTAAACGTTCAGATTTTTAAAAATAATTCAACGCATATGCATGTAAATGATGCAAAATATAAACACAATATTCACTTTTTTTCTTTAATGCTATTTGTTCGGGGCATCGACCCATGTGGACCTTTTCCTCTACTGGCACCATACTGCATGAACCTGCGTGTAATTGGAATGGCTATAGTGTGGAATGTTATGTGTGAGGAAAGGACAATATTCACTTACGACCAAGTAGGGATCAGAGACCGAGCTCGATAGCTGCAGTCGCTTAAGTGCGGACAGTATCCAGTAATCGGGAGATAGTAGGTTCGACCCTCACTGTCGGCAGGCCTGAAGATGGTTTTCCGTGGTTTCCCATTTTCGCACCAGGCAAATGCTGGGGCTGTACGTTAATTAAGGCCACGGCCGCTTCCTTCCAACTCCTAGGCCATTCCTATCCCATCGTCGCCATAAGACCTATCTGTGTCGGTGCGACGTAAAGCAACTAGAAAAAAAAAGTCGTCCGTCAGTGACCGACCTTATATCCAGTTTACTACGAGAGCCGAAAGGGTGCTAAATTACCTTTTAACGACAGAGAATAGTGCGATATCAATTTAATGTGACAGGTATGCTCTGACGAGAATTCATCAGATCAATATTTACGGAGCGAAACGTATCCTAACAGAAATGGGGTGTCTCTTGATTAACCTTCCGAGAAAATCGTGATAAACTATTCGCTTCTGTACAAATATTCAGTCTAACAAAACAACAATCATATAACAGACATTATTTCGTGCGAAAAGAAAGAATGTCGATCATAACCAGGGAAGGATTCACTC
The DNA here is from genome assembly GCF_040414725.1 of Anabrus simplex. Taxonomy (NCBI): domain Eukaryota; kingdom Metazoa; phylum Arthropoda; class Insecta; order Orthoptera; family Tettigoniidae; genus Anabrus; species Anabrus simplex. The sequence goes on along the minus strand of NC_090266.1, from coordinate 1,028,189,284 downwards.
TACAATAATTTCAAAGGTGTGAAAAATTATGAACCTTAAGCGGTTCAAAAAAAAAGAGTAGCTTCAATGTTACAAACTAACAGAGACTGCTGTAACTGCTCGAATCTTCTACAATAAATGTATATTTGGGCCATCAGAGAGAGTTATTTGTTTCCTAGTTACCAACTGCACCTGTTAGTATAAAACGGGCTCTTCTTTGTAGTTCTGATTTACAACTATGATTATGTAGCTCTAGAATTATTCTATAACCTTACTAAACCATTATCAGTCAGTCCTCATTTTCGCTTCATGTCATCACTTTTCAAGGACGTTTTAAGCCACGATATTTCTTCTCTTTGAGTCAAAACAATACTGGAATGATACACAGTAATTATATAATGATCAGCAAGAAAATATGTTACAGACGTACTCAGCTGTTGCAAGCATCAAGCACCAAGCTATGGACACACGTTTTAGCCGAAGTGTAGGATTGACAAGCTGCACCGTTTGGAGACAAGATGTTTGAATCCCCAAACGGATGCAGTTATCCTGTGTGCAGTTCAATCAATTACTTGATGAGAATACAAGGAGAGTGTATTGTTTCAAGTTCTGGGAAATCCTACGTCCAAATAAATACAGTGACTCTACATGAAACCCTGCAGTATCATAGGTTACCAATAAACAATACGGGGCGATGAATTAGCAACAACAACAGCAACTACTAAACCCTGTGTTTTTTCGCTTCGTTCGGTAAAGGTTACACATCAACAGTGCCCTCCGAAAGCGATGACAATGGTATCATATTCAGAACACCGCTGTCGCTTAAAGACGGAGGAGGGAGAGCTCGCAGAACGACTTTCATCTTGGAGCAAAACAGGTCACTCTTATTCTCACCATCAACTTTCTCCCGTTTCACTTTCATCTTCTCCCTTTCTTTTCAGCTGGTCACGATCTTGTGTACTCTATGTTTTTCACAATGTATATCAGACAGGGCTCACACATGAGAAAATTCGGACCCACAACTTGCTCGTCATATTAATACTAACTGTTGCGGGAGGTAACTACGCAAAAATATGCTCATCCTTCAATTAGGTTTCTTTCCAGTGAATGCCAGGTTTATTCCAACAGATGGGCACGCAAGTCATCATTTAAAACATGCTACACGAAAACCACAAGAAATGAAGCATTGTTCAGCACTAGTAAAAATCTAGACAACTGAATGAAGTTACACAGGATACCTGATCATTGAGCGCATTCCACGAGGAAAATAAAATTTAACACCGGTCATAACAAATGGATGTCTAGATGGGTGTTATCTGCTTCGTAAGAGAAATGGACAAATGTTAGAAACTAGTGGTAGGTTCTACTATTTCCGGAAGTTAATTACGTACTATCTTTCGCAAGCACCGTACTACGATCGAACATTATCGATCCATGTTCTCGAAGGCTCTATTAGTATAGCATTGTGTACGTCATGGGTTTGCTTCGCAACGGTAACCGAACTTCCTCAGCTGATGGTGAAACCCATTGCTATACAACGTTCCACTCTATCCTGGCACCCACGAAAGTTGTATGTATGTATGTATGTATGTATGTATGTATGTATGTATGTATGTATGTATGTATGTATGTATGTATGTATGTGTGTATGTGATTATTTCGAGGCTTACACTGACACTGTTATAGCACTGAACAGCAGTTAGATAGCACTAATTTTATTCATCTCTTTCAAAATAATAGGCGTCAAGTTTAAAGCATTCAGTTATGCTTGTATCTGAACTCTCGTATATAAATTTGTTTCAAAGGATGAACCATCAAACCCCTTTCGCTTTTCTAAGTTGAGAGAAAGTTACGCTAAATATTAGCTCTGGATTTTACCGTATCGTAACGAAAGGAAACATTTTCTTCTTCTTCTTCTTCCAGGCCCGGATTAATGGCCGGATGCCCATCACGAAGAAGGAACATTTGTAAAAAAATAAGTTTAGAAAAGCAGTCGCTCTTGTGGCAAGTACATAGCAAAATATATGTTATAATAACAAAAATCGTTCTTTTCGAGCTAAAATGGTTACTCATCTAAGAGAGCTACAGTATTAAAATACTCGCATGCTGTAAATGTCCTATTACGCGATCTTGAAACTGGGCAAGTTTCTAGGTCTAGTCCGCTGGTCAGGCTAGCCTGCAACATTTGTAGCTGTATTGCAAGGCGAGAGTGAGCGGGGGAATACGTCCTACATGGCGGACATTCACCTTGATGAGGCAAACTGGGACAAGATAGCTTAATGCAGCTAGCCTCGTTCACAGGCCTTGTGATATTCTTGCCAATAGCATTGGAAGCATGAGTGTTGAAACCAGGTCATAGAGAGTAGTGTGCGAGGCTAGGACGTTGCCACCAGCGTTCGAGGTCAAGCCTTCGCTAGGGTAACGTAATCTCACTCTGCGAGCCAGCCTGCTCAGGGGAAAATGCAACAAGCTCCACTCATTTGTATGGAAAGTAATCGAGGTCAAGAGACCCGCGCGCGAGGCTAGGGCATTGCCTCCTCTTGTCTTTTGAGGTTACGGCTTAATGTATATCGCGCGCGAACGTTCAACAAGCACGCAATGTGGAAACTTGAATTCGCGATTCACTTTTATTGACACGGTGTCATTTTCATTTCGATAGATAGGATGTGACGTAACTGGATCAACACAGCAGTTTAAAGGAATTCCTGGATCTTAGGAAAGATCACTGCTAATGAAGAATTATAGTAGTCATGCATATACATTTTATTATTATTATTATTATTATTATTATTATTATTATTATTATTAACTAAATCCGAGTGATATCATCGCTGCCTTCTCACCAAAGTAGCCGCGGTTCCAATCAGAACTAATGCACTTCTTCTTCTTTATCTATTTACCATCCAGGGTCGGTTTTTCTCTCGGACTCAGCGAGGGATCCTATCTCTAGCGCCCCAAGGGCAGTGTCCTGGAGCTTCAGACTGGGTCGGGAGGGTGACCAGTACCTCGCCCAGGCGGCCTCACCTGCTATGCTGAACAGGGGCCTTGCGGGGGGATGGAAAGTTTGGAAGTGATAGGCAAGGAAGGGGGAAGGAATCGGCCATGGCCTTAAGTTAGGTACCATCACGGCATTAGCCTGGAGGAGAAGTGGAAAACCACTTCGAGGATGGTTGAGGTGGGAATCGAACACACCCCTACTCAGTTGCCCTCCCGAGGCTGAGTGAACCCCGTTCCAACCCTCGTACCACTTTTCAAATTTCGTGGCAGAGCCGGGAATCGAACCCGGGCCTCCGGGGGTGGCAGCTAATCACACTAACCACTACGCCACAGAGGCGGACACTAATGGACTTGAAATTTAAAAAATGAGAAGTATTGTTCCTTAGGCTATGATTCCACTTAAACAAGAGAATGGCAATTCAAACCCTGTTTCCTTTCTTTCCTTTTTAGCATAGGAGGATGAAAAAGATATATTAAAAAATATATTAAGCCACTGTTTAAACTACCTTAGGAATTTCATGGCACTGATTACCGTGTATTGTCACTCCGACGTATAGGGCTACTCTCCCGTGAATGAAGATCTTTCTTTAAGGACTAAGCAGAGGGCCAAATTTAAATTTAGAAACTCATACTGTATTTCAGTTGTTTCGTTTAATATTTAGAAACTAGAGTTGAGGTATGTTCTTTTAAAGGGCTCGCAAACCGTGGCCCCGTGAACATCATATCCATATGTAGGATGTGACGTCATTTGTGCAGGTATGCCACGGCTGTTATTTAATCACACGCACACTGGTAACATAGGAACTTAACTATTACAGTCTGTCAGTCGTATGTTATGGTAAATATTTGAGCTTGTATTGTAGTGTATGATATTGAGGAAGAAGGGGAAAACATGTTTTTTCTGTCTTTTTTTTTTTTTGACAGTTCATATTATGATCATAGTCATCGGGCGTCAGGTTTAGCCTACGTGGAATCTGAATCACAGGGTCATAACTTTCTACCTGGCCAGAATTCGAACCCTAACCGCCTTGCTGAAACCATACGATTTGACTCATTCATCACACTCATGTTATTAAATGCGAGAGGCGAAACAATTCCCAGTAGGGCTGAGGGTGAGATCTAGGGATTTGAAAGGAGATTCCCTCCCAGTATTTATGGATAAACTTCGTGTAAAATCACTTCGAGAATAGCCGCTGATTATCGCAGTATCCCAGGATTTAGTTGTTTATTTTTCCTTTTAATTTAGAAGCCGGGGACGATTCTAAAAGTAACAAAAACGGTTTGTGATTCAAAGATATAGTCGAAGTGAAATATAACATTTTAAAACTTACATTATTTGCAAATCATTGCAGAACCTAGACTAGGTGAATGAGCTGCAGGGTTTCTAAATGGTATTTTCCTTCTTGACTTAACTCAGGATCAATTTCCAGATTTCTAGCACCTGTCGGACATCTGCTGTACATTATAATGAAATGAAATTAAATGGCGTACGGCTTTTAGTGCCGGGAGTGTCCGAGGACAAGTTCGGCCTGTCAGATGTAGGTCTTTTGATTTGACTCCCGTAGGCGACCTGCGCGCCGTGATGAGGATGAAATGATGATGCAGACGACACATATACCCAGCCCCCGTGCTAGCGAAATTAACCAATGATGGTTAAAATTCCAGACCCTGCCGGGAATCGAACCCGGGACCCCTGTGACCAAAGGCCTGCACCCTAACCATTTAGCCATGGAGCCGGATATCTACGTTATAAATTGACTGAGATAAGTTAACTGCGGTATGCAGCGACGATTAAAGAATCTGAAGTTCACGAGAATGCATTGAAGAAAAACTTCCAAGAAGTGATAGAATTTGAGACATGCATTCTGAAAATAGAGAACTGTTCTGGTGTATGTGTCCAGCTGCAGTAAAAAGGAATGTCTCTATAAACCCACACGAACAGTAATACTCTTAGAGAATGTTAGTAGGCCCTATAACAGAATAGAATAGAATGGAATACTCCCCTTCCCCAAGTTCCGGATCGCCAGAAACCGAGGATTCACTTTATTGGCAATTAGGCAAATACCTATTAGAGCCAAAAGAAACGAACATAATTTGAATGAAATACACTACGGAGTACATGCCTATGAATAGAACTACTACCAGCTAGCAAAATGTACAGTACATAAAAGAAGACGATCAAAACTGGAAAATATTAGAACGAGATACTAAAATTAGAGAGCCTCCGTGGCTCAGACGGCAGCGCGTCGGCCTCTCACCGCTGGATACCGTGGTTCAAGTCCCGGTTGTTCAATGTGAGATTTGTGCTGGACAAAGCGGAGGCGGGACAGGTTTTTCTCCGGGTACTCCGGTTTTCCCTGTCATCTTTCATTCCAGCAACACTCTCCATTCTCATTTCGTAGCATCTATCAGTCATTAATATAGATCACTTTGGGAGTGGCGACCCCATCGTAAGAATAGCCTATATATAATTCATTCGTTTCATCCCTGACCCGGTCAATGACTGGAAAACAGGTTGTAGGTTTTCATTTTCACTAAAATTAGAACTATTATCGACCTTAATCATTATTGTCTTAGGCTCTCTGCTGTTCCATACGTTTGTGTTGTGTACATGCATGGTTACGAAACCTCGCATTTACATCCCCATACAGATGATACTTAAGGAATTAGTAATTTTTCGTAAATATACTTCTTCTTCTTCTTTATCTGTTTACCCCCAGGGTTGGTTTTTCGCTCGGACTCAGCGATGGATCCCACCTCTACCGCTTCAGAAGCTTCAGACTCTGGGTCGGGGTATACAACTGGGGAGGATGACCAGTACCTCGCCCAGGCGGCCTCACCTGGTATGATGAACAGGGGCCTTGCAGGGGGATGGGAAGATTGGAAGGGATAGACAAGGAAGAGGGAAGGAAGCGGCCGTGGCCTTAAGTTAGGCACCATCCCGGCATTTGCCTGGTGGAGAAGTGGGAAACCACGGAAGACCACTTCCAGGATTGCTGAGGTGGGAATCGAACCCACCTCTACTCAGTTGACCTCCCTTGGCTGAGTGGACCCCATTCCAGCCCTCGTACCACTTTTCAAATTTCGTGGCAGAGCCGGAAATCGAACCCGGGCCTCTGGGGGTAGCAGCTAATCACACTAATCACTACACAACAGAGGCGGACTTCGTAAATTTACTTTCAAATCAAATATGGCCAATTTTTAACTGTTTATTTACTGTACAGGTAAATAGTTTCCCTGGCCTTCTCCATTCCCTGTTCATCATGTTTACAAAATTAAAATATTCATATTCTCCTTCTGTGTTATTTCTCTCTTCTCTTACTAAATATTTAAACAGTAATGCCCCTTTACTTTCACATGGTGTCAAGAAATATTCATATTCTACCTACTTTTCATACAGGAAACATATTTTTTCCATCCTTTTTAAATGCCTTATTTTTGTAAACTCCCATCAACTACCATATCATTCCCATATACTCTATTTTTGTTAACTTATAATTGCTTATTATTATGCCCGAATATATATTAATGAATTCTACCAGAGTTCACCTATTTTTACCCTCAGTTCTTAGTACTGCATTTCTGTGTCTGCTACTCTCTGTGCCACTTTTCTACGGACTTTTCTTTATTCCAGATTTCTGTCCCAATCGTTCCCCATTCCGATTTCGTCTACTACAGGTAATTGCTTGAAGTTACCCGCCCATTACCAGTCCCGGTACTTCATTTGGCGTCGGTGTCCGGCTCCATGGGTAAATGGTTAGTGTGCTGGTCTTTGGCCACAGGGGTCCCGGATTCGATTCCCGGCAGGGTCGGGAATTTTAACCATCATTGGTTAATTTCGCTGGCACGGGGACTGGGTTTATGTGTCGTCTTCATCATCATTTCATCCTCATCACAATGCGCAGGTCGCCTACGGGTGTCAAATCAAAAGACTTGCACATGGCGAGCCGAACTTGTCCCCGGACACTCCCGGCACGAAAAGCCTTACGCCATGTCATTTCATTTGGTGTCGGTAAGCTATATCTAGAATTTCTCCTCCTCCTCCTCTTTTTAACCTAAATAAATATAATATGCTATAAGTTTCATTTTTGATCCGTATTGACAGCAATTACATATGATTTGGTTTTAAGTGGTCCACTATTCAATACAAACACATGAGAATACAATTATATCTTAGTATCAGTTATATCTCATTCTTTACTTTGGTGCTAGTTTCGATCATTTTGGTCATCATCAGACTTCATAATCATTGGTACATAAGAAAATTAAACATCTGAAATTAGGAAAGGACGGGGAAGAAATCGGTTGTGGCCTATATATAGGAATTGTCCCGACATTTGTCAGGAAGTGAAAATGGGAAATTACAGAAAACCATTCTCAGGACAGCCGACGGTAGGGTTCGAACCCATGCATCTTCCGAATACAGAGCTTGGTTCCATAGCTTTAACATAGCCACTCCACTTAATGAATGCCATTCTCAGGGTTTTCTTTTCTTTTTTCTGGCCTCTTCCCCAAATTGACTGGGGCCGGCACTGGATGGAGACTTCGCCCAGTTTTATGGCCAGATGTCCTTCCTGACGCCAACCCTCAGTGGAGGGATGAATTCACTGTTGTGTGTTTCTGTGGTTGTTGGTAAAACGATGTGTTGTATGTAGATTAAAACAAGTGTCAAGACGCACAAAACGCTAATTTCCCGAGCCAGAGGAATTAACCACACGCAGTTTAAAATCTCCGGCCTGGCCGGGAATCGAACTCGAGTCCTTCTAAAGCTAAGGCCAGTGCGCTGTCCATTCAGCCAAGGAGCAGGACTCACGATACTCTTCAGAGTATTTACACAAATGTTATATTTTTACTGTAAGTGATTTTCCGTTGCGGGAGTAAGCATTCTCTTCCATTAAAATCGATGTTAAATGCCCGAAGGTTGGACTCGTGTCAGGTTTATAACTTTCATTGTTCAACGAAGTCGTTCTAAGCCATCAGGCTTACAGGTGAGAGTGAAACAAGCTGCCGGAGAAAGTTCCTACCGAGCCTCAAGCCAAGTTTCACTTTCAAGAAGTTCTAGAGCATCCGCGACGACAGTTATATTCAGTAAACTTTCAACTGCACTTGCAACTAGAGATCCAGATCTACGAGAAAAAAGGAAGCGGGGTTGATATACTCTCTTAATAAACTGCGGTATTATACCAACAATACGCAAAAGAAATTATTATACCTGGATCACAGAGCGAAGATTCACATTGTTATTTCAGGTGGGAGGTATGGAGAAGCAGTCTCAAGAATATTATTTTCTGCTTTTCAAATGTCCTCCCGATATGTTCCTTAATAAAAGGGCTCTCTTTTAAAACGATATTGTAAACTCGAAACCATGATACCATTTCGCTGAGAGAAAAGGACGTTGCTAATGACACAATATGCAATTATCAACCAAGAGAAACTGACAAGGTTAGGGAAAATCTCTAGGACTGTTTAACTTGGAAGTAATATTGGAAAATATTTTATTTCATAAGTGGAAACATTCACTGACCTTCCCCATTATCGAATCCCTTCTCCGAATCTCGAAAGTAAAATAAGTGATATGTGACAAATTGAATGAGTTCGTTGATTTGGAGAGGGGGGAGGTGGGCCAGTAACCCATTTTCAGCTTGGAGAGCACTGAACCCTACTGAGCTAACTTTAGTGCAACAACGGCACAAGTGTGACGATACTATGAGCCAGTCTCGCACAAAGCTACCAAGCCGCGTCATTCCATCTTGCCCTAGTTCCTCCACGAGAGGTGAATGAACCGTAGCCTCTCCCACAGGCCTTGCAGGCAGTAGTGACCTCCTTTCTCGCCACAGCCAAGCGAGCCGTGGGTGGGGTATCAGGTCTTCGTCCCAGTGCGAGGCTACGGCGGGGACTTTAAAAAGGAATTTATAAAAAAGACTAGTGCTGAATACAAGGAAGGCCGAGGAGGCAATGCCCTAGCCTCGCACAAGGGGACAGCTGACCTACATACCTAACACAGTGGCTAAGCGACAATGAAAAGTGAAAACACTACAGCTGACTGCAGAAGGCCTCACAGTGAGAGTATTAAAAATGAAGGTAACACCCGTGCCAGGAAATATTAGCTTAGCTGGAAGAAAGAAACAATTAAATCTGAGACATAAAGATAACTGATACCAATACATTCTGAAATGAATTCCACAATGAACAGTAGTGAGTGAAATAATTAACTATGTAATAAAATCGTGAAAAAATACAGTTAGTGAACAAAGAGGAACACGTAAAAATATTTAACTATGTGAACAGAAATATTCGACCTGCTATTTTAAGCTTTTTTCTTAAATGCTGAACAGACATAGGCCTATATACGAATATCGAATAGTAATAATGCATTCATTTAAACAAGCTCAATGTGATATTATGAAATTAAATTCTCTTGAAAGTTTATTCTGAAGTAGCACGAAAAATACCGTTATCTGCAGAATAAAAGAAGATAGTGAATTAAACTCTTCTTTAAATGTTATTTCTGTGGGAACAGAAGAAAAGTGAACTTCTAAGAAGAGCTTTAAAATTCCCCTTTCTTAAGCTATATTGCCCATGATTTCTGGTATGAATTATTAGTAAATGTGTAAAACTTACGATATAAGGTAAGAAAAGAAAATAATTAGCTAAATTTCTAAAATAGTTTATGGTTAATATCAAAGCAAATAGCATCCATAATATAGTGCACAATCTTAAAATAGTGAAAGAAGTTTACCTGCTAATACTCTGCCCAGGAGATTTTCACTGTCTTGCGACAGAAAAGGGTCCATGTCTTGGGCGCATGATGCTTCAGGCTTACAGTCTATCACTGTCATTTTGAGAATATTACGGAATTAAAAAAAACAGAAACAAAATGTCTCTTTTTTATCACTCCGACACTCGTCGTTTTGATATGAGCTGTCTATCTCACAATTAGTAACATCAATCCTCATAAACTATATCGTAACACAGAGTCAGAAATACTGCACATTCTGATGAAAACACTGCCGTAGTTCCAAAGCACTATTTGAGGTAGTAGGTCGTTCTTGAATAACACGAAACTGTCTTGCTAATTTGAAGCACAGAACACTTACGCTTTGAAGTAAACAAAGTGACCAGCCGAGTGTGAGCTGATCGTATGGCCGAGGACGCGCCACTTTTTGGCACGAGGCAGAAGGGTTTGTTTGAGTGTGCGCACAGCGCTGGCTGCTGGCTTGTGGCGCGGGAGCAGAGAAAGTGACTGCCTTCACCGCGGCTTGCTCAGCTACTAGTGTGCTGAGTGGGGCTGCCTGGACGTACAACTGACCCAGTAACTTACTTCCCGGCTCGGGTCAACAACATTCACTTTTACTCACCAAGCCATTGTTCTAGACGGGTAAATATTGCTTTCACTACTACCATCCTGGCACGTGGTTGAACGAGCTCTTCCAATTACACTTCGAGTTTTCTAATTAAACTGTATCTAGGTGAGGGGAGGGGACTACAGGCCACTCCTCCGAACATGCTACTAGAATCCACAAAACACAGACGTGTGAATAAACTGAGGATTCGTCTGTAATAGAAACACATTGGACGAGATAGAACCTATTCATAATAATAGAAAACTAGCACCGCCTTTATAAGTTCTGCAAGTCTCATCTCCCCCCAGCCCCACCTTCCCCTCTCATACCGTTATTACAAATACTTTTTCTTTTCTCAGACAATTTTCAATAGTATAGTATGTCATTTAACAGAAGCTAGGATGTTTGGCTGAAACAAAAATGTTAATTAAAATTTAGAAAAACACGTTGAATTTGAAGCAGCAGACTGATATTGGCACTTCTTTGACGAATGACGTAATTAAACATGTAACTAAATTAATTATTTATTTCCACTCAAATTAATTTATCAGATGTTTTCTAAACAACCGTTTGCCATTAAGTACTGAACCTGTGGTTCAATACATAGAAAATCAGAAACAAAACTAGAAGAGAACAAAAGGAGGATTAGAAACAAACCCTAAAATGTACCCTCTGGGAAAATATCTAATTGACGTCCGATGCACTGTTGCCAACACCATGTGAAGAAAATTTCCACGCCAAATAACACAATTCCCCACAACTTGACGACAATTCCCATAAACTTAAACAGCTGAAAATGTTTATAAAATCTCATATTTCTCCATGCATTGTTCTAAAAGAGTGAAATAATCTGCAAATAAATTCATTTTACGTTAAACTTTAAATTATATACTTCTACTATAGGCACACATTTTATTAATAATATAACCTGGCATAATTCACCAGTTTTTCACGTATTTCATTATTATTTTCTCACCTTTTTGGTTCCCACTTTACTGGGGCACATTTTGCTTGTTGTGAAGATCAAACTGTTGTGAAGTTTGGAACTAGACCTAACCAGTTGAATTGCATTGAGGGCTTATGGAATTTTGTTAGTTAGGGATGATACTACTATTGAGCGCCATTCACCGGAAACCACTGAGGCTTCGCAATTCCTTAAATTATTACCGAAGGTTTCAGTTTCTTTCTTTCTTTCTTTCTTTCTTTCTTTCTTAATCTGCTTACCCTCCAGGGTTGGTTTCTCCCTCGGACTCAGCCAGGAATCCCACTTCTACCGCCTCAAGGGGAGTATCCTGGAGCGTGAGATATTGGGCCATGGGATACAACTGGGGAGAATGACCAGTACCTCACCCAGGCGGCCTCACCTGCTATGCTGAACAGGGGCATGGTGGGGGATGGGAAGATTGGAATGGATAGACAAGGAAGAGGCCGTGGCCTTAAGTTAGGTACCATCCCGGCATTTGCCTGGAGGAGAAGTGGGAAAAAACGGAAAACCACTTCCAGGATGGCTGAGCCGGGAATCGAACCCATCTCTACTCAGTTGACCTCCCGAGGCTGAGTGGACCCCGTTCCAGCCCTCGTACCACTTTTCAAATTTCGTGGCAGAGCCGGGAATCGAACCCGGGCCTCCGAGGGTGGCAGCTAATCACACTGACCACTACACCACAGAGGCGGACAGGTTTCAGTTTCAATTAGTATAATGCATAAGGTATACATATAGTGTTTAATATGTATTTCTTAGAGCCTCCGTGGCTCAGACGGCAGCGCGTCGGCCTTTCACCGCTGGATACTGTGGTTCAAATCCCGGTCAGTCCATGTGAGATTTGTGCTGGACAAAGCGGAGGCGGGACAGGTTTTTCTCCGGGTACTACGGCTTTCCCTGTCATCTTTCATTCCAGCAACACTCTCCAATCTCATTTCATAGCACCTATCAGTCATTAACTCATTAATAAATCATTTTGGGAGTGGCGAGCCCATCGTACTAGTAGCCTATATATGATTCATTCATAAAATCCCTGACCCGGTCAATGACTGGAAAACAGGTTGTAGGTTTTCATTTCATTCGCTTATTTCTTACTGTTTAAATGCCGGAAAAGGTAATTTCTAAATGTCCCATACCGAGCTCGATAGCTGCAGTCTCTTAAGTGTGGCCAGTATCCAGTATCCGGGAGATAGTGGGTTCGAACCCCACTGTCGGCAGCCCTGAAGATGATTTTCCGTGATTTCCCATTTTCACACCACGAAAATACTGGGACTGTACCTTAATTAAGGCCACTGCCGCTTCCTCCCCCCTCCTAGCACTTTCCTGTCCCATCGCCGCCATAAGAACTATCTATGCCGGTGCGACGTAAAGCAACTTGTAAATAAAATCCCATGATTTTGAGATTTTCCATTTTCTTCCCTTTTTTCCACAAGACAAGAAAATATGTTCCTTTTCCCCCTAGTTTTAGGAAATTTACCGCGCGTTGGCAGCACTGTTCCAGTGAAAAGATGGGCTGAGACCGTAATAGACCATATGGTCTAATACAGTACTTGGTGGAAGATGATGAATGCAAATAAGAAGGAACAACTCATTTCACTCTTAGGAGCCATTTTTTGTTTTTCATCTCGCAAGAACATAGAATATCAATAGGATGGGCCACCGTATGTATATTAAATGCTCTAATTATCAGGTCACGAGTTTCTAATTTCTTCTGAGTAAATTGCCTGTGCCGCTAGGTTGGGAACCACTGCTCTAAACAAGAGATGTACCTTTCAGAAAGTTGTAATTTGCTCTCCTTAAAATCCATAATATGTAGTACATTTCGTATTACAAGATACTAGGTATAATAGATGTACTTCATACTTCATTTGAATTTGAAACCCATGTGGGGATTTTGTGCCTAAGAAATTCTTGTTCACTTCTGGAATGAATGTATACGGTTACTGGACGTCCGGAAAACCCCGAACAACCCCTTCAATTTAACCTTCTATCCGGCGACAGAGAGGAATTTCTAAACTATCGTAAATGCCCTTTTTTATTTTTAGAAATTCAAAACATTCAGGGGTTTGGAAAAATCCAGTCGCGAAAGAAATATGACATTTGTAAGTAGTCTGACTGCGTGGATAATTGGTTTTGGAGGTGAAATTAATTTTTCCGAATTTTATTGTGGCTGCAGAAAGTAAAATCAGCGAGATATTTTAGTACTAGAAAGTATGAAAATTGCCATAGTGAACTGTTGAAACTGTAGAATATTTCTTCATTATTCCTGAGCATAATGCAAATAAAGGGTGCGTTTTTCATTAATTTCCGGTCAAAGGATAGATGAGAGAAGCAGACTGACAGACTCTGTGAAGTGTATACGTTTTAGAAATATTTAACTTAAAATGCTTCATCTGCTCTGAGTTTTATGGTTTTTTAAACAGTCCAGATATTTTGTAACAAATCAATGTCTCTTAAATGAGTGAAGTTTTACTGTGAAAGTAGGGCTGGTTTTGTTCTTGGTACATTTAATGCGACAATAATATGCATCATATGTAACTTATTTACAATGTATAATTTCCCGATGTTCAACATTTTCTGAAAGTGTCTTACATTTTAGAGCATAAGTCCTACATTCCACTAAATGTATCTGGTAACCCTATGCATGTACGAACCAAATGCTTCTCTTTTCATGTGTGCAGTTGAAGTTGACGTGTAGAAGCGCTGAATCTATTGACTGCAGAAAGTGAATTACTCCAGCGTGGAAGACTGATGGAGTTATTTTCTCTGTTTATTCCTTTTTCTCAAATTCTTCAAGGACTCGCAGTATTGTCCGATAGTCGACGCGCCTTACTTTCTTCTGCATTCTCTGCCATTCGTTAACTCTTCAAACTGAGCAGAGTTTAACCACAAACGAGTCATAAACTATTGCACCAAATAAATTAAACAAGTGAGTTACTCAGCCCATTACGGGCCAACGGTTGAGAGAAACGCTTTCAAAACCTCAAGCTGTGGACGATCCGGGAATCAAAACAGAGTTCAATAGATACGAACGAGAGATGCTACTACTACACAATGGAGCTTCATTCCACGAAAATCAATGTAGGAGCTTCTGCCTCAACACGGCACAGATTATCGGCAGTCATTATTTAATAGCTGCATTTCTATGACTAGGCCTACATGTAATATTTCTGCTGGACAAAACAAAGATAGTTAGTTAACATCATCCAAATGCTATTCCAAAATTATTACTTTGCCACTGCCCCGAAGGTGTGCGCAAGTCAGCATTTTCTTAAGCCTCTGTGTCAGATTGTTGTTGTTGTTCTTCTTCTTCTTCTTATTATTATTATTATTATTAATTTTGTACTGTTATTGATTTTACGTATTCAGAGGTTAAATGCACGATTGAAGTAGTGGCGGGAGAGGTCTATTCAAATATTGGGATAAAGCAGCGATGCAAATTATCACCTATATTGTTCATACATTTTACTAACGATATTTTGGAAAATGAAGGGAATGAGAATGTGATACGGTCCATGTGTTAACAATAAAGAAATGCCTGGCCTAGTTTTCAGAGACGACATTCTTCTGCTATCTTTAACATCAGTTCGTATGCAAAAAAGCATCACAAAAACGGCTGAATATTGCACAAAATGGAATTGAAAAATTAACATTGAGGAAAACGACAGTAATGGTAAGTAAACAGGGAAATAAATTAAAGGAAAAAGAAAGGTAGTGGATACAAGGTGTAGAATTAGAGGTAGCCAATAAAACAGAATATTTAGGAATTATACTAGCATCTAACGGTAAGTGGAAAGTACAAATAGGACGAGCAAAAATGGAAGGACTGGCAGTTTTATCTAGCACGAGATGTTTGGAGAGGAAGAAGCCAAATAGTGAATATGAGCTGCCGAAAAATGTTCTAAATTCGCTTGTAAAATCCAGAGCATTGTACGGGTCAGGAATATGGGGTAATGAAAAAGGTTGTAAAGAAGTAGAGGTAACAGATAACAAGTTTTGTAAAATAATAATGGAGCTACCAGAATATACAGCTGATTGAGGAGTTAGAATTCTAATAATAATAATAATGTTATTAGCTTTTGAGGGGCTGTTTGGCCAGAGGCGGTAAAGAAATGCTGTGTTCGCCCGGAAGGACGTGGGTTCGAACCCCCGTCAGGAAGTCGTAAAATTTAAGAAACGAGATTTCCACTTCCGGAGGTGCACATGGTCCTGAGGTTCACTCAGCCTACACCAAAATAAGCACCAGGTTAATTCCTGGGGACAAGGCGGCCGGCCGTAGAGCTACCCACTCTACCCCATCAAGTGCCGAGGTTACGGATAGTGACAGCCTTTACCTTCCACCCTTCCAAGGGCCTTCATGGCCTATACGGAGATGAATTCGCTTTTTGACTTTGCTGTTAGCTTTATGTCCCACTAACTACTTTTTCGGTTTTCAGAGACGCAGAAGTGTCGGAATTTTGTCCCGCAGGAGTTCCTTTACGTGCCAGTAAATCTACCGACACGAGGCTGACGTATTTGAGCACGTTCAAATACCACCGGACTGAGCCAGGATCGAACCTGCCAAGTTGGGGTCAGAGGGCCAGCGCCTTAGCCAATCAGCCCGGCTAGTTAGAATTCTATATGAAGATATAAGTAAACACGAAGGTATACAGTATCTAAAAACGTAACAAAATATTGGTTGAGGTTTAAGAGGTGAAACGGGAGGGAAGTACTGAATGTACAAGATGAAACATCTATACCATGATTACTGGATAACCAAAGGTGGATAGAATGCTGGATAGAATAGGAATGCGAGATTTCTCGGATTCAGAACGAAGAAAAGAAGCTGAGTAAGAAAGTAACTATTCGAGAAAGTAGGACAAGGTCTTCACGAAACGTCGAGTTTTCCAGTACTTACTACATTTTCACACGGAATGAAACCATAATCCTATCATGTCTAACCTGACGCTATATATTTTCCACAGTTTTCTTCCTGTACCTAAGTTTCTGTAAAATCACAGAGCTGCCCTATAGCCGTATTACTATGAGATGAGAACGAATGCCATTCCATTGTATCCTTCGTTACATTTAACGACAGGTTTCTCCTGCCACTTTACCCACACCCTGGTAGCGTCGTACATGTGGACTTCGTCCAATTTCATATCCAGATGCTCTTCCTGACGCCAACCCTGTTTGGAGGAATGCATTCGTATACATAATTGTATGTTTCTGTGGTAGTTGGCAGTGTAGTGTGTTATGTGTAAATTAATACATATGTATTTACAATATGTATATATTAAAATACGGAGCGAGTTGGTTGCGTGGTTCGGGCCGTGTAGCTGTTACCTTGCATTCGGAAAATGGCGAGATCGAACTCCACTATCGGCAGTCCTGAAGATGATTTTCCGTGGTCTTTCATTTTCATACAAGGCAAATGCTGCGGCTGCACTTCAATCAAGGCCACGGTCACTTCCTTCCCAGCCCCAGTCCATTCCTCTTCCGTTGTCACCAAAAACCTCTGCGAGTTCAAGGGAAGTTAAGCCATTAGCACATTTATTAAAATATTAAGAATATGCTAAGTTCGATTGCTTGGCTGAACGGTCAGCGTAATGACCTTCTGAGCACCAGGTTCGATTTCCGGCTGGGTCGGGGATTTCAATTTTGTCCGGTTAATTTATCTAGCTTGGGGCTGGATGTTTGTGCTTCTTTCAACATACATCTTCATTTACAAACGACACATTATAAATCATAGAAACACGCAACAGTGAATACATCCTCACACAGAGTTGGCGTCGGGAAATGCATCCGGCTGTAAAAATGGCCAATTCCATTCAAATTACCTGAGTAATTGAGAAAAAGCCAATAAGAGGAGTACGCTAATGTTACAATACATTATTTTACGACGTCATAAGGAGTGGATTTATTAATACACAACCATTATAATAGTTTAATCCACACTGCCCTGAAGGTTACGAGGAACATTTCTACCTGCCTTAGCCACCTTCAAACCTCACTTACTGTTACGCTTGTCAACAAAAAATCCCTTGCTTTATTGAAGGCTTATTCTTGTCGGTTTTGTCCTACCCAACAAGTCTACTGTAACCTGTCCAGGCGATTGTTTTGTGGGTGCAGATTTTGACAGCGCTGATTTGAATAGTGGATTATTGCTTTGGAATGGCAGACAATGAACGCATGGAAGTACAGTGTTTGAAACTATAGAATAATGTTGTTGGTTTTACATCCCACTAACTACTATTACGGTTTTAGGAGACGCCGTGGGGCCCGACTTTTGTCCCACAGGAGTGCCGATAAATCTACGGACGCGAGGATAGCATATTTAAGCACCTTCAGACTGAGCCGGGGCTAATCCACTAGCTTGGGCTCAGAAGCCCAGCACTCTACCGTCTGAAACACTCAGCCCGAAAGAATAAAGAAAAAATGTAATTCGTTCCAACAGTTTCGAAACATCACCTACGTGCAGCTAAACCTACTGAACGATTGGCTACGTAGTAACGTGTACTTGGGAGATTTTGAGCTCTAACCGCACAGTCAGCAACCCTAATGGTGTTTTTCCGTGGTTTGCCACTTTCACACCAGCAACTGCTCGGTTAGTGCCATATTATGGCCACGCCGCTACCTTCCCCATCCCAGTGTTACCGAAAATCTACCTCTGTGTTACAGTGACGTTGAGCATTTTGTGAATAAAAAGTTGCGTTCCGCTTTAAGTTCAGAACAATATGAAAATCACGATTTAGAAGCCCTCACAGCAACCAGACTTGGAATATTCCATGGCTGTTAATACTGCAATCATTAACCAAGGAAACTGCAGGTTTATTATTTTTTTTTTTGCTAGGGGCTTTACGTCGCACCGACACAGATAGGTCTCATGGCGACGATGGGATGGGAAAGGCCTAGGAGTTGGAAGGAAGCGGCCGTGGCCTTAATTAAGGCACAGCCCCAGCATTTGCCTGGTGTGAAAATGGGAAACCATGAAAAATCATTTTCAAGGATGTCGACAGTGGGGTCCGAAACCACTACCTGCCAGATGCAAGCTTACAGCTGCGCGCCCCTAACCGCACGGCCAACTCGCCCGGCAGGATAAATCTAAGCAAAGGATAGTCGCTGAGTACGTCGAGATACCTCTGTATTTTCTTGATATACCACCGTATCGATTTCTTCCTGATTCGCTGATTGAAAAGAACGCTGAAACATACAAGAAATATCGTCCCTTCCAAAACTTTCCGAGAAGTTAGCAGCGCTGTATCGATTGGAGTGGGGTCTATTTTAAAGTGTGCTGTTAAATGAAAAACACAGTGCACCCTATTTAGTGAACTGTGCTGTCACAGAACACGTAAGGAACGAGAGTTCTCAAAATATAGGCCGTCTGGACCGAAGTGAAGAGAACCCCCTTTAAGCGAAATTCCCCCACCCCTTCTCTTCGCCAAGACTAGCACGGGTGAGTGCATTGCCACTGAAGCGGTACTAGGACGACATTCTCACTAACCAAACGCGATCCATAACTTAAGTGAATTTGTACTTAATGTGTATCATTGAAGAGCCTTCGCTTTTACTTTTCCATATCTTCAAAATTCGAGTATGCTACGTAAGATGCAAGCAGTGAGGAGAGAAAGGACCGTTCATCCCCCGCCCTCTAACAGTGACGGACTACCAATCCATGTTAGGTTAAATCGCTGAGCAATTAGACTATACTGAAATGATTAAGGAGCCTCCGTGGTTCAAACGGCAGCGCGTCGGCCTCTCATCGCTGGATACCATGGTTCAAATCCCGGTCACTCCATGTGAGATTTGTGCTGGACAAAGCGGAGGCGGGACAGCTTTTTCTCCGGGTACTCTGGTTTTCCCTGTCATCTTTCATTCCAGCAACACTCTCCATTATCATTTCATATCATTTATCAGTCATTAATATCACCTTGGGAGTGGCGACCCCATTGTAATAATAGCCTATATCTGGTTCATTCATTACATCCCTGACCCGGTCAAAGACTGGAAAATAGGTTGTAGGTTTTCATTTTCATAAAATGATTAAGACACCAGAACCGATGTTGAGAAAGTAAACGCCATCATTGTGGAGGCTGAAGGTGAAAGTAGGAGGAATGCAGTGAAAGTCAAGTTGAGGCTAAAGCGGGCAGGATGGAAAGTGAATCACAGGACGAAAAGAAGAGTATGTCGTCTGGTTCACGTAATATCAGCGAGTGTCACCCTAGCGCCACCACCAGCTGTTGTTTCTCGCACTTGCCTGTCGCAGGAGTATCAACATCAGATACATTAACACACAAGCAGACAAACATAAACATGCCATTCTGTGCCGTAGACAAGTGGACGTCTTTTTTTTTTGTATTCAGTATGAGATTAATTTAAGAGAAACAGAACGTGGATATCAGCTATAAAAAACAGTATACAGGGGCCAACTTTGAAATCATTGGTAACATTCTTAAGGCATACGGTGACTTAACCTCCGTTACACACGAAATGTAACATTTTTGGCTTTTTGTTATTTAATAGGCTTAATGTATGTGTATGTTGGGTATTCAGCCCGACGGCCGGTTGGATCCTCAACAGGTTCACCATTAGCTGTCATAGATGGCCTAGGTGTCACTGAAGAGGCGTACTAGGGAAATGAGGAGTGAGGTAGTTTCCCGTTGCTTTCCTCACCGAGCCAGAAGTTGCTATTGCACATCAGTCTGCCAAGCCCACTGAAATGCCTGCACCAACCGACCCTATGAGCGACATTTTTACACCATTCAGAGCAGGGACTGGCTGCATAAGGAATGGCATTACTACCTCAGCCACTTTCATATTGTCAAAGCCAAGGAAGAGACTGAGACAGGTCAATGAAAGTAACTATTTTATTCTAGGCCATACCAGAAGACATAGCGCACTGTAAACACTACATCTTACCAGCAAAGGCATTAATAGGCTTAATAATAATAATAATGAAAATCGACAGCCGGTTTGCAGTCACTCGACCGGGTCAGGAATGGAATGAACAAAGCCCTCATCAAGCGGTGAGGATAGGGATTGTCCCGGCTCCCGAAGCCTGACGCACTCCTCTGGGGCAATGATTAATGAATGAAAGATAAAATGAAATGATATTGGAGAGTGTTGCTGGAATGAAATATGACAGGGAAAACCGGAGTACCCGGAGAAAAACCTGTCCTGCCTCCGCTTTGTCCAGCACAAATCTCACATGGAGTGACCGGAATTTGAATCACGGAACCCAGCGGTGAGAGGTCGGCGCGCTGCCGCCTGAGCCACGGAGGCTCCCTAATAATAATAATAATAATAATAATAATAATAATAATAATAATAATAATAATAATAATAATAATAAATAATAATAATAAATAATAATAATAATAATAATAATAATAATAATAATAATAATAATAATGTTATGAGTTTAACGTCTCTTTTCCTTTACCTATTATCTGGCATAACAGATTGTCAAGAATGCTAGAATTCTGATTTGAAAAAGAGGATCGTTAACATGCCAGTAAATCTTTGCAACCAGTTCTTGAACAATCAAGTACTCTGAAATGCAAATCGACTACCCCAGAATTGGATCCTGCAACCTTGGGGATAGAAAGTGAGCTCCTAACCAACAATGATGCACATCAGAACTAGAAATTATTGAAAGGTTCTGTGTCTCGATAATGAAGGTGAAAGTAACATCCCCACCGGCTTCTAACAACGTGGACCCTAGTTCGATTCCCGGCTAATACATATGGGACTTTTGAAATGAAATTTCGCCTTCCTCTGGTTCGGATTCCACGTAAAACTGGAGGTTCCACGGCTATGATTTCGATATCAACAGTCACATAAAAAACAAAACTTGCTATTATAATCTCCAAAATAGAATATTGGATAAGGGGTAGTAGATGCAGACTGTATCGTAAAGTTTGAAACATAAGTGAAAACAGAACAGAGCCGATGAGCGATACCGTATGTGGAGAATATAATGAATTGATTTTTTGTTGGGAACCTGCTTTCACAATTTTGAAACAGTAAAGGATTCAATTTTCTGTTTTTGCCGGGCTGAGAGGCTCAGACGTTAGAAGCGCTGGCCTTCTGATCTCGAGTACGAAGGTTCGATCCCTGCTCAGTCCGGTGATATTTGAAGGTGCCCAAATACTTCAGCCCCGTGTTGTTAGATTTACTGGCACGTAGAATAACTCCTGGGGGGACAAAATTACTGCACCTCAGCATCTCTGAAAACCTTAAAGATAATAGATAGTGGAACTTAAAACCAATAACATTATTTTATTATTTCATGTTTCTAGGTAAATTCTGTGTCATTTTCTTGGATTATAAGACACATGTTATGAAGCTAAATTTATATGTACATAATTTCCTTGTACACAACTGGGAGCGTATATCGTTTATACCGAACTGTTTTTCTGCACAAAGAAAGAAGAAAATAGGGTGAACAACCTTTGGTCAAATTACTCTTAAATCAACGTGGTGAAACTTGCGTGATGCAAGACTTGAGGCAGTACAGTCCGGGAGAAAGTGACGGCCTCAGCTTGTGCTGCACAAAGTAGGTCGTATTCTGTTGTAGCATCCCATGTAGGTGCTCTGACCTATGATCCGTACCCCACTCTTGCCCCATGTCACACACAGGTAATATTCCCAAAATAAGGAGCTTCATCTATATATATAAAATAACTTGTCCTGACTGACTGACTGACTGACTGACTGATTCATCATCGCCGAGCCAAAATTACTCGACATAAAGAAATGAAATTTTGGGGATACATTCATATTAAGATGTAGGTGCTCGCTAAGAGAGGATTTTTAGAAATTCCGTAGCTAAGGGGGTGAAAAGGAGGGTGACATTTTAAAATGAGTGTATCTATATCTCCAAACTTGCAAAGTTTACAGACGTAAAATTGGTATTTAAAGTCTTCTCCAAAAATGAGGAAATACGTATTTCTTTGTTTTCAGAAAATCCCAATAGGAGGGGGGAAAAAGGGTGAAAAGGGGGTTGAATGCCTTTAATCAGGATACCGGTACTTATATCTCAGAAACTGAAGATATTACTGACTTGAAAATTGGTGTTTGGGATCTCCTTTAAAAATTAAGGAACACGTATTTTTTCGTTTTTGGAAAATCAAATTAATGGGGATGTGAAAAGGGGGTGAATTTTTAAAATGAATGTATCTATATCTCAAAACTTTCAAACTTTACAGTTGTAAAAATTGGTACATAGAATCTACTTTCAAAATAAAGAAACGCGCATTTTTTTATTTTCGGAATATCCCAATAGGAGGGGTGAAAAGGGGTGAAACATGGTTGAATTCCTTTAATATGGATCCTTATATTTCAGAAATTGAAGATGTCACAGACCTGAAAATCGGTATTTGGGATCTCCCTTATAAATAAAGAAACATGTACTTTTCGTTTTTGGAAAATCCAAATAGTGGAGGGTTGAAAGGGGGGGTGAATTTTTAAAATGAGTGTATCTATATCTCAAAAATTTTAAAAGTTTACAGATGTAAAAAAAAGGTACTTACAATGTTCTTTCAAAATAAAGAAACACGTATTTTTTGTTTTCGGAAAATCCCAATAGGAGGGGTGAAAAGTGTGAATAAGTTTTTGAATGTCTTTAATGAGGATACTTATATCTCAGAAACTGAAGACATTACAGACCAGACAGTTAGTATATGGAATCTTCTTTCAAAATACAGAAACATGTATTATTTTGTATTTTGGAAAATCTAATTAATGGGGGTTAAACAGGAGTGACAAATTGGGGTGAATTTTTAGAAACACTATATCTACAGTATATCTCAGAAACGTAAAATGTTACAGATGTAAAAACTGGTATTTGGAATCTCCTGTTAAAGTAAACAAACAGGTATTCTCGGAAAATCCAATGAAGGGAGGGTGGGTGGTGGGGCGGGGGTGAAAAATTGAAAAATTAATTGAATTAATTGTAAGAGGATACTTACATCTAATAAAATCTAAAGATGTTACAGACGTAAAAAGTGGTATTTAGATCTTCTTTAAAAATAAAATGACGCGTTTTGGGTGAGGGGGGATCAGGGAATCATCTTTGGGGGCGGATGTGAAAAGGAGTTGAATTCGTTTCATGAGGACACATATCTCAAAATCTGAAGATAATCCGTATTTTGAAGATCGTTTACTATTAAAGAAACAAATATTCTTCGCCGGAAAATTCACTTAAGGGGGTGGGGGGAGTGTGAAAGTAAGTGAAAAAAGTTAATTATTTTATGGGAATACTTATATCTCAAAAC
Organism: Anabrus simplex; assembly: GCF_040414725.1. Classification (NCBI taxonomy): domain Eukaryota; kingdom Metazoa; phylum Arthropoda; class Insecta; order Orthoptera; family Tettigoniidae; genus Anabrus; species Anabrus simplex. Next base: position 1,028,165,726 of record NC_090266.1, on the reverse strand, counting down.
TGAAGGTAACACACGTAAACATTGGTATTTGGAATATCCTTCAATCATAAAGAAACACGCCTTACTTTTTTTTGGGGGGGGGGGGGAGTAAATCAACTTAATCGCGGTGGGGTGAAGACGGAGGTGAGACCAATTGATTTTACTGTTCCTAATGTACTTATAAGGAGCCTCCGTCGCTGGCCTCTCACCGCTGGGTTTCGTGGTTCAAATCCAGGTCATTCCATGTGAGATTTGTGCTGGACAAAGCGGAGGCGGGTCATGTTTTTCTCCGGGTACTCCTTTTTTCCCCGTCATCATTCATTCCAGCAACACTCTCCAATATCATTTCATTTCATTTCATTTGTCATTCACTAATCATTGCTCCAGAGGAGTGCGACAGGCTTCGGCAGCCGGCACAATTCCTATCCTCACCGCTAGCTGGGGGCTTTATTAATTCCATTCCTGACCCGGTTGAATGACTGTTGATTTTCAATGGACTTATTCTGATCATAAACCGATCATTTTTAATCTTTCCTGGGTTCGTTTTCAAGAGCTTTCTTTCCCTTTCGAGAACCTTCTTAGATTACAGTAGATTCTTCTGGCATATAAATAGAAATTTAAACACATTTGAAATAAACGATAGGTATAAGATTGACCGTGCAATTGTTCACTTCTCTAATAAGGTCAATAATACACGGAAGTATGTCATTCGTATCGCCAGAAGTCCTGCGCACTTGCCTACGGACCGACAATGGCAGCAGATGTAATTTACCGCCAAGTAGAAGTCTTGCATCTTGCTGTGGGGTCCAGAACATCAATAATAATAATAATAATAATAATAATAATAATAATAATAATAATAATAATAATAATAATAATAATAATAATAATACCTAAATTCAACTAATTTCACCCACCCTAATAATAATAATAATATTAATAATAATAATAATAATAATGCTCTGGACCGTCGTCAAAATGTGCGGACCGTGCTGGAAACGGGTCCTGGACGGGAAAAACTGGAAAAACGATTGAAAAATGGGAGGAACTTTGCCGTAATCTCTCAGTAAACGAGTCAGATCGCGAATATCGGCGGGTTATATATAAAACGTTAAGCAGTCAATTATAAATTTCAGTATAATACCGTAGCGAAGCACGGGTATCTTGCTAGTAATATATAAAACAATAAGCATTCAATTATAAATTTCAGTATAGTACCGTAGCGAAGCACAGGTATCTTTCTAGTATTTAATATTGTGGAGTTCAATAGTTGACAACATTTCTAACAGAATATTAATATCGTATTGAAATCAAACACATGTGAATTTAAGCGTACATTTTTGTTTTTACATTGTTGCTTTTCGAGAAAAATAGATTCTTCCCATGTTTATCAAAACTATGGATTCTTGAAAGGACTAGGTTACCTTAGCTTATGGAGAAAATTGGACAGCTCACGTCTCTAAAACACGGATAATCCAATGCAAAGAAAAAATTATTGGAAGTGTAGTAGAGTGAGAGAGTTTTTTTAAAATGTGTAACGTTTGCTTGTGAGAGGAGTTTATCATTTCCTCACGACACAACATATTTTGCTTGTCACCAAAATGTAATTGTCATCCAACTCTTGTTGACTCCAACGAAGTGCTATTGCTCACAGTCACAGCGCGGTCACTATCGTCATCTTCTCCCTTCTCAAACATTCCTGTATCCTCCAATTTTGTATTATTGTTAAAGAGGTTTCTTTCGTACTGAATTCTGTACAGACTGATTAGCAACAGCAAATTGAGCTAGACCGATAACAATGGACCTATTGTCGCACGCCACAGGGTTTATTGAAGTCATAAAATCTATATTTCTTAATAACACAACTTACAGAATGCCTTGTTCTAAAGCAGGAACAAATCACGTACACAATAGTATATTTTTATTGCCTGTTTATGCTGCATGAATAACCTGCACGCAAATAATCGAAGTTTACTGTAATTCTCCTGTCCTGTGATGTTCGTATGGCATTTGGTAGGCAGGCAAACATGAAAAATCGCTCTCTTCAATACCGATAGGCGGTGAAGAACGACTGTCATCAGAGGTAAGCAGGTGCAGCAAGGCTAGAATATAAATGTCTTGCATTATCTAAAATACTTAAACGGGAATCTTCTTGTATTGATAATTTTGTCAAATGTACTTTATGAGTGAATTTAAATTTGAAATTATTATACTGATTCTACGTGTAAGCTTTCTAGACACGAAGACTCTGTTTTCACTTCAAAGGAACTATCATTATTGGGTCTCATACGAAATGAGAAGATATGTTACGCAGAAAACTAAAATTTGTCTCTAGAAATGTATATCATACACGTTTCTCCCCACTCGTGTAACATTACGGCCAGCTCATTAGGTAAGTGTTTACCGAACACAGTAGGCCTACACAACATTGTAACAGGTAAAACTTCCCTGTTAATAATATTACTCGTTTTGGACAAAAAACTTCAAATGCAATGGTAGAAAATTTCATAAATTCAGAACTTCCTGAAACATCCTTACTGCAGTTAAAGTAATTTTCATATCACGGGGACCTGGAAGCAAGACCTCCATGTTTTCAGGACCATTTCGTAGGTTGTTATCTAGGAAGCTATTTGTTTCAAGAACATCAAATTTTGTTCACCTTTTAACATGAACAAGGGAAAAATATATGCATATCAACTGTTTATCTCTCTTATTTCATCAACTGCGATACAAATAGCAACAAATCACATTTTAAAATTCAAATTTCTGCCAAAAGTTCAGGTACAATTTTCAAGGAAGATATTACATTATGAGTCATGATTATTTTTGTGCAATTTGATAACACTAGTGACTGCAATAAGTGATCCGCCGCGATCTAGGGGACAGCGTGCATGCCCCTCGCCCAGAGTCCCAGAGTTCGATTCTTAGCCAGGTCAGGGATATTTACCTTGATCTAAGGGCTGGTTCAAAGTCCACTCTGGCTGAACGATTACAATTAATTAAAGAGTTATCCGACGACCACAGAAGGACCCCAGTCTAGAAAGCCAGGAATAACGACCGAGAAAATTCGTCGTGCTGACCACGGGTGACCTCGTAATATGTACGCCTTCGGGATGAGGAGAGGTCACTTGGTAGGCAAAGGCCCGTCAGCGCTGTAGCGGCATGGGGTTTGGTTTGGCTCAGTACTTACAATAGAGACAAGTGCATCCGAAGAGGATTTTACGGCACCTTATCAAAATGGACTCTGAAGAAAAAATTATTTTCCCCCTCAAAAATTTGGAGGTGATTAGTGCCATACTATTTATATTTTAATGAAAAATACACTTTTTCAAGTCTTCCTTGTAGCATTTAGGCAATCAGGGAAGTGTACTGAGTTGGATTACACTAACGCTTATGGTTCCTAAGATAAATATACCTAAGGATTAAAAATATCACTTTTGAAAATGCAATAGTAGCTGACGCTGAGGGGGAATGGCAGTGCTGCCACCGTATTTAAAATACAGTACAGTATTGTTGCAGGAACAGCCTTCGATTCAGAGAAGTGAAAAACCTAAAAATATATTTCTCATGACTTTTTAGTTCCAGGTGCCTTTAACAACTACTAGTCAATTACTTCTTCTAACAAGGTGCTTTAGGTGCTTTTACTGCAAACGTAATACACAAATATATTTATTTTTGAAGAGACAGACAGACAGAACAGATTTTTAATTATTCACTACGATAGTCGATGGCTGGAAGGACAGTGATCTCACTGAAGTAAAGCTCTGTTGGAAAAGACGTCGAAGAGAAGGCAGTAGATAAACACTAAAAGCAAACTCTCTCCTCTTAGTTTTTAATTCAAAAACATATAACAAAATCGTAACTGTTTCCCGATGTCATATAAGAGACAACTATCTGTTGCAAAACTAACTGCATATCCGCAACCCTAAATCTAGCCATTATCCAAAATTGAAAATTTGAGAGAAATTAAGACTGCAGGCAGAGAAGTTTAGCATGAACTTCCATGTAATAGAAATCGATTTATGATGATTTATGATCATAAGGTTGTTCCAGAATTTATTTTTCTGGAAGTCATCGTTTGCAGTGCCCAAAACAACTCTCACTTTCTCATGCCGACTGCCTTCTTTCATTTTTACACTTTTCAAGGGAATTAAAATCATCGCTGGAAAGTTTCCAATTAATGATTGAATACATTTCCCGAGCTGTTATCTTAATGAAACTATGATATGGAAACAATACTTAAAATTGAAGGTTATAGCGTCGTTTTCCATCAAGACGAATCCTACCTTAACTGCATTTTGAAAATCAGTTCTTGGCATAATATGCTGTTGTCTTTATAACGGCTCATTTCGGTCGGTTACACTCACTGTAACGTGTCATCACCATTGTTTGAACTGGAATAGGAGACGAGGGGTAACAGAGAGTTGTCTCTAATGTGACATCGGGAAACAGTTACGATTTTATTATATGTTTTTGAATTAAAAACTAAGAGGAGAGAGTTTAACTTTAGCTTTTATCTACTGCCTTCTCTTCGATGTCTTTTCCAACAGAGCTTTAGCCTCGCTTGAGAACTACGAAATTCTCAGAAGTTTGGATCCTGACCTAGGTTGACGGGAAGTCAAGGGGGTAACACGAGAGCTTGCAAAGAGGAATATAAGGCTACCAATGATTTCCTTCGGACAATTATTCTGGTACTCCCACATCTCGCTATCCTCAGAATCAGCTTTATTGTAAAAGAATTGCTATTATTGTTCCTCCAAAGTGATCAATTAGCAGCAAGCTCATAACTAGACGGTACTTTACAGGAGAAAACTTCTCGAACAGTCTTTGACTGATGCAGATATTCATAGGGTCATACCTCTGCTACAGAGGTCACCAAACCACACTTTTCCTTTCTCTCTCACTTTGCAATGTGTTGCCTCAATGCTACGTGCAGTAAAAAATCACGGCACTGTGATAATGGAAAGTGTAACTTACTACAGGTAAAATCTTAAAGAGAATATGATTGCAAAATGTCCTGGTATGTTCTTTGGTTTTTCTGGCTGTCCTCGACTCTAGGAAGGGTGAACGGCCTCAGAATAGGAGCACGAGTACAGTGCTAATCAGTATATATGCAACTTGATTTCATCAGTAGTTAATGATGACAAAATATGATAAACTAAAACAGTATACAGAACGTTGTTGTTATGTCATTTTCTGATCAATGTTGAGTGGAGTAGGCAGTCAGCTATACCAGAAAAATCGCGAGGGCTTAATCTAGAACTGTGCTTTAACTCCGTGAGTGTTTCACTCTAAAACTACACAATACTCGGGCGCTGAGTCGGCCAGGGCTGTCCTCGGCCTCAAACTGCTGCTGGGTGAACGTCCTCTGACTAGGCCACAACCCAAGTGCGAGCGACGCTCTCTGACGTAAGCACACACTCGCTGTAACGTGTCATCACCATTGTTTGAACTGGAGTAGTAGACAGAGAAAATATGTAGACGAGAACAAAAGGATTATGTGAAACGTCGTATTTGTCTTAGTGGGGCTGTACTTAAGTTACAATTGTGGACAGATATTCGAATATGCAGCGGAGAAAGTGATAACGTATTCGTTTTCTACTTTGCACAGGGTACCTCATCAGATCACACAATAAAGAAGATACCACCTTACTTGATCAAGAGGATTTATTCAAGGTCTGTGTCCCTCATATGACGCTTCCCTAAGAAATCAGGTTTCACTTACTAACATTGTATGACATGACAAATCTGTAGGATTCTATAAAGACGTCCCAACCCGTATAGCTTAGACCAGTGTTTCAAAACTTTTTTGTTTCGGGGAACCCTAAAAAATATTTAACTAAACATTGGGGAACTCTGGTTGCCTGACATATTTTAACAAAAGGTAAAATCTATATATATAAAATAACTTGTCCTGACTGACTGACTGACTGACTAACTGACTGACTGACTGACTGACTGATTCATCATCGCCGAGCCAAAACTACTGGATATAAAGAAGTGAAATTTTGGCGATACATTCATATTAAGATGTAGGTGCTCGCTAAGAGAGGAATTTTGAATATTCCGTCGCTAAGGGGGTGAAAAGGGGGGTGAAATTTTAAAATGAGTGTATCTATATCTTAAAACTTCAAAAGTTTACAGATGTAAAATTGGTATTTAGAATCTTCTTTAAATATAAGGAAACACGAATTCTTTTGTTTTCAGGAAATCCCAATAGGAGGGGTGAAAAAGGGTGAACAATTGGTTGAATGCCTTTAATCAAGATACCGGTAATTATATCTCAGAAAATGAAGATATTACAGACCTGAAAATTGGTACAGTTAATTTCTTTTAAAAATAAAGAAACACATATTTTTGTTTTTAGAATATCCAATTAATGGGGGGGGGGTTGAAAAGGGGGTGAATATTTAAAACGGGTGTATCTATTTCTCAAAACTTTAAAAGTTTATAGTGGTAAAAATTGGTATTTAAAATCTTCATTAAAAATAAAGGAACACGTATTTTTTTGTTTTCGGAAAATCCCAATAGGAGGGATGAAAAGGAGTGAAAAAGAGGTTAAATGCCTTTAATTAGGATACTTATATCTCAGAAACTGAAGATATTACAGACCTGAAAATTGGTGTTTGGGATCTCCTTTAAAAATAAAGAAACACGTTTTTTTTCTTTCGGAAAATCCAATTAATGGGGGGGTGAAAAGGGGGTGAATTTTTAAAATGAGTGTATCTATATCTCAAAACTGTTAAAGTTTATAGATGTAAAAATTGGTATTCAGAATCTCCTTTAAAAATAAAGAAACACGTATGTTTTGTTTTCGGAAAATCCCAATAGGAAGGGTGGAAAAGGCTGAAAAATAGCTTGAATGCCTTAAATGGGCCTACTTATATTTCAGAACCTGAAGAAATTACAGACCTGAAAATTGGTATTTGGGATCTACTTTAAGAGTAAGGAAACAGGTATTTTTTCGTTTTTGGAAAATGCAAATAATTGGGGGTGAAAAGGGGGGTGAATTTTTAAAATGAGTGTGTCTACATCTTAACACTTTAAAAGTTTACAGATGTATAATTTGGTATTTAGAATCTCCTTTAAAAATAAAGAAACATGTATTTTTTGTTTTCTATAAATTCCAATAGGAGGGGTGTAAAAGGGTGAATAATGGGTTGAATGGCTTTAATGAGGATACATACATCTCAGAAACTGAAGGTATTACAGAACTGAAAATTTGTATATGGGATCTACTTTAAAACTAAAGAAATGCGTATTTTTGTTTTTCGAAAACCCAATTAATGGCGGTTAAACAGGAGTGACAAGTTGGGGTGATTTCTTTTGAAAGACTATATCTACAGAATATCTGAGAAACATAAAACGTTACAGACGTAAAAATTGGTATTTGCAATCTCCTGTAAATGTAAAGAAACAAAGGTGATTTGTTTTTGGAAACTCCACTTAAGGGGAACCAAAAAGAGGGTGAAATTTTAAAATAAGAATTCCTACAGTATATCTGAAGAAACTTATTAACAGAAGTAAAAAATGGACTTTTTATCTCTATTAAAAATAAAGAAAGGTGTATTTTTAGTTTTCGGAGATACCACTTGGGTGGAGTGGGGGGGGGGGGTAAATGTGACTGAAAATGGTGTTGAATTCTTTTAATTAGGCTACTGATATTTAAAAAAATGAAGATGTTACAGACGTGAAATTTGATATATGGAATGTGCTTTAAAAGTAAAGAAACACGTGTTCTCGGAAAATCCAATGAAGTGGGAGGGGGGTGAAGGAATTGAAAAATTAATTGACTTAATTGTATGAGAATACTTACATCTAATAAAAACTAAAGTTGTTAGAGACGTAAAAATTTCTATTTGGATCTCCTTTAAAAACAAAGAAAAATGCATTTTGGGGGGAAATCATCGTGGGGGGTGGGTGGGCGTTGAATTCCTTTCACGAGGACACATAAATCAAAACTGTAGAAGTCAGAGTCGTGATAATTGGTATTTAAAAGATCCTTTACTATTAAAGAAACAATTCTTTTTTTGCCGGAAAATTCACCTGGGGGGGGGGTCTGAAAGGGAGTGAAAAAAGTTAATTATTTTTATGGGCATACTTATATCTCAAGACTGAAGGTAATAGACGTGAACATTGGTGTTTGGAACTCCTTTAAACGCGCCTTCTTTTATTTTTTTTTGGGGGGGGGGGAGTTGGTAAATGATGCTGATCACATTGTCAACAATGACAATGGCAGTAGATGTAATTTACCGCCAAGTAGCGGTCTTGCATCTTTCTTTGGTGTCCAGAACATCTATAATAATAATAATAATAATAATAATAATAATAATAATAATAATAATAATAATAATAATAATAATAATAATAATAATAATAATAATAATAATAATGTTCTGGACCGTCGTCAAATGTGCGGACCGCGCTGGAAACGGGTCCTGGACGGGTAATGACTAAGAATGCAGTCTGGCCGCGGGTTCAGTACCGCCAAGGCACCCGAGACGACACCACGCCGGAACTCCTGAAGGATTTGTTCCATATCAAAAATGCTTATAGGAAAAGGTGGCAAAGATTTAGAGACCCAAGTGACCGGGTGGAATACATGGACCTAGCCCGGGAAGTACGAAATTGATTGCTGGAAAGAAAGATTGAAAATTGGGAGTAAACCTGTCGTAATCTATTAGAAAACGAGTCAGATCGCGAATTTTAGCGGATTCTCTCAAAAAAGAGTCAGATCGCGAATTTCGGCGGATTATATATAAAACAATAAGCATTCAATTATAAATTTCAGTATATTACCGTAGCGAAGCACAGGTATCTTGCTAGTACAAAATTAAATTGTACATTCTGCGAGCCAAATTACAGTCGGTGATCTCTATTAATAAAATAACATGTATTGACTGATTGATTGATTGATTGATTGATTGATTGATTGATTGATTGATTGATTGATTGATTGATTGATTGATTCATCATCGCCGAGCCAAAACCACTGGACATAAAGACATGACATTTTGGGGATACGTTTATACTACAGTGTAGGTGCTCGCTAAGGAAGGATTTTTGGATATCCCGTCGCTAAGGGGTGAATTTTTAAAATGAGTACAGTATATCTAAACTCAAAATATTAACAGTATAAAGACGTGAAAACTGGTACTTGGACTCTCCTTCAAATGAAAGAGACACGTACTTTTTTGTTTTCGGAAAATCCACTTTAAGGGGGCTAAAATACGTGAGGATACTTATATCTCAAAAACAGAAGATTTTACAGACGTGAAAATTGGTATTTGGAATCTCCATAAAAAGTAAAGAAACACTATTTCTTTTTGCTTTCGGAAAATCCACTTAAGAGGGTGAAAATATTTGAAAAAATGGGTGGATTTTTAAAATGAGTATTTCTACACTATATATCAAAACTGTAACATCTACAGACGTGAACGTTGGTATTTGGAATCTCCTTTAAAAATAAAGAAACAGGTATTTTTTCGTAAAATAACTTAAAGGCTGGGGCAGGGGTGGGAGGAATGTTTAATTATTTTTGTGAGGATACTTGTACCTGAAGATCTTACAGGCGTGACACTTTTTATCTGGAATCTCCTTTAAAAATGAGGAAACATGTTTTTCTGTTTTCGGAAAGTCCATTTAATGGAGGAGTGGGGTGAAAATATGTGAAGAAGATGGATTCTTTTTAAAATGACACATATGTCTCAAAACCTGAAGATGTTACGGACGTGATAAGTGGCACTTGGAATCTCCTTTAAAAATAAGGAAGCACATTTTTCTTTTGTTTTCAGAAGATCCACTTAAGGGTGTGAAACGGATTTGAACAGCGGGTGAATTTTTAAAATGTGTATATGTCATAAACATAATATGTTACAGACGTGAACACTGGTATTTGGAATCTCCTTTAAAAATAAAGAAACATGTTTTTTTTCGGGAAATCGATTTAAAGGGGGAGGGGGTGAAAATAGTGAAGAACGAGCTGAATTCTGTTTATGAGAATATCTCAAAAACTGAAGATATTACAGACTTTAACATTGTTATTAGGGCGGGGGGTGGTGGTAATGACTGATAAAGGGATTGGATTCTTTTTATGGGGATATGTATATATAAAAAACTGAAGATGTTGCAGACGTGGATATAGGTGTTTGAAATCTCATTTAAAAGTAAAGAAACACTTTTTTCGACTAGGAAGAGGACTGTTTCTCCCATGTAGCTAACAGCTCTATGTCTCTATGTCGCGTGTTCCAGAGTCAGCGCTGCCAGTAGCCTGGTCATCCTAACCTCAAAAAGCAATACTACAAACGCGGTTTAAAAAGAGGTTATGGGGTAAATGTAATTCAGGTTTTCGGTGAGTTTTGATACTTTAGGGATTTTCAGATAATATCTTAGTGCAATGCCGAGGAGCGATTATTGTTATCAAATTACGAAATCTACACGAGCGAAGTCGCGGGTAACAGCTAGTTGTCTATAAAACTTTACAAGAGTAGTTATATCATACTCGTCATAAGCTTTACAACTCACAAAAGGAGAAGCTGTTTTTTTTATTTTATTCTCCCTAGTCTTCCTTCCAAGTTACTGTGATCAGCAGTTGATATGTATTTGACCTAGTTTTACGGTAGGATGCCCTTCCTGACGCCAATCCTTTATGGAGGGATAATTTCACTATTGCGTATTTCTGTGGTGGTTAGTAGTGTAGTGTGTTGTATGCAGGTTAAGAGAAGTGTATTTAAACGAACACAAGCACAAGTCCTCGAGCTGGAGGAATCAACCATACACAGTTAACATCCTCGGCCCAGCCGGGAATCAAACCCGAGGCCCTCTGAGCCAAAGACCAGTACGCAGAGTATACATCCAAAGGGCCAGACTGAAGCAGTATTTGTGTATCCATGAAATTATTTCAAATAATGATATGTCAATTAATAGCATCTCTGCAAAGCATTTCTAAAAATATTCCCTCTCAGTTAAACAGCAAACAGTTCGTCAAATGCATAATCTGTTGACAATGACAGTTCACTGTGAAATTTCGGCTAGTCTTTTGGAGTATAATAATGTTATTCTTAGCCACAACGTTGGTAGGCAAACACGAAGTATTTATTCGACCGACATAAGCCTATTTTGTACTAAGTGGAGAACTGAGTAATATGTTTAAAGCTTTCTGTCAGATTGCAGGAAGCGTTTTTTTTTATCGCCGGTGGCAGCAAGTCCGCATGTAGAATCATCAGCAAAGTTCGTGTGCATCGTCCACTAGAAAAAGACAGCGGTTGAGTTTTACGACTGTTCTTAAAATATGTGCAGCATTTTCGCGGAATTACGAATATGGCGTCGTGGAATGCCGTTTGGGAATCGTTGGCTTAATACAATAAATAATAGGTGTTTCTGGGGTTATTATTGTGTCCAGGGTTCTTCACCAGATCACACAATAAAGAAAACACCGCCTAACTTGATTGATTCACAGTCATACCCCACATATGAAGTTTCTAAAGAAGTTAGTTTTCATATTCGAGCACTGTACTATGACGTGACAAATATATAGTCTAGGATTTTATAAAGACGTCCTATCCCGTACAGCGTAGACAATAAGAGTCGTACCCTTAGGTAAGACTTAGGCAGTACGAGAGGTACACATCGATCCAGTATAACTGAGACACCATGAGTAAAAGATTTGGACTCTGCTCGAAGTAGCCTTCCTGAACGCGCTTTTCTGAACCTCCTTTTCTCTTTCCGCAATTACTGAAGGAGGATGATCGGATAGTATCTCATTTTAAGATTCGAAGATCATCCCTAAACGGACAAAGTAACGAGGATAGACGCAACAGTAACATATTCTCCAAGAAATTTATTATGCGCAGTTAGGTTAGTAGTTGGATGACCACGTCATCGCAAACTTCAAAACTCGACAACAATCGAGCAATATGTGACACTCTCATATGTATTGTTGTTAGAATATCACTTCGATGAGGACGACACACGAGGTAAACTTATCTTTTAAATCTGATAGCGAATGTTGGAACTATTATTAATAGCACAACTACAGTACTGTATCATGGCATTTATCGCGGCCAAGTAACTGGTACACTATAGACAATTCTTTAACATTTAAATACATTACAAATAAAAAGATTTAACTATTATTAACATTTAAATACATTACAAATAAAAAAGTTTTAACTATTGTGGTATTTAACATTAACGTAAACGTACTAGCGGAGGTCTTCGAAATGGTTTTCCTACTGGACTCTACTGAAGAGTTACATAGACGTACAAAGGTGGAAGGTAAAGAACATACTCACGACCAAACACGTCGATTGATGTGTACGCTTTTGACTGCTACCAGCTTCAAATAGTTTGTTATATTTCACAGCTTATCCCAACTATTTCTGGGGTCGCTGGAGCCACCCAGACTTAATTTGGCTTTGACTGGTGGTTTATCTAAGGCCGAATGCCCTTCCTGACGCCATATTCTTTTTGAGATGAAAATTTCAACCTAGGATCGATCCCGATTCGAGCCCCAGCCTTCCGGGTGGGAAGTCGTCAGCCAAGCAACCTTTTTTAAAAATTTCGTGTGGCTATTTCTAGCCGAGTGCAGCCTTGCAAGGCAGACCCTCCGATGAGGGTGGGCGGCATCTGCCATATGTAGATATCTGCGTGTTATTGTGATGGAGGATAGTGTTATGTGTGGTGTGTGACTTGCAGGGACGTTGGAGACAGCACAAACACCCAGTCCCCGAACAAATGGAATTAACCAATGAGGGTTAAAATCCCCAACCCGGCCGGGAATCGAACCCGGGACACTCTGAACCGAAGGCCAGTACGCTGACCATTCAGACAACGAGTCGGACAGCCAAGCCACTGACGTACAGGTGTTACACGTAATCAGTAATTCTGTTGAGGGCTAAGTAAAACCAAGGGCCATCTCCAGATGTGAATGTCTCGTTTATAAATGTCTAAACTTACTGAGGAGAAATTGTGTCCGTGTTATTCTATATCTAGATGAACCGAGAACGTCTTTACAGCCTCGACCTGCAGTTACATAGTCTGTTTCCAGTAAACTATACACAATAAACCAACATCTACTGACATCACCATACATCCATCGTTTTCGATAATTAAGGAGTGTCTGTTCAAAGGTGCTATTTCCACTTCAAAAAAATCGGTATTTCTTTGTTACCAAATTCTCAAACATGAAACGTTGCTTTCATTTCAAACATCTTGGAGAGATCATTTCCTTTAATGCATCAGAGAAAGAAGCCTTGAAATAACAGACCAAGCGCATGAAAATAGCTTTTCATCTCTGTAGACCCAATTATCAGTCGAGGTCAATCTCACTACATCACAGTAGTATGTCCTTAATGCCGCGTTTAGACGGTGCATCTTTATTTGCTGGTAGAGTTACGTGGTTAAAGGCAGTGCTGCATTCATCAATCTTAAGCGCAAGGCTAAGCACAAGTAGTTACAAGTGCTCCCCATATTAAATGGAATCTCTGTGCCTCATTTTGTGCAACATGTGCTTTGTCTGTGATCGAGGTTATAAATGTTTGTTGGCGATTGCAATTAAGGCATAAAGTAAGTATAAAGTTATATTCGACATGATTTATTAGGCTATTTTTCTCTCTTAATGTATTTTTGATATTATTTCTTTCTTTCTTTCTTAATCTGTTTATTATCCAGGGTTGGCTTTCCCCTCGGACTTAGCGAGGGATCCCACCTCCACCGCCTCAAGGGCAGTGCCCTGGAGCTTCAGACATCGGATCGGGGGATACAACTGGGGAGAATGATCAGTACCTCGCCCAGGCGGCCTCACCTGCTATACTGAAGAGGGGCCTTGGTGGGGGATGGGAAGATTGGAAGGGATAGACAAGCAAGAGGGAAGGAAGCGGCCGTGGCCTTAAGTTAGGTACCATCCCGGCATTTGCCTGGAGGAGAAGTGGGAAACCACGGAAAACCACTTCGAGGATGGCTGAGGTGGGAATCGAACCCACCTCTACTCAGTTGACCTCCCGAGGCTGAGTGGACCCCGTTACAGCCCTCGTACCACTTTTCAAATTTCGTGGCAGAGCCGGGAATCGAACCCGGGCCTCCGGGGGTGGCAGCTAATCACACTAACCATTACACCACAGAGGCGGACTTTGATATTATTTAACAATGCATATCAATAATTTATTTAAATTAAAAATATGAGTATTTACCAACTAGAAGCATACAGAGTTAGTACAAATTACAATAGTTAATTTTTATCTAGTACTGCAAAAGTTAGTTACATTTCTTTCTTTCTTAACCTGTTTACCCTCCAGGGTTGGTTTTCCCTCGGATCCAGCGAGGGATCCCACCTCTACCGCCTCAAGGGCAGTGTCCAGTAATGTGATACTTTGGATCAGGGTGACAAAACTGGGAAGGAGGACCAGTACCTCGCCTAGGCGGCCTCACCTGCTATGCTGAATAGGGGCCTTGTGGAGGGATGAAAAGATTGGAATGGATAGACAAGGAAGAGGTTTGGATGCTGCCGTGGCCTTAGGTACCATCCAGGCATTTGCCTGGAGCAGACTTAGGAAACCACGGAAAACCACTTCGAGAATGGCTGAGGTGGGAATCGAATCCACCTCTACTCAGTTGACCTCCCAAGATTAAGTGGGCCCCGTTCCAGCCCTCGTATCACTTTTCAAATGTCGTGGCAGAGGCGGGAATCGAACCCGGGCCTCGGGGGGTGGCAGCTAATCACGCTAACAAGTACACCACAGAGGCGGCTACATTTAATTAATATTTTTATTTTTAGTATTTGTACCTTTTTCATTTTTTGAATTATTGTAATGAAGTTGATATTTTTCTTCTTTCTTTCTTAATCTGTTTACCCTCCAGGGGAGGTTTTTCCCTCGGACACAGCGAGGGGTGATATTTTCCAAATTTTTACTATAGAGGTAGTTCCTTCTTTGGTATTTATATATATTCTTATTTTGGTCTTAAATATTATTGTTATTTTGTAGTTCTTAGCATTTTAAATTATAACCTGTTTTACTGTGTTAATAAGTAAATAATATGTATGTGGTTAAGTGTAAGTGAGGGCCAGGGGCCCTATTTTCACCACGGACAAGAAAAGCTTGTATCTATTTACCTATTTTACTTCTAAGTACCGAGCTCGATAACTGCAATCGCTTAAGTGCGGCCAGTATCCACTATTCGGGAGATAGTGGGTTCAAACACCACTGTCGGCAGCCCTGAAGATGGTTTTCCGTGGTTTCACATTGTCATACCAGGCAAATGCTGGGGATGTACCCTAATTAAGGCCACGGCCGCTTCCTCCCCATTTTAGCCCTTTCCTGCCCCATCGTCGCCATGACCTATCTGTGTCGTAAGCAACTTGCAAGACATACTTCTAAGTATGGAGACAGACATTTTAAAGGTATGCGTAAGAGTATGATCGGGATCAACAGTGGCTAAACATCGTAAAGTCACATCTGAACGCGTGCTTACTGAAACATCTTCTCTCATATTAGTATCTTCTTTCTTTATGTATGGTCTAGTAGCTCAAAATCATTTCCTGATATTCTTGTAAACTTTCTGAACGAATAACAGCTATCAATTCCAACTTCATCAAAAAGACTCTTTCTTAATTCCCCAGGAAATCTGGCATACATCGTTTTCGATTACGTTAACGTCCGCCTTCAATATTATGACGGAAATAGCAGCAACATCCGCACATTGGAGTAATTTAGAATTCTCCTGTACTGCAGACTGAGACTCTAATCAGTACGAATTAACAGAAAGAGACATAATTGAAGGTGCATACAACACCACTTGCAACTTTACTACTACTATTACAACTGCTATGTTTTCATTCCGTACTCTGTGGTGTAGTGGTTAGTGTGATTAATTGTCACCCCCGGAGTCTCGGATTCGATTCCGGCTCTGCCACGAAATTCGAAAAGTGGCACGAGGGCTGGAACGGGGTCCACTTAGCCTCGGGAGGTCAAATGAGTAGGGATGGGTTCGTATCCCCCCTCAGTCATCCTGGAAGGGGTTTTCCGTGTTTTCCCACTTCTCCTCCAGGCAAATGCCGGGATGGTACCTAACTTAAGGCCACGGCCGCTTCCTTCCCTCTTCCTTGTCTATCCCTTCCAAACTTCCCATCCTCCACAAGGCCCCTCTTCAGCATAGCAGGTGAGGCCGCCTTGGAGAGGTACTGGTCATCCTCCTCATTTGTATCCTCGACCCCATGACTCACGCTCTTGGACACTGTCCTTTAGGCGGTAGAGGTTGGATCCCTCGCTGAGTCCGAGGAAAGAACCAACCTTGGAGTGTAAACAGATTAAGAAGAAAAAGACTGATGGGTTACGGCGGGTCTTCTCCAGGGTGACGTCCTCTGTCAGGCCACGAGATGTGTCTAGTGATTTGTGGTTGTAGCCTGAAGCATTCAGTAATGCATGTGGTGGTGTATGCGGAGGGACAGGTTTCTTAAAAAAAAGTTTTACTTGCTTTACGTCGCACCGACACAGATAGGTCTTATGGCGACAGTGGGAGAGGAAAGAGCTAGGAGTTGGAAGGAAGCGGCCGTGGCCGTAATTAAGGTACAGCCTCAGCATTTGTCTTGTGTAAAAATGGGAAAACACGAAAATCCATCTCAGGGCTGCCGACAGTGGGGTTCGAACCCACCCTCTCCCGAATGTAAACTCACAGCTGCGCGCCCCTAACCGCACGGTCAACCCGCTCGGTAGGGGGCAGGAAAAGATGCAACGTCTAAACGCGGCTTTATTCTATCTGCTGCCGAGTGTTTGGGCCTGATTCACCACGGTGAGATAGCGAGGAAAGAAGGAATGAAAGGACATTCTTAGGAAAGATCCTCGGCTCGTGTCAAAATTATGAGGGTAACTATCGCCGAAGTCAAACCCAGAGCCGTATTAAAAATTTGAATAGCTTTCACTTTCTAGCGCCATCTCATATTTTGCGGTCATCTCTTTTTAATACCTAATGCCAGAATACCACGCAAAATTCTTGAATTTCTTACGACTTGGAAATTCATTACTTCATGGGCAGCTGCAGTGACTGGTGCTTCTGATGCACTGGTTCAAGAAAAAGTGAGTTCCAGACTTGGGAACACGGAGAAAAATTCATCACGGAAAGAGTGAGAAGAACTGGCGTAACGTGGCTTGAATAGCGAAGAACCGCATTTTCCACCGAGATGGAGTACTTGAAATTCAAGAAAGCTGGCAAGTGTTAATCTTGGTCCTAAGTGGGCGAAACGATATGAAAAAAGGAGAGAATAATCCAAGTTCCGATACTGTGTTACCACGCTTCATCTTCTGTGTGATATTGGCTTAGTTCTTTATTCCTTGTTATTGATTTCTCGTCCCACTAACTACTTTTACGGTTTTTCAGAGACGCCGATGTGCAGGAATCTTGTCCGGAAGAAGTTATTTTACGTGCCAGTATACATACAGACACAGAGATGACGTATTTGAGCACCTTCAAATACCATCGGATTGACCCAGGATATAAACTGCCAACTTGGGCTCAGAAAGCCATGACCTTAACCGTCTGAGCTACCCAGCCCGGCTTGGCTTAGTTCACCCTGTTAGAAGATTTCATGTTAACCTCCAATTTACATATGACTGGTTCAGTTACAATTATCGGATTGCTAGTTGGATAGAAATACCGTGGAAGCATATTTTACCTACATGATCTTTAATATTATTGACATTCAATCTAACAATTCAGAATCAATACCGAGCGAATTATCCAAAGTCTGCCTTTCTTTCTTAATCCTTTTACCCTTCAGGGTTGGTTTTTCTATCGGACTGAGCGAGGGATCCCAACTCAACCGCCTCAAGCGCAGTGTCCTGGAGCGTGATACTTAGGGTCGGTAATTAAAACTCGGAAGGAGGACCAGTACCTCGCCCAGGTGGCCTCACCTGCTATGCTGAACAGGGGCCTTGTAGGGGGATGGGAAGATTGGGGAAGGGATAGACAAGGAAGAGGGAAGGAAGCGGCCGTGGCCTTAAGTTAGGTACCAACCCGGCATTTGCTTGGAGGAGAAGTGGGAAACCACGGGAAACCACTTCCAGTATGGGTGAGGTGGGAATCGACCACCCCTCTACTCAGTTGACCTCCCGACGCTGAGGTAGACCACTCTCCAGCCCTCGTATCACTTTTCAAATTTCGTGGCATAGCCGGGAATCGAACCCGGGCCTCCAGGGGTGGCAGCTAATGACACTAACCACTGCACCACAGAGGCGGACATTATCCAAAGTACAAAGTAAAACTTAATTTATTTAAATCTTCTAATGAGAGTTGTTTTTATGCAACATCAAACGTCAACGCGTTTAAAGTAAGCTGTAAGCTCTGCTATCAGAAACTGATCCTCCAATACACAGCTCATACCAAAGGCCAATACGTTAACCAGTTTTTCATGGCGCTGGACAACTATAACATTGTAGGCTTACTGTCTGAATATTGCTATTCGAGGTATGCTGTCTCTCTTCTGCTGCCACTCACCTCTGATTAGTTCCAAGCTCAAAGCTTATCGAAGGAGAACCTCTAACAAAATAGAGAAGAACGACAGAATATCGATTTTGAAACATACAATGAAGGTACAGCAGGCAGTCAAGAGATATTTTCGACTAGGTTCTAAAATTATCAGTTCATCCTGTATTCTTGTGAATGGTTGATGGCTTTTTCTACATGGGCATAATTTCCTAATCTGTTATCTGGTTGGATACGATTGTAGACAGGTTTAATGAGTGATCTGTGTAGAGAACCCGGTCTAGAAGGGCCGAAAGGATTCGTCGCGCTAACCACGTGTCACCTCGGGCTGAGCAGCGGTCGTTTGGTAGACCAAGAAGCACCAGGGCTGTTCAGAAACGCTTTTGAACGCTCGTGAATGTAAAAATGAATCCTCTTCTTCCCCCTGGTATTTTACTTCATTTATAAGGGTTGGCATATCATGGGTTTTGCCCAGTTTTACGGCCGGATGCCCTTCCTCATACTAACCCAATATAGGATATATTCAGTATTGCATGCTCCTCTTGTGGTTGTTAGTGCGGTGCGGTGTGTTTTGTGTAGATATAGGGTCTCTGAGTTAGAGAAATTAACCATACGCAGTTAAAATCCCCAGCCTGGTCGGAAATCGAACCCAGGGTCCTCCGAACCGAAGGCTAGTTCACTGACAATTCAGCCAAGGAGTCGGACGTGAAGTTATAAATAAATAAATAAATAAATAAATAAATAAATAAATAAATAAATAAATAAATAAATAAATAAATAAATAAATAAATATTGTGTAGTTGCTTTACGTCGCACCGACACAGATAGGTCTTATGGCGACGATGGGGCAGGGAAGGGCTAGGAGTGGGAAGGAAGCGGCCGTGGCCTTAATTAAGGTACAGACCCAGCATTTTGCCTGGTGTGAAAATGGGAAACCACAGAAAACCATTTTCAGGGCTGCCGATAGTGGGGTTCGAACCTACTATCTCCCGAATACTGGATACTTAAGCGACTGCAGCTATCGAGCTCGGTCAAATAAATAAATATTTACTAGGAACGCTGTGACATTCAAAATTCCCATACCAACAAATTAACAAAATAGTATAGATGTATTATTAGCCAAGTGATTGAGGAATTATTCAGTCCGGATCGTTGGCTGAATGGTCAGCGTACTGGCCTTCGTCAGCGTAGTGGTCTTCATTTCGAGGGTCCCGGGTTCATTTCCCGGCCCGGCCAGGGATTTTATTCTCGTTTGGTTAATCCCTCTAGCTCGGAGGGAAGAGTATAGTGGTGAATACAGCCCTCAACATAGGGTTAGCGTCAGGCAAGGCATCTTGCCGTAAAATGGGCTAAATCCATACAGCGTGCCGACCCCACGTAATTGGAAGAAGGTCAGGGGGAAGAATAATAAGAAGTTAAAATTTTAAAAACTATTCTATGCAGATAGTGAAATGTTATCCTGATACTCTTTAAGATAGCAATACTGCAATCGTCAAGAAAAGTATCATTTGGATGCTTCGATGTTAATTTCCACGACAGAGAGTGTGGCTGAACCGAGGGAGTTAGTTAAGCGGCATTAGCATTACAGCTGTAAGCTTGCAATCTGGGAATGGTGGATTCGAACCTATCTGTCGGCAGACCTATGGATGGTATCCCATGGATTCTCATTTATATACCACGTAAATGGCGGGACTGTACCTTAATTAAGGCCATGGACGCGGTCTTCCAGTTCCAACCCTCACTTATGACTAGCTATCGTTATAGACGTACAATGTTAGCTCAGTGCGATGAATACCCATAGACTTGATAGACAGGTGTTTTCGGATACGACAGCCAGTTGTTTCTGGGATAGATTTTCGATTTTTACTCAACGGGAACCCCCCTTCCAAATTGCACTACACCTCTGAATGGCCTTGGCCTACCAAGTGACCGCTGCTCAGCACGAATGCCTGCAGATTACGATGTGTCGTGTGGTCAGCACGACGAATCATCTCGGCCGTTACTCTTGGCTTTCTGAACCGGGGTCTCTATCTCACCGTCAGAAAGCTCCTCAATTCTAATCACGTAAGCTGTGTGGACCTCGAACCAGCCCTCTGATCCAGGTGAAAATCCCTGACCTAGCCGGCAATCGAACCCGAGGCCTCCGGGTAAGAGACAGGCACTCTACCCCTATACCACGAGGCCGGGAACTCCACGAGAATGCTGGACGAATTATGCTCCTTCCTAATGAGTCATAATCAATTAGAAATACACATCCTATATCATAGCAACACAGGCTATTAGGCAGAATTCACACACAAGTTTAGTATATGGCCTATTCATCAAGATCTCCCAAACAGCAACAGCGACTGACTGCACTACTTGTCATAATCTTTCTTTGAATGTAAATATCTTTTATGATTTGTTAAACGATATAAAATGTGATGGAAAGTGAATCAGTTATGAACAGTTTCCGTACGGCCAGATGACTGTGACACACAGACCACAGCTGCTTCCTTCCCAACACTATCTCTTCTTCATTACGAATTCAACAACACATATTATCAGATACTACACTAAGTACAGGGCACGTAAGGTATTTGAGGACATGAAATTGTGCGTTTGCGGTGCAAATTATTTACTATAAGTTTCATATTTTCAGGGTTTTCCGTGGTTTCCCATTTTCACACCAGGCAAATACTGGGGCTGTACCTTAATTAAGGCCACGGCCGCTTCCTTCCCACTCCTAGGCCTTTCCCGTCCCATCGTCGCCATAAGACATATCTGTGTCGGTGCGACGTAAAGCAAATAGCAAAAAAACAAAAAAATAGCATATTTTCAGAGATCATTGTCAGATTACCATCTAACGCAACAGATGAAAAGGAACGTTGTAATTATTGCTGTGATAACACGCAAAGTACAACGATGTTGAGATTGCACAGATTTTGAAAGTCGTCAGGCCATTTGAACACAAGCTCGAAGGAGTTGTCGAAACATTCTCACATTACAATGGATTTCCAAAAAGCAGCCATTGCCTAGGGAATGTTCAGCATCAATAAGGGCCATGTAATTCGTGTATGTCGATGCTGCCGTCCCAGCACTGAAACCATATTGCGCCTACTTATAATAAAAGTGTAATCAATCTATTACTGTGTCTGTGTAAAACATTTTGTATCAATACATTTCGTTATTCGTAACATAAGTTGAATTACATAGTGCCTCTAATGTGCCTTCAAGTAAATTACACACAGAGAATATCAAAACAGCTGATACTAACACTCGCCAGTACCCGCCGAAACATTGGCAACGGGCGGGAGTCGTACTCCCAAATATTGGTCGTGAGCGAGCCACCGGCCCAAAGGTCAATGTAGAGAGGGCGTAGTAAAAACGAGTTCACTTCAGTCAGCAAGAACTGCAACGAAAATAACAGGCCTACAGACAATCTGATTTAATGGAAGACAT
Organism: Anabrus simplex; assembly: GCF_040414725.1. Classification (NCBI taxonomy): domain Eukaryota; kingdom Metazoa; phylum Arthropoda; class Insecta; order Orthoptera; family Tettigoniidae; genus Anabrus; species Anabrus simplex. The sequence continues at coordinate 1,028,143,832 of NC_090266.1, read as the reverse complement.
TTTGGTAAACTTCAAAAGAAGAATTCTACTCCCTTTTCTTTAAAAAGAATTATTGTAAGACCACAAACGATAAATTTCGTATTATTCTTCGCAACTGCGTACACTAACATCTGAAATGTAATTATGGATGTGTAAACCGAGAAAAAGAGAAATACATTATTTTAGTACTGTAAACTTTTGTTAAATAGAGGAGATTAAATTATATGCATTCTGTACCAGTACATTATGCTTAATACACAACGCTCTTCACGGCAATATTTTGGATTTTGCACTAGTATGTCTTCTGAGAGACAAAGTGGAACTACCTTTGTATGTTAATATGACAAAACATTGTAGACGTTGAACATAACCAACGCACTTATTCATCGGGGAATTCGCAATTAGCAAACACTCTTCCCAAACTGTACTTGGACTATTGGAAATTCTCTTCACACAGCTTTCTGTTTTACTTTTCTTTTCTTGAAATGGGATTACTAATATTCTATATCAGCTGATGACAACACAAACACCAGCCTATCGGCAGAGTCACTTCCGAACTCTGGGTATCCGAGCTCGAAAGAACCGGCATATCAGTGTTGCTTAACCATTCCACAGTGAAGCATGGAGTTCTCGCATACGTAGAATGAGCTTGCGCTGCGGGTTAAGACACCGAACCCGCTGCTAATCTCTATGCACACTCTGTACATTGGGCCATAGATGAGTGACACTAACAGCAACTATTAAAAGTGACTGGAAGAATTTACCAGCTGGAAATTTCCTTCAGAGAACTCAGGGACCATATTACTCATTCACCCAACTTTTTATATTCGCAAAAATGTTACGACATTACGACAATGTGAAACTATCATTCTTGTCTTACATTAAAGTTGAATACCCCTTTTGCAAGGGACTGATGGGGCAATGCCTTAGTCTCAACAAAGTGAGTCAAGTGGCACTAAATATAGATAATAAATTATCTTACAATATTTCAATGGAACAGTATGCTACAGGAGGCTAGGAAGCAAAGTGTTTATCAGCAGCCGCCAGCTGACCCGAGAAAATAAGATAAGCGGCCCGAGGTCGTTGGCCTGTGAGAACTGTATCGAGGTCAATTCGAGCATAGTGTGAGGCCATAATCGAACTTAGCACACGAAACAGTGTCAAATACCTTTATATTCATCACCTAGGTAGATTGAGGTCAAGATTCATGCTTATTTCATAAGTAATGGAGCGGAATCAACATGACAGCGATTGGCGTTATTAGCCGATAAGTACGACAGACATGGGACATTACTCTCCGTACTGGACTAAGGCTATAGATCGGAAGAATAACGCAAAATTAAGACTTCCTGTAAACATCGTTACCGTGTTATTATAACTTTAACGAGGAACTGGACACATTGTTGTTGTTTTGCTACGGGCTTTACGTCGCACCGACACAGATAGGTCTTATGGCGACGAAGGGATAGGAAAGGCCTAGGAGTTGGAAGGAAGCGGCCGTGGCCTTAATTAAGGTACAGCCCCAGCATTTGCCTGGTGTGAAAATGGGAAACCACGGAAAACCATCTTCAGGGCTGCCGATAGTGGGATTCGAACCTACTATCTCCCGGATGCAAGCTCACAGCCGCGCGCCTCTACGCGCACGGCCAACTCGCCCGGTCATTGTTGTTGTTGAAAAGCCAAAGACTTGTAATACTTTTAAATATTGCACTTCCCAGATTTCGCACCTATAGCCACAACAATTTTCGGAGGTAATTATTTTTCTCAAAAATAAGCTCGCTTACAGGTTAGCATATCGTCGTTGCCGGGACAAAACTTCCTATGTGAAATATTTTAGCTTAGAACTTTGGCCGGGAAGGTTCTGTCATCTAAGGTGCAATATTGTGTGACAGTTGTTAAGGCATTCTCGCTCTTCATAATGTATGTGCTGCGGGTCAGTATATCTCCAAAAATATTAACACATAGAAGGTTTCGTCCCGGCAACGACGATATTATCAAGCGGAGTCTCTCTTTCCTAACACGTACTCCGCAACGGTGCAGGTCTCCTCGTCTGCTCGTCGTTCGCCACTTCTTTTTCTTTCCATAATCCTCTTTCTTCGGGCGACCACGAGATGTAATTTACCAAATAATTATTGCTTGCCCGTGAAGTATTTAACCCCGTCGACTATTTCAGATAAGTTTTTCTACATTCTCCGCGGACTGGGGGTAGCATGTCTGCCTCTTACCTGGAGGCCCCGGGTCCGATTTCTGGTTAGGTCAGGGAGTTTTACCTGGATCTGAGGGCTGGTTGGAGGTCCACTCAATTTACACGATTACAACTGATGAGCTATCTGAGGGTGAAATAGCGGCCCCGGTCTAGAAGGCCAAGAATAACGGCCGAGAGGATTCGTCGCGCCAACCATACGACATCTCGTAATCTGCAGGCCTTCGGGCTGGGCAGCGGTGGCTTGGTAGGCCAAGGCCCTTCAAGGCTGTTGCGTCATAAAATTTGTTTTTGGTTTATAGTGTTGTATTTTACCTGGAAATTCACATGACATCAGGAAGGGCACAGACTACAGTACGACCGAACCCCAAAAATAAACCAGCAATGAGTGGGATGAACCGAAGGAAGATATTATTCCAGCATTCACTTCGAGCGAATGCAGAGTAGCTCACATTGTAACAATAGGAGAAAGTTATTATTCCAGCATGACTGCTGAGTAGCTTTCATGGCAATGGAGACTATTGAAGTAAACTTTGTGTTGTAATAAGCTTAATATCTAGTCTAGATCAGTAATAGCACAGCTTTAAGAAAAATAATTTCCTAACAAAGAAAACATAATTTTTTTTAAATAATGGTATCGAACGAATTTTGAACAAAATTCAAATGTAAGGAAAGTTTGTCAGGTGAGCCAGCTGAATATAAGATTGAGATACTCTTGTATTTCTTTCGCGACAGCCTCTCAACTTGAGTTTATTCTCGAAATAGGGGCCAATAATCTAGATGCCAGGCCCCCTTAAAGAAGCATCATCATCATCATCATCATATTCTCTCGAAAGTACAGAAACATTACTATAAAGCGTCTTATACGGGCATGTATATGAAGAGAGGTATGGTACACCGCGCGCATTATGCGGGAGCGTCTTGACAATAGTTTACTATAATAATAATAATAATAATAATAATAATAATAATAATAATAATAATAATAATAATAATAATAATAATAATAATGCGACGCCTGTGACTCAAAAGCACCTAATAGCGGTAACATGATGCCATAATAAAAGTGAAGTACGTTTCCCTATCGCCACCATGCGCACAATTCGAAAGTTGACGAGTTAGTCCCTAATTTAAAACTGATAAAGGTTATATATGTTGAGTATTTCTTACCTCCCCGCTTTCTTAATAAACTGTAGTTGTTACCTTGCTAAGTCCTGCACGAGTTAAGGGATCGAATCAGTTCATTTTAACCTATTTGTGTACATACGGGATAAGATATCTAACGCTTCAAAATGTTATTATATATATATATATATCCAGGGTATGGAGAAAGTACGTTTCCAACAATGCAGAGATGAAGAATGCGGTGAAGAATATTTTAAATGTCACGGGACATACCAGATGCGTGACTGTCTCGCTAGGAGCCTTTCAGAGATGGACTACGGCTGCCCTCCTAAGGTCAAAACTGAAGAGTTACCTTATCACAGTGGGTGAATGGAATGTTTAGACATGTAAAACAGAGAGATCGTTGAGTATTAACAGTAAGGCTTTCTTATGTGAAAGGAACTGAATGGCCGAACTTAATTATGTTATTGGTTTTTCGTCACAATAACTACTTTTTAACGCTTTTGGAAAAGCCGAGGTGCCGAAATTTTGTCCCGCAGGAGTTCTTTTACGTGCCATTAAGGTTACCGACATGAAGCTGACGTATTTGTGCACCTTCAAATTCCACCGGACTGAGCCAGGTTCGAACCTGACAGGTTGGAGTCAGAAGGCCTGTGTCTACCGTCCGAGCTACCCAGCCAGGCAAACCGAGCTTCTCTATCTGAGCTTACTGATGGACAGTTCATAACGCATTTCTAACATGAACTGGAAGTGGTACGAGGGAGATACGAGATCCAACACACGTGAGATCCTAACATATGCAACATTTTTGTTAAATGTAAACATCTCTGAGCTATTGAGAGCGAACGTTCTACTCGTGCACTTCCCTTAGACAGAAGTATTACTGGAAATAAAAGAGCAGCACAGAAGTTATAAAATATATAGAGAGGCATATTTTATTGTCGTTAGCAAAAATATTATCCTTTGAAGTATGTTAAAATACTGTATTTAATACAGCAATACATACTCTGAAGTCGAATATTATGTACATTAAGTGTGTATTTCTCCGCTTCTATGGTGTATTGGTTAGTATGATTAGCTGCCACGCCCGGAGGCCCGGGTTCGACTCCCGGCTCTGCCACAAAATTTGAAAAGTGGTACGAGAACTGGGACGGGGTCCACTCAGCCCCGGGAGGTCAAGTGAGTAGGAGGGGGGCGGGGGGTAGAGCGTTCGATTCCCACCTCAGTCATCCTCGAAGTGGTTTTCCGTAGTTTCCCCACTTCTCCTTCATGCAAATGCCGGGATGGTACTTAACTAAAGGCCACGGCCACTTCCGTCTCCCTTCCTTGTCTATCCCTTCCAATCATCCCATCCCCCCACAAGGCGCCTGTTCAACATAGCACGTGAGGTCGCCTGGGCGATGTACTGGTCTTCCACCTCAGTTGTATCCCCGACTCAACGTCTCACTCTCCAGGACACTGCCTTTGAGGCGGCAGCGGTGGGATTCCTTGCTGAGTCCGGGGGAATAATCAACCCTGGAAGGTAAACGGATTAAGGAAGAAAGAAAAGTGTGTATTTGCAGCGTTGACTTGCTAATCTTTCATTTTATTCACGCTTCTATCCTTTGCCATTTTTTCCCATTCGTAATTACGTCCTGCATATAAAATTATATGTAACTTAGAAGCTGTTCAGTCTGTCAAACACACAAGTTCAAATATCTATATATAAAAAATAACTTGTCATTACTGACTGACTGACTGACTGACTGACTGACTGACTGACTGACTGATTCATCATCGCCGAGCCAAAACTACTGGACATAAAAAATGAAATTTTGGGGATACATTCATATTAAGATGTAGGTGCTCGCTAAGAGAGGGTTTTTGGATATCCCGTCACTAAGGGGGTGAAAAGTAGGGTGAAATTTTAAAATGAGTGTATATATATCTCAAAACTTTAAAAGTTTACAAATGTGAAAATTGGTATCCTTAAAAATAAGGAAACACGTACTTTTGTTTTCAGAAAATCCAAATAGGAGGGGTGAAAAAGGGTGAAAAACGGGTTGAATGCCTTTAATCAGGATTCCGGTACTTATATCTCAGTAACTGAAGATATTACAGACCTGAAAATTGGTACTTTTGACCTCTTTTAAAAATAAAGAAACACGTTTTTTTTTGTTTTTTGAAAATCCAATTAATGGGAGGGAGAAAATGGGGTGAACTTTTTAAATGAGTGCATCTATATCTCAAAACTTTTAAAGTTTACAGATGTAAAAATTGGTATTTAGAATCTGCTCTAAAAATAAGGAAACAGGTATTTTTTTTTGTTTTCGGAAAATCCCAATAGGCGGGGTGAAAAGGGGTGAAAAATGGGTTGAATGCCTTTAATGAGGATACTTATATCTCAGAAACTGAAGATATTACAGACCTGAATATTGGTGTTTGGGATCTCCATTAAAAATACAGAAACACGTATTTTCTTGTTTTCGGAAAATCCCAATAGGAAGGGTGGAAAAGGGTGAAAAAGGGGTTGAATGCCTTTAATGAGGCTACTTATATTTCAGAACCTGAAGTTATTACGGAACTGAAAATTGGTGTTTGGGATCTCCTTTAAAAATAAAGAAACACGTATTTTTTGTTTTTGGAAAATCCATTTAATGGAGGGATGAAAAGGGGGTGAATTTTTAAAATGAGTGTGTCTATATCTCAAAACTTTTAAAGATTATAGATGTAAAAAGTGGTGTTTAGGATCTCCTTTAAAAATAAAGAAACACGTATTTTTTGTTTTGAGAAAATACCAATAGGGAGGTTGGAAAATGGTGAAAAAAGGGTTGAATGCCTTTAATGAGGCTACTTATATTTCAGAACCTAAAGATATTACAGACCTGAAATTGGTATTTGGGATCTACTTTAAAAATAAAGAAACAGGTACTTTTTTCGTTTTTGGAAAATCCAAATAATGGGGGGGGGGGTCAAAAAGGGGGTGAATTTTTAAAATGCGTGCGTCTACATCTTAAAACTTTAAACGTTTACAGATGTAAAAATTGGTAATTAGAATCTCCTTTAAAAATAAAAGAACACGTTTTTTTTTCTGTAAATCCCAATAGGAGGGGTGTAAATGTGTGAATAATGGGTTGAATGCCTTTAATGAGGATACATATATCTCAGAAACGGAATATATTACAGAACTGAAAATTTGTATATTGGATCTCCTTTAAAAATAAAGAGACAAGATTTTTTTTTTTTTGGAAAATCCAATTAATGGCGGTTAAACAGGAGTGACAAATTGGGGTGAATTTTTTGAAAGACAATATCTACAGAATATCTGAGAAACGTAAAATGTTACAGACGTAAAAAGTGGGTATTTGGAATCTACTGTAAATGTAAAGAAACATAGGTGATTTGTTTTTGGAAACTCCACTTAAGGGGAACTAAAAAGGAGTGAAATTTTAAAATGAGAATTTCTACAGTATATCTCAAAAAACTCAACATGTTACAGAAGTAAAAAATGGTATTTTAATCACTATTAAAAATAAAGAAACGTGTATTTTTAATTTTCGGAAATACCACTTGTGTGGAGCGGGGGGGGGGCGTAAAAGTGACTGAAAATTGTGTTGAATTCTTTTAATTAGGCTACTGATATCTCAAAAATGAAGATGTTATAGACGTGAAATTTGATATTTGGAATATGCTTTTATTGTAAACAAACACGTATTCTCGGAAAATCCAATGAAGTGGGGGGGGGGGAGGGTGAAAGAATTGGAAAATTAATCGACTTAATTGTATGAGAATATATACATCTAATAAAAACTAAAGTTGTTACAGACATGAAAATTGGTATTTGTATCTCCTTTAAAAACAAAGAAAAACGCGTTTTGGGGGGAAACCATCTTGGGGCGGGAGTGAAAACGAGTTGAATTCCTTTCATGAGTAAGTTAGAGACGTGATAATTGGTATTTAGAAAATCCTTTTCTATCAGAGAAACAAATATTTTTTTGCCGGAAAATTCACTTAGGGGCGGGGGAGGAGTGTGAAAGGAAGTGAATTATTTTCATGGGGATACTTATACCTCAAAACTGAAGGTAGTAGACGTGAACATTGGTGTTTGGAATCTCCTTTAAACATAAAGAAACACGCCTTCTTTTAATTTTTTGGGTGTGTGTGTGTGTGTGTGTGTGTAAATAATCTTAACGGCGATGAGGTGTAAAAGGAGGTGAGACCAATCGATTTTACTGTTCATAATGTACTTATAAGGAGCCTCCGTTGCTCAGGCAGCAGCGCGCCGGCCTCTCACAGCTGGGTTCCGTTATTCAAATCCCGGTCACTCCATGTGACATTCGTGCTGGAAGAAACGGAGGCGGGACAGTTTTTCTCCGTTTACTCCGGTTTTCCCTGTCATCATTCATTCCAGCAACACTGTCCAATATTTCATTTCATTTGTCATTCATCGATCATTGCCCCAGAGGAATGCTTCGGCAGCCGGCATAATTCCTATTGCCGCCGCTAGATGGGGCTTTATTCATTCAATTCCTGACCCTGTAGAATGACTGGAAACAGGCTGTAGATTTTCGATGTACTTATTCTGATCATAAACCAATCATTTTAAATCTTTCCTGGGCTCGTTTTCAACAGCCATTTTTTCCTACGGAGAACATTCTTAGATTACAGTAGTTTTTCTTGGCATATAAATAAAAATTTAAACACATTTGAAATAAACGATAGGAATGAGATTGGCCGTCCAATTGTTCACCTCTATAATAAGGTCAATAATGCACGGTAGTATGTCATTCGTATTGCCAGAAATCCCGCACACTTGCCTACGCGCGACAATGGTGCTGGTCACATTGTCAACAATGACAATGGCAGCAGATGTAATTTACCGCCAAGTAGCGGTCTTGCATCTTGCTTTGGGGTCCAGAACATCTAATAATAATAATAATAATAATAATAATAATAATAATAATAATAATAATAATAATAATAATAATAATAATAATAATAATAATATTCTGGACCGTCGTCAAATGTGCGAACCGCGTTGGAAACGGGTCCTGGACGGGTAATGACTATGAATGCAGTCCGGCCGCGGGTTCAGTACCGCCAAGGCACCCAAAACGACACCACGCCGTATCTCCTGAAGGATTTGATCCATATTAAAATGCTTATAGGGAAAGATGGCCAAGATTTAGGGACCCAAGTTACCGGGTGAAATACCTGGACCTAGCCCGGGAAGTACGAAATCGATTGCTGGAAAGAAAGATTGAAAATGGGAGGAAACTTGCCGTAATATATTAGAAAACGAGTCAGATCGCGAATTTGGGCGGATTTTATATAAAACAATAAGCATTAAATTATAAATTTCAGTATAATACCGTAGCGAAGCACGGGTATCTTGCTAGTCTATATATATAAAATAACTTGTCCTGACTGACTGACTGACTGACTGACTGACTGACTGACTGATTCATCATCGCCGAGCCAAAACTACTGGACCTAAAGAAATGAAATTTTGGGGATGTATTCATATTAAGATGTAGGTGCTCGCTAGGAGAGGATTTTGGGATATTCCGTCGCTAAGGGGGTGAAAAGGGCGGTGAAATTTTAAAATGAGTGTATCTATATCTCGAAACTGCAAAAGTTTGCAGACGTAGAAATTGGTATTTAGAATCTCCTTTCAAAATAAAGAAACACGTATTTTTCTGTTTTCAGAAAATCCCAATAGGAGGGGTGAAAAGGAATGAAAAATGGGTTGAAAGCCTTTAATAAGGATTCTTATATCTCAGAAACTGAAGATGTTATAGACCTGAAAATCGGTATTTGGGATCTCCTTTAAAAATAAAAAAACATGTATTCTTTGTTTTTGGAAAATCGAAATAGTGAGGGGTGACAGTGTGTGGGGGGGTTATTTTAAAAATGAGTGTATCAAAACTGTGAAAGTTGCAGATGTAAAATTTGATATATATAATCTCCTTTAAAAATAAAAGAACAGGTATTTTTTTGTTTTCTGTAAATCCCAATAGGAGGGGTGAAAATGTGAATAAGGGGTTCAATACGTCTAATGAGGATACTTATATCTCAGAAACTGAAGATATTACAGACCTAACAATTAGTATATGGGATCTGCTTTAAAAATACAGAAACTTTTTTTTTTTGGAAAATCTAATTAATGGGGGTTAAACAGGAGTGACAAATTGGGGTGAATTTTTAGAAAGACTACATCTACAGTATATCTCAGAAACGTAAAATGTTACAGACGTAAAGACTGATATTTGGAATCTCCTGTTAAAGTAAAGAAACAGGTAAATCCAACGAAGGGAGGGGGGAGGTGAAAAAATTGAAAAAATTATTTGAATTAATTGTATGAGGATACTTATATCTAATAAAAACTAAGTTGTTACAGACGTGGAAATTGGTATTTAGACCTTCTTTAAAATTAAACGACGCGTTTAGGTGGGGGTAGGGGAATCATCTTTGGGGCGGGTGTGAAAAGGAGTTGAATTCGTTTCATGAGATATCTCAAAAACTGAAGATAATCGGTGTTTAGAAAATCCTTTACCATTAAAGAAACAAATATTTTTGCCGAAAAGTTCACTTGGGGGGGGGGGTGAAAGTAAGTGAAAAAAGTGAATTATTTTTATGGGAATACTTACATCTCAAAACTGAAGGTAACACACGTGAACATTGGTATTTGGAATCTCCTTTAAACATAAAGAAACACGCCTTCATTTTTTGGGGGTGGGGGTGGTAAATCAACTTAACCGCGGTGGGGTGAAAAAAGAAGGTGAGACCAATTGATTTTACTGTTCATAATGTACTTATAAGGAACCTCCGTGGCTCAGGCGGCAGCGCGCCGGCCTCTCACCGCTGGCTTCCGTGGTTCAACTCCCAGTCACTCCATGTGAGATTTGTGCTGGACAAAGCGGAGGCGGGACAGGTTTTTCTCCGGATAATCCGGTTTTCCCTGCCGTATTTCATTCCAGCAACACTCTCCAATATCATTTCATTTCATTTGTCATTCATTAATCATTGCCCCAGAGGAGTGCGACAGGCTTCGGCAGCCGGCACAATTCCTATCATCACCGCTAGCTGGGGGCATATTCATTCCATTCCTGATCCGGTTGAATGACTGGAAACAGGCTGTGGATTTTCAATGTACTTATTCTGATCATAAAACGACCATTTTTAATCTTTCCTGGGTTCGTTTTCAAGAGCCATATTTTCCTTTGGAGAACTTTCTTGGAATACAGTAGATTCTCTTGGCATATAAATAAAAATTTAAACACATTTGAAATAAACGATAGGAATGAGATTGGCCGTGCAATTGTTCGCCTCTATAATAAGGTCAATAATGTACGGAAGTATATCATTCGTGTCTCCAGAAATCCTGCGCACTTGCCTACAGGCGACAATGGTGCTGGTCATACTGTCACCAATGACAATGGCAGCAGATGTAATTTACAGCCAAGTAGCGGTTTTGCATCTTGCTGTGGGGTCCAGAACATCAATAATAATAATAATAATAATAATAATAATAATAATAATAATAATAATAATAATAATAATAATAATAATAATAATAATAATAATAATAATAATAATAATGTTTTGGACCGTCGTCAAAATGTGCGGACCGTGCTGGAAACGAGTCCTGGACGGGTAATAACTACGAATGCAGTCCGGCCGCGGGTTCAGTACCGCCAAGGCACCCAAGACGACAACACCCCAGATCTCCTCAAAGATTTGATCCACATTAAAAATGCTTATAGGAAAAGATGGCAAAGATATAGGGACCCCACTGACCGGGTGAAATACCTGAACCTAGCCCGGGAAGTACGAAATCGATTGCTGGAAAAAAGATTGAAAAATGGGAGGAACGTTGCCATAATCTCTCAGAAAACGAGCCAGGTCACGAATTTTGGCGGAATCTCTCAGAAAACGAGTCAAATCGCGAATATCGGCGGGTTATATATAAAACGATAATCATTCAATTATAAATTTCAGTATAATACCGTAGCGAAGCATGGGTATCTTGCTAGTAGTATATAAAACAATAACAAACCTGTACAAGTACACACTATTAAAGAAAGAATGACATGTTTCGTTCTACAAGAAAATCCACATATTCTATAAAATCACTTTATATCATGCCTATATATGTATAATATTGACAGTTCTGACAGTGATTGAAGGCAGTATACGAAAAAACCAAATATGTACCCCTTTGAGCTAGCGACTGGGTACTATACTCGTCCAAAGCCATGTCTTTCCCCTACAGCGTGACTGAGTAGGCAGCAGTAGGTTTCAACACAAATCCAAGGCTCCGACTCGACCCGTTCTCCAAGTCAGACGCGGTAAATGAAGCAGAACATCGAACAAAGCACGATTTTAGTCCAGCTAAGTTAAACTTCTGGAAACTTCTTAACTTATCATTTTACTGTGGTAGAGTGTGTTGGACTGAGTCGCTCCGTCGGTTAAGGCGCTGGCTTTCTGAATCTGGTGGTATTCGAAGGTGCTCAAATCCGTCAGCCCTGTATTGGTAGATTTGCCGGCACGTAAAAGAACTTCCGCGGGAAAAATTTCGGCACATCGGCGTCTTCGAGAGCCTTAAAAGTAGTCAATGGGACGTGAAAACCGATAACATTATTATTATTATTATTATTATTATTATTATTATTATTATTATTATTACCGGGCGAGTTGGCCGTGCAGTTAGGAGCGCGCAGCTGTGAGCTCGCATCCGGGAGATAGTGGGTTCGAACCCCACTGTCGGTAGCCGTGAAGATGGTTTTCCGTGGTTTCCCATTTTCACACCAGGCCTTAGTTAAGGCCACGGTCGCTTCCTTCCTACTGATAGCCCTTTCATACCCCAGCGTCGCCATAAGACCTATCTATGTCGGTGTGACGTAAAGCAGATTGTAGGAAAAAAGAAAAAGATGCTCAAAAATTCATGCCGTGAGCCAGTCTTCCACTGTCCTGAGCATATTGTGGTTGTTGCTCCATTATCAGGCTTACCTAAATAAGTTTTCGACGATCTGAGAAGAAACGGCTAGGACTGGAAAGTTACGGGCCGTGGCCTTAATTAATGTACGGCACGAGTATTTGTCAGGCGTGAAAAATAGGAAACTGCAGAAAACCATCTTCAGAGATGTCGACAGTAGGGTTGGGACCCATTATATCTGTGCTGGTGCAACGTAAAACAAATGCCAAAAGAATTTCGTATGGCTACTGCTAGCCTGGTGCCTGGTGGTGGGCGACGTTTAAGCAGCTACATGTTGTGTGGTGGAGAATAGTGTTATGTGCGTGTTGTATGAATGCTGGGGACAGCACAAATGCCCTGCACCCGAGAAAAGTAAATTAACCATTTACGATTAAAATTCCTCGAGCAGGCTGGGATTCGAATCCGGTGTCCTCTAAACCGAATATTACTACGCTGTCCATTCAGCCAAGGATTCGGAAAAAATAATAAATACATTGCAAAGCAATATTTTTTCATCTGTACAAAAATGTATTCAGGAGACATTTTAACACAGCCTTATACTAATGCAATTTAGGGACAGTTTACAAATCATAGGGTGCTATACATTAGTTGACTCAGAATGATCACAAGCAGCGAATGCAGCCTAGAATTCTGTTCCCACTTCCTGGCATTTTAGAAATAAATATACTTGGTTCATATAATCTATGGTAACTTGTCGTCAAGAGAGGCTGTTGTGTGGAAATTAGTTTACCAGCAACGCGTGGCACCACTTCAGTAATGTGGAGCAAATGGGAGGGAAAGTAAGAGCCGCAGGCCGTGGGAAAGTTTTCCTTTCTTCGTCTCGTCTGCTCTGGCCCACTCTCACTCAACACACTCTCACCTTCGAAAGAGAAGACGATATTATGATGTCATGATGCGCTGAGGAAAGTGGCAAATCATGATAATAAACCAGAAGTTATATAGGCCACAAGGTTGGAGTACGGACGACAGGGATTCCTTACAGCTTCAGCCCAAGAAAGTAGATATTTAGAGCTACCACCTGAGTGTTACAACTAGAAAAAATGCTGTCATCATTAATAGGGGTCATGAGATCTTGGACTAATTTGGCACGGTTTCCACTTGCCACTTTTCCTCTCCGACTTCCCTTGGCCAATTACTGACAATTTATTACTGTCTATAAGAACAGTATAAAGATGTCTATGTGGCACGTTTCCAGTCTAAGCTCACACCTTCATTATTCGAGGAGGCATGAGATGCTGCTTTAATGTATTCATATTAGAGCCCTGAAAAGTATTTAATCACTAGCCTTGTGTGCTTCTGGTTTGATATACTCTTATTTGAGAGGCTGTTTGAGGTACTGGGTATCCTTACCGGCCACGGCCGCTTCCTTCCCACTCCTAGGCCTCTCCTATCCCATCGTCACCATAACACCAATCTGCGTCGGAGCGACGTAGAGCAAATTGTATTCTTACCGGGAGAGCCTAGAGTCTCGAAGGTATTTCTCTGTAGTGAGTGTGTAAGAATCAATAGCCACTTCGCGGTCGAGAAAACACAATGCAGTTAATAACGTTGTACGGCATCTAATTCGCATGCACAATATTAGCTACTAATGTAAAACCTTGCCCAATGGAAGATGTACTTTTGGATGGCGGCAGAAGTGTCTGCCCTAAATTTCCTACGTAATAGGAAGATCATAATAAATGTGATAATTTAGTGTGGCTATTGCTAGTGTGATGCAGCTCTTGTAAGTTTGGCACTCCCCTCCCCCTCCTCCCAAGGAGGGTGAGTCGCATCTATCGTGTATGGGAGCTATAATATGTTATTGTGATGCAGGACAGTGTTGTGTCTGGTATGTGAATTGGGGACAGCACAAACGCAAAGACCCGAGCTAAGGAAATTTTTCATTTAAGATAAAAATCTCCGACCTAGCCGGGAATCTAACCCGGGGCCCTCTGAACCGAAGCCGAACAATGGGAAGACAATCAATACGGGAAAGTGGTTAGTTGGGCAGCGAATGAACATCGAATCACGGTACTAATCACAACCATATGGATCAAAAACAAACCCATTTGATGTGGACCCTTGAGGACTATCCTATGTGCACAGCGTGGTGATTCAATATGCCTTCTTCATGAGTGGTAACACATCTCATCGTCGCGAGTGGTTTACTACACCGAAGGAGTTCGCTTTCTATTTTGATCGAGAGAACATTGCCGTAACTTGTTCTTCGTTCGCTATTCACAGCGAAGGTTAACATTCTGCTTTGACTAATTTTTTAACTCTGACGACGACCACTTTCTGAAAAGTAACCAATAGATCATCTTCCTATTTAGAGACCGATGCTTTTCTCACTATCCAAATGTAAATTTTTGCATCGTTCTCTTATGTATTGGGTTTTCCATTAGCAATTGATATTGTGCATATGAACTATACGCTGAGTGAGTCTTTTAATGATAAAAGCAATATTGAGCTCTCTCGACCTCGAAGTGGGATAAGTTCCTCGTTAGGATAGATGTGTTACACACTAGCAATGGCATTTCAGCCTTGTATCTTTAAACAGTGCAGATACCCAGCCTTAGAGTGGCGGAAGATTTATCACATAGCGTCTGCCTACAAATTTGAGTGTTTCTTGGAACGAATGTCCTGATTATCGAGAGATGCTACAACGGCCAACCCCAAAAGTTCCTAAACTGAATCCAAAAATTACTGAACTGTATCAGTTTTCTGTTGCGTTCTTCCTTCAGGGATTTTTTTTTCGGCGGAGCATCCTGTCCCATGCATCTCAACCTCCAGACCGCGGATCAATTCAACAAGACTAGACATTAATTCTTTCATTATTTTAGAGACAAAGACTGCCAACAACCATAAAATTATGAACATCAAGCAATGCGTGCAACGTCCTTTGGTATTTTTGATGTACAGTACGTTGATGAAATGCAGCTTTCTAAGGGGGTAAAATACTGAGCAAGTTCGCGGCATTCTGTTCACTTAGCTGTGAGCTTCCATTTGAGAGATGGTGGGTTATAACCCCACTGTCGGCAGCCCTGAATATGATTTTCCATGGTTTCGAATTATCACGCCAGGCAAATGCTGAGGCTGAACCTTAATTAAGACCACGGTCGCTTCCTTTCCAATCCTAACTCCCCTTCCCTATCCCATCGGAGCCATAAGAGCTGTCTGGGTCGGTGCGATGAAAACTAAAAAAAAAAAAAAGATCATGGTGATAGGGGTAAAAAAAATTCCAGCATTAGTGAAACATGGTTCACTGCAAATAAGCTCTTGGTAAGTGATCAAAGGACTCAGATAATGGTATTTAGTTCGAATAAAAATCGACACATTCATGATAACGAAACGGTAAATTTATTGGGAATACATCTGGACACAAAGCTGAACTGAAATTCTCACACATATTTTATTTCACGTAAACTATCAATTCAACAAAATTATACAATAATTATTTCGTTATTTTAGAGACAAAAACTGCCAACAATCATAAAACTATGAACATCAAGCATTACGTGCAACGTCCTTTGGAATTTTTGATGTACAGTATATAAATATCTTCTAATTGCCTACTTTGTATTGTTTCATAGTAACTTAATCTTCAATATGGAATTCTATCGAAGTGAAACACAAGCCGTTTTATTTTTGCAAGTTGCTTTACGTCGCACCGACACAATTAGATCTTATGGCGACGATGGGACAGAAAAGGGCTAGAAGTGGGAAGGAAGCGGCCGTGGCCTTGTTTAAGGTACAGCCCCAGCATTTGCCTGGTGTGAAAATGGGAAACAACGGAAAACCATCTTCAGTTTTCTGTTGCGTTCTGTTGGATACTGGCCGCACTTAAGCGACTGCAAATATCGAGCTCGGTACAAGCCGGATTTCTGAAGTTTTACTTACACATAGAAAGTTATTACATATTATAAAAAAATCCCCTCGTACTGCCCACTGCAGGCCTCTTTTTGTTAAAGGTAGGTCTACCTGTCATGACTGTTGTGAACATATATGTTTATAACTAGCAGTTACCCGCGGCTTCACTCGCGTGGATTTCGTGATTTGATAAAAGAAATCGTTCCTCGGCATTGTACTAAGACATTATCTGAAAATCTCTAAGGTATAAAAACTAACCGAAAAACTGAGTTTCATTTACCCCAGGAACTCTTTGTAAACCACGTCTGTGGTATTGTCTTTTGGGGCTAAGACGACCATGCGACATGTGAGAAACAGTCTTGTCTCAAAACGGAAAAAAAACCCCGACATGTTTCTTTATTTTTAAAGGAGATTCCAAATACCAATTTTCACGTCTTTACATTTTCAGTTTTTGAGATATAAGGATCCTCATTTTTCACTTCCTTCCACCCTCGTTAAATGCCTTTTCCGAAAACAAAGAGGTACATGTTCCTGTATTTTTAAAGGATTTACCAAATACCAAGTTTCTTGTCTGTAAAACGTTAAGTTCTTGACATATACTGTAGATATACCGGTACTCATTTTAAAAATTCACCCACTTTTTCAATTCTTTTCGGACCATTAAGTGGATTTTCTGAAAATAAAAATACGTGTTACTTTATCTTTAAAGGAGATTCAAATTACGAACTTTCACGTCTGTAACATCTTCAGTTTTTGAGATATGTCTCCTCATAAAAAGAATTCAACTTCTTCTTCTCTGCCTTCCACCCCCTCCCCCTTTAAGTGGAATTTCCGAAAACTAAAATACGTCTTTTTTAAAAAGAGATTCCAAATACCAAGTTTCATGGCTGTAACATCTTTAGCTTTTAGAGATATAAGTATCCTCATACAAATAATTCAACGAATTTTTGTATTCTTTCCCTCCTCTAAGTGGTTTTCCGAAAACATGGGAAGAAGTGTTCCTTTATTTTTAAAGGAGATTCCAAATACCATTTTTCACGTCTGTAACATCTTTAGTTTTGGAGATGCAAGTATACTCACAAAACGATTTCAACTATTTTTCACCCCACCCCCGTTAAGTTGATCCCCACCCAAAAAATGCGTGTTCCATTTTTTAAAGTAGATTCAAATACAAAATTTCACATCTGTAACCTTCAGTTTTTGAGATATAAGTATCCGCATAAAAATAATTCAATTTTTTCACTTTCTTTCACCCTCCCCCTTAAGTGAATCTTCAGGAAACAAAAAATACGTATTTCTTTACTTATAAAGGAGCTTCAAAATACCAATTATCACGACTACATCATCTCCAGTTTTTGAGATATGTGTAGGCTATTCATAAAAGGAATACATCTCCTTTTCACCCCCTACCCCCTAGTTTATTTTCCTCCTAAAATGCGCGTTTCTTTATTTTAAAGGAGATTCCAAGTGCCAATTTTCACGTCCGTATCAACTTTAGTTTTATAAGATATAAGTATCCTCATACAAATAATTCAATTAATTTTTCAATTCTTTCACTCCCCTTAATTGGATTTTCCGAAATCAGAGGAATATGTGTTACTTTACTTTTAAAGGAGATTCCAAATACCAATGTTCATGTCTGCAACATCTTTAGTTTTTGAGATATAAGTAGTCTCATACAAATAATTTAACTCATTTTAAAAAATTTTCACCCCCGCCGAAGTGGACTTTCCGAAAACAAAGAATACGCGTTTCTTTATTATAAAAGGGCATTCTACTAACCAATTTTTACATCTTTAACATCTTCGTTTTTGAGATATCAATATCCTAATAAAAAGAATTCAACCCCCTTTTCAGTACGTCTATCCACCACCCCCCCCCCACACACACAAGTGGTTTTCCCGAAAACAAAACATACACGTTTCTTATATTTGAAAGAGCTTAAAAATACAAATTTTCACTTCTGTTAAGTTCTTGAGATATACTGTAGATATGCTCATTCTAAATTTTCACCCCTTTTTTTAGTTCCCCTTAAGTGGATTTTCCGGAAAAATATCTGTGTCTTTACTTTTACATGAGGTTCCAAATACTAGTTTTTACGTCTGTAATATGTTACGTTTCAGAGATATACTGTAGACATAGTCCTTCTAAAAATTCACCCCCTTTGTTACCCCTGTTCTCCCCCCCCCAATTAATTGGATTTTCCCAAAACCAAAGATACGTGTTTCTTTATTTTTAAAGGGGATTCCAAATACCAATTTTCATGTCTGTAACATCTTCAGTTTTGAGATATAAGTATCCTCATAGAAGGTATTTAAACCACACTTCACCTTTTTTCACCCCCCCCCCCTTAATTGGATTTTCCTAAAACGAAAAATACTTGTCTATTTTAAAAAGAGATTGCAAATACCAATTTTTACGCCTGTAAACTTTTCAAACGTGAGATACAGATATATTCATTTAAACAATTCACCTCCCTTTTCACCCCTTTAGCGACGGAATATCCAAAAACCCTCCCTTAGTGAGCACCTACACTCTAATATAAATGTATCTTCGAAAATGCATTGCATTATGTCCAGTAGTTTAGGCTCGGCGATGATGAATCTCTCAGTCAGTCAGTCAGTCAGTCAGTCAGTCAGTCAGTCAGTCAGTCGGACATATTATATATATATATACTTAAGGTATATGACCGAGCGATTGGCTGCGTGGTTTGAGTCACGTAGCTGTCAGCTTGCATTCGGGAGATAGTGGGTTTTCGAACCCCACTGTCGGCAACCTCGAAGATGGCTTTCCGTGGTTTTCCATTTGCACACCAGGCCGCTTCCTTCCCACTCCTAGCCCATTCCTATCTTATCGTCGCCAAAGACCTGTCTGTGTCGGTATGACGTAAAACAAAATTGTAAAAAGAAAAAACCTAAAGGAAGATATATGGAGAAACCGATAAAATCAAACTCACAAGTGATGTTTACAAATATAACACTAGACCAATTAACCAAGTCGATGTACCCTGTTATAGGCGACAGCCATTTTATTGTTCAGTCAAAAATGTTAAGTAATTTCCATAGATCTATCATATATGACATATCGATGTAATCTTAATAACTGATTAATCATGTATCCTTTGTACTCTGTGCAGTAATATTTTGAAATGAACAAGTTTGTGGCATGTTTAAATTACATATTATTCTGTGTATATGTATGCACATTTATGGTTCAATTCCGTTTGACGATGCCTATTGCATATAACTTACTTAATGACTGAATAAATTATATTCCTTTCTGTTACAGTAAGAGGAAGCGCTGGGCTGAGTAGCTCGGACGGTAGAGCGCTGGCCTTCTTAGCCCAACTTCGCAGGTTCGATCCTGGCTCAGTCCAATTATATTTGAAGGTGCTCAAACACGTCAGCCTCGTGTTGGTAGATTTACTGGCACTTAAAAGAACTCCTGCGGAAACAAAATTCCGGTACCTCGGCTTCTCCGAAAAACGGTAAAAGTAGTTCGTGGGACGAAAAAACCAATAACACTGAGAAGAAGCAGCGAAGTTTGCAGTGGATGGGACTTTTAATATCGTGGTCATTACAATCGGGTCCGGCTCCATGGCTAAATGGTTAGCGTGCATGTCTTTGGTCCAGAGGGCCCCGGGTTCGAGATTTTAACCTTCATTGGTGTATTCCGATGGCTCGGGGGCTGGGTGTGTGTACCGTCTTCATCATTAGAATTCATCACAGGTAGGGCCCCATCCCCATAGACGCGCAGGTCGCCTATACGGCGTCAACTCGAAAAACCTGCACCAGGCCTCTTCGTAGGCCACATGCCATTAATCACTATGGGAACTACAGTTTTACATGGAATCCGAATCACAGGAACATGGCTTTCTTTATTTTTAAAATCTCGCAAGCATTGGACGTACTGGAACCGCGGCTGATGTAATTGAGAATGCGGTGATGGTATAATTCGGCTAACCCCCCCACCCCCGTATAAAGTGAGCTATTATATGGAAATGGAATAGCAACTGAAATTTAAACACATTCACCTGTGAAAGTTAATATGTCTATTGTTTCACACTAGGAGCTTAAAAATTGTAGACATCCACCCCATCTGCTTAGTAGGCTTAAGTGTAAAGACTTTCTGATTAGGGTGTTATGATGTTTGTATCTGTCGTGTATCTGAGACTTTGACGGGGATTTTTGAAGTAACCTGATAACATGGACTTGAAGACAAAGGCTACGAAATTTGGCCGAAGGTAGGATTGGAAGCCACCTGTCCTTCGAGTTGCAGATAGTGGCCACAACACGGCAATGAGCTAGTCTTGTAAGGTTATACCCGAGGACAGTTTATATTCAGCAGAATCTTAAGTGAAGGTCCTGCGGTCACTATTTCTGATGATTATTTTCTAAAATGATCAGAATTACGATAATTGTCTTATCATTGTCACAACTTCCGTATAAATAGTTACTTGAATAATAATAATAATTGTACCGGGAGGTACATCTCAACTCCGCGCATTTAAAAGAAGCGCCTTAAGGAACGCTATCTATCAGACGAATCTTGAAACAGCTAATGCATAAAGTTGGGACATTGTTCAGAAGATGTCACTACGGAATTACTGAGTAATATGTTATTTTAAAGTTTCCTAAACTGATTGGATTTATTTGTTTTGGTGTACATCAAGAAGTTTGAACTTTTCTCTATAGATGCCTCTACAAAAAACTGAGGCCATGCACTCTAGTGCAAGGTGGAAGAATAAGTGATTTAAAGAAGTTTTGTGTTTATAAGTTTTCTCAACTAAATTAACTTTCATTTATTTTGGTACTTCAAGGTTTGCAACTGTGCCTTCTCATCCCGCCAGCTTTTGAATCTGGCCAACAACAAATTTTATGTATTTATTTTTCAGACAATCATAGGCTTCTTGTAGGTTTTTGGTTTAACCAATAAAATGAGAGGGTGTGTCCGGATTTAGTCCAGAGCCTTCTCGAACCATCCTCTCAGGTATATAAGCTGCGGCTTTTTCAAGCTACCTTGTCTTATTGATCGTCGAATTACCGAGAGTGTGTGTTAAGACAGGAGGCGGAGCGCCTCATTCTTCGGCAGGCAGAACATCAGCCAAGGTAATGGCCACTAGTTTTATATCTCTATAGCTATCTCCGCAAACTCACATGAAGGGAAGGTTCTAATCTTTAACTATGTAAACATCGGTTTTCTAAAATGTAAACTTCTTCTTCTAATGTAAAATTTCATAAAGTCTTAAACTGTAAATCGGAGATAGAGAGTGCGTTACCCTCTCGAGTTCCCCTTCAATTTATCTGGAGGTGACTACGATTTTGCGACTGTTTTTCTCATGTAAATCATAAACTAACTTGTCCTTCGAGTCACCTCAGTAGTGTGGGTCTAGCCTCTGCATCATCGGGCCACAAGCCCAAGTAGGGTTTTAAAACTTGTTTTTCAAGGAGCGCAAGTGTACGCCTCCATACATTTTGAGTTTGGGCCAGTAACCCCTGTGTAAAGGTATTGTAAATTGCAGGTTGTGCCTAGAGAGGCCAGCAATTGTAAGGTTTTGCGTAAGGTTCCCTTGAGTAGGCTGTAAGACATTGGGAGCCAGCCTCCTTGGTAAAATTTGGAGAGCATGTAAGCTCTTTTCTGATATTTGTATAATATTGAGTGGGGCCTTTGGAAGGCCGTATTTGTAACCTTTGGAGCAAAGTGCTCTTGAACTGTGTTTTGGGAGATATCTCTCCTGATCTAACCAAGTTGTAAACTTGTAAATTGGAGCTGGAAGCTCAAAACTTGTAATATTCAACCCTTGGGTTTCTGTTCTTGTTTGCAATTTTGTACCTGACATTTTGTTCCTTCACATAGTGAAGAATTTTGTTATGTTTGAGATCTAAAAAGAAATATAACCTTTAATTTAAAGTTTTAAATTAATCTTTGGTATCGTAGATAGACCCTTTCAAGCCCACACGTTCTTTCACCTCTCTGCGTTCCACGGATAACCCCGGAACAATAATAATAATAATAATAATAATAATAATAATAATAATAATAATAATAATAATAATAATAATAATAATAATCATTATAGTCGAACATGTCCTCGGACACTCCCGGCATTGTCATTTTAGGTACAATGAAGAAATATTAGTGTGTTGATTTTTAGAAGACATATTGTGACCGGGCGAGTTGCCTGGAAGCTTGCATTCGAGGGATGGGGCGAATCCCGTCATCAGCAGCCCTGAAAATGGTTTTCCGTGGTTTCCCATTTTCACACCAGCCAAATGCTGGGGCTGTACCTTAATTAAGGCCACGGCCGCTTCCTTCTCATTCCTAGCCCTTTCCTATCCCATCGTCACCATAAGACTTATCTGTGTCGGTGTGACGTAAAGCAAAGAGCAAAAAAAAGAAAAAAAACACTCTTACACGCTGAGTTACCACGTTTCACATGAATGTTTATAATATGTGATGAATCAACTGTTTATCATGGGGGTTGAGTCCAGGCGGTTACTTACTCTGCTATTGTGATGTCTGTACAAGTACAAGTTGGAAGGAAGCGGCCGTGGCCTTAATTAAGGTACAGCCCCAGCATTTGCCTGGTGTGAAAATGGGAAAACCATATTCAGGGCTGCGGATAGTGGGACTCGAACCTACTATCTCCCGGATGCAAGCTCACCCGCGACTCTACGCGCACGCCCAACTTGCCCGGTGGAATTAATGTAATAGTACTACGAAGAGAAATACTCAGGTGGACCATCGAAATGAAAATTATCTAGTTTAGTTAAAAGATGGCAAACAAAACTAGTTTAGTAGACACTCTAAATTATGGAGCACATTGTTTTTGTTGTTGTTGCATGTGCGGACATAATTTAAGGTCCTTGCGGGGGCATTTAAATCACGTCTCGACGTCCCTTTAATTGGGCATCGCCCACTCTAGCTTTGATTTTCCCCCGGAGTAACCATTTCTAGAATTCACAATGATCCAGACAAACCAATTTTAACCCATTACCTTCAAACTTTATATCAATACGTTGTTCATAATTTGTAGTATCCGTTTCTAAAATGGTTGAAAACTTTCAGAAATACCTCCTGGAAAAATCAACTGATGCCAGATATTTTAAAAAGTATTGTTCAAACTAGAAGCTTTGAATTTATGATAAACATAATATTGAAAATTATTCCTTTGTCCTTCCTAAACTTAACAACCAAGTTTCAAACCAGAAAGAAAAAATGCGCCTGGAGGCTATTGGAAAAGTGCCAATTCTTTTTCGAAAAGGAGTCATGGCCCGCAGAGCAACTGCTCGATTTAAACCAAATTTTGATTTTTTTTCTTAATTTAGGCTATACTGAGAGTCTCATTAAATTTGTTGCAGTTAAGCCTAAAATTAACAAAGATAATCTCGGTATCTATAAGTCTTGTAAAATGCTCGTGCATTCCAGAGAAGGAGATCCTAATCCCCTTACTGGCCACTCATTCTTATCTCAATTCTTAATCGAATGCTAGGATGGTAGGCTTGTCATGGTCATAACCTGCTCTTCAATATACTACAGATTGCAAACAATAACGATGTCACATAGTAAATTAAACAGAATTTACGCTCACGGAGTTGATGATAATGACGGATGAAGTCCTAACATGAAAGAACGCATTATCTCGCTTCTCGTACTCACGATTACGAGTTCCCTAAATACGTCTTATTCAATGCGCCCTTTGGTACATCCCTTTAAGAATGCATTTAAAATAATAACTCCACATTTCAGTTTTGACCTCATGTGAAGTGTGTTACTAGTTCCACCTAAATCCAAGAGATGGAAACGGGAAACATTGTGGTGGTCTCTCGAACAGTTGTTGCTTTACTACACGTGAGGTAAATGTGACCACTCAAATGAACAATAATTGGTGAGTAAAACGGGGCCGATGACTTACATGTTAGATCCCTGCAAACAACGATCATGAGTAAAAGTGCTTTTCGTAGTAGAAGTACGTGTTTTTCCCGCTGATACTATTATTTATACCGCTTATACCATTATTGCCATTTTAGCATTATTACCATTGTACGATGGATCTATGGTAATTTATTTAAAATTTTTAACAGAGCAAGAAATGGCATGCATCTGCCTATTGTCACCTATAACGAGATACATCGACTTGGTTAATTGGTCTGGTGTGATAATTTGTGAACATCACTTCTAAATTTGATTTTTATCGGATTTTCCATGTATCTTTCTTTACCTTTATTCTTTCCTTTTACAATTTTGGTTTACGTCACACCGACACATTACCATTATTAACATTATCTTCTCGAAATATTTACAGACCTCATACGAGGCCGATTTCCAAAGAATGTGGACCTGTAACGTATTTTTTAAAATATGTTTGTTTTTTGTCAGCTTTCAATGACGACAACATTGAGAAAAAAACGTATTTCGTTTCAAAATGAAAATGCGTGCACAAGAGGATTAAAATCAGGACCATCATTGTAATCATCTTAATCACGAATAAACGCGAAACTGCTGCTGAATTTTATATTATTGTTTTCTTTCAGGTTCAAGTACTACGAATATGGAAGTCTGACATGAAATATTACAAGACGGGAAGTGAAATAACTAGAGGATATGCTAGCTGATCTTCAGGATCAGGTGTGACTTCGCTCCGTACTTGGACATACTACCCGTACGTCATTCAACTCCCAGCGTATCTGACGTCACTACGTTGACGTCACCCGAACTATGCCGATGCTAGCCGAGTGGTGTGTGTGTCTCGGTCGGCAAGCAGGCAGCGTCCCAGTTTCCAATCTGAGTTCAACACACTCTATCGAGGTGAGTGACGTGTCGCCGTGGCGCAAGAAGCGCCCATGTCCGTCTCTACATTTATGCCTTTGTTGCGCGCACTCTTTGGATGAGGTAACACTCTTATTAGCTAGTGCTCGTAAATAGCACAGAGTGACTGAGAGAAATTTTCAACACTCAAGAGGAAATTCCCTTTCATTTTCGATGGCGATTTCCCTTTTTAATGTCGATCAGACTGCTTAGCATCAGAAGAAGTTCTAGGAATTATGCTCAAAGAACCACGTTCAGTCAATGAACTGTGTTAGAAAAGACTGAATATGGAACAAATTAAGTGGCATAACCCTGACGGCATGATATATTTTTACGAAGCATGATTACAACACGCAAGATGACGTCACAAGCGATGTTTATTATTATTATTATTATTATTATTATTATTATTATTATTATTATTATTATAAAACAGAGTGAACTGGCTGCGTGGTATGGGCCGTGTAGCTGAAAGCTTGCATTCGGGAAATGGTGGATTCGAACCCCACCATCAACAGCCTGAAGATGATTTTCCGTGATGTTCTATTTTTATACCAGACAAATGCTGAGGCTGTACTTTAATTAAGAACATGGCCGTCTCCTTATTCCTAGCCCTTCCCTACCTATCCTATGTTCGCCGAAAACCTACCTGAGTTAGTGTGAAGTTCAAGAACTAGCAGATAATAATAATAATATTAATAATAATAATAACAATAATAATAATAATAATATACCGGGCGAGTTGGGCGTGCGGTTAGCGGCACGCAGCTGTGAGCTTGCATCCGGGAGATAGTGGGTTCGAGCTCCACTGTCGGCAGCCCTGAAGATGGTTTTCCGTGGTTTCCTCATTTTCACACCAGGCAAATGCTGGGGCTGTACCTTAATTAAGGCCACGGCCGCTTCCTTCCCACTCCTAGCCCTTTCCTATCCCATCGCCGCCATAAGACCTATCTGTGTCGGTGCGTCGTAAAACTAATAGCAAATAATAATAATAATAATAATAATAATAATAATAATAATAATAATAATAATAATAATAATAATAATAACCGTCATCGACAACAGCAAGATGAAAAACTGAACAGGAATGAACAATTGCAAGGGTAAGTATATTATTATTATTATTATTATTATTATTATTATTATTATTATTATTATTATTATTATTAATAATAGAAAGGCCAATGTGTGGCATTCAGGAGAGTATTTAATGTCTCCATGTATGCCGCCAAGGAGATACACAAATTATTTAATAGCTGTCGTTCCAAGGGTTAGTAAATTCGTCTCCTAGCAATTTGATTCAGGTTCGATTACGGGCTCTGCCAAGGAAGACTTAAGTCCTTATACGAGGCTTTAAACACGATATATTCAGCTTTGAGGGCACAATTCCAACTTCCGAGGCGTCTCCGAAAACCGCAAAATAGTTAATGGGACGCTAAACAAATTGCATACATACATACATACATACATACATACATACATACATACATACATACATACATACATACATACATACATTTTATACCCTTTCAGCGCTCAGTCTGCAAGCCTCTGTGAATTACCTAAGCACCTCCATAATCTTCTATTTGCAGCTAACTCTGTGACCTCATATAGTTCAATACCTCTTATTACTAATCATAAAAAACTGAGTCTAACCATCGCCATTTTGATTCCCTCTATTCCACTTACCTCCATGGCCAAAGAAGAAACTATAAATAAAAGAAGTTAGTTGACATATCTTTATTTAATTATTGATGCGGTATTTTCCTTTGCAATTATTAATATTGCTGAGAGAATAAACTCGTGACATAATCAGGAGCAGCACATGCACGTCAATAGTTAAAAGTCTAGAAATATTTTTATCCTGTACTTTAGGGAAATCATATATGGAAATCATTCCTAAAGAAAGAGACAGTACGTTATACAATACAGTTAATTAACAAAGACATTGAGATGCGCGAAATCCAGCTAAATCATTTAGTGCATCGGCTTGAATATGTGGGATTTCTCGTAAGTATCCGGGTAACATCAATGTCTCTAAAATTTGAGATGAAATGTAGGCGTAAAATTAAATTCTAGGCCAAGTCAAATACCTATGTGAAGACATAATTTGCATTTATGCATTAATAACATCAATGTAAAGGACAGCGTATAACTTGATTTCATTTGTTTTTAGAAATTAGTAATATTCAGTTGAAGTAAACTTCGTCGAAATATGAAATCACGCCCCAAAATCGTAGAGAAATGACTTAAGTTTAAAAACTGACCGAAATATAAAAATGAAAAAGAAAGTGTGTACATATCTGTCAAGTTGTTGTCAATATGTTTATAAAGCATTCAGAATTAAATTGAAGGTTGAACTAAAAGTATAATTTCATAAACACTCCAGCCTAGCAAATGCTGGTGTTAGGGTGGTTAATCTGGTAGAAAATACTCTCATGAGAGCTACGTGGACCTTTTGTCGTATGTTGTCTTTTTCGAATAAGGAAATCAGGGCATTGCGGTAGTGTATTTACCTGTTGTGTGAGACTTATCTAACAATATCACAGAAGTGTCTGTGCTGGTGGAGATAAGTTTGGGGAGGAAATGATCATGGCTTATGGTCATCTGCCTCAGTATGAAATGGTACTACCAAGGAGCTAGTAAATAAATGGCCTCAGGTAGGTTACAACACTCAAATGAATGGTTTTACAATTGGAAGAACTATCTCGAGCAAACGATTTCAATAAATCGTACACCTCAACAAGATGTTAGATAAACGAGGACATGCCGCAGGCAGCTTACTCATCTTCACTGTTTAGTAATTTCAAAATTTTGTTTGTTCTTTCCAAACTACATCAATCATATAACTAAATATTTTCATTTTACAGTGTAACTCCTATAAGACTCTATTTAATGCATGTCTACTAGACATCGCGATGATGCGTCTGCTGCTGATCGAAGGAGAGATAAGTGCAGATCTCATAGTGGTTAGCTACCCAGCACCGTATACAACTGAGAAAGTAGGAATGAGCTACGCTATTTTATTCTTGCCTGAGTATGGAACGGTCAGCGTCGATCTTTCTAATATCATTTCGAGCTATGGTCTTTGATTATAAAATGTTCCTTATCTTAAGTTTTCGAAAGCAAAGCAATCTCCGTACAGGCCATGGAGGCCCTTGGAGGAGTGGAAGGTAAACATTTCCATTGTTCGTAACCTCGGCACTAATGGCGATAAAGTGGGTAGCTCTATGCCCGGCCACTTTTGCCCCCAGGAATTAACTCATTTTTGGTCTAGGCCGAGTAAACTTTAGGGCCATGTGCCACTCCAGAAGTGGAAATGAAATGGCGTATGGCTTTTAGTGTCGGAAGTGTCCGAGGACATGTTCGGCTCGCCAGATGCAGGTCTTTCGAATTGACGCCCTTAGGCGACCGGCGCGTCATGATGAGAATGAAATGATGATGAAGACGCACATACATCCAGCCCCCGTGCCAGAGAAATTAACCAATGATGGTTAAAATTCCCGACCCTGCCGGGAATCAAACCAGGGACCCCTGTGACCAAAGGCCAGCACGCTAACCATTTAGTCATGGAGCCGGACTCCAGAAGTGGAAATATTGTTTCTTAAATGTTGCGGATTCCTGACGGGGAATCAAACCCACGTCCTTCCCACGCGTTTACCATCTCGGATAAGCAGCATCTTACTCTTTCACATAAATTAAATATTATAAATTTGTCTAACACACATTTTGTCAACAAACTGTTGCGTAGTTCTACAGGGTTTATCAAAATTTAACACTCAAACTCCTAGGGATGATAGAAGAGTCTAAAATAGGTATCTTTTTATTATTAAATATCCATAGTTAAAGTACATTTTGAGGTGGTTGAGAATAACACTATTAAATGACAATTTAATTGCATTAATTTACAAAAACTGTTCAAGAATGCGTCCTTCTGCTTCAATACACTCTACAAGACGTGCCATTGCCTGTCGTACAAGTTCAAAGATGCCACGCATGTGTTGTGGAGAGTACGCAGCTGCAGTCACCCGAGCGGTGAGTTCTTCCTCGGATTCACTTGGAGTCTCATACACTGTCTCGCTCTGCTCTAAACGAACGAAAACGTACTGTGTGTTGTCACAGCATGGACATTCTATTCTGACGTCATGACATTTTAAACAGAATGCATCATAATGATGGTTTTGATATGTGAGAGTCATAATTAATGTAAAATACAGTTTCTGACTTTGTCAGTCAATAATTTGTTTCATACCTATGGTTATTAACAGCAACAAAGAATGCACGTTTGTTTCAATCTCTTTTATCATCCCTGGAAGTTGAAGCGCTGCATTTGATACACCCTGTATGAAGCGACAAGCAGAGTTTGCTGCAATTGTTTAGTGAATGTTAGCCTACATTTAAACTTTCTAAAAACATTTTATTGGTAAAATAGAGACAAACCTCTTTTTATGGACTATTTTAGCGTGCTCCTTCTTTTCGGTCGTACTTGTACTCGGGGACTTAAGTATTTTCAGGCGTTCGGTTTTTCAGTCGCGAAGGGCAAAAATCAGCAAATAGCTGAGGTGACGTGCATGTAAGTCAGAATCTACTACCTCGGTAGTGCAATGTACAAACAGGTAGGAAAAGTGACGATTGAGAGAAAACGCACCACTCAGCACTCGTACCATTTACAGTTTAAGGAGTTCACACAGTTCATAAACTGATGCACCGCTAAGACGATTTTCATTCGGTCATTTATCTGTGTCAGGAGGCGTACACAATCTTTGTGTAACAACTGATAGTTCGGAAATGAGGAGCTTTATATGTTTTACCTGTGGTCTTCTTTTTCTATATATCATATATCATAGTACATACATATTTCGATTTAGTTTGATGTCAAATTGAGGATTTCGTGAGGAGAGGGGTCTATGAATAATGTGCTAGTACAATCAGTAACGGGAGAATAACAGATGTCAAACTGAGAGCGGACACCTGGGCTCAGTATTTGGGCTGGCTCAATGGTTAATTTCCCCAGGTAACCCTGAGTGTGATAATTTTATGGAAAGAAACTTTCTTCAGCGAAGAAGTTTGACTTTTGGAAGATATAAAACAATTTAAATGGGAGATCATGTAGTAAAGTACCTAAGTGTGCTCTATGTCCTTGAAATAAATATCGAAGAAAATGTTGATTTACTCTCGCTCTTTTGTTACTTGTGATACCATTCCTGAGATAACAATTTACACACTGAACCCATATTAAACAGAACCTAGATTTGCGAACATTTCCCATGAACTGCTGCTGTTCCATAGGGGACAGATTACATGTAATGCTAAGAGTACAGCAGGCTGCCTGCACGAGTATTGTGAAATGTAAACAAGAAACCTCGATCACAGGAGAAAAACAGTTTTGTTCGCGATAAGAGAACGTCATTCTAACACTGTAATTCTTTTAAGTGTGCGAATTTGAGTAGTGGCAGAAAAAATACGTTCAATTTTTTTTTGCTAGGGGCTTTACGTCGCGCCGACACAGTTAGGTCTTATGGCGACGATGGAATAGGAAAGGCCTAGGAGTTGGAAGGAATCGGCCGTGGCCTTAATTAAGGTACAGCCCCAGCATTTGCCTGGTGTGAAAATGGGAAACCACGGAAAACCATTTTCAGGGCTGCCGATAGTGGGATTCGAACCTACTATCTCCCGGATGCAAGCTCACAGCCGCGCGCCTCTACGCGCACGGCCAACTCGCCCGGTAAATATACGTTCAATTAAACAGAAAGCAGAATACAAATTTAAAACGCAAAGAAACACAGTTTCTTCCGTCGGTGGGTTAGAATACGATTCAATATACAATTAATCCAATAACAATATACCTAATCTCGTTCCCATCAAATGCTGGGTCATATGAACGACCAATGTATAGAAATGTGCGGTGTGGCGAGGTCTAGTCTTCACTTCAGGAATGATGATATGAACGATTGTAGAGTGTTGCTCAAATGAAATTATCTAGCAAGCCGGAGAAATTCAGTCACATCTCAATCTTGACTAGTTTTTAATGGAATCGACGAGATCTGAAAGCGAGAATTTTCGTTAAGCCTAACTTCACAGGTGCCAACGTCGGAAACACACTGTGTTAATTACTGTACCTTTATCCATACACTCCGTGCTCCTTGTCTCCCTCGTGATGTTACGAATTAATTTAAATAGCATATTCGTTTTTGGACCCCATGAAGAAGCAGTAAGCCACTGTTCTGATTTTGGCACACTGCGAAGGACACCTGTGATATAAATCATGCCATATAGGGCCACTTCCACTTTTGATAGCGCCCGCATTACGGCGTAACTGGAGGAAGGTCTTTTGTCTTGGTGCTATTGCCGAATGTGTGAACTATACTCATACGTCCACATGTGTGTCCAAACCTTGCAACTGACCAAAGTATTAGGGTCTCCATTGTTGTAACAAATGACTAAAACATTAAAATCAAGAGTATCATGATATTCTAGTATGAGTTTAAGTTTGTACTAGATGTTACCAAGTCGGAGTGCCTGGACGTAGTAATATACAGTGTGTATGAACCAGAGAGTTAAAGAAGTTACAAAGCTATAAGTTCAAGGTTTAGGTTTATATAAATAAAAAACCAATTATTTCAATTAACTAAAGAGAAAACCGACATCATTGAGGCATTCCAGTATCTTATATGCTATGATATTAGTCTTTTTATTTACTATCCCTTTCTCAACATACACATAGTCTGCATGTCAGAAATATGTTTCTGGAGACTTTTATGTAGAATAAGGTATTGCATGAGAGTGGAACATGGTCGTGCGGTTAGGGGCGCGCAGCTGTGAGTTTGCATTCGGAAGATAGTGGGTTCGAACTGCACTGTTGGCAGCGGTGAATATGGTTTTCCGTGGGTTCCCATTTTTACACCAGGCAAATGCCGGGGCTGTACCCTAATTAAGGCCACGGCCACTTCCTTCCCTCTCCTAGACCTATCCTATCCCGTCGTCGCCATAAAACCTACCTGTGTCGGTGCGACGTAAAGCCAATTAAAAAGAAAGGAAGTCAAACGTGGACAACAACTTATGGGGAGTGAAATAGAGAGAGAGAGAGAGAGAGAGAGAGAGAGAGAGCGCGCGCGCTTGAAAAATGTGGTGTCACCGAAGAGTGTTGGAGGTGAGATGAGTGAATATGATCACACATGAACTGATATTGAATCATGTTGGTAAGAGGAGAATGTTTCGGCGAAATGTGATTAAGAGAAGAGATGTGTGAATTTTCACATCTTGAAACATCCGGGACTTGCTAAGCTTATTTCTGAAGTAAGTAAGTAAGTAAGTAAGTAAGTAAGTAAGTAAGTAAGTAAGTAAGTAAGTAAGTAAGTAAGTAAGTAAGTAAGTAAGTGGGAAAGAATTGTAAGATTAGACCACGACGTGAACAAGACGAACATATTAGAGTGGAGATGAAGAGATCAGCACAGGTTAGGGTGGTATGGAGGCTGCATTAGACCGGTCTATTAACTGATGACCCACACCAACAATAACAACATATTTTCACGACTATCTTCAAATACTCCTCTCTATCTGAGGACAAGTAAGTTCATGCAGAATCTGAAGACCGAATGCTGCTTTGAATTTAAAGATGATACTCCACATACACGCTATAGACCAACTGTGATATTTGTAATGTGCCGGCACACACGCAAACACAAGCAGGTTCCAGCTATTGATATCCAAGTGACAGTGACAGTATCGGAGTGTTCTTCGATATCGAATCCTTAAGACAAGAACTCAGTATTTTCCCAGTATGTATCCTACGCTAGTTATTTCAACATCTGCTATACAATAGTTCCCTCAGCCAAAATACAACCTCAAACGTGTGAAGGTAATTAAAACACGCTTCAAATTTCGACAACATTTTTCGCAGTTGTTACTAAAATAATTACTAAAATAATTTTAGTAACAACTGCGAAAAATACTGTGCTAATTATTAGCACAGGTAATAAAATGCAGCATCAAATTGTCGTATTTAAATGCTGCGTTATGACACGAAAGCCTGAAATTTAGACTACCATGTGCGAACAACACAGTTAATTAGCCAAGATTCACATTACTAAGCAGAAATTTGTACAGGCCGCAATGGATTATTTATTGTTTGCAGGTTCCTACTCTACAAGTTGTGAGGTCGTTAGTCGACTGTGAGGACCTCTAGTAACACGTGAAATAACATACGTGAAGATATCAAGGGTCAATTATTGTATTAGGAGCAATGCTAGACAGCTTTAAACATTACATGAAAAATTGGAATAATTACATATGCAATTGACACATGCATCAATACAAAACTATAAGCTATTTCACTGACTTTACGTCAGGTAAAGGAAATGCCACCCATCAGTGGTGAGGTACGTACCCAGATTTCTTCTTTTTTGTTGCCGGGCTGAGTGGCTCAGATGGATGAAGCGCTGGCCTTCTGACCCCAACTTGGCAGGTTCGATCTTGGTTCAGTCCGGTAATATTTGAAGGTGCTCAAATACGTCAATACTTACTGGCACGTAAAAGAACTCCTGCGAGACTAAATTCCGGCACTTTGGCGTCTCCGAAAACCGTAAAAGTATTTAGTGGGATGTAAAAACAATAACATTATGTATTGTTAAATTCAGTTTTGCCTTGCACGGGGGTAAGCTGAAGCCCAAGTGGTTTGTTTAGAAATTCATAATATTCTTGTGACAAGAATGGACCTTACATTTACAGCAGTATGTATACATGGTATGATGATTAGACGTGTTCCTAGCCCCAAAATTAATCATCATCACCATCACATTCAACTACTTTAGCAGGAAATTCCAGAGACTAATAAGGTATGAACCATGTTCATAGTTGACAAGTTACAGCCGACAAAACAACGAAACCAGCAAGCTGTGCCACTAAGAAATCTAAGTTTTGAGTCCTGAGGTGGACTGTGGTTATCCCGAAGTTAACCTTTTGCCAAAACATACATAGTATTTCCAGAAAATGTTAGGATAATATTAGATTCTAAGTGTCTAGGCACCCATCACAGTCAGCTGAGTGTTGTAGGAGTAACGCCTCTATCTCTGATCTGGAGGCCCTGAGTTCAATTTCTGGCCCGTTCAAGGACTTACATCCTGGTTTGAGGATTTGAATGGGGTTCACTCAGCCCCAAACAGCCATATAAAGAGCTGTCTTATATAAGAGACAGTGAATACGGTCTAGGAATCCAAGAAATATAGCCGAGGAAGACGTCGCGCTGATATGACACATATAAATCTGTAGGAGCAGTCGTCATGCCAGGCTAAAGACCCTTAATGAACCACAAGTTTAGACACCTGGTACATTCCTAGATGCTTGATGATGCTTGTTGTTTAAAGGGGCCTAACATCTAAGGTCATCGGCCCATGTACATTCCTAGAGTAAGGAAATTACAGATAAGAAAAATGAAAATCCACAGCCTCTTTCCAGCAATTTGACTGGGTCAGGAATAGAATGAATGAAGCTCCCATCTAGCGGCGAGGATAGGAATTGTGCCGGCTGCCAAAGCCTCTCGCACTCCTCTGGGGCAATGACTAATAAATGACAGATGAAATGAAATGATATTGGAGTGTTGCTGGAATGAAATATGGCAGGGAAAACCGGAGTGCCCGGAGAAAAACCTGTTCCACCTCCACTTTGTCCAGCACAAATCTCACATGGAGTGACCGGGATTTGAACCACGGAACCCAGCGTTGAGAGGACGCCGCGCTGCCGCCTGAGCCACGGAGGCTTGAAATGACAGATAATTACCCCAAAATATCAGAGAGTAATGGGCAATTCATATGTATGTAACAATACGGTGCTCATTTTCGAAACTGTTCCAAGTCTTAATGTGAAGCAACAGGTAAAGCCTCTAACAATGATGTCAAATAATGTACGTTTATAACAATTGCATGGCTCGAATTCTGTTCACGATGCATTCTGGTGGCCAATTCGAGAAGCATTTCCCCCAAGGTGCATACTTCACACACCTGACAGATATAACACACATAGTTGTTAGTGGTCATAAGAAAACAGCTTCGGACGACACAAACCACTTCCTTTACTAATGGTTGATGACTCAATGGCCCATGTCATTCTGTACTAGTCAAAAACCTTTGCATAAGTGGCAATAATTCATCAGAGACCGTAACATCCTAAGCACTTCTTGAAAGCCATTGCATAACGTTTCACGTAAGCCTCGATAACAGTGAGCGAAAGTAGATGTCTCTCTGAAGACAACAATTACAAGGATAGCAGATTAGAATGAATTGGTCTTGCGCCTGCACAACTCGGATCGAGCAACCAGCCACATGTATCAGTCCAACAAGTTGCAGACAATCAAGCAGCAGGCGTTCAAGTAGACAGCGATTTCAACGGTGCTCTAAGGACGATGGCAGACACGTTCGAATTTGGGTTTTAACCGCATGAAATGAATGAAATTACTGAAAATGTACATGAGAATGCACTAGAAGCTAGAGAGGGGAAACTGTCGAAACTGACCGAAGAGCTTAGACAATTTTTAGAATAATGTCAGACACATTCCAGTTCTGCTTTTGGCAAAGAAGAGGAAGTTTAAGATATACATAGGATAGGAGTATGATAATTTCATTAAGAAGTAAAATAAAAGTAAAACTGTACTTCGCGATAAGATTCAA
Organism: Anabrus simplex; assembly: GCF_040414725.1. Lineage (NCBI taxonomy): Eukaryota > Metazoa > Arthropoda > Insecta > Orthoptera > Tettigoniidae > Anabrus > Anabrus simplex. The sequence goes on along the minus strand of NC_090266.1, from coordinate 1,028,108,230 downwards.
CTATTACCTTATACAGTACTTCACTGCCCACATGGGTATTTGTGGGCCGAGGGTGTCAAGTCCCAGTTTTGGACTTAAATATGCCTAGAAAAGCAACTGTTGGGAAACATAGCGGTAACTGTCATCTAGGCTCAAATATTCATTTTGAGGAACCATTTGAACTATTAATAATACTATGTGTTGCGACTTATCGTTTAAAACTTTATCTTAGTTCTTTGTTGTTTTATATCTAAGAATTTTGCTTCATATTCCCATACTGATGTGTTTCTCTCTTGTTCTTTTAGATAGTGACATTCATTGTCTCTAAGTTGTGATCATGTATATATTGTATAATTAAGTATACCTAGTCTTAGTGGTAACCTTATAATTAGGGAAGTTGAAAAATAATAAATAAAGACTACTCCCCGAATAACTGGAGCGGCTTTGAATGGGATATTGACTTGTGCACGATACCTGTTCATAACTAGCAATATTACCTGGACTTTCCCAGCACAATTCCTTGCAAGTGTTATCTGCTGTTTGCCAGGTTTTACATGTAGGTATTTTTCTATTACTGTCTATGTGGTTTTGTTCTGACCCTTACTACCCAATTACATCGCTATGATACCTCATCACATCATCTGGTCTGGTAGAATGTTGAGCATGGGGACAGGTAGATACTTCCTTTAGTATCACTTACCCCCAATCCTCCCTGCTGTCTCTTTCTCTTCTTAGAATTAACAGCATGCCGGAGGCGATGTAGATTGTGCTGATCGCCAGACGGGGGGAGCGACGAAAAATGTCGGCGGATGCAGAGTAGACTTTGGTCTAGTAGTGGCCACGGCTGGTCCATGGTCCGGCAGGTCTGCACTCCGACCGAGCAACCGAGCAAATGAGTGGTGGCCACGGCTCTACCCTGGATCTGCACCTCTGCATTCGGGAGACGGACAGGGGCTGGTCCCGACCGCCGGCTGTTCTCAGAATGGTTTTCCGTGGTTTTCCATTCTCCTGCATTAAGGCGAATGCCGGGTCAATTCCTAGCCTAGGACAGAATCGCCAACCCCCTCACCTTCTACGAGCATCTTTTTCAAGGAAATAAATCTCCCTGGCCTGGGAGACGGCGTTACCATCTAGGATGCCCGCCGTCCCCTTAAGGGATGGAATGAAAACTTGTGTAGATAGATAGTGGCGTCGTTACCGGCCAGTGCCTTGGAAAGACGCGGTATCCACCTGATGAGCCCATGCCGCATTGCGGCGAAACACTATAACTTTTGACGATTGAGTTTCCTGAATTTTATTTAGCTACCTCAATCAGAAGCCATATTTTAGGTCTTCCTAGAATATGGATTGCCTTGGCTAATACCTCGTTTACCACACAGTCATATAAAATCATTTTAATATCAACTATCACACACCGTAACATTTTGTTACAAAAATACATCACATAAACGTTTCCTAACAACTGCGATATCATTTTCTGCTAGTGCAGCTCACGAGAGAAAGTGAAAAGAAAAGTCTTTAACGAATAATTTGCCAAGTTCTGTCATTAGGGTCAGCGATTTCTCTTTCAAGGCAATGTCCTCTTGCGTGACGGCATGCTCTCCTACCTTCGTTAATATGGAGTGTACAGGCAAATGTAGCAGAGAGAGTTCGTCTTGTTTACTGTGATGTCAATAACTACACAGTAAAGCCATATTATACTACCGTCACCTTAGCTAAGCTTTGTCTGTTACGTCATCCGCCCAGAGGCTGGTTGGATCCTGAAAGAGCGCCACCGAAGGTTGTGTCGTTATAGGAAAACCGCAAAAGCCGATAATGGTGCCAAAATGAGGTCGTTTTCCGTTGATTTCCTCACTGAGCCAGATGGTGCTATTGCAGCACGATTCACCCTCAGAGTAACACCTTTCATAACACTCAGACGGACTGGTCATGCTTCGAATGTCATTATTCAGCACCACCCATAACCCAGCAGCTTCCATATTGTCACAACCATGGATGAGACTGGGACTTCGGTAGAAGCTACACTTTGCTCTGTCCTGTGTCCAGAGGCGGGTACTTAGGTACTGCATCCATCAGCAAATGGCAACAGAGGGCAGCTAAAGTTATACAGAGTTTCTCTTTTTTCGCTGTTTAAAATTACTGCAATGAAAGTCAACGCAAATGTACTTGAAGAAGGACAAATCATCCAAAAAGCAATTTCGATTGATTAATTTAACCATGATATTAATTATTTCCTGAAGCCTCCGTGGCTCAGGCGGCAACGCACTGACCTCTCACCGCTGGGTTACGTCGTTCAAATCCCGGTCACTCCATGAGAGATTTGTGCTGGACAAAGCGCAGGCGGACGGTTTTTTCTCCGGGTACTGCGGTTTTCCTTTTCATCTTTCATTCCAGCGACACTCTCCAATATAATTTCATTCCATCTGTCAGACTTAATCATTGCCCCAGAGGAGTGCGACAGGCTTTGGCAGCCGGCACAATTCCTATACTCGCCGCTAGATGGAGGCCTTATTCATTCCATTCCTGACCCGGTCGAGTGACTGGAAGCAGGCTGAGGATTTTTTCATTACTCATTTCCTATTGCTCCTGAATAATTTCATGTAGATACGGCCGGTTTGTGGTGTAGCTGGTTAGACGATCATCCTCTGTGCTCAAGGCTGCAGGACGAATACCGGCGCTGAAGATTTATTTATTTGCACATTAATAACCAATCTTCCGGGCCAAATTTAGGTGCCCCGGAGACTCATACAATCTATAGCAACTGAGGGGACGAATATACATAGTATCAAAATTGTCCAGTTCCATTGCTGAATGGTCAGTGCCTTGGCCTGCAGTTTTTGTGAGCCCGGGGTTAGATTCCCGCCCGGGTCGAGGTATATTAATCTTAAGTGGTTAATTCCCTTGGCTCAGGAACTGGATGCTTGTGCTATCCCCAACATTCCTACAACTCAAACCACACACAAAACCATCCTCCTCCACAATAACATGCAGTTTTCCATAAACGGCCGACGCCGCCCACCCTCGTCGGAGGGTCTACCGTACAATGGCTGCACCAGGCTAGCTATAGGCACAAGAAATTATACTATATCAACACGATTTAGGTAATGTAGTTTTCCCATGATATTTACTTAGGTTAAACTATAAAACGAGAACCGAGGCGTTTCAGAGGTTGTGGTATATGCTCCACACAACGACAGTCGGATATTAATACGATTTATACTATAATAAACACCGTTGATCGTTTTTGGGACGCGTTCCTATGCAGAATGCATATCTTGCTGTTGTCACAAATTTTCGTGTTGTATTACCAAGTACTCACAATTGAGTACAATAAGTCGTACACTGAATATTAATGTTAATGAACGCAGTTCTTCAGCAAGAGTCGAGTTTGAATGTTTTCAGAAGCTCTGCAGCGATCAACGTCCTCTTCTCGTAGGAGGCAAGTGAACGCCTGCGTGTAGTTTACCGAGGTGCTGTCAGATGGCAGCAGCTGCCGAGCTCGTAGGAGAATCATCTTGGTTTGAACGGGAGTTCAAGGGCAAACACAGCAATAGTATCTACAAAATTTATACTGTAAATGTTAATACGACATGTACTAAGTTCGATCTTACTTATGGCTTTCTCGATCTGAATTTAAGGGGAGTTATTTTTTAATATTACGCCAACCATACGAGGTCTTTCCCGCAAATATCGGCGGCTCGGTACAATATCGCTGCAACTCAAACAGTGGATTGTCCATACCAGGGTATCTAAGATTTCAGCAGGCCCAGTATGATCAATATCAACACTTATTTTCAAGTTATTTTTCCACGCTTATTACTGTACATGTGTAAGAATAAGCAGGTAGTAGTTAATTAATTCCCTTGCATGGCTATTATACTAGAACTTATTATTAATTCCACTGTATGGCTATTACACTACAACTGAGACATTACTTCTCAGTTCATCAATAAGTTCCTGGAAATCATTCGTCGGCTGAACACTGGCAGATTTTTTACAACAAAGATATTTAGAGCTGGGCCCTATATTTACAGTATAGGAGAATTGAACTAAGCCATCGGCAAGTTGTGTCTTTGGGAAACAACATTCTCCCCCCCCCCCACCGTTTTTATGAAAGAAAAGCTTAAATAGTGAAGGCACGAAAGACAACTAATCTTCTCCTAAAATAAGAGTGGGACATGAGTGGATTCATAATATACAGTATTATTCTTACGTCACAAGTTACAGATAAAATGGTATGATTTCTTGTGGTACCAGTTAGGAATAAAACGATAGACGGATATTAGTATTTCAGAAACGAACACACTGTAAGAAGCTGAATGTTCTACTGTACTTTACGCAAGTACTTCCACCTGGGAACGTCGTGGCCAACATCCCAGTCTATTTAGTGTATGTGATGACTCCCTGATAACCCATGCGTGTCTTCTTACTTATTTTCGTCACGAAGAGTGTACCTTCTATAGTAGGTTAGAGCCAGGAATCAAATCCTGATAAACTGGACAGACTGCGACAAAGACGCTGACAGTTATAAATGGGTTCTCTTTTTCTTATTCTTCCTGGCATTTTCCCAATTACCTAGCATTGACACTTTGTGTGGATTTAGCCTACTTTTACGGCCGGTTGCCTTTCCTGACGCCAACCCTATGTGGAGGGTTGTATTTTTTTTTCAAGTTGCTTTACGTCGCACCGACACAGATAGGTCTTATGGCGACGAAAGGGCTGTATTCACTACTGCATTTTTCTGTGGTGGGTTTTAGGTTGATGTGCTATATGAAAATGTATATGAAGACAAACACGAACACCCAGCCCCCGAGCTAGAAGAATTAACCAGATAAAATTAAAATGCCCTACCCGGCCGAGAATCGAATCCGGGGTATATGAACCTAACGCCACTACGCTAACCATTCATCCAAGGAGCTGGGTGATAGTAAATTTATATTTCCGCATTTTTAAGAAAAAAGTTACATTATTAGGTGTACTCGGTACATTTCTTTGGTTGAGCCTGCATCTTGTCATGTTCGTGGTAAGTAGATATGTATAAAATGTATATTGGTCTATCACCGTCACTCGCTCTTAGACAATACATAGACCTAGTCCAAGACCAACTAAGAACACCATTAATCTTATAATTATGAATTAATGACACCGAGCTTCAAATTTTGATATCATATTTATGTTTGGGACGAATCTCCATTAAACATAGCCTAGTATTTAACCGGAATATTAGAATATCTCATAACACACATTCAACATTTCTTGTATCAGCTGAAGTCCCTACAATTAGCTATATTTTAACTTAAAATTTATGGATCCGCATCTCTTCAAGGAACATGAATTAACCTGATTTATTACGGTGGTAATTATAGCTTTAGGATGGAGGGCTCGCTTAGGTACACTTCAATAAGAAATCCTATCAGCATTAAATCTTATCTGTAGGGTATGAAGAAAAATCCGTTAAAAGTCACAGTCTAGATAGCTATCTGTTCATCTCTGACCAGAATCAGTGGTCAGTTTCGCCTCTCCAGTCCAGCCATGACTTATGATCTCGGCTGAGAAGGTTAAATGCTGACGGTTCATGTAATTGGATTAAACATTATCTGAGAACTGTATCAATTAGGTTCATTGTGACTCCAACGAATTCCTTTTCCCTTCAAGAATTGTTAATGTGGTCGCCAAAACCATTCAATTTTTCCGCTCCAGAGCGCTGAATCCCTGCAGCGTGTGGAACCTTACAAAGATACACTTCTGAAGTTTCCTATGCCTACACTGCCTTCCTCAGAACTTTCAAGTACAGAGTACAGTGCGTTCGCAATAGTTCGAGTTCCGATAATCCGATTTTCCGTATTATCCGAGCTACAGGAAAGTTGATCTCAATCAATGGTAAATTAGTTATCGTTATGCGTTACAGATGTGTCCTTTGAAGCGGTGTGTTGGCAACGCTGTGATACAGTACTGGGATCTGTTACTATTCAAGAATAAATAATGAAATGACAACAATCGTATCTCTTTGTTGTGAGTGGAAAGGTAACGCCATCAAGTTTCTCTCAATGTACTGAATTGTTCTTTACCCATTCTCTTTATGAATAATCCAAATTATGGATAATTATTATATCACGGTCACTTGCAGCTCGATCTAGCGAGACTATTCTACTACCAAAATACATGGCTCTTTTTCCCCTATATAATTTCATACCGGTAGTTCAACTTCAGAACATATTTAGGGCTCATAGTATTATTCAGGTAATCATGGTGCACATGGTGCGTTCAGGGCATATATTACGTACCTGGAAACTGAACGTCAAGAAACACGACAATGTTGTGGTCAATTGTGTCAGAAAAAGGGACTTCATTATCATCTCAAAGCAGTCAATAATGACTCCCTTTTGTCTAGAGTCAATGAATATTTAGCTTGCAGGTTCAACACTTGTTGGTGAGTCAGTGCGTAAGTATTGATCTCTGTTGTGCGTACGCCTGTGGGGTGCGTGCTCGTCCGTGCATGTGCGTGTAGAAGCAAGGGCGGGAGCCAAGGGGCCGCTACTGCTGCTGCTGCTAGTTGAGTCGTTCACCGCCAGATAGCGTAATGAGGCGCCGCTTCACCTGCAGCAAGCGGCAAGGAGTAGAACTCGTACTGGGAACGTTGTTCCACCACGAACATTTAAACTTTCCTCCCAGAACAACATTCCTTGACAGATCATTTACCCAAATACAGTTGATTTGGTCCAAAACAGAAATCTTCGCTGAGGGTTTACAAAGAACACTGAGACAAATTTCTTGTTACGTACAAGAGAACGTTACAGGATCTTTGGATTCTGAACAGTGTAATGTACTCTGTTTCTCGAAGTCTGTGGGGGTATGTAGAAGCCTCATCAAGTTATTTCACGATTCAGACAATGGATCATAAATTGGCCATTGCAATTGTTAGCTAACTCTGAATAATAATAATAATAATAATAATAATAATAATAATAATAATAATAATAATAATAATAATAATACCGAGCGAGTGACTGCGCGGTTTAGGTCACGTAGCTGTCATCTTGCATTCGGGAGATAGTGAGTTCGAACCCGACTGTTGGCAGTCCTGAAGTTGGTTTTCCGTTCTTTCCCATTTACACATCAACGCCACTGTCATTTCCTTCCCACTCCTAGTCTTTTCCTATTAGTATTATTCGTTGCAGGATTAAATAATAATTAGTACGGTAATTTTAAAGTTAGGCGAGATTATTCTATTCGAATTCTTTCAACGTGGAGTCGGCGTAAGATCCGTCTGGGTCGGTGCAACGTAAAGCCAGTAACAAATAACAAAAATGTAAGGGAAATATGGAATTGTTTCTGAATATTGAACGTCCTTATACTTACTTATGGTCGCAAGAGATGCAATCACCTAAACTTGAATGTTAAAGAAAGAAAGAAAGAAAGAAAGAAAGAAAGAAAGAAAGAAAGAGGGCGCTTCTTATGTACACAAGGAGGGCTCTGAGTTGTCTTCAACAAGGATGATCCTTCAGAAGGATGTAATACATTACAGGCAGAGCACAATCTCCGTTAACACTGGCATTACTTACATAGTCTGTTTCGGGTCTGCATACCTTTTTCACGAGTGGTAAGGGATCGTATTGGCGTGTAATCAAATTTAAGAATCCTTCGAACTGGACTAGTTTTTAAATCTTATCGACATATTATCAAAATATAGACCATTACAAAAATTATTAATATCAACTGCATGAAAGAAGGTCCTTGAAGCTTTGGTATTACAAAATGTTATCGTAAATCGTAGCGTGCTGCCTCTTACGCGGAGGCCCCGCGTTCGATTCCCGGCCAGGTCAGGGATTTTTACCTGCATCTGAGAGGTGGTTCAGCCTACGTGATTACAATTAAGGAGCTATCTGACGGTGAGATGGCGGCCCCAGTCTAGGAAGCCGAGAATAACGGACGACATGATTCGTCGTGCTAACTACACGACACCTCATAATATGCAGATATTCAGGCTTAGCAGCGGTCGCTTGGTAGGCCATGGACCTTCAGGGGTGTTGCACCATGGGGCTTGGTTTGGTTATTATTCTACCATCCCCGGAGGAAACACGTCCTGAAATGCTCCACTTGTTACAATTTTGTGTTCCGAACCTGGTACTCAATATCTCTGGATATGACAACTTTTATCCCGGAAATGCTGATTTCTATATCGTACTCGTCACATTCATTTTCTTGTTCCGAGTTATTAGACTGTAGGCTTTCCACACAGTCTAAGATCAAGTTCATCGACATTAACCAAACTGTTTACTACATTTCCAATGGTTCGTTATACTGAACTGTGTATGTATGGTGCCTTTCGAGCTAGCATTGAAGAGGTTGCGTGTAGACTATACTGGAATGCAGAATGGCTGTCGATGGCCCTGATCAAGAGCACTTAATTTTAGTTGCCAAATTCCGCCGTGTTAAAGAGTTTACTACATCTGTTCATGAAGATTTCTTCTTCTTTATAAATTTGACCCCTAGGAGTAGAATTAACCTAAATTATTCATTTAATATAAGGCTTGGCTGCAATGTGAAATTTTAAGTTCAGGTGTAAGAATAATTGTTTGGGATATTCGTTCCTATGCGGAAACGAAACCCATGTATACAGCCTTCTCCCATTTCCCATTTTCTGAGTACATAATATGACTTGTGTAGCGATACATGAATGTATGTAGTTATGAATATGTTATCACTCTCTGTGTTAAGTCAGTATAAAGTTACTAGTGGTGCCAGAACGTTTGTACCACAGGGGTTCTTTTACGTACCACTTTATATACCAATACGAGGCTGGCGTATTTGAGCACTTTCAAATAACAATGTACTGATCCGAGATCGAACTCACCATCTTGGGCTCAGAAAGCCAACTTTCTACCATCTGAGACGCTCCGCTCGGCTTATTGTAATTCGCTTCCTGAGTCATCTGACACACCCTAATATTATAAATTAGAATTGCGACGGCATATTTCGTTGTTCGGACAATCTGACTTCTTGGCTGAATGGTCAGAACACTCGCCTTTGTTTGAGGGCCCCGGGTTTGGTTCACGGCTGGGTGGTGGATTTTAACTTCTTATGGTTCATTCGTCTCGCTCGTGGACTGTGTATTTGTGTTCACTTTAATATACTTATATTTATCTACACACACAGCACTACACTAATAACAACTACCAACCAGAGAAACACGTAATAGCGAATACGTCCCTCCACATACTGTAGGTTCGGCGTCAGGAAGCGTATCTGGTCGTAAAACTGGGTTAAAACCGCATCAAGTGCCTACCACAATAAATGGGAAAAAGGACCAGGAAGGAGAAGATTATATTATTCGGATGTATTTACTTCCTAGAGCCTAACGTAGATTTTTGAATGGTCTATGTTTACTGTACATCTTGTTCAGACATAAGAATATTTCAGTATGACACGTTACGTTTGGACGACAGTTTACTAATTATCTCATTATTTTTTCCGTAATTATCGTTGAGCAATATTTTACAAATGAAAATTGGGATTAGTTCTGGTGAACGTGTACTCTATAGCCGATAAACGAGTGGGACTGTCACTGGCTTCTCACCAAGGCAGTCACGGTTTGAATCCCTGTCAATGCAAGTAAAATTGTTGGAAAGAAAATTAAACTATTCACTATCACTACTGATCTGCATTTAGGTCAGTCGCCCAGGTGGCAGATTCCCTATTTGTTGTTTTCCTAGCCTTTTCTTAAATGATTGCAAAGAAATTGGAAATTTATTGAACATCTCCCTTGGTAAGTTATTCCAATAACCGAAAATTTGCCCCAATTTGTCCTCTTGAATTCCAACTTTATCTCCATATTTTGATCTTTCCTACTTTTATAAACGCCACTCAAACTTATTCGTCTACTGATGTCCTCCCACGCCATCTCTCCACTGACAGCTCGGAGCATACCGCTTAGTCGAGCAGTTCGTCTCCTTTCTCCCAAGTCTTCCCAGCCCAAACTTTGCAACATTTTTGTAACGCTACTCTTTTGTCGGAAATCGCCCAGAAAAAATCGAGCTGCTTTTCTTTGGATTTTTTCCAGTCCCTGAATCAAGTAATCCTGGTAAGGGTCCCATACACTGGAACCATATTCAAGTTGAGGTCTCGCCAGAGACAAATATGCTCTCTCCTTTACATCCTTACTAAACCCCTAAATACTCTCATAACCATGTGCAGAGATCTGTACCCTTTATTTAAAGTCATATTTATGTGATTACCCCAATGAAGATCTTTCCTTATATTTATACCTAGGTATTTACAATGATCCCCAAAGGGAACTTTCACCCCATCAACGAAATAATTAAAACTGAGAGGACTTTTCCTATTTGTGAAACTCACAACCTGACTTTTATCCCCGTTTATCATCATACCATTGCCTACGTCTCTTTGGCTTACGTTCCACGTAAAACTGGAGGGCCCAAGGCTACGGTCACAATATCAACGTCACGTAAACTACAAGCTTGCTTCCTTACTTGTTACCTTCCTAGTCCTACGTGTGCTAGTGTGACTTTACAAAATAAAATATTATTGTACATTATATAAGGCTAGGGGCATCCTGTGTTTCAACCCCGTTCCTTCATACGAGTGAAATCGTATCTGGTATGAGTTTTGTGTCGTGTTTGCACTGGAGTAAATAATTGTTACTTTGACCGGGATTGATCGAATGTACGGTATTTCTAAAGAGAATGTTTGGTCACAGGTACAGAAAATTCAACAAGGAACATTTTTACCACATCCCCTGTGTTATAGGCAGCAAAGTATAGTAGAGCCTTGATAATTCGGGCCCCGGTAGTTCGAGCCGATCTTACGAAAATTAAAATTTTGCGAAATACGGTAAAACTATCTATATGTGTCTATCACAAGTACTTTTTTTCACTTATACGTTACATTTTGAACTTTATTTCGATTTTCCATGTAAAACTGTCTCGCTTGTACGTTTTTCGTTTACAGTGTACAGTTAGCAGAACTGATGAAAATGCTTAACAATTATGAAGATATGAATGAAGGCGAGGTTTCAGAATGCATGGAAAGTTTGGAATGACTGATGTTTCAACTGTCGAAATGAGTGAACCCGCTGAAGAGAGGGTTGACGAAGAAGTGCCTGAAGAGACTGTACCACTAATAACAATTCTGTGTGGTATTGCTAGCTTGGTACAGCTCTTGTAATGTAGAACCTTCGACGAGCATCGGCCGTGTGTTGGAAACTGCGTGTTATTGTAGGAAAGGATAGTCTTGTGTGTGGTGTGTGAGTTGCAGGAATGTTGGGAGCAGTACAAACACCCAGCCCCCGAACCCCCGAGGAATTCACCATTTAAGGTTAAGATCTCCGACCCGGCCGGGTACTAAACCCAGAGCCTTCTGAACTGAAGTCGACTACAGTATACTGACCACTCAGAGAAGGAGCCGGACATTGTATCAGTGATGACCCACACCAAGGGTATGTAAGCCTGCGGTATTTTTAACGGTTTTAGTACTTATTAAACATTTATTCATGCATTACCTTTTGATTTGTTCTTATTTTCGTGCAATCCGAGATTTTTTGAGGTAGCGTCAGCTCCAATTACCTCGAATTAGTGTCACATGAATTCCTATGAATGATAGGATGACAACAGCCTCCTTCCATGACGGCCAAAACGATCCTGAGGTGACGATGACGATGAGATTATAATTCTATTTGTCTTTCTACCACACGAACTTCGAGACAAGTCTGATAAGATACGCTTAGAGGTACTTTTAAAAACGCATATACAATCAATAAAGAGGTCTGTTATCACTACTGAAGAAGAAGATACATGCTCTGTTGTCAGCACTGTGATCCCGTCCGACAGTAAATGTACGGCTGATAACATGCAGTTGATGACGATGCGGGTGGATTATGCTGGAGGTGTTCAGTCACTGTCTCGTAGAAGATGGAAACTACGGCATTCATTGATTTACTTTTCATGCGAAAGTTCGCCTCTTGCAGTAGTTATCGATCTAGTATTAATGAAGTGGTTGGCAACAGTTGCCCAAAAGTGGAGGCTGGAGGCTGTTCTCAGAATAGGTGTGAGGAAGGGTGTCAGAAGCTGTATTCCGGTGTGCGAAAGTGGAGAAGCGGCGCGGTGGGATTCCGAGTCAAGGGCAAGACATTGACCGAGCAAGCAAGCGCGCGAGGTGCGTGCGTGCCTTGTGTCTGTGTGCGTGGATGGCGATCGATGGGACTCCCCCTAAAGGAGAGCGACTGTACGCAGGCCCACCAACACGGCTGCCACTCCACGTTGGAGCACGACCAATAATAATAATAATAATAATAATAATAATAATAATAATAATAATAATAATAATAATACCGGCCTGAGTGGCTCAGACGAATGAGGCGCTGGCATTCTGACCCTAACTTCGCAGGTTCGATCCTAGCTCAGTCCGGTGGTATTTGTAGGTGCTCAAATACGTCAGCCTCGTATCGGTAGATTTAGTGGCACGCAAAAGAACTCCTGCGGGACTAAATTCTGGCACCTCGGCGTCTCCAAAAACCTTACAAGTAGTTGGTTATTTCATTAATAATAATAATAATAATAATAATAATAATAATAATAATAATCATTCCATTATTAATTCGCAGTTGCGATCAATTACATCTTGTAATAAGGCAAATAATTCAAACACGAAGATATCATTCATCGTTTTTGTTTTCAGGCTGACTGTATGTATGGGAGGGAGAGCTGGGAGGACATAGGACATTTTATTCATAAGCTGGCGCTAAAGCAGCGAGAATGATTGCTGATACAAACAGGTGAGAACACTGCAGGGCGGCATTCACAATGAAGAGTTTAAGGCTGAGTTCTATGCATTGTCTTTGGTGGTGGGACTATGTGCGGCGAATGTAGTAATATTACGAAGGAGAATGGCGGACTCGGCCGTGGAGGGTAAGAGAAGCAGAAGGAAACCTACAGCGCGATGATTATACTTGGATGTTCAATATTTCAAGATAAGAGGTATAGAAGAGGAGCCGAATAGGCCACAGTGATAACTGCACATAAAGTGTGGGCCCGTGACCTACTGTAGCATTATTTCCCTTCAAATTACAATCCTCAACAGCACATAGTGTTTTTACGGTGTTTAGTTCATTCTGAGAGGCTTGCAGACCGAACACTGAGAATCATAACGTCTTCAATGAAGGCATGTATTATCATCACCATCATCATCATCATCATCATCATCTACTTTCTGAAAACGACATGTTAAGAATGGACCGAAGTCCATCAGGTTTGTCATAAGTCGAGTCGTAGTTTACTTTCAGAAAATGATCGATTTTGTGTCCCAATATATCCCGAGCCCTTACAACGAATAACAAAATGGTGGTCTCGAGCCGAGGGTGAATACATGCACAAAGGGGGTAACTGGGATCAACTCAACAGGTACAGGACCTCACAGTATGTGTCGTTGACGTTGCGAGAATGGAACGAAGAAAAGGGAATAGTTCAGAACCTCTGCCAAACGCGTTTACCTTAGCTGTAGTTAGATCTGCTGTAGATTAACAGCAAATCACTGACAGCCGTTGCACGTCTTCAGTTCTGCCATGTTCAATTCCATGTCTAAATAGTTAGCGTGCTGGCCTTTGGTCCAAGAGGTCCCGGGTGCGATTCCCACACGGGTAGAGAATTTCAACCTTCACTGGTTAATTCCAATGGCATTAGAATTCATCCCATGTAGGACCCTATCTTCGTAGACGCGCAGGTCACCTAAATGTGTCAATTCGACAGACCTGCACCAGCCCTCTCCAGAGGACATAACGCCATTATTATATTACTGTAGATCCGCCATCACAAACATATGAACGTTACTAGCGAAACATAGCCTAAGCGGGGCTTGATTGGTTACAAGAGTGACCGACTGACTGGTGCGTTTGGTTAGGGGCTTGTCTTCGATGTTCAACGATGAGAGATGAAGTTGCTTCTTGTTTAAGGGGGCCTAACATCGAAGGTCTTCGGCCCCGATGAGAGATCAAATCCCAGCAGAGTGCACTGGCATTAAATGATGATCAAATGGTAAATGTGTGAGTAGATTCATTAGGACGTTAAAAGAACCATTTTTCGTAGAAAAATTATTGTACCGGTACTTCATAGTCTGTTAAGACCGATACTTGTTAAGGAGAAGAGGTGAATAATAATAATTTATTATTATTATTATTATTATTATTATTATTATTATTATTATTATTGGCTGAATGGTCAATGTCGTGGTCTTCGGTTCAGAGGGTCGTGGGTTCGATTCCGGGCCGGTTTGGGGAGTTTTAACCACTTCTGGTTAATTTCCCTGGATTAGGAGTTGGGTTATTTGTTTGTTTCAATATGCTCCTCTTCATGTACGTACACACAACACACAATCTGTATATATAAAATAGCTTGTCCTGACTGACTGACTGACTGATTCATCATCGCCGAGCCAAAACTACTGGACATAATGAAATGAAATTTTGGGGATACATTCATATTAAGATGTAGGTGCTCGCTAAGAGAGGATTTTTGGATATTCCGTCGCTAAGGGGGTGAAAAGGGGGGTGAGATTTGAAAATGAGTGAATCTATATCTCAAAACGTTATAAGTTTACAAATGTAAAAATTGGTATTTAGAATCTTCTTTAAAAATAAGGAAATATGTATTTTTTTGTTTTCAGAAAATCCCAATAGGAGAGGTGAAAAAGGGTGAAAATGTGGGAAAATGGGTTGAATGCCTTTAATCAGGATACCGGTACTTATATCTCAGAAACTGAAGGTATTACAGACCTGAAAATTGGTACTTTTGATCTCTTTTAAAAATAAAGAAACACGTATTTTTTTGTTTTCGGAAAATCCAATTAATGGGAGTGTGAAAAGGGGGGTGAATTTTAAAATGAGTGTATCTATATCTCAAAACTTTGAAAGTTTACAGATGTAAAAATTGGTATTAAGAATCTTCATTAAAAATAAAGGAATACATATTTTTTTGTTTTCAGAAAATCCCAATAGGAAAGGTGGAAAGGGGTGAAAAATGGGTTGAATGCTTTTAATGAGGATACTTATATCTCAGAAACTGAATATATTACAGACCTGAAAATTGGTGTTTTGGATCTCCTTCAAAAGTAAAGAAACACGTATTTTTTTTGTTTTTGGAAAATCCAATTAATGGGGGGGTGAGAGGGGGTGAATATTTAAAATGAGTGTATCTATGTCGCAAAACTTTTAAAGTTTATAGATGTAAAAAATTAGTATTTAGAATCTCCTTTAAAAATAAAGAAACACGTATATTTTTGTTTTCGGAAAATCCCAATAGGAAGGGTGGAAAAGGGTGAATAATGGGTTGAATACCATTATTTTAATTAAGCTACGGATATCTCAAAAATGAAGATGTTACAGACGTGAAATTTGATATCTGGATTGTGCTTTAAAGTAAAGAAACACGTATTCTAGAAAAATCCAATGAAGGGGGGGGGGGTGAAAGAATTGAAAAATTAATTGACTTAATTGTATGAGAATACTTACGCCTAATAAATACTAAAGTTGTTACAGACGTGAAAATTGGCATTTGGATCTCCTTTAGAAACAAAGAAAACGCGTTTTTTTTGGGGGGGGGGTATTATCTTGGTGGGCGAGTTTGAAAAGGAGTTGAATTCCTTTCATGAGGTCACACAAATCAAAAACTGAGGAAGTTAGAGTCGTGATAATTGGTATTTAGAAGATCGTTTACTATTAAAGAAACAAGGTTTTTGCCGGAAAGTTCAATTCGGGGGGGGGGGGGAGGGAGTGTGAAAGGAAGTGAAAAAAGTGAATTATTTTTATGGGGATACTTATATCTCAAAACTGAAGGTAATAGACGTGAACATTGGTGTTTGGAATCTCCATTAAACATAAAGAAACATGCCTTTCTGTTATTTTTGTGGGGGCGGGGGGGTAAATAAACTTAACGGCGGTGGGGTGTAAAAGGAGGTGAGAATAGTTGATTTTACTGTTCATAATGTACTTATAAGGAGCCTCCGTTGCTCAGGTTGCAGCGCGCCTGCCTCTCACAGCTGGGTTATGTGGTTCAAATCCCGGTCACTCCATGAGACATTCGTGCTGGACAAAACGGAGGCGAGACAGGGTTTTCTCCGGATACTCCGGTTTTCCCTGTCACCATTCATTCCAGCAACACTGTCCAATATCATTTCATTTCATTTCATTTGTCATTCATTATCCATTGCCCCAGAGGAGTGCGACAGGCTTCGGCAGCCGGCACAATTCCTATTGCCGCCGCCAGATGGGGGCTTTATTCATTCTATTCCTGACCCTGTCGAAAGACTGGAAACAGGCTGTAGATTTCCGATGTACTTACTCTGATCATAAACCGATCATTTTTTATCTTTCCTGGGTTCGTTTTCAAGAGCCATCTTTTTCTTCGGAGAACGTTCTTAGAATACAGTACATTCTCCTGGCATATAAATAAAAATTTAAACACCTTTGAAATAAACGATAGGAATGAGATTGACCGTCCAATTGTTCACCTCTATAATAAGGTCAACAATGCACGGAATATGTCATTCGTATCACCAGAAATCCCGCACACATGGCTACGCGCGACAATGGTGCTGGTCACATTGTTAACAATGACAGTGGCAGCAGATGTAATTTACCGCCAAGTAGCGGTCTTGCATCTTGCTGTGGGGTCCAGAACATTAATAATAATAATAATAATAATAATAATAATAATAATAATGTTCTGGACCGTCGTCAAATGTGCAGACCGCGCTGGAAACGGGTCCTGGGCGGGTAATGACTAGGAATGCAGTCCAGCCGCGGGTTCAGTACCGCCAAGGCACCCAAGAGGACACCACGCCGGATCTCCTCAAGGATTTGATCAATATTAAAAATTCTTATAGGAAAAGGTGGCAAAGATTTAGGGACCCAACTGAGCGGGTGGAATACCTGGACCTAGCCCGAGAAGTACGAAATCGATTGCTGGAAAGAAAGATTGAAAAATGGGAGGAAACTTGCCGTAATCTATTAGAAAACGAGTCAGATCGCGAATTTTGGCGGATTCTCTCAGATAAGCAGTCAGATCGCGAATTTCGGCGGATTATATATAAAACAATAAGCATTCAATTGTAAATTTCAGTATAATACCGTAGCGAAGCACGGGTATCTTGCTAGTAGAGAATACATCCCTCCACGCATAGAGTTGGTGTCAGTAAGTCCACCGGCCATAAAGCAGGGCAAGGTCCACATGTGCGACATAATTCGCACCCGTGACCCCACAAGGGCGTGGAAAAAGTGGTGGGAGGAATTATTATTAATATTATTGACGGGCTTGAGTGCTTTTGAAGCTGGAGCACTGGCTTTCTTATTCCAAGTTGCCCGATTCGATCTCAGCTACGTTCATTGGTATACGCCAGCCTCATATTGATATTGATATCTCATAAAGGGATATTGTCCTGCGGGACAATTTCAGTGCGGGCTATCCGAAGATCGTGAAAAGGTAATTAGCTGGGCGTAAAACCATTATTATTATTATTATTATTATTATTATTATTATTATTATTATTATTATTATTATTATTATTATTATTATTATTTCTTACGTTATTGAGCAGTTCTCCAATCATCCAAAACGAAGCTGTTCTACTCATACAAATAACATGGCTGAAAATGCCCGGTCATCACCATTGGACGCTGTTTACTACAAGTCTGCGGTTTCTTCACCATCAGCAGGAAAAATTGCTGCCTACGTTAAAGATACAGCATAATAAAGCCATTGTATGGGTATCAGTTTTCTCTCACCAACTAACAGTGATATTACAGCAATGGATTTCAGAACGGAAGAATAGTAAATAATACGCAAATTTCATCATGTAATGGCGCAATATGCATGTAAGCGCGCAAAAGAACAGAAGCGGAACTGCATTGTCGTCTTTTGGCTTACCTTGAATGTCATCAACAGATTTCAAACCTATGCGATTAGATCCAAAGTCAATTCACACAATTTGAGTTTTCCCAATATATATAGAGTACGGCGAAGAAGCATCATTTGACGATTGATCCAAGATATTATATTTATGTAACCCATTAACACCCCTAAATGTGAATGGCCTTAGCTAGGAATGAACGCACTATCTTGAGAAGAAAATTGTAAGCCGGAGGGTATTTGCCTGATACTGTGGTCATTGTCTATTTGGTGTCGAAATGAGCGGTTCAGATGGTAGATTGCTTCGATTCCGGTTCAGTCCGGTCGCAATTGAAGGTGCTCAAATACCGAAGCCTCGTGTCGGTCGATTTACCGGAAAGTAACTAGTGTGCGACAAGATTTCAGAACCTCAGGAATTCAGATATCTCAGTGAACAAATGTCCCGAAGATTACAACTTAGAATCACGGAGCTGAGGACTGCTATACGAGGCGGCTTTTGTTATCTCCATTCTCACAGCAAATGAACGCTGCAACATTACCTAATTAAAAGAGCAATTTTTTTCTCCTCTCGAATATCTATAATTACTTATGGCGCCGCAGTTAAAGTGCACCAGAATAAGGATGGGGAATGATGCCCTTGAACTCCTAAGCCTAAATTGCTGAGTAAATAATAATAATAATAATAATAATAATAATAATAATAATAATAATAATAATAATAATAATAATAATAATAATAATAATAATAATAATAATAATACTCTGGAAAGTAATGCGATCAAAATTACCGAATTGTGATGACGACATTGACATGACCAGTTCCTCATTGAGAGTAAACGGTCTAACAAAAGGAAAGTAAGTTAGATTGTGTACGGCTTCAGGTCACTGAGTAATGGGCTACGTGCTATTCCTTCATCGGTCGTCCTCATTCATCCTGTTTAGATTTTCCATTCTCAGAAATATATCTCATTTGTCTGAATTGACCCTCAAACATTGTGCAGTAACATATCTGAAACCACCGCGGGACAATCTATAATGGACGAACTTAAGAGAGGGTTGACTTTGGTGTTTCAACCGAAAGATCAGATTTTCTGTTCAAAATCATATTAACGCCTCTGACAAGTGTGACGTCAATAAGTGCAGATATGTTCAAAAAGTAGTAACATATTATATTCCATTACACAGAAACTCCTTTTCAACGCATATCCTCACTTAAACTGTTTACCCTTAAACCAAATATGGCACCGCAGTTAAAGTGCACCAGAATAAGGAGGGGGAATGATGCCCTTGAACTCCTAAGCCTAAATTGCTGAGTAAATAATAATAATAATAATAATAATAATAATAATAATAATAATAATAATAATAATAATAATAATAATAATAATAATAACAATAATAATAATAATAACAATCATAATAATAACCGGGCGAGTTGGCCGTGTGGTTAGGGGCGCGCAGCTGTGAGCTTGTATCCGTGATATAGTGGGTTCGAATCCCACTGTCGGTAGCCCTGAAGATCTTTTTCCGTGGTTTCCCATTTTCACACCAGGCAAATGCTGGGGATGTACCTTAATTAAGACCTCGGCCACTTCCTTCCCATTCCTAGGCCTTTCCTATCCCATCGTCACCCATAAGATTAATCTGTGTCCATGCGACGTAAAGCAAATAGCAAGAAAAAAGAAATACATCCACTGAAATGAAATGGCGTATGGCTTGTAGTGCCGGGAGTGTCCGTAGACATGTTCGGCTCGCCAGGTGCAGGTCTTTCGAGTTGACTCCCGTAGGCTACCTGCGCGTCATGATGAGGATGAAATGATGATGAAGACAACACACACACCCAGCCCCCGTGCCATTGGAATTAACCAATTAAGGTTAAAATCCCCGACCCGGCCGGGAATCGAACCCGGGACCCTCTGAACCGAAGGCCAATACGCTGACCGTTCAGCCAACGAGTCGGACAATACATCCACTGTCTCACTCAAAGAGCAATACCTTAAAATAAATGGTTTAGAGAAATTTTCTTCCATCCATAATCATATGCTATATGTTGCCAATCTCAATAATATGCTAATGAACTAACTAACAAGCACTTAATTGATTCGTTTTGACACAATTGAAAATTTCGCGACAACTGCGAGAATATCTGCTACCATGCTGTCAGTCCACTTTGCCCTTTACTGACCGCCACCTCGCGCCTTGCTTGGTATATCGCATATAGTGACCCTGACTTCGAGTAACCTATGCGGGTCACCGTATGAGAGAAGAGCATCGCTGTAGTGAAATAGGAGTTGTCTTACAATTAATTAACCTGCTGCTGTTTTTCTCCCTTACTCATTAACACCCCTAAATGCGAATGACCTTAGCTAGGAATGAACGCACTATCTTGAGAACAAAATTGTAAGCCGGGTGGTATTTGTCTGATACTGTGGTAATTGTCTATTTTGTGTCGGGGTGAGCGGTTCAGATGGTGCATGGCTTCGATTCCGGTTCAGTCCGGTCGCACTTGAAGGTGTTCAAATACCGCAGCCTCGTGTCGGTAGATTTACAGGAAAGTAACTACTGTGGGACAAGATTTCAGAACCTCAGCGTCTCTGATAACCGTACGAGTAGTTGTGGGGAGTAAAACCAATAGCATTACTATGACAATTCGGTACGGCAACAAAGTAAGCAATACAAGGGTAACAGATAATGATGGGATGATGACCATGATTATTATCGATTTATGAAGGGTTTTTTTCTTGCTACGGGCTTTACGTCGCACCGACATATTTATGGAGGTAAACACTGAGGTCATCAGCCTCAAGAGCAATATATTAGGGTAAGGGAAGTTGTTTTTCCTTGCTGTACACGATACAAACTGGCAAAAGGACAACCCAATACACGACAGTGAGCCGGACATCTAGGACACATATTGGAGCACGCATGCCGAGAACACGGTTCACATCCCTGTTAACCTACAAAGAAACCCTAGCCATGCTCGTAGGCAGCGACAGGATTATTACGGTAATCTTGTCATGAAGAAAGAAACCACGTGGAAGCTATTTGTGGCTCGACGTGGAGGGACGCGTGACTCAAGTGAAGCCAAACAATCGATATAGGAGTACCAGGCCACACTTACATTCCAGGTGAAAAAAAGGAAAAAACATCATCGATTGGGAGTACAGCGCCACGGTCGCGTAAACAAACCCTAACGCTATGTATTAATGAACCTCTGGGGGGACAGACATTTCTGTGCAAGTTATTCACCTATTGTGTGTGGACCCTAAAAATCTTTCAATTGAAGGAACACGCTTATTTTGTCGTAACGTTTTGAGCGTTTTGACGGGACATACAAATATAATCAATTTATATTCACACCCGCTGTTCAAGATGTGTTCAAGTAACTAACTGTCAATCTGTCACTCAGGTATTTACAATATTGTGAAATACGCAGACGGATCAAATATGACGATATTCTACTGTTGATTTCAGAAAAATCTGTACTTATCTCGGTGAAAAGAAATATGGCGGCTTCAGGCTGCTTGTCGGAATCTCAGACTAAAATACGAAAATAAAATTGATGCCTCTCCATTACAAACAGCTCGAGAATTGCTGTTGATTATGAGTACTTTTCCGTGCATCAACCTTTTTACAGAGAACATGCCACAGACAACATGAGGGACGAGCCTGTTGGGTGAAAATTATAATAAAAATGAAGTAGGAAGATAATGATACTCCAAACTCATTCCTGCTGATAATTTTATGAAGCATCTGCTCATTTTATAATATTATATGTAATATAGGGATTAACTAGCTGAGATAGTGAAGGCGTTCTCGGTTCACTCGGAAGGACGTGGGTTTAATTCCCTGTCAGAGAGTCGAAAAATTTAGAAACGAAATTTCCAATTCCAGAGAGGCAAACTGGCCCTGGTGTTGACACAGCCTACACCAAAAACGAGTGCCAGGTAAAAAGGGACAGAGACGGTCGGGCATAGAGCTAAAAACTCTGCCCCACTTAGTGACCAGGTTCCGGATAGTGGAAGTATTTACCTTCCGCTCCTTTAAGGGCCTTCATAGCCTATACGGAGATGGCTTGGCCATAACAAAATATTTCGATTCAGGGATAATAATAATTTCGTGTGGCTATTTCTAGCCGAGTGCAGCCCTTGCAAGGCAGACCCTCCGATGAGGATGAGCGACATCTGCCATGTGTAGGTAACTGCGTGTTATTGTGGTATAGGATAGGGTTATGTGTGGTGTGTGAGTTGCAGGGATGTTGGGGACAGCACAAACACCCAGCCCCCGAGCCATTGGAACTAACCAATGAAGTTTAAAATCCCCAACCCGGCCGGGAATCGAAACAGGGACCCTCTGGACCAAAGGCCAGCACGCTAAACATTTAGTCATGGAGCAGGCCCGATTCAGGGATGATGTGGCTGGAAGCATGAAACTGCTGAATATTTGAAACTAATATTTGAATTATGTCAATATTTCAGACATAAGACTAGAAAATAATATGTTTCTTCAGAAATGAGACAACAATCGAAATGACAACAGAAGGCATTTATCACTGAATTCCGGCAAAATGCTGCAAACTAGAAAAATACCACAGGTACAAAAGTTACATGTAGAAAGAAAGTATTTTCCGAACAAATATTTCGCTCAATGACGCCTCGAAAATTCACAAGAACGTATTGTTAGGTGCTTTCAAGAGACCACTGGAAACTGAGTATTCTGAGAAGAATCGTTTCATTTCTACAAATTTCTGTTATATGTGGATAACCCAGAGGATTGAGCAATACAATGTTTCCGTTTTTCACTGGTTGCGGCTACAGTAAAACGCACGATAGTTAAGTCACCAGTTTCATTCTCGTTAGGTTGGTTCATCAACATAACTTACATGCATATTTTCTAGAAACGGCTTCCATAGACAATTCCATCCTTCAAGTTTGCAAGTCCATTACGGTTTGGAAGATTACATTCATAATTAAAACGGCGGACTAGTGGCACAATTTATCCACGTGAACATTATCAGTAATTGGTTGTTAATTTGGTTCAGGCAAAGGAATTACGTTTCCATATCAAATTTTCTTCCTATTCAAAAACATTTCGACCAACATATTGGTTTTTTAAATGCTATTTATTCGGGGCGTCGACGTAGAATGATCTTTTGCCCCTATTTTGTACCATACGTTATGAACCTGCGTGTATATGGAAATTGCGGAAGTGTAAAGTGTTAAGGACGAGACAAACACCCAGTCCCCAGGCCAGGGATATTTATCATTTACAATTAAAAAGCCCTGCCCCGGCAGGGAATCAAGCCCGGGGCCGCCGGGTGACAGGCGGACGCGTTGCCCCCCACAGAACGGACCGGACAACATATTGGTTTACTCAGCATAGTTATGTTAAAAAGACACCTTTAAATTGGAGGATTATATAAAAGTGCTTTCAAACAACTTCCGTTGTTTACAAAGGAGTTTGGTAGAAAGATTTATCTAATGATGTTTGTCTCCCAAATATGATGTAGTCTGCAATCCTGAATGGTTTAGATCAGTGGTATTCAAAGTGTGGTACGCGTACCACTAGGGGTACTTGGGACCGTCTCAAGTGGTACGCACATTTATCGTAGCTTCTAACTGTCTTCAGTGAGCAGTTCATAAAGGAGTCGAGGCTCCTCATTTTCAATAAAATCTTGTTGTTTTTAGTCCCTTATAGTCTCCACTTCACAGAGTCCCCTTTCCCAACCATTCATTCTAAAATACATGTAACTTTGTTACTACCGGTGACTAGGAATGTAAAAATGCTTACTTATACTTTTTTGCTAGGGGCTTTACGTCGCACCGACACAGATAGGTCTTATGGCGAAGATGGGAGAGGATAGGCCTAGGAGTTGGAAGGAAGCGGCCGTGGCCTTAATTAAGGTACAGCCCCAGCATTTGCCTGGTGTGAAAATGCGAAACCACGGAAAACCATCTTCAGGGCTGCCGACAGTGGGATTCGAACCCCCTATCTCCTGGATGCAAGCTCACAGCAGCGCACCTCTACGCTCACGGCCAACTCGCCCGGTCTTACTTATACTGCATTGCTCTTTTATAATTTATAAATCCACTAATTCACTTTAATTTTGTCAGTAGCAGTGTAGAATAGAAGATAATGCATTATTTATACTCGTATAGGCCTACAAATCGTTGCTAGGCAATGAAAATCTGGTCATTCCACTTACGAGAAATCCACGTTTCTCCATCTGTCTTGTGAAGGCTTGCCCCGTTGCCTGAGAAGGAAGCAGAAGGCTCCAATGGTTGAATAACTGAGCTATAGTTAAACAATGAAAACGCCAGGAATATTTCTCCGACCATTGCTGATCGCTCAGTTTTCTGTAAATTTTACTCCGAAGGAGTTACGAGGTTTACTTTGCCCAGCGACGATATAATACATTATTGTTGTTATTGAAAATCCCCTGGTGTCAGGGAGTGTATGTGACCTTAAAATTCCTGTCCAAATCCTTGAGCAATCATGATAAGCTGCGGACGATGATGATGATGATGATGATGACGATGATGATGATGGTTAATATTATTTGTCACCCATCAACAATCACTTGTTAATTCTGGTATAATCGCAATATACTCGTATATCGGGGGTACAAAGGTAAACACATTTGAATTTTGGGGGTACGCCAACCAAAAGTTTGAATACCACTGGTTTAGACGGTAGAGCACTGACTTTCTGAACCCATGCTGGCGAGATCGATTTAGGCTCAGTCCGATCGTATTTGAAGGTGCTCAAATAGTCTACACCTGTTTTGGGTCAGTATATATATCGACACGTAAAAGAAAGTCACCCCAGTGACTCCAAAAACTGTAAAAATATTAATAATGTTCTTTGCTTTACGTCCTCTAACTACATTTCTAAGAATTTCAGAGACGATGAGGTACTGAAATTCACTTCCGAAGTTCTTTTACGTGCCAGTAAATCTACCGACACGAAATTGTCGTATTTGAGCACCTTCCAATACCACCGGATCGAACCTGCCAAGTTGGGGTTAGAAGGCCAGCGCCTCAACCGTCTGAGCCACTCAGCCCGGCCGTAAAATATTATCATTATTCTTATTATTAGTAATATGATTATTATTACGCTTTGGTAACCGCATTAACCAATTAATGGGTTTTTAATCATTGCACTGTACATCTAATACAATTTTCTTAAATACAGTAGGCCTATACTTTCATACTGAGCCATCCACCACATACCTCACTATTTGAAAGAACATGCAACCTAGTGAATTCGCTGCGCAGTATGTGTCGTCGAGCTGTAAATTTGCATTCGGGAAATGGGAGGTCTGAATCCCACCGTCGTGTCGGTAGCCCTAACGTGATTTTCCGTAGTTTCTATTGTCACACCAGAAAGACGCCATGCCAGGACTTTCCGTTGATCGATGCCATGACCGCTACTTACTGTTAGTGTAACTTTGACTACCAGAAGAGAACTTGCCCTTGCGTGCCTGGAGAGCAGGCAGGCAATCTGGTCGCACGTAAACAACAGTAGAGGCAGGCTGCTGCACTCCTCCCCAGGTGAAGATAAGCCCAACTTAGGCAGGCTTCAGCCAATTTGGCTTACTTGCCCTCTTTCTTGTTCCTGCTATGCTACAAAAAGTAAAACTAAGGTCGGTTTCTCTTCAGTCTCAATATAAAAATACCAATAAATTAATAAAAAATAATAAATCAGGCTTCCTGAAATATCTTAAAGACCGAGCGAGTCGGCTGGTGGTTTGCGTCTCGTACCTGTGAGCTTGCGTTCGGGAGATAGTGGGTTCGAACTCCAGTGTCGGCAGCTCTGAAGATGTTTACACGTCGTTTCCCATTTGCACACCAGGCTGTACCTTAACTAAGGCCACGGTTGTTCCTTCCCCCTCCTAGCCCTGTCCTATACCATCGTCGCTATAAGACCTGCCTGTGTTGATAGCGACGTAAAAGAAATCCTAAGCTAGCCAGTAACGTCAGACTAATCATAACCTAGCATTTTACCAGATTGGCCCCTCGTTCACTAAAACAGCTTTCACGGTATCTTTCTGCGAGTGAACTGCCTGAATATGTCAAATTAGCTGTTTCACCGAGAAGTGATATACTGTTATAATGATGATTGTGATCTCTCTCTTCTCTTAAAGTACGCAACCAGAGATTTCACTGAATGTATAACAGCTAATACATCAATTATAACTGAGAAACGAACAGTTATACTAGCCTAAAAGGACTATACTGGACTCGAAAAATACACGAGGAAGAAAGTGTATCCATGCCGAATGCCACCGCGCTAGAAGACGAGTCACTACGAATCTGAATTGATACTTTGATTCGTTTCCGGAACTCTGTCAGTTTGGGTGTTTTCTCCTAATTCCTTCCACACTCAAGAAAGCTAGACACAAGAATAGCAAGTCATTTCAAGTCCCGAGAAATCATTTAAAACTCAACTTTTTAAAGAGGCTAAGGGTGATGTTTAATCAAACTGTTATTATTCTTTCGAAAGCCCACTCGACCTTAGATGTACTACCTTGTTTTCTATGGGGAAATACATCTAATACAGAACAAACAGCTGACGAGCTCTCTTCAAATATATTTCTCTAAAAAAGTTATTTATATGATATTACTGTAAATGCCATTGATCCTACTCGTGAATCGGTTAGTACATTAAAGCCTTTGAAACTACGCCGCCAAAGCTCTAGGATATAATATACTGTTGTGTTAAAACAATATCTCGAAAACTTGTCTCTGACACTAGGTTCCCTCAGAAAGTGAAGTCTTAAATTAATATTACACATCTACGTAGGCCGTGGGGAAAAACAGCTCGTTTTCAGCATTAACCGTAAAATTTACAGTTGTAAGTTTGAGAAAGGACTTCTACAAAATCAACTTCAGGCTTTTGAGGAAACACTAAAGACGAAACTATCTTTATAATTACTTACTGCTGAAGTTATGTAAAAAAGTATATGTCAAAAGAATTTGACGTATTCAAGTACACATTCTGAAAATAAAAAATAAAAGGAATAATATTATCATTAATAGAGAAATGTAAAATTCATACATCTGATTTTCAAGTCGTATCATTGTTTTTTACTGCTATTCTGGAAAAATCAAAGTGTTTCTTGTAATTCATTCCGTACTTCAGAAGTAATGATGCAGAGTTTTACAGTACGAAGTTACACATTATGGGGGCATTTTATAAGAAGAGACGACGTAGTCCTTTCTCTCTTGGATAAATGTGCTGAAAATAGGAAAAACAGAGCAAATTAACTGGAAGGAATGCCAGTGGCTCGATCAGTATCGCCATCCAACACTCTTCCCCAAGTTTTACATTACAAGGACAGAAATATGATATTATTATTATTATTATTATTATTATTATTATTATTATTATTATTATTATTATTATTATTATTATTATTATTATTATTATTATTATTATTATTATTATTATTATTTCACATCCAGTTGCAAATCTAATATTAATCATTTACATTTACGGTACTGTAAGTTTTAGATTTCCAGTAATCCAGTATGCTCCTGAAGGCTGAGCGGAGTTGAAAGTAGATCGAATGACCAGCCATGGCACCTGACTCACAGGCCGCCGGGACAACATGGGAATGTGGGGTGGCACGAGGGAAGTAAAGCACGCCGTGCTGGGGCGCGGGGTAGAATCCGCTGCGTCGCGTGCAATATCGGCTCATCTCCCACAGCACTTCTCCCTCTACAGCGTACTTTCGTACGTTTCTCAACGGGACGGGTTCGTTTATAATCAATAATATTCATAATGTTGAGGTATTTCTGGAGAATCGACTGACTTTGTAAGTTACATGTGAAACTAAAAATGAAAGGTAACAAATGTCGCACTCGACTGGAGCATTAATATTGTGATTTGCTAAAATTAATGTGATTCAGGTCGTCAGTTTTCTTTTTCAAACTGCCTCAATTTTTAGTTACGTAACAATGAGTTTCTTTATAAGTTTGGATTTCCGTCTTATTCTGCCATATAGCCACCCTTTATTTGTATTTTTCTTACACTTGTTAATAACGTATATGTATATTACTACCACGAATATTTGGATACTAATTATTGACGTGCTGAAATCAACTTTTACATCGGAGACGATCACGAACACCCAGCTTCCGAGACAGAGAAACTAACCATACTCAGTTAAAATTCTTGGGCCAGCCGGGAATCAAACCTGGGTCCCTCTGAAACGAAACAATTAGTTTAAAACTCGAAGTCATAGAAATGTGGGCCCTAGAACGAATTCCTCGTACAAACCTGGAGAAAAATGCGTAGGCAACCAGCAGCATTCTCTGATGTTCACGGTTGCCTACCAAACACGGCGCTTGCAAGTATTGTATTTTCTGTTGAGCACTGTCGGCACAGCAGTCAAGCATTAGCCAGTGGAGTCAGGTCTACGAACAGTCTTTGGTGATCCAGCAGAGACTTTGAAATAATAATTATTTGGTTCTACACAGTGTAAAGATCTGTATGTAAATCGTACCGTCTCTCGGTTTGTGAGGATAGAAAAGTCTTCCTCTCCGAGCTCTTTATCTATACGGTTTGAGACCAACGTTTCTCAGAAATGAAGACACTTTTCTGACTATAAATGACAGCGATACAGTTCTATACAATCCCGCTTCCTCTGGGCATCGTCACTGTTATAATCATCCGAATGTGTGGCTTCTTTCAATTTCATGCCAAATCCTACTTCTCACATTCGACAAATCGTCGCTGCGCCTGAGAAAACCGCTATGTGATAATATTTTGGAAGAAATATGAGAATACGAGAATTCTTTGACAATAATTGTCGTACAATACTGGACCTTAGATGACAGGACCTTATCAAGCAAAGTTCTACGCGAAAATATATCGCATGGCGATTTATGCACACGTAATGACAGAATGTATTTCTTCGTGATGCCAACGATCTTGAAGTGTTAACCGTTTATATATAAATAATATTTCATCCTAATAATAACAAAAGATAAGTAATGGATTGGTAGTAATTAAAAACACAATGCAGTGCTTAAGAAGACTATGACTCAACTTTAAACACATGGCAAGAAACTCGAGTGGAATGCCCAGTTCTTTTAAAGTCCAATCGCTCGAAAGAAGTGAAAATTGAAGATCATATAGAATCAAATAGAATATGTCATATTTCAATTCACTAAACATTTTCTACACTGGTCGAGATCTTCCTTTCTACTGACACTAATGACATAAGCACCGAGTAAGTTGACTGTGCGTTACGAGTCGTGTAGATGTAAGCTTACAATACATTCGGGAGATGGTGGCTTCGAACCCCACTACCGGTAACCATGAAGATGGTTTTTCTACAGTTTCACATTTTCATACCAGCTAAGTGCTGAGGCTGTATATTTATCAAGGCCAAAGCCGCTTCCTTCTCAGTCTTACGGCTTTATCCCGTCGTCACCGTAAGCTTATTCCAGTTAGTGTGACGTTAAGCCGGTAGGGACAAAAGATAATATTAGCTCGATGCTCCAGTGAGTTTTAAAGTAACACCTTCCACAATCATAAATTTGCTCAGTACCAACACCAATTAATTATCAAGGCACACATTAGCAGACACTAAATTACAGTATGTTTAATCAGATAAAATTCACACGCCCAATAAGTACACGAGACCGGTGACTAGAATGTCATAGCCGAGTGGTAACGCCAAAGGCTCCTCATCAAGGTGGCCGCAGTTCGAAACGCGACCAATGCATGTGAAATTTTAAAAATGGTATATCATATCCTCGAGGTTGTATTCCACGTAAATCTCGATGTGTTAAACTATGGCGGTATTTACAATAGTCGTCGTTGAAGAGAAGAGCAACACCAATCGTTCTTCTGTCTTATAGTAAACCACTTACAGAAAATCTTCCTGTCTCAGCAGAGAACTAAAGCATTTTCAGCGTATAATAACGTCTACCAGAGACATCGAAATTTTCGTTGTTATAGTTGTGAATTGAAAGAGTACATCGTCTTTTCTTGCTAGTGGTTTAACGACGCACTAACACATTGAAGGTTTTAGGCGACGTAAGGATGGGAAAGGGCTAGGATTGGGAAGAGAGCGGCCGTGGTGTAATTAATGCACAGCTGTACGTACGGTGTGAAATTGGGAAACGACGGAAAACCATCCTCAGGACTGTCGACGGTGGGATTTGAACCCAGCATCTCCCGAATTCAAGCTCACAGCTACGCGTCATTACCACAAGGCCAACCTGCTCGGTTTCTTCTTCTTCTTATTATTATTACTAATGAAAGAAAGAATATCTGGATACATTTTAATTTATTATGTTCTGGAATACGTTAAACGTACAAAACTAGTAAAAAAATCGCTGGTTCTTGTATTTAGACGCCCGTAATACACTGCAATCACCATCCCGAGCAATTGCTTGTGACCTGATTAACTTTGACGATATGCTCATCCCACGAGAGTATCGTGATATTGTAATAGAGGCAGCGGTGCTCTGAGTGGCAAAGAAGATAGATAACCTCTCTAGTGAATCACTTCCTGCTTGCATGGTGGAGGCTGCTGGGATGTGCTTGAGCCATTTCAGCAGAATGTGTTCCTATCTCATTGCAGTATTTATAAATAAAAAAAAACTGTCGCATTAATGATCTCCGCCTCTAAAAGCAATAATGTATAAGCAATTACCGAGCTAACGTTGTTGAGCTACGTAGTGACTGAAGATGAAGAGAAGCAGCAGTATAGAGCAGACCAAGTTAATGAGAAGTGTAGTAGATCTGGCTGTGAGCCACGTTCTGTACGATGTGGAGCTGAGTTTTTACCCTGTCAACACATAGAGGGCGCTGCTTATAATATGGTGTCTATGTTTGGGTATTATGTATCGCGAACTCACCATAACAAAACACGTTAAGATGTCCCTCCGAGGTCAAGAAGTATATGACAGTAAAACTTCTACCCTAGTCGCGATTTTGTTACCATTCTGATTTCAGCATGTGGGATTGTGGAATATCATCCAGAGGCCGATGATGTTTAGTCGCTTAAAACAACAACAACAGCAACAATAACAACAACAGAAAGAACCACCATTACCATCACCATCAATGACTGATCATTCAACCACCCTCACCCCATTCTGTCTACGTGAATGTTATGGACCGAGCTGAGTAGTTAAGTCGGTGGAGTGCTCTCCTTCTGACCCCAACTTTGCACGTTCGATCCTGGCTCAGTCATGTGGTATTTGAAAGTGCTCAGTTACGTCAGCTTCGAGTCGTTAGATTTACTGGCACGTAAAATAACTCCTGCAGGAAAAAATTCTGGCACCTCCGTGTCTCCGAAAACCATAAAAATATAGTTAGTGGAATATAAAACCAGTGATATCATTACGAATCACAATTCAAATTATACGGAAGTGGTAAAGTGTAATTTAGACCCGCTTTGTCAAGATAAACATAGGCCTACATAATTATTACGACGTTATGAAATCTAAGGATTTTGGAGACTAAGGATGTGTGCGTGTGTGTATGGAACTGAATACGTAAATTATCTGGACTTGGACGACGAACTTTATTTCACAATACTGCTGGAAAGGTATTGGCCCTAGCCTTAATCAAGGCACAATTATAGTATTTACCTAGTGTGAAAATGGGAAACTACAGAGAAAAGAAACATTTTCAGGATTGCCACCGGTGGGGTTTTTAATCCACCATCGCATTAGATTAACCCTCCACTTGCACCTATATAAACCATGTGCACCGCCTGTAGCCGTTTACCTCATGTCCCAACACCATAGAACCTTCTCAAGCTGGAAGTTCACTGAACATATGGGATTAATTCTCTTACACTTCCGCATAGAGTGGAATGAAGCAATTCGTTCAGTCGCGAGTGAAAGAGTGGACCTCCCGTGCGGTGGCTATTGGAGCAAGATGGAATCGCTCCCTTTAGTACAAGAGGTGTGAAGTGTGTTCTAATATCGAAAAACTCCTCAGTGAATTCTCTGCTAGAGGCTTTACGTCGCACCGACACAGATAGGTCTTATGGCGACGATGGGATAGGAAAGGCCTAGGAGTTGGAAGGAAGCGGCCGTGGCCTTAATTAAGGTACAGCCCCAGCATTTGCCTGGTGTGAAAATGGGAAACCACGGAAAACCATTTTCAGGGCTGCCGATAGTGGGATTCGAACCTACTATCTCCCGGATGCAAGCTCACAGCCGCGCGCCTCTACGCGCTCGGCCAACTCGCCCGGTCAGTGAATTCTCCTTAAGTAATCCAATTCTTCCTCACAGCTATGTTATATGTCGAATTAACAGAGTAGAATTATTAAGAAATTGGTAGTAGGCCTACTATTCAGGGTGGAGTGGCTATAAGTTTAGTAAACATTGCAGGATAATCCTCGAAAAAGAAGAAAACAGAAAGCTTCAGTACTGTTTTGAATTCTTCTTCTTCATAGTACCGTATCAGGTCCCCCTGACGTTGGCGATCACTGTGGCGAATGCAGAACGATCTCTAGCTAGGTGGAAAAGTCTTTCAACACTGTGAATTCCAGTCCATTCTTTGATGTTTCCAAGCCATGATGTTCGCCTCCTCCCGACACCTCTTCGACCCTGTATTTTGCCTTGTACAATCCGCTGTAAGATGAGGTAACGGTCATTTCTAAGGATGTGGCCAAGGTAAGAGATCTTCCGGAGTTTTATTGTTTGAACGAGTTCCCGACTTGCTCTTGCCCTTCTGAGTACTTCTTGGTTCGTTACTCGTGCAACCCACGAAATCCTGAGCATTCTACGGTGGATCCACATTTCAAAGGCTTCCAAGCGTTTCACTGATATGTTCTTGAGAGTCCATGTTTCCACACCATATAGCAAGGCTGACCATATATAGCACTTGACCATCCTCTGTCTAAGTTTTAAATTTAAGTAGTCATTGCAAAACAAAGATTTCATTTTTGTAAATATTTTTCGTGCTATTGCTATCCTCTGTTTCACTTCTTTCTCGGGATCAAGTTGTTCAGTAAGAAAATTAATATTTTCACGTTTCGTTTTTTGAACATTGTTGACAATAAAAAAACTAAATTCCATCCTGAGAAATTTGCACCATAAGAAACTGAGGACCAGTTTTCTATTGACAAGAATGGCTGAGATTTGACAAACTGTCGTGCCAATGGCACCTTGATTCTCGTACCCAGCAACGCCGAATGGACATTCTGAGTCCAAGAACATACTGGGATTTTACATAATTCAAACACCTACGGCAAATTTTACATTCTTATTTCAATAAAATGCAGATACTTCCGCAGACAGCTCCATAAGAAGTTACTGCAACAGGTTACTGGTTACTCAAAAAGTAAGGGATTTGGGTACGCAAAAGACTGTTACAAACCGTACACCGATTGTTCAGTATCATAATATGACATGAACACTGAATACAACATTCATGAGCAAATTAGTATGTAACATGCAATCTTAAGACATTCGTCACTTGGCTCTTCTATATGAAAAATATCACGTTAAAACTGTCAACCAGTACCTCTTTCGCCAAGTGTGGAAAATGAGTTTATATTATTAGGATTAATCAATGAAGACAATTTAGTATCACCTTGAAATATTCACCTATGACCAAGGAAGGGATACACACAACTGGTGACACTACGTGGGAAATGCAATAATAGTTGAGTACGTGGTCACAAAAGTAGCTTATACGCCCAATAGCTGAACCATTAAAATTATGATTTCTTTGAAAATTAATTTTCAGAGCAGGTGAAATGAAAATGAATGAAACATGGTTTAAAAATACACAACACACCTACTTATTTCTTTGAGAAACCAGTTTACTTTGCTAAACTGTCCATGAATTCGCGCAGATGAAGTTCTTCTGCAGAATTAGACAGTGTTAATCACAGTATGTCTAGGAAAACGCGAAAAATGTACATACAAGTGTCATGCTAAGTAGTCGTGTAACCTATTCTAAATAATATATCATTTTGTACTGCATTAAATCTAACGTTTATACTAATTTACATGCTGTTAATTGAAGATCACCTTAGCACTCACTTCAGGCTAAAAAATTATAGGAGAACTTTCAGAGAGATTATGATAAGTCAGAACGTGTCTGGAGCAATCCACCACTCGTAGGGTTACCACGTCTTCCGTGTTTCCGTATTCTTGCGCATTTTACCTCTATTTTCTTGAGCCGGGCTGAGTGGCTCAGACGGTTAAGGCGCTGGCCTTCTAACCCCAACTTGGCAGCTTCGATCCTGGCTCAGTCCGGTGGTATTTGAAGTTGCTCAAATACGACAGCCTCGTGTCGGTAGATTTACTGGCACGTAAAAGAACTCCTGCGGGACTAAATTCCGGCACCTCGGCGTCTCCGAAGACCTTAAAAAGTAGTTAGTGGGACGTAAAACAAATAACATTATTATTATTATTTTCTTGAGTCTCCCGGCTTACAAACGTGTGAATATTTTTCCCATATTTTATTTTCCATTGTCTTTTCATAGAAAGGTATGTCAACTTGAAAATGAGGATGATTTATATGAGACTTTCTGTGTTAGAGAAATTCTAAACTGTAAGGTACATCACGTTAGCAATTCTCGTGAGAATTGGGGTAGCTGTGTTTCGTGAACGCAGGAGCAACAGCAATAATATACCAAACATGAATGAAGCGTTATATTTTATAATTATTCCGGAATCTAATTGCCCATTCGAAGGCAGAATTATCAATTATGAACAAATATGGACTGATATAAAAATGGGAAGTGCTACCGATCTGACTGGAGCTGAAGTGTAAATTTTTTGCAAATTTCAACATGACTTTTAAATAATTCTTTAAGGTTTCGTCTATGGATACGCAGTTTCTGAATGAATGTAAATCAAATTGTACTGTAAATATATGTCGTTCTAGATGAAATGCAGATTTAGCAAGAGAAAACTTCTAGAATACGTACAAGAAAATATCAATAATGTTTTGCTGTGGTGTTCTTTTTCCTTGATTTTAATTTTTAAACCTGGTAACACTAATCACTCGGGAAGCATACAAATTGAAACAAGTTATAACAATTATTATTTTTATTCCTCAATTGTCAAAAAGGGCTTATTATTCAGCGTAAGGAACTATTTAACGACAATAGCAGTAAGAGACGCTTCATTAATAATCACTTATGCCTGACATAAATCAGACTTTTCCTGACTACCTAATTACGTCATAGTGTGTCGTTGAGATTATGTAATGTGACATTACTAAGCATCACTTCTATAGTCGTGCGGAGCGCTTTATGACGTTTTTGCAGGCAGGCAGGCGGCGGCGAGACGGTTCAACCCCTCAGAAGTGTGTCTGTACTGGGGGAAACAAGGGAGTTGCCATGACGACGGTACATGGCACTGGGGTGGCACTGGAGAGGGTGAAAAACCTTCCCTAGCATTGAGGTGCAGCCTAACTGCAATCAATAACACACAACTGGGGGTGAACACAGATAATGCACATTGCGGAGCACAGGTACAGGGTGTGTCAGCGAAGACAACGGTCCACCATGATATAACACTAATGTGATACTGCAAGTTACTCTAACACGTTCATAATGAATATCAGTTCACCACAAAAAAAAAGAGCATTAGCCTGTTCCTGGAGAGTACTAGTTCAGCCACGTGGTATTCCAAATTCGCTTACTGTTAAATGTAACGTATGTTGAGTCTTCAGCCATAAAGCTGGTTAGATCCTTAATAGCTTCACTATCAGCTGTCAAAAATAGGCTACGTGTCACTGAATAGCTTACTAGGGAAATAAGGAGTGAGGTAGTTTCCCGTTGTTTCCCTCACTGAGCCAGAAGGTCTGCCAAACCCACTGAAATGTAGGCTACACACCAACCGAAACTACAGTACCAATAGCACTTTCGCGCCATTCATAGGGACTTGCTGTAAAAGGAATAGTACTACTAGAATCGCTCATACCTCAGTCACTTTCATATTGTCAAAACCGAGGTCGAGACCGAGACAGGTCAATGAAAGTAACAAATTTGATCTAGCCCATACCAGAATATATAGTTCCTTGTAAATATTACGTTTCACTAGCAACGGATCTGAGCAAGTGAGTGTAGCACAACCCCGGAAAGTTAAAAATGTACCCTTTTTCCGTCAGAATACCAGGCGAGTTGGCCGTGCGGTTAGGGACGCGCAGCTGTGAGCTAGCACCCGGGAGATAGTGGGTTCGAATCCCACTGTCGGCAGCCCTGAAGATGGGTTTACGTGGTTTCCCATTTCACACCAGGCAAATGCTGGGGCTGTACCTTAATTAAGGCCACGGCCGCTTCCTTCCCACTCCCAGGCCTTTACTATCCCATCGTCGGCGTAAAACCTATCTGTGTCGGTGCGACGTAAAACAAATTGTAATTTTAAAAAAATCCGTTATAATAGGTTCCAGTCTCGGAAAATGCAGACGTTTCTTCCTTTATTGCTTTATTTGGGAAGTGTCTTGGTGTTGACCCTTCCAAACTATTACGACAACGTTTGCAATATCACCCAGACGGCCTCAAGTACTATAATCAAACGGCAACTATATGAAGGCACGTAGCCAGGTGGAGATGGGATGAAAGCGAATGTTTAGCGGGGAGTTTAAATAGTATACCATTTTGAGAATTCGAACCCACAGCAGCCCATGGACAGCGTTTAACCTCACAGAGCTCTTCTGTTGCAAATGAACGCCCCCACCAAACATGGCTGAGCAATATTTTCTCTAGCATTTATTTTCAATAACTCGTTAGTATTTTACAGATATGTCTTGGACTGATCACTTTCAGTCAACACTTGTGTCATCATCCGGTAAGACTGGTACTGAAGGAAGAAAATAGTGAAAATGAAGAGAATGGAAAGTTGATTACCATCTGATTTGTTTGTAATAAAACAGATCTTCGCATTATTTTGATTTCTAGTGAAAATAATGGTGCGAATTCATCATATTACTCACCCGTGACTAGTCAATTTCATGGTGCTTATTAAAATGGCTAAATAAATCAAGTCATTTTCAATAAACGTCGTACGAAGTTTGCGACTCCAAACTCTGTCACGACACCTGACGAATTTCAAAAAGGTAACTTCCAATAGGCTACAAGGTGTGAAATATGAAGTTTATTCAGTAGTGTAGTCCAAAAAAGAAAATATAATCCTTATTACAACAGTCGTCACAGCAGTAGCCGAGAGTCAATACTAACTACAGAATGCGTGCAAGTGCGGAAATAAACTTCCAGTTTCTGACACTATACCATTTTTCTGGACAGGTGGGTTGATACAATGCATTACTAAAGAATCCAACTGTTTTATTTCAACAATCAATGTGCGAAGGCCGATGAATGGCGGTAGGGATGTAGAACAATGGCTGGCCGGCGTTGCTTTACTCGCACCACGTGTCGAGCGCGCCGCGGCGCATGCGCGCAACTTGGGGCGTGGTGAGGTTGGAGGTCAGGGACCCGCGGGCTCCCCTGCTTGCTTGACGGCCGGTCGATTTCCTTTCTACACTATTTAGCGCACATTTCCTTCCGTGTAGTCCAGCCTTCTCGCGAGCAGTCAGTCTAGAGAATCTTGGGCCTTCAATACCGAAATTAAAATCATACTTCGAGCCGTATTTCAGACCCCTCCCTGTGAAGTGGGCTGACTAAATTCCACACATTTTCGGTGAAAAAGCAGCAGATTTCCCGCTTGTAATGACGTGTAATGCTTTTCATTTAAACTACCGAGCTCGATAGCTGAGGTCGCTTAAGTGCGGCCAGCATCCAGTATTCGGTTGCTATTTTGCTATTTGTTTTACGTCGCACCGACACAGATAGGTCTTATGGCGACGCTAGGATAGGAAAGGCCTAGGAATGGGAAGGAAGTGGCCGCGGCCTTAATTCATGTACATCCCCAGCATTTGCCTGGAGTTAAAATGGGAAACCACGGAAAACCATCCTCAGGGCTGCCGACAGTGGGGTTTGAACCCACTATCTCCCGAATGTAAGCTAACAGGTATGTGAATCGAACCCCGCAGCCAATCGGTCGGTATTCTTTTTCCTCTTCTTATTTATTATTATTTCTTAATGTCAGCCAGATCTTGTAATTTTAGCGTGCCTGCCTTTCACCACTAGCCAATCCAGGGACGTTAGTTCAGCTCTGAGTGCTAGAACGGGTGAGACCAACTTAGGAGGTGTTGATATGACCCGGTCAAAAGCAGAGCAATACTGGTGAGGATATCACATTGACCACATGGGAATCCAATATCTGTATACCATCTAGTTGAGTAGCAGTCGTCTTGGAAGGTCAAAGCCCTGTTGGATTCTTGAACCACATTTTGTACATTCAGTTTTTATCCTGGGCCAGAATGACTGAAATTTGAAAGGGCCTTGGTAATATTCTTCATTGATCTATTTGTATTCCAATATTAACCAAAAACATAAACAGTATTCATGAGAATATCAGGCGTGGAGTACGATTTTTATAACAATAAAATTAGCCAAATTTAGCGAAACTCTCATTTATCCCAAGTATCGGCTACCAAAGGACTAACCCCGGATGGTATTGCTTTATTAATGTTGCATAATTATTTATAATGCAATTATACTTATTGCTACTACTGTTATTTTATTCTAATAGACTGTTATTAGTGTTTCAAGTACACAAACAGATAAACGAAAAATGTGATATACAAATAGGCTTAGTTTTCACACCCTGAAGTTACATTTGACAATGGTATATAGTAACTACGACCACGGCAGAGTAGATGCATGCGCTATTCGGCTATTTATAACACTGGCGGTGTTGCTTTTGACCAAGCAGGTACTCCAATAAAAATTTATCCTACGTTAAAGGAAGCACCTCTACATTAAATTTGGTTCATGGTTTAAACTTCATCAAAAATCTATTGAGCCAGCGCAGTGAACGCTGCACACAACCCTTCGTTATTGCATTCTTGTGCTTAGTGATGCGTGAGCGAGGATGCAACCAGGCGCACAATCACATGATATGCAAATCTACCCTAGGCAGTGCAGGACCATTACACTCATAGCACTTTCATTATACGCGTCTCTCCTTAGCAAACATTGCGGCGGAAGATTAATTGTTTTAAAATCCTCTGTGGGTCCGGGAGAACCAACACACCTGCCAAGCAAAGGGGGCGGCTCTAAGTACTTTAAAGAGATAGGTCTACAAATCGATGTTATTAGAAAGAACCCTTTTGAGGGGTTGGTGCATAAGGAACTTCACCTCAACAGCGTATCCTGTACCGTGCTCGGGCGCTTAGTGTAGTACAGTGACCTGACAGCGTGTTTTAAATTGTGTTTGGGCGCTCACTGTAGTACAGTGCCTCGACAACGTGTTTTAAATTGTGTTTGGGCGCTCACTGTATTACAGTTCCCCGACAGCGTGTTTCAAATTGTGTTTGGTCGCTCACTGTGGTACAGTGCCTCGACAGCGTGGTTTAAATTGTGTTCTGGCGCTTACTGCAATACAGTGCCCCGACGGCGTGTTTTAAATTGTGTTTGGGCGCTCACTGCAATACAGTGCCCCGTCAGCGTGTTTTAAATTGTTTTCTGGCGCTTACTGCAATACAGTGCCCCGACAGCGTGTTTTAAATTGTGTTTGGGCGCTCACTGTAGTACAATGCCTCGACAGCGTGTTTTAAATTGTGTTTGGGTGCTCACTGTAGTACAGTGCCTCGACAGCGTGTTTTGAATTGTATTCGGGCGCTCGCTGTAGTACAGTGCCCCGACAGCGTATTTTGAATTGTATTCAGGCGCTTACTGTTGTACAGTGCCACCATAGCGTGTTTTGAATTGTGTTCGGGCGCTCACTGTAGTACAGTGCCACGATAGCGTGTTTTGAATTGTGTTCGGGCGCTCACTGTTGTACAGTGCCACGATAGCGTGTTCTGAATTGTGTTCGAGAGCTCACTGTTGTACAGTGCCACGATAGCGTGTTCTGAATTGTGTTCGAGAGCTCACTGTTGTACAGTGCCACCATAGCGTGTTTTGAATTGTGTTCGGGCGCTCACTGTTGTACAGTGCCACGATAGCGTGTTCTGAATTGTGTTCGAGAGCTCACTGTTGTACAGTGCCACCATAGCGTGTTTTGAATTGTGTTCGGGCGCTCACTGTTGTACAGTGCCACGATAGCGTGTTCTGAATTGTGTTCGAGAGCTCACTGTTGTACAGTGCCACGATAGCGTGTTCTGAATTGTGTTCGAGAGCTCACTGTTGTACAGTGCCACGATAGCGTGTTTTGAATTGTGTTCGGGCGCTCACTGTTGTACAGTGCCACGATAGCGTGTTCTGAATTGTGTTCGAGAGCTCACTGTTGTACAGTGCCACGATAGCGTGTTCTGAATTGTGTTCGAGAGCTCACTGTTGTACAGTGCCACGATAGCGTGTTCTGAATTGTGTTCGAGAGCTCACTGTTGTACAGTGCCACGATAGCGTGTTTTGAATTGTGTTCGGGCGCTCACTGTTGTACAGTGCCACGATAGCGTGTTCTGAATTGTGTTCGAGAGCTCACTGTTGTACAGTGCCACGATAGCGTGTTCTGAATTGTGTTCGAGAGCTCACTGTTGTACAGTGCCACGATAGCGTGTTTTGAATTTTGTTCGGGCGCTCACTGCTGTACAGTGCCCCGATAGCGTGTTTTGAATTGTGTTTGGGCGTTCACTGTTGTACAGTGCCACGATAGCGTGTTTTGAATTGTGTTTGGGTGCTCACTGTTGTACAGTGCCAAGATAGCGTGTTTTGAATTGTGTTCGGACGCTCACTGCTGTACAGTGCCACGATAGCGTGGTTTAAAATGTTTGGGGCGCTCAATGTGAACAGTGCCCTGACAGCGTGGTTTAAAATGTGTTAGGGTGCTCTCAGTGGAACAGTACCCCGACAGCACAGCTTGTACAGGATTGTGTTCGGGCGTTCACTATGGAATCCCAGCAGCGCTGCTTGTGCTGTCATTGGGCACTCACTGCACGATAGCGCCCATAAAGCACGGCTTGTAATATGTTCGGGCGTTCACTGTGATACAGTGGAAGTATGACGGTTTCACAACATGGACACTCACTGAAAAGCAGTGCTCGACAATGCCGGGACATTTCCTATTTTTGGCCCCGGCCGCACCCACAAATTCGCAAATCAAATCGTCTTTTTAAATCTCTCTGGCCAGAGAGACCGCGTTACCGCCTAAGAGGGCCGCCGTATCCCGTCCGAGTACGGAATGAAAATGTTTACTCCTCCTCTCACCCCCACAAGTGACAGAAATCCGTGGACTTCACAAAATATTCTCAAGTTTCGTAGTCGACATTTTATTAATGACACACCTATGAGAGTGGTGTTGGTGATTACTATTTTAAGAGGAAGTGCAACTAGGCAACCATCCTCTATTAAACTAATCAGAAAGAAAATATAAGGTATGAAGGTATCGGCACAAGAAAGACAAGTACCAAAAGAGGCGTGAAGACGAAAGACTCCGTAGGCCTCGAAAACGTAATATCATCGGGGTCGGAAATAAACAAGAGTTGATCAAGGGAGTTCGGATAGGATATATGAAAGCGACGAGCCTGACACAAGTAAGTGGAAACAAAACTAGACTCAGCTAGGAGAACCGTGGTCGCCACCCCACTCACCCAAGTTGAGAGCCCTTGGTTCCCCTTTCAGTCACCTCTTACAACAGGCAGGGGATACCGTGGATGTCATTCTATCGCCCACACCCACAGAGGGAAAAGTTATACATGATGTCGTATTGTTAAAGCGCAATACTATTATACTTTTATTTTATTTTTTGTTAGTGGTTTAACGTCGCACTAAAACATTGGCGACGAAGAATTGGAAAGACTGGTAAGAGCCGACATCGCCTTAATTAAGGTACAACCTCAATATTTGCCTGGTGTGAAAATGGGAAGTGACGGAAAACCATCTTCAGGGCTGCCGGCGGTGGGATTCGAACCCATCATCTCCCGAATGCAAGTTCACAGCTACGCAACCCTACCCTCGCGGCCAACTCGCTCGGTGATACTATTATAAACCTAATCAACAATCGTATATATTTTGTTGAATAAACATGACGCAATATCTTTACATAAAAGGTGGGGCCGATGACCTAGCTGTTAGGACCCTTTAAACAACAGGCATCATCATCATCATCATCATCATCATCA
Source organism: Anabrus simplex (assembly GCF_040414725.1). Classification (NCBI taxonomy): domain Eukaryota; kingdom Metazoa; phylum Arthropoda; class Insecta; order Orthoptera; family Tettigoniidae; genus Anabrus; species Anabrus simplex. Next base: position 1,028,066,216 of record NC_090266.1, on the reverse strand, counting down.
TCATCACATAAAATGTGGTGATGGTATTTTTGTTCTAAGGGGAAGTACTACTAGGTAACCGTCCTCTACTCCTTACATAAAACTAGATAATAAATACTAAGAATTCCTACTTCGCTTTTAAGAGAATAATGCTGCTGATTGACGGACACACATAGGTCTTATGGCGATGATGGGACAGGAAAGGGCTAGGAGTGGGAAGGAAGGGACATGGCCTTAATTAAGGTACAAACCAAACCAAACCAAACCCCACGGCCCTTAACGCCCTTGAAAGGGCCTTGGCCTGCCCAGCGACCGCTGCTCAGTCCGAAGGCCTGCAGATTACGAGGGACCGTGTGGTCAGCACGACGCATCCTCTCGGCCGTTATTCTGGGCTTTCGAGACCGGGGCCGCTATCCCACCGCCAGTTAGCTCCTCAATTCTAATCACGTAGCCTGAGTGGACCTCGAACTAGCCCTCAGGTCTAGAGAAAAATCCCTGACCTGGCCGGGAATCGAACCCAGGGCCTCCGGGAGAAAGGCAGGCACGCTACCCTTACACCACGGGTTAATTAAGGTACAGCCCCCCATTTTATCTTGTGTGAAAATGTGAAACGACGGAAAATCATCTTCAGGAATAGTTATACAGTAGTTCGTCCCGGAAAATAGTTTCCACTCTTGCCGCTAGAGGTGTTTGCAGTCGAAACAGCTGCACTGGCACTGATCCTATACGTCATTTTCCATTTCACGCGAGGTAAAACATTCCTCGTCAACCGCGTTAAATCGAGCTTCTACCACGCTTAAATGTCAAACGAATTGGAACTCATACCCTTGAACATAGAAACTTCCAACAACACTACCCAGGCTGAGTGGTTCAGACAGTAGAGAGCTGAATTTCTGAGCCCAAGTTGGCGGGTTCGGTTCCTGCTGACTCCGGTGGTATTTGAAGGTAGCCTGGCGTCGGTAGATTTACCGGCACGTAAAAGAACTCTTTTGGTTCAACATTCCGACACCTCT